>NC_085843.1:227095045-227702545 GCF_035594765.1 Anolis carolinensis
AAAAGATCTTTGTTCTAAACTTATTAAAATCGCCTTCTTTCACACCAGTACCTTGGTTGTATCATGAAATGGGATTCCTTTTATGCATACTGGTCACTTTTTGCTTATTACTGGGATGGACTTCTCTCTTTTTTTCTCTCTTCCTGTATTTTTTTTGAAAAAAAAAACCCAATACTGAAATCATTTCAAAGTTAATGATGGGTAAAGGTAAAGGTTTCCCCTGACGTTAAGTCCAGTCGTGACCGACTCTGGGGGTTGGTGCTCATCTCCATTTCTAAGCTGAAGAGCCGGCGTTGTCCGTAGACACTTCCAAGGTCATGTGGCCAGCATGACTGCATGGAGCGCCGTTACCTTCCCACCAGAGCAGTACCTATTAATCTACTCACATTGGCATGTTTTCGAACTGCTAGGTTGGCAAGAGCTGGAGCTAACAGCGGGCGCTCACACCGCTCCTGGGGTTTGAACCTGGGACCTTTTGGTCTGCAAGTTCAGCAGCTCAGTGCTTTAACCCACTTTGCCACCGGGGCTCCAGGAGTAGGAGTTTCTTATTGTGAGATACTGAAGGAACAATTGCAAATAGTACCAGGAAGGAGAAAAAAATAGAAGAAGTGTGAAGCAATCAGAATCGATGTCCAAAGAACTGAGTTAAGATTTAAAAGAGATGTGCACAAAATAGGAAATAATAATTCACACAAATAAACAACATATGTAGGGAAAAAGTTCATAAGGCTAAGATGTAAAATGAGCTCAGGTTTACCAGAGAAATTAAAAACCATAAAAAGAGGTTATTTGGTTATGTCAGTAGAAAAAGGAAGACAAATAATGTTATTGTTTTTATGTTGATGTATTTTATTTTATGTATTATGTATTTTATATATAGCATCTTTGTACATTATTTTGTAAGCTGCCCCGAGTCCCTATGTGAGATGGTGGCGGGGTATAAATAAAGTTTTATACATATTTTTATATTTATAAAGAAAATGGTAGGGCTTCTGCATAGAAAAGGTGGTGAAATGCTGACAGGGGATAGGGAAAAGGTAGAGCTGCTCAACACCTTATTTGCCTCAGTCCTCCTCCAAAAGGAGATTTGTGTTCAACCTGAGCAATATAGAGTAGATGAGGTAATAGGGGAACTGCAACCCAAAAATAGGTAAAGAAGTAGTCCAGGAATATGTGTTGTCGAAGACTTTCATGGCCAGAATCAGTGAGTTGTTGTGAGTTTCTCAGGCTGTAAGGCCATGTTCCAATAGCATTCTCTCTTAACATTTTGCTTGCATCTGAGGCTGGCATCTTGAATATCTGCTATCAGGAGAGAATGCTACTGGAACATGACCATACAGCCTGAAAAACTCATAGCAACCCAGTCCAGGAATACCTAGCTACTTAAAATGAATTTAAGTCTCCAGGGCTACACCCAAGAGTATTGAAGAAACTAGTAGAAGTAATTTCAGAACCAGTGGTAATAATCTTTGAGAATTACTGGAGAACAGGAGAAGTCCCAGCAGACTGAAAGAGGGCAAATGTTTTCCCTATCTTCAAGAAGAGAAAAAAAGAGGACCTTGTCCCAAACAATTACCATCCATCATGGCATCAATACCAGGAAAAATGCTGGAGCAGATCATTACAGAAGGCAGTCTACAATCACTTAGAAATAAATGCTGGGATTACTAAAAATCAACATGAATTTCTCAAAAACAAAATAACAGACTTATCTCTTTTTTCAATAGAGTTACAAGCTTGGTAGATGCAGGGAATGCTGTGGATGTAGCATATCTTGTAGCATATTCTTGCACACAAACTAGTCAAATGTGGGCTAGAAAATTGTACTATTAAGTGGATCTGTTATTGGTTAAGTGACCAAACCCAAAGGGTGCTCGCCAATGGTTCCATTTCATCCTGGAAAGAAGTGACTAGTGGAGTGCCACAGAGTTTGATTTTGGGCCCAATACTGTTCAATATCTTTATTAATGACTTGGATGAAGGTTTAGAGGGCATGCTTATCAAGGTCACAGATGATATCAAATTAGGTGGGATAGCTAATACTCCAGAGGACAGGATCAGAATGCAAAATGACCGTAATAGATTAGAGAGCTGGGCCAACTCTCACAAAATGAATTTCAACAAGGACAAATGTAAGATACTACACTTAGGCAGAAAAATGAAATGCAAAGATACAGGATGGGTGGCGCCTGGCTCAACAACAATCCAAGTGAAAAAGATCTTTGTGGACAACAAGTTAAACATGAGTGTCTAGGTTGAGGGAAGTCATGGTACCTCTCTATTATGCTTTGGTTAGACCTCACCTGGAATACTGTGCCCGATTCTGGACACCTCCATTTAAAAGAGAAATTGATAAACTGGAAGGTGTCCAGAGGAGGACAACTAAAATGATGAAAGGTCTGGAGACCATGCCCTATGAAGAGTGTCTTAAAGATCTAGTTTATGTTTAGCCTGCAGAAGAGAAGGTTAACATGATAGCCATGTACTGTATAAATATGTGAAAGAATATCCTAAGGAAGAGGGAGCAGGCTTGTTTTCTGCTGCAATGGAAACTTGGAATTGGAGCAATGGGTTCAAATTACAGGACAGGAGACTCCACCTGAACATTAAGAAGACCTTCCTGATGGTAAGAGAGGCTGGATGACCATCTGTCAGTGGTTTTTTGATTGTACTTTTCCTGCATGACAGGGGGTTGGACTAGATGGCCGATGTGGTTTCTTCCTACTCTATTATTCTATGATTCTATTTTTCTGAGAACATGTTGGGATACAGTACAGTAAGTCTCTCACACTGAATTAAATCAAGATCCCTATTTAAAACAAACAAACAAACAAAAAACGTTGGTTTGAGATGTTATCAATCCTTAGATTACTTGTGTTGTACCGGTAGAATGCTGGCATAGTATGAACACAGACAACAGTTTTTCTCTCACACAGAGCTTTTATTTCAGTTGAAAGCATTCAAAAATGACCTCTGTGTTACTACAGTCTAAAGTGGTACAGGCCATTTACATAAGGATTGGTTCCTGATTCCGCTTCATGTTCAGGGCCATCATAAAATGGATGATCAAACCTTCATGATTAAAGCGTTCCAGTCTGAATGAGCAGTGACTATAGTGCTAGGGCAATGAGGCACCACCTTCTGAAAAACCCAGAGTAAGTAATATGCAAAAATGCAAAGCATTTACATGAATTTCATTAGAGCACAAGTTGTCACTGCCAAACTCATTTGAGTAATATTTCACTCATTCTGAGAGTGTGCATCATTCATGCACTCTCAGAAAATCCCTGGCATTCCCAGAAAAAATTATCTGTGGAAGACTAACTGCTTTACCCTCAAGTTGTTTATTTATTTATTTGCTATATTTCTATTTTGCTCTTTCTTACCCCAACAGGGACTGTTCCGTCCCCCAGGACGATGGTTTGCCTTACCTATTGGTCATTTGTTTGTTTTCCCTCCTTTGCATTTTGTTTGAGCCTCTGGCTGCAAAAGCCTAGGAAAAGTGGCTTGGAATCTGCAATAGCTGGCTGCAGTTTTCTTTGCAGTGATTGGTCAAAGAGTGCAACATCTTAGGACCGCCCTTTTTACCAGGGTCTAGTCTCCATTTTAGAGCTTCATTCTGGCTATAGTCTTCCAACGTGCTGGAGCTGTGCAAGGCTAACTGGGACAAATCATCCTCAAAACCAGGCCAATCTAAGCCTATCCAAATTAGATAAGTATTGAATTATATTGATCTGGAATAGGAAATCTAGTTGGAGGAGCAGGGTTATTCTGTCGCTTCTAGAACTAATCTTTGCTGTAAAGATAGGGAAGGAAAGAGTTTCTCCTTCTAATATAGGCAGCGTGATTAGGGTATAGTGGTTTTATAATCACCTTTGCTTTCTGGAACCAGGGATAATTCTGTACCTAAAACCTATAGAAATTTGTTTCATTTTCTGCAACTTTAAGATCTGTGCCAGGTTTACAACCTTGTATGAATAAACATCCCTTTTTGAAGTTATCCAGACTCAGTCGTTCAATATCTATAGGACAGCTTATAGGGATTTGCAGTTCGCCCGGATAAAGGACAGCACGTTTCAGTTTTATAGTTTTTTATTGTCCGGCGGACGGCACAGTTTTGAGGTAGATCAGCGGTTTTTCCGCTTGAGCTAGCTTGCACGGCTTATAGTTTTTTATAGTTTAGGAAGTTTAGTTTAGGCCGCGGCTTTTCCGCCTGAGCTCAGTCTGCATACCTAAAGACTCTACCAGCGTCTGAGGCAGTGGAGCCCGCTCTCAGACCTGAAGGAGTCAAATAGTGGGGCTCTATTTCCTTGCTATTTGGCTCGCGTGTGCGCACGTGGCCCAGTGGCTTTCTGGGTTTGCACAGGCTGTGCAGTTCCCAGCAACGTCCAGGGCTCCCTCGGCGGTAGACCTCGAGCCGCGGAGCACCAGCGACAGTTCTTTGGCTGGCTCTGAGGCGTGAAGCCCACCAGAACCAGGCTAGAACCTGGACAGGCCTGGCAACGCTGCTGCGAGTTCGGCCGGAGCACTCGGCCGGCTTCGACCTGCCTCATTGTCCTGCGGTGGTGACCTGCCTCATCGTCCTGCGGTGGTGACCTGCATCATCGTCCTGCGGTGGTGACCTGCCTCATCGTCCTGCGGTGGTGACCTGCCTCATCGTCCTGCGGTGGTGACCTGCCTCATCGTCCTGCGGTGGTGACCTGCTTCATCGTCCTGCGGTGGTGACCTGTTTCATCGACCTGCGGTGGTGACCTCCCTTCACAGCGGGGAGGAGGCGTCTTTTCTCTCCTCCTTTCCAAAGCCAGCCTCGGTGCTCCTTCGGCGGCAGGCCTCGAGCTGCAGAGCACGAGGTGCTTGAAAATTTGGCGAAGTCGCCATTTTGGCAGTTTACGTCACTCGGGCAAGGGAGGTATCAAGTGGCAAGTTGCTGTCAGTTGGCATTTTGCAGCTTGCCCACTAAAATCTGGCGCCAAAGGTCACAATCTTTGTAAAGTATAGTTACTTAGTGATATATATTGCTATGGTTAAGTGTTGTGCATTGTATTATATATTGCATTTGCTTTTATTGTAAATTTACTTGCTGGTATGTTGTATTTGCTTTTGTTGTAAATTTACTTGCTATTAAGAATACATAATGTCTATGCAATTTCAAGATGATACAGATGGTATACCTCCTTCTGAGGCTGAAAGTAGGAATGAAAGGCCCCAAAGGATAAAGCACCCTTCAGCCAAGATGCTAGCCCATCTAATAGGTGAAAAGGAGCTCCTCCATGTGAGGTTAGGTTCGGCATGGGAGCGAATTGTAACATTGATGGACAGAATTGAGAGCTTGGGTATTACAAGGGTGCCATCCATATTACAGACCGACCTTGAAGAGACCTTCGGTATTTGGAGGGGTTTGGTGTCTAAGATAGTCCAGGTCCTCGAGCGCATTAACGCCAAGGATTCAGAGTTAGAAATAGTGAGTGTCTTAGCTGACACTAATGAGAAAGAAAATAAGGTGAGGGCAATTCTAGATGCCTTGGAATTTAGTTCTCCACCTGTTAATCTAAGGTCTGAGCCAAAAGGAAATCAGTCTTCCTTATGCAGCCATGAGACCAATCTTTTAAAATCACCTGCTGTGGCACTTAGTCTTAAGTCCAACCGCTCTAGCCAGGTATCTAAGCTAAGGGAGTGTGCATCATCTAAACATAGCCACTCTAGCAAGTCTTCTGCTGCTGGGAGTGCCATCTCTTCCCTAGCTGCCTTGCACATTAAGGAGGCTGCGCGTCTGAAGCTAAAGAGCAAGGTAGCGGGGGCGGAGGCTGATGCTAAGGCAGCTGATCTCACCCTTCCCTTTAAAGAAGAAGAGCAACGACTGCAAATAGAACAGGCCCGTAGACAAAGCGAAATGCAAATAGAACAGGCCCGTAGACAAAGCGAAATGCAAATGGAACAGGCCCAAAGGCAAGGTGAAATAGAAATGCTTAGAATAAAGATGGATGCCGCAGCCAAAAGGGTAAGGGCTGAGACTTTGGCCAAAGCCCTAATTGAGCCACTCACAGAAGAAAATGTAAGCCAGTTACCAATACAGGATCCTTCTGCCAAAGTGTTTGCGCACCTTGGCAGCATGAACAGCCAGTTTTCGGATGAGGAACAGGAAGACTTCTCTCCTTACCCAGAGCAGGGCCCCAAAGTCACTTTTGAGTTTCCTGCAGAGCAGAGCGTCATAGCGGGGAGCTCACCCTTGCCCGAGCTACCTGTGCCTCCTGCTAAATCCCTAGGTCAGTCAATCAGGGCCTCAAGGCCAAGTGCTAGTTGGCCCTTACAGACAGCTGCACAGGGAGCCACCGATTCGTCAGTGGTCGATGTCATCCCTCCAAGAGGCCAAAGGTTGACGCAAGGTGCACGGTGGGAGTCCACTCCACAACAGCAAACTCCTCAATTGTTCCCTTCGACGCCAGAGTCCCAGCTTGTCTCCATCATCAGAAGCCCCAGAAGAGATCTTAAGGACAAGGGTGTCGAAAAGTTTTCGGACAAGCCTGAGGAATTTCTTCTCTGGAAGGCCACCTTCCAGAGAGCAATCAGAGACTTAAAGTTATTGCCTGAGGAAGAACTGACTCTTCTGGCTGCATGGTTGGGCCCAGCCTCATCCTCACAAGTTAAGAAGATCTACGCAGCCCACGTAGCCGATCCCGACAAAGCCCTGGAAAAGGCCTGGGCCAGGTTGCAGCAGAGGTATGGGGCCAGCACAGAGATTGAAGCATCTCTTATGGACAAGCTCCAAAGGTTCCCAGCTTTAAAACTCAAAGACTTCAAACTCTTGTGGGACCTCAGCGATCTCCTTGCGGAATTAGAGTCGGCCAAGGAGAATCCAGAACTGCCCGGTTTGAAGTGCCTCGATCAGCACCTGTCCCAGAGGCAGATCTTGACCAAGCTGCCCTTCACTTTGCAAGAACGCTGGGGACAGGAGGTCTTCAACTACAAGGAGGCCCACTCCCAGGCATACCCTCCATTTTCTCATTTGGTCCAGTTCATCACCAGGGCAGCCAGAGAAAGGAATGATCCACAGACGGGCCTCCCCACCTTATACCAAGGGACCCAGCCAGAGAAGGCACCTGAAGTGGACAAGAAACCACCTAGAGAGGCCAATAGACCTGTCAGCGTAAAGGCAGTCGAAACTCAACTCAAGACTGACGAACCCAGGTCGGAGGTAAAAGAGTTGCTTTGCCCTATTCACCAAAAGCCTCACAGCTTGGCCAACTGCAGGGAGTTTAGTAGAAAGACATACAAAGAAAGGCAACAGCTAGTTCAAAAGCAGGGAATCTGCTTTAGATGCTGTGGAGCAACTCCACACTTTGCATCCAACTGCAAAGAAAACATCAAGTGTGAGAAATGCAACAGCCTCAAGCATTGCACCGCAATGCACAACTCCAATATCATCTCCCACCCCAAAGAGAACGCTTCACCAAAAGAAAAGTCAGCAGTCGAAGACACCGACAAGCCAGCCGCACCAGAGATGCAGGTGGAAGTTTCAGCAGTCGCCTGTACAGAGCTGTGTTCTGACTCGCACCAGTACAGAGTTTGTCATCCTATCTGCCTAGCGGATGTATATCCAGCCAAGAGCCCTTGGCTTAGAAAGAGACTCTATGTGGCCCTGGATTCACAGAGCGACGCCTCCCTGGCTACTCCAGAGTTCTTCCGCATGTTTGACCTTAAAACCAAGATGGTCGACTACACTATGACTACGTGTGCAGGAAAAAAGAAGTTGCAGGGTCGCATAGCATCTGGCTTCGTTGTCTCCTCTTGCGACCAGAAGAGGCAGTTCAAGTTGCCAGACCTGATTGAGTGTTCCTCCATCCCTCGGAACAAAAAACAAATTGTAACTAGAGAAGTTGTGGAGGCTCATCCACATTTGCGACGATTAAAGAATGCCATACCTGCTTTCCGTCCAGATGTGGACATTGCCCTTCTGCTTGGTGCGGACTGTCCGAACTTGTTCTATGTGAACGACCAAGTTAAGGGACCTCCAGGGGCGCCCATTGCTCAGCTGCTACCACTAGGCTGGACAGTTACAGGCCCAGTGTGCATAAACAAGATGCACCCACCATCGTCGTTGGACTCCAATCAAGCACAGGTGCTTAAAGGTGGACGTCCTACACTTGTGCGCAGTTGCCTAAGTCACGTCTCAGTCTACTGCCAAGCAATAACTCCAGAGTATTCCTCCATTTTCAAAGTCTCTGAGAGAGACGAAGCCACAGCGCTCTCGAAAGATGAGCAAAGGTTTTCGGACATTATGAATGCTCAAGTCTCACGAAGTGCAGAGGTGAAAGCCTGCAAATCAACCACAGAAATCAAGATGGGCCAAAGATCTTGCCTGGAACCACACCGTTTTGAACGTTTTTCGGAGTGGCACAGTCTTCTTAGAGCAGTAGCTAGGCTTATACATCGTTTAGCTTGCAAAGATAGTGAGCCTTTACAGGTCCAGGATATGATAAAGGCTAAGAGCGTCATATTCAAGTCAGTACAGAGATCTGCTTTCAAGCAGGAAATAGCTAGGCTAGAGCAAGGGCTCAACATCCCTAATCAAAGTCTTCTAAATGAGTTAAACCCATTTCTAGACAAGGAGGGTATTTTGAGAGTTGGAGGAAGGTTAGCCAAAGCTAAACTCAAGGCGTGCATAAAAAACCCCATCATCATACCCCCTAATAGTCACACTGCATTGCTGCTCGTTCGGCATCACCATGAAAGGATCCATCATCAGGGTAGAACTCTAACTGAGGCAGCCCTTAGAAATGAAGGTCTGTGGGTAGTTAATGCCAAAAGGTTGGTCAACAGTTGTATTTTCAAATGTGTTAAATGCAGGCGCCTTAGGCGAAACTGTCAAAGTCAGTTAATGGCAGAACTACCTCAGGATAGGACTTTGACAGACCCACCCTTTTCCCATGTGGGAATCAATGTGTTTGGTCCTTGGGAAATTGTTACAAGAAAAACCAGTGGTGTTGTAAATAACAAAAGATGTGCGGTTTTGTTTACTTGTTTGTCAGTACGAGCTGTCCATATAGAGGTTGCAGAGGGAATGGACACTTCATCATTCGTAAATGCCTTGAAAAGGTTTATAGCCCTCAGAGGGCCAATTAAGTCAATTTGGTCGGACTGTGGCACCAATTTTGCATGTGCAGACCTTAGCCAACCACTTCTGGAAGAGGTGGAAGGCCGAATACTTAAGCCAGCTTCCAACCAGAAGACTCTGGCAAACCCCAAAGGACAATTTCAAGGTGGGAAACCTTGTGTTGCTAAAGGACAAAGACTTGCCCCGCTATGCCCGGCCTATGGGCATTATACTAAAGACCTTTCCTTGCCCTGATGGTAAGGTTAGAAAAGTTCAGGTAAAGGCTCATAGTAAGGACAAAATGTCTGTCCTAGACAGACCAACCAGCAATCTCGGGTTGCTTGTCCAAAGTGTGTAAGTTTTATACTGTTTTATTGTTGTATATACAAAGGTGTTTGTATGTTTTTGATTGGTAAATTCCCACATCCTGGGAATTTAGCGGGGAGTGTTCCGTCCCCCAGGACGATGGTTTGCCTTACCTATTGGTCATTTGTTTGTTTTCCCTCCTTTGCATTTTGTTTGAGCCTCTGGCTGCAAAAGCCTAGGAAAAGTGGCTTGGAATCTGCAATAGCTGGCTGCAGTTTTCTTTGCAGTGATTGGTCAAAGAGTGCAACATCTTAGGACCGCCCTTTTTACCAGGGTCTAGTCTCCATTTTAGAGCTTCATTCTGGCTATAGTCTTCCAACGTGCTGGAGCTGTGCAAGGCTAACTGGGACAAATCATCCTCAAAACCAGGCCAATCTAAGCCTATCCAAATTAGATAAGTATTGAATTATATTGATCTGGAATAGGAAATCTAGTTGGAGGAGCAGGGTTATTCTGTCGCTTCTAGAACTAATCTTTGCTGTAAAGATAGGGAAGGAAAGAGTTTCTCCTTCTAATATAGGCAGCGTGATTAGGGTATAGTGGTTTTATAATCACCTTTGCTTTCTGGAACCAGGGATAATTCTGTACCTAAAACCTATAGAAATTTGTTTCATTTTCTGCAACTTTAAGATCTGTGCCAGGTTTACAACCTTGTATGAATAAACATCCCTTTTTGAAGTTATCCAGACTCAGTCGTTCAATATCTATAGGACAGCTTATAGGGATTTGCAGTTCGCCCGGATAAAGGACAGCACGTTTCAGTTTCATAGTTTTTTATTGTCCGGCGGACGGCACAGGGACTCATAACAGCTTACAGTTTGGCAAAATTCAATGCCACATTTCAATACAAATATTAAAACAGATAAAAAACAAATAAATGCAATTAAAACAATTAAAAACATAATACAGTAGAGTCTCACTTATCAAACTCTCGCTTATCCAATGTTCTGGATTATCCAACGCTTTTTTGTAGTCAATGTTTTCAATACATCGTGATATTTTGGTGCCAAGTTCATAAATACAGTAATTTCTACATAGCATTACTGTGTATTGAACTACTTTTTCTGACAAATTTGTGGTATAACATGATGTTTTGGTGCTTAATTTGTAAAAGCATAAACTAATTTGATGTTTAATAGGCTTTTCCTTAATCCCTCCTTATCATCCAACATATTCGATTATCCAACGTTCTGCCGGCCCGTTTATGTTGGATAAGTGAGACTCTACCTCAAAGTTTTTTGTGAGCATATTTAATGACAGGAATGTCTGAATCGTGTGATATGCAATATATATAAGCAATAAGGGTGGGAGCAGTAGGAGCAGAAAGGCAAAAACATCTTGAGATTTCCTCACCTACATTTTGCACAAGCAGAAACACTCCCATATCTCTTCCGTTTTCACCATTCTCCTCCCAATGGGTCTGAATGCATAGCGATAAGTGTCAGGAAGATATCAAGTTTTCACTACACCAGAAACCTTTTGAGATTACATAGTTATAGTACCATGATCTCACTTTAACTTTCATCCTATGAAATCTTGGATTTTTTGTGTTGATGAAGTACTGGAAGAGTTCTCACTTTATAATAAGCACCAACTCAAGACCTTTGCCCCCCGCCTCATAACCAAAGCATCCACTGCCCCAGCCACCATTGATCTGTAGTCTGCTTCATTAGTATCAACAAATATCATTGCACTAAGAGAAAGTTGGTATATGTTTTCTGATGTATTACAAATATATCTTGAATATTACAAGAGCATTTTTACACTAAACACTCACAACACTATCATTCCCCTTTAACTGCTGCATCCTAAGCAATTCTGAGGTTTGTAGTTTGGTGTGATACTATTGCTCTCTGATCATTCTAAATGCTTCTCCCTGAACTAAATCTCATGATTCTGTCAAATATTGCCAATC
Organism: Anolis carolinensis; assembly: GCF_035594765.1. Lineage (NCBI taxonomy): Eukaryota > Metazoa > Chordata > Lepidosauria > Squamata > Anolidae > Anolis > Anolis carolinensis. Next base: position 227,106,418 of record NC_085843.1, read on the forward strand.
AAAATGGAATCATGGTGCTATTAACTATGTAGTGTGAAAGGGTTCAAAGTGACTGGGTAAGAGCTAATTGGTTTAACAATTTGACTTGGCCTTTCTAGTAAGGCAAAGGTTTTCCCCTGACATTAAGTCCAGTTGTGTCCGACTCTGGGAGTTAATGCTCATCTCCATTTCTAAGACGAAGAACCGACGTTGTCTGTAGACACCTCCAAGGCCATGTGGCCGGCATGACTGCATGGAGCGCCGTTACTTTCCCTCCAGAGCAGTACCTATTGATCTACTCACATTTACATTTTTTTTGAACTGCCAGGTTGGCAGAAGCTGGAGCTGACAGTGGGAGTTCACTCCTCTCCCCAGATTCGATCCACCAGCCTTTCAGTCAGCAAGTTCAGCAGCTCAGTGGCTTAACCTACTGCACCATCAGGGGCTCCTTTCTAGCCCTACTTAATATCTAGCCTTTATTACCAGCTTCGTCCCTTTAGTATTTTACACAAGCCCTGGCCCACTCTTATAGCTCTGACCATGCCTACTGTGCTCAGCTACTGGTTATCAGTTGTTGTTGAGTTTATGTTTTTATGATGTTTTACATGTATTTTTGTGGTTAATGTTGCGTAATGCAAATGTATTTTATGGTGATATATTTTAATTTTTGTACCACTGGGCTTGGTCCCCGAGTTCCTTTGGGGAGATGGGGCGGGATATAAGAATAAAGTTATTATTATTATTATTATTATTATTATTATTACTACTACTACTACTACTACTATTACTACTAGGAGCCCCAAGATGGCATAGTGGACTAAGTGACTTGAAGGTTGGGTTGCTGACCTGAAAGCTGCCAGGTTCGAATCCCACCTGGGGAGAGTGTGGATGAGCTCCCTCTATCAGCTCCAGCTCCATGCGGGGACATGAGAGAAGCCTCCCACAAGGATGGTAAAAACATCAAAACATCTGGGCGTCCCCTGGGCAATGTCCTTGCAGACGGCCAATTCTCTCACTCCAGAAGCAACTCCGGTTGCTCCTGACACGAAAAAAAACAAAAAAATAAAACTATTATTACTACTACTATTAGAACAGACTCATGAAAAAAAGGTAGAGATACTTTGGAATAATAGCAAAATCTTCCTCACTGAAAATCTTAAAATGAAAAAGTATGGACCTAGAAAAGACAATTTGTTCATGTGGTCCTGGACATGAATTTTTGGAACAAAAACCCAAAGTATGCCTATCTTAGGGTACACATTGACTTGTATTTGTTGACCTAATTGAAATTCTCCTACTGTCCCATCTTGTTCCTATTCAAGGTGCTATTTAATCCACCCCAAGTACATTTTTCTCCCCATGGCTGATGCTCTCCTGTCATTTTGTAGTATCGGGCCTTTGTCTTTACTCTCCTTTCAAGAACCTTACTGACATTTACAAATTCATACAGGGTGATTCAGTCAATTACCACCAAAGACACCCATTGTTCCACGCAAACTGACCTTTACCCTTGGGCCCCAATTAAAATCCATTTCACTTTCTTCTATAGTAGTGACTATAATTGGAATCTTGGTCCTTTGCCAGGAATAACTATTCCTCCTCCCTCCTTTTTATTTTTGAGAATGTAATATTGAGGACAATATGTAAATTAATTTGGACTAAGGAGAGGAGCTGATGTATTTTTTAATGAAGATTTTTAATTAAACAAAAATTTTGCTTGTCAGCATAAATAAGCATGGGGGTTGAAGACAAAATAATTTTGAGAGTATGGTAATAGAGTTTATTTGCTTTCACCTTCTCTGCTTTACATGCCAGTATCCCAATTATTCTGTAACCTGACATTTGTTGATAATTGGATAGAATCTGTGTAGCTGGCTCTGCAATACCTGTTTTTTTTGTTTTCTTGTTGCTTCAGATGTTAAAATACTATTCCAGAACTATGGGGAGGTTGTCTTGATGGGATAGTTATATCTTTTAATGCACAGAATCAAAAAGTATGGAGATCAAAGTTGGAACTGTTCCTTTTAAGGACTACAACTCTCAAAATCTCCAGCTAGCTACCTGCCCAGATTTCTGGAAGTTGCAATCTAAACAGTGATATAACCAAGCTTTGTTTCAGACATAATATTGTTAATTGAGCCACGGCTATTAGGGATTCAGTAAAATGCAAGATGGATGATCTATTGGACTTATTTTGATGGTGATCACACTTGTGACTCCTGTTTTATTGGGCTTCTTCATTTGTCAGACATTCCTTTTGAGTAGGTGTTGATATTTAAACAGACATAAAACTGAACTATTGAAATCCAAATGTCAGGTGCAAAATGTGCATGCTTGAAATACAGGATCTTGTTATATTGACACTTCCATTTCAGAGATGGAATTTATATTTCATAAATGGGAAAGCTTTTTTTAAAAAAGAGAAGAACAAAGATTCAACTTTTTGAACATGGGAAATATAATCTCCAGACATCAGGTTTGAGCAACGATATTACTGTTGTTCATGTCATTATTGTAGTGCAGATAGTCAACTGATATATATAATCTCGTTGTTTTTGTTTTGTTTTAATTTGATATGTTATCTACCTTGTTTATATCATCGATTATGTTTTATTTTATGATTGTAAGCTGCTCCAAGTCCCTTTTTGGGAGATGAGGCAAGGTATAAGTAAGTTGATGACTATTATTATTGACACAACAGAGGAGCCCCCGGTGGAGTAGTGGGTTAAAGCCTTGTGACTTGAAGGTTGGGCTGCTGATCTGCAAGCTGCCAGGTTCGAATCCCACCTGGGGAGAGTGCGGATGAGCTCCCTCTATCAGCTCCAGCTCCATGTGGGGACATGAAAGAAGCCTCCCACAAGGATGGTAAAACATCAAAACATCCGGGCATCCCCTGGGCAAAGTCCTTGCAAACAGCCAATTCTCTCACTTCAGAAGCAACTTCCAGTTTCTCAAGTCGCTCCTGACACACACACACACACACAAAATTGACACACCGACATTGTATGACACAGCAAACAAGATAGATATGCTGGATTTTATATCACAAAATCACAAGTCAAACACTTCCCAAGTGTTTAGGACTGCGTAATGTATTTTCGGATGATGCACGCAGATCCCAGTAAGGTGGCCTTTTGCAGTTGGCAGATTGTAATTTTGTCAATGTCTATTGTTTCCAAATGCCGGCTGAGATCTTTTGGCACGGCACCCAGTGTGCCCATCACCACCGGGACCACCTGTACTGGTTTCTGCCAGAGTCGTTGAAGTTAGATCTTGAGGTCCTGATAGCAGCTAAGTTTTTCCTGTTGTTTTTCGTCAATGCAACTGTCACCTGGTATGGCGACATCAATAATCCAACCCTTTTTCTTTTCCACAACTGTGAGGTCTGGTGTGTTGTGTTCCAGAACTTTGTCAGTCTGGATTCGGAAGTCCCACAGTATCTTTGCATGTTCATTTCCCATGACCTTTGCAGGTTTGTGATCCCACCAGTTCTTTACTGCTGGGAGGTGGCACTTGAGGCATAAGTTCCAATGAATCATTTGGGCCACATAGTTGTGCCTCTGTTTGTAGTCTGTCTGTGCGATTTTCTTACAGCAGCTGAGGATATGATCAATGGTTTCATCAGCTTCCTTGCACAGTCTGCATTTTGGGTCATCAGCTGATTTTTTGATCTTGGCCTTAATTGCATTTGTTATGATGGCTTGCTCCTGGGCTATTATTATTATTATTATTATTATTATTATTATTATTATTATTATTATTATTATATTTATAAATGTGCCAAAACATGGAGAGGTTTATTATCCATCCTACCATCTTACCATCATGACAAACATAACGAGTTATGTTTCCACATGGATGGGCAGAATCACATTTATAAGAAAATAAATTATATTGGCTGGAATTCTGTTGGTTAGCCTCAACTAGAATAACTCCATTGAATCTATCTCTCTATATAAAAGAGTGATGGAATCAGGGCAGCGGACAAAACTACAGCCCCCCCCCCCAACCTTGAAGTTTGACAACACAACCCATCATCCATGGCTCTAGGTTGATACAACAAAAAGAAAATAAAAATAAAATCCTAATTAGAGGGAGAAGAATAATTGTTTTTATCCAATTGCTGCCAGTTTGAAGGCTAAGTCTCCTAGCAACCTACTCAGCCCAGGGGACAGGCACAGTTAGGCCTCACTTAGGCCTCTTTGGTGCTGTGCCGGCATTTGGAAACAATAGACATTGACAAAATTACGATCTGCCAACTGCAAAAGGCCACCCTGATGGGATCTGCACGCATCATCCGAAAATACATCACGCAGTCCTAGACACTTGGGAAGTGTTCGAATTGTGGTTTTGTGAAATGAAATCCAGCATATCTATCTTGTTTGCTGTGTCATACAACGTCCTTGTGTCAATAATAATAATAATAATAATAATAATAATAATAATAATAATAATAAGATCATACAATCATAACGTTAGGAGACACCCCTAAGGATCATCCAGTTCAACTTCCTTCTACCATACAGGATGACACAAACCAAGCACTCCTGACAGATGGCCATCCAAGATCTGCACAATAATAATACAAATCGAATCATAGAGTCAGACAGTTAGGAGATATCCCTAAAGGCCATCCAGTCCAACCCAACTCTGCCATTGGACGATACAATCCAAGCACTCCCAACAGGTGGCCAGCCAGCCTCTCAATAATAAGAATAAGAATAAGAATATCATACAATCCTAAGGTTAGCAGATACCCTTAAGGATCATCCAGTTCAACTTCCTTATATCATGCAGGAGGACACAATCCAACCACTCTGGACAGATGGCCATCCAATATCTGCACAATAATAACACACATCGAATCATAGCATCAGACAGTTAGGAGACACCCCTAAAGGCCATCCAGTCCAACCCAATTCTGCCATGCAGGACACAATCCAAGCACTCCCAACAGATGGCCACCCAGACTCTCAATACTACTACTACTACTACTACTACTACTAATAATAATAATAATAATAATAATAATAATAATAATAATAATAACAACAGCAACAACATACAATCCTATGGTTTGGAGTGACCCCTAAGGATCATCCAGATCAACTTCCTTCTACCATGCAGGAGGATACAATCCAAGCACTCCTGACAGATGGCCATCCAGCCTCTACATAATAATGATGATGATGAACATGATGGTGATGATGATGATGATACAAGCATAGAATCCAAGAGTTTGGAAAGACCCCTAAGGGCCATCCAGCCCAACCCTTTCTACTATGCAGCAGGACACAATCCAAGCATTCACAACACATGGACAATGTATAAATACTATACAACTACACAGGGACATAGACCCCCTCTACCCTCACCACTTTCACAGTACACAAACAACCAAATGCATACTAAACATAAAGACAACCATGCAACAGACATTCAATACCACCACTACCTAAGCAAGTTCTCACCAACACCACCAGACAACGCCACAGCAACGCGTGGCAGGGCACAGCTAGTTGTGATATAAGTATGTTCCACCTCAGCATTCTCCACTTCATTAGATCTTTCCTTCTGGCAATTCACTATCCTTTATATTCCCTCATTCTTCTTTTCCTAATGCTCCTTCCCATTCTCTTTCTGGGCACATCTATACTGTATAATTAATGCAGTTTAACATCAATTTAACTGATATGGCTCAATGCTGTGGAATCATGGAAATTATAGTTTCATGAGGCAAATTAGTTGGAAAAAATTGTTTTGTTTCAGAATGTTACTTTTGAAATATGACATCAAGTGACTCTATGCTGTTTTGTAACAACAACAACAACAACAACAACAACAACATTTTTCTTCTCTTTCTTTCTCTCACTCTCCCCCCCCCCCCCAAGCAATAGGGATTTTTTCTTTATTCTTGAATGCATTTCTCAAATACTATTAGGCAAGTTTTCATATTTCAAGGAAACAAGGAATAGGGATGGGAGGGGTGAAATCAAGGGAGGATTTCTGTATGAAGATTTGTAATTTCCCTGGAGGAAAATGAAAATATCAACATTTTACTGTCTTTCTGGGAAGATCTGAGGGAAAGGCTATGAGTTAAAGCCATCCTTCATGAATTGCTGAAGCCTTTCCATCATCGGAATCCAGCAGAGACTGTTCACTTTTGCATGATAAGAAGGGAGGTTTTATCATCCGTGTGGTTGTGTCCTTTGATATTATATATTGAAAGCAACACTAGCTGATTATTAAAGTTCCTTTCATGTGGAAGAAGATTTCCCCCACCATAGCACAGGTAGTGTAGAGAAAGCAGAAAACATGAAGGCCTTCCTTATGACTGAAGGCAGCAGAAACTACCCGCTGTTCACTCTTTCCCAAAACCTGTGGGTAGTAGTGAGGACAGGATCTAGAATTCAATTAATTCTAACATAATGCACCAGGGTATACTCCTCTCCGGAGTGGAGTTTGCCACATTAAAATAAATGTGTTCTCTGAGAACCTACATTTCAGAATATTCTTGTGAATCCAGCACAGAATGGAGCTTGAAAACACTTGTCTGAAAAAAAAATCTCAGTAACTTAAAGTTTTTAGAAATATGCATAGAACCTTCCACACCTTGTCCTTACAGAAACCTTGTGAGGCATATTATGTTGGCTGAATGTGGCCCAAAGTTATCCAATGAGTTTATCTGTTAACTAATGAATTTATCTGTTAACCAATGAGTTTCTGCCAACAGGAAACTGAAAGTTACTTGGGAAGGCCAAGAGCTCGAACACTGTTTCCATCCTAAATATCTTGGTGTCACCTTAGATCGAACATTAACATATAGGAAACACTGCATGAACACCAAGCACAAAGTAGCTGCACGCAACAACATCCTGCGGAAACTGACTGGCAGCTCATGGGGTGCAGACCCACAAGTAATAAGAACATCAGCCCTGGCCTTGTCTTTCTCAACTGCTGAGTACACCTGTCCTGTCTGGCACAAGTCTGCCCATGCGAAGCAGGTGGACATAGCACTAAACGAAACATGCAGAATAATCACAGGGTGCCTTAAACCTACACCTGTTGATAAACTCTACAAGTTAGCTGGCATAGCCCCTCCTGACGTGCGACGGGAAGTTGATGCTAACGGTGAGAGAAATAAGGTTGAACACTGTGAAAGCCACCCACTGCATGACTATCACCCTCCTCCCACCAGACTCAAATCAAGGAAGGGCTTCATGAGAACCACCATTCCTCTTGATGTTCCTCCAGCAGCAGCAAGGGTGTCCCTCTGGGCAGCTAAACCTGGCAATTCTAACTGGATGGCCCCCCATGAGGGTCTTCCTCCAGGGGCAAACCAAGAATGGGCAACTAGGAAGTCCCTGAACAGACTCAGAAGTGGAGTGGGCAGATCTAAAGACAGCTTGGCAAGGTGGCACAACCTGGAGGAATCCTCCACCTTGTGTGACTGTGGAGCAGAACAAACAACTCCGCATATGTATGCTTGCCCACAATGTCCTGCCTCATGCACGGAGGAGGAGTTGTTTAAAGCTACGGACAATGCAGTTGCTGCTGCCCATTTTTGGTCTAAAACTATTTAGTTGCTTGTGATTTCCTTTTTTTCCATCATTTCAAAATATATTTGTTATGCAATGCTTTTGACACGAAATAAATAAATAAATCTGTTAACTAGAGATTTAGACTGTGGTGGCACAGCGGGTTAAACTGCTAAGCTGCAGAACTTGCTGATTGGAGGTTTGGTGGTTCGAATCCACAGACAGGGTGAGCTTCCATTGTTAGCCCCAATTTCTGCCAACCTAGCAGTTTGAAAACATGCAAATGTGAGTAGATCAATAGGTACTGCTCCAGCAGGAAGGTAACAGTGCCCTATGCAGTCATGCTGGCCACATGAGCTAGGAGATGTCTACTGACAGTGCCAGCTCTTTGGCTTAGAAATGGAGATGAGCACCACCCCCCAGAGTCGGACTCAACTAGACTTAATTGGGAAACAGTTACCTTTACTTAGAGATTTGAGTCTGGATTTCACAACTTCCAACAGTAACTCAGGGAATTGATTCTGGCTCCATGCAGAATTTAGTTAAGAAAACCATACTAGAGTTGTGCATGAGATAAAGTGATAAAAGAAAGAAAATAAGGTTAGGTGTATATAACTTTGAGATATAAGTATAAAGGGTGGATGGCCCTTGTGGTCTTTTCCAACTTTTTTAAAGGTTGATTTTGATGTTATGAATTGAAATCATGTTATGAATTGATAATCTTGAGAGTGTGACTCCAATGTGTAATATTTTACCTGAGAAGGAAATATTTAACAGAAAGGCAAATATATCAGTTCTTTCTTCCATGTGATCAGATGCATTTATTATTACTGTTGTTGTTGTTGTTGTTGTTGTATTTATTTATTTATATATCTCTCTTTATCTCTCTTGCAGGCAACTCAAACTTCATCTTACAATCTGATATATAGAATGTTTTAAAAAAGCATGCATATAACCTAAAATCAATCTAAATTTGGAGTAAAACCAATAGAATTGACTACTGGATAGATAGAGTAAACCCACATCTATTCAGTCCTATTGATTCAATTGGTCTGTTTTAACTGAGACAAGCAAATGGATTTAGATTATAGTGTGGCAACAGCCCACAATGAAAACCACCTCTTCAGAGACATGTAGGCAGAATGAGAAGTTTTGTGTAATGAACATGGAGGTTTTACTCACTGAAGGATCTAAAGCTCCATTAGTGGCTGTCATCACATAGTGGCTGTTCAAAGACATCCTGTGAAGGAGCCAATATTGATTAATAGAGGGGCAAGAGATCTATGCTAAAATTCTCTTTTCTGTTATGGTGTACATTTTAATTAGGTGGGCAATTCAAATATTACATGATGGAGAAAGAAACTTGGGTTGACTTAAGCAGCAGCCTTTGCTGGTTTGAACGTCACATAATTTATTGTGTGCTGAAAGCTGTGTTTCTGGAATATATGTTTTTCTGGACAAGCTGCTCAGTTTTCATTGAAACACTGCAGTTTTCCATCATTGTGGGGTTGGGGAATTCTGAGTATCCTGAAGCAATAGGATGAAAAACAATTTCAGTTATTTTTTCAACAATTATTAGGAAATAGAAAAAAATTAAAATTGTCCTCCCCTCCTACATGAATGTGTGGTGCTAGGAATGACTGGGCCAGTTATGACTAAGTCAACAGTGAATGAACACATACTCTTCTTTAATGTCTTTTCTTTTTCTTGGTCTTACACATATCCTGTCTCCCTTGATCAGAATCATTTCATATGAAGGTTAAGCCATTTCTCTACCATCCATTTCTTGGAGAGAAGTTTCAGCATTTCTCTAACCCAGCATTTCTCAAACTGTGCACCTCCAGATGTTTTGGACTTTAGCTCTCACAATTCCTAACTGCTGGTAAGCTAGCTGGGATTTCCGGGAGCTGAAATCCAAAACACCTGGAGGAGCACAGTTTGAGAAACACTGCTCTAATGTGAGTAACTCAGATTAACATTGGTATTTGCTCTACCCTACTGATAGCAAACTATTTTGGGCAATGGAAGAAGGTGATTGGGACATTAAGCTCACAATTTGAGGGACTAGTTTCCATATCCCCAAAGTGTTTTAAAGCATTCAAAATATGATATTATAATAACTGCTGAGCCTGCTGGTCCTTTTGGAAAGGCTGAATGCCAAGGCATTGTCTAAATGTCACACAGTATACAATTCATCATATATTAGATCAGTAGACTGACTTTCATTACCCTAAGGTTAACTGCAAATTGTAATGAATATGTATGTTCTGTATACTAACGATGAAATCTCTTTTCTTCGTGGTATTAAAATAATTATTGAATCAATATGACAGTGCTTACTAATTTGATTTCCTTTGAGGTGTTACCTTCCTAATCCTTCATGCATTGCTTCACCAAAGCACAGCTCCCATTTAAGTTTGCTTCTTGCAATATATTTAACAAGCAAGGTCCACTACCCACGCACAAAATGGATACAGATCCAATATTATAAAAATGGTGTTTGTAAATTGCAACTTTATCCTTTAGAATATTTGCAAATGTGTTGTAATCTTTTCTAAATCATTGGTTTTAATTGTTTTGAAATGAAGCAAATTACATTCATAGGCTTTCTTAGAAATATCTGTGTTTCTTTAACAATATTGCAACCAAAGGACAAAGATGTATTACCAAAACAGATCTGAAGATAGCACTTATACACTTTGCCATGCTATATCATTATTAAGGGAATGGCATGTCATGAGAAAAAAGTGTTATTTAGTTTCTGTGGCTATCAAATTCCCTTTATAAATATTGCTAGGCATCTTTTTTTCTTCTGGACAGAACTATTATCCACCAAGCAGCCATATCCCTGGTGTGTGGAGAAGGTGATAATATGTAGTTTCCTCATTTGTAACCTGGTCTTTCTGAAAGTGGATAAATGGCTTGACCTCTGTTTAATCCATTTTGTTGCATCTCAGCCACCTTCTGCTCTCTCCATACATCTCTACTCCTTCATTTATTTTTTTCCTAACTGCATTAGAAAATGCATTCCGAAGTCTCAGAATCAACTCAAGAAAACCTGTCTGTTTTCCTATTATTGTTGTGACCTTGAAAGATATACTCCAATTAGATCTCTAGAGTAGGTCTAAATAGAAGCTGTTGAAACAAGTAACAGTCACCAATCTTCTCTGTAAGAGAAATATATCAGTTTTATAAACCACTAAAAGGTTACTTCACATTACATGGGACTTTCATGCTACACAGTTATATCACTGTGATTCCACTTAAACTATCAGAGTCCATTCCTATGAAAGTCTGGCATTTGCATTTTAGGGAACGTTATTTATAATTCCCAGCCAAATAAGTCCAGTGGCTCAGTAAACAACAACCTCCAGGTTTCCATGGGATGCAGTCATTGAGGCTAAGATTGAATTATAGTTCTATAATTGTTTAGTGTAAAAGGGATCAAGATTGGAGGAATGATTGTGTGGATTTTGAATATTACTGAGAGAAGAATTAACATTAGAAGCCATTATAAAATGTTGTAACCAGAATGACTGATATTTCATTGAGACCTGGACTAGGTCACCTAACTGTGTGTTTGTGGAGAAAACAGAGGCAGCCAGTCATGTTGGAGATGGGAATTATGTCTCTTTGTCATAGTAGAAGCATGAAGGTGACACTTTCCCCCATGTGATGGGGAAAGCGTTGCCAAGAGGGAGCTAGGCACAGCCTAATAGATTCACCCCTCTGCTCCCTCTTTTGTCGCGGAACCAGGAAAAGCAGGACACTTCACCTGGGTTTTCTGATAAGGCTGTTACAGTCATACCTTGCAGAGGAAGCAGTATCACCCCAGAAGGAATTTTTGAAATGCAACAAGTTGGCGTTGAGGCATGCTATCTATATAAAGCACTATATGTTCCTGACTTAAAAAGAGGGCTTCTGTCAGTCAAGCACCAACAGATAGTGACCTAACTATTAAATTTCAGAGCCATGAATGTATAGTTCAGAAGGGGCAAGAATGCTAACCAGGGAATTCACAGAGGAGCAGGAGTATTGCTGAAGCACAATGAAGGCACAGGCAAGCTTTGTGATAAGTGTTTTCCCCTGTGGCACTGATGCTCGAGACACAGAAAGCATAACAGGCTGCAGAGATGACAGCTGACAAAGGAATTTAAGATACTAGCCTGATCCATGATGAGATGTCACTGTTGTATCCCAAAGTCAAAGTCCAATTAAGCCAGACCAGAGATGGAGAACCACTTTACCTTACACACAGTGAACTCTGGCGCTCAAAAAGGATTCCCACATCAGGAGAAAACAGATTTATGGTGACTTCTATAGATAACTGCTCAATGTACAGAGCATCACATCTCATGTAAATTAAGGATAGAGTTCTCAGAAGCAACATGGAATGTTGTGGCTAAGAGAAGCAGCAACTTTTCAGGCAAACCAGTCATGCAGTGCACTCATTATATGGCAGTGAGTTTACTTCCATATAATCCAGGTCAAAGCAGTAATCTTGATTCAGAAACTGGATTATATGGAAGTGTAAATGAGCTGGTAGTGATCACAATTAAAATGATGGAGGGTTCCCAAGAAGACAGTGGAGGAGCTTTTCAGATTCAATGAAACATACAAGCCCAAGCATAGAAGCAAGCAAAGAAACAAACTACAGAGTAATGAAAGGAAGGATAGGATTTTAATTATGATCTCTAACAGCTCATTTACACTTCCATATAATCCTGTAACTGAATTGAGATTACTGCTTTGATCCGGATTATAAGGTAGTGTAGACCAGTGATTCTCAACCTGTGGGTTCCCAGGTGTTTTGGCCTACAACTCCCAGAAATCCCAGCCAGTTTACCAGTTGAAGGCCAAAACATCTGGGGACCCACAGGTTGAGAACCACTGGTGTAGACTCATATAATCCAGTTAAAAACACATAATCTGGATTCAGAAACTGGATTATATGCTTGGGCTTGTATGGCAGTGTAGATACAGTCTAAAGCTGCATCTACATTGTAAAATGAATACAGTTTGACACCACTTTAACTGCCATGGTTCAATGCCATGGAATCCTGGGAGTTGTAATATGGTGAGGCACCAGCACTCTTTAACAATGAAGGTTAAAGATCTTCTAAAATCACAACACTCATTCAATAGCATTGAGCCATGACAGTTAAAGTGGTCAAATTGCATTAATTCTGCAGTGTAGATGGACCTGAGTATAGGCTGATACTGGTTAGAAAGAACGTTTGAAAAGATGTATTTTTTAATAATTGAAAATTGCATTTCTTGACTGCTGGGAAATTTTGATGAGGATAATTCTAGACTGATAAGAATTTGCCATTTAGGATGTGTTCTCTACAAAAATCATACATGTTGTTATTGTGCAGACTTTCTCACAGCAGGAAAAAATAGCCAAAATTATTTGTTGCTTCCTTTGAGAACTAAATTAGTAAAGCATTACATCCTTAATGTTGATAGACTATTCATTATAAAACAAATATAAATAATAGACACAGCTTTTCATTTACAAAACCTGTTCTATTGTAGACAAAACTCCATACAAACCATGGCATGTATTAAACCCCAGTGTCAAATCAGAGTGTAATATTGAAAGGCAGATAGATAGATAGATAGATAGTGATTTTGTCTTTATGTTACCTAGCTGCTTTCAATCTCAAATGTGGTTCACAAGTTTACGCACCTCAGGGTGAAACTAGAAGGAACATCAGACTTTCCTTTGCTTCTGAAATGCTGAACGTGAGATCATCATGCAACGAGTCTTTCACCACTTGTATTTGGCAGATCAAGCCATACTCCTTGTGTTTTCAGTGCACAAAAAACTAGGAAAGCAATGTTATGAACGTTTGCTACAATTGTCTCTAGGCTCTCAAACAATTTTCCAAGAGATAAGGAGTTATTCTTCCCTCTTTGAATATATAAATCATTTTTGTTCAAGAATCATTCATATAGTTTATTTGATTTTATTATGCTATATTAGCATATCAATTTAATGTATATTTCAAGTCATCTCACACAGTTGAAGGACAGCATACAAATGATCACAATGCATTTTTAGCCTTTTTCAGTGACAATGCATAACAAGTAATATGGATGGCAGACTATATTATCTAATATTTTGATTGTCAAAGTCCACTTTTTCTCAGTTATCTCACTGTCTGTCTTTTGAAGGGCCAATGAGCCTATAAATCTGTGATAGCAATAGTACAATATTAAAATGAATAATTAACAATTAGGTCATGAATAATTAAATAATTAACAATTTCATGACACCTAGAATCTGTTGCCTGAAACAGGTGCCAATGGCAGATCTGGCTCTGCATGTGCATGCACACATACTATTGTGCTCATATTTGCGGATCCTAGCATGTTTCTCCTTCTATCCATTTTCCTTTGGTTAAAGAACAACCATAGTCACATATGCTCATATTTTATTATGTTCTTTGTTCTGAAAGCAGTGGCAACTTTACAAAAGCTGAAGCCAATTTTCTAGATTGTAGAAATACCAAATATGAAACAATGTGATTGACAAATGGAAAGGCCCTGGATTATGTTTTTGGTTGGCATGATTTTATTTGTTGTTTTTAATCATTCATGTGTTAATTGTTAGATTTTAATTGTAATTGTTTATTATTTATATGGCATCAAATTGCTGCCTGTTGTAAGGTTGCCTTTAGTCCCCTCCGGGGTGAAAAAAGGCGGGAAATAAATATGATAAATAAATGGCAAACATTTTAATTGTTAACATTCCAGTATTCTGTAAGATGCATTTACAAGGGCTTTCTCTTCCTCACAACAGGAAAAGCTGCAATGTGCTTTGCTTTATAATTGAGATTATATCTTTAGCAGAATGGAAGGAACCTTATAGACACATGTGTGGCACAGTATATCTGTGGGCAAAATATAATGGCACAAATGACATTTTTATAGGCTTGGCATCTGGAATGTAGATGTGATGGTGATGAAAATGATTCAGATGATAGCAATGATTCACTTTCTCTGCACGTTTACCTGTGAAAAAAATAGGACTATCACTCACTGAAAAATATTGAAATTCAGTCAACCATCTAATTCTGAAGTTAGAATCATGCGACCCTCTGGGTGTTGTTGGACTGCAACTTCCAACAGTTCTCATGATGGAACAGGCTGGCTTAGGGCTACTGAGCCCTGCAGTTTTCAAAACTGAATAGAATAATGTGGTCAAGCCACTTCATCACATGGGGCTTTGTTAGCATCCTAGGATGCTTCCCTGTCAGTCCAGTGTCAGATGGGTATGCTGCCCATCACATAATGTCACTGGACTTCCAACAGAGGTCCTGCCCACAACCAGAATGGAAGTGTTATATGATGCTTCCCCCACAACATGGGAGGTTTCCCGTGTTGTGCTAGCTCCAGTGGAGCCATCACAGATCCGCACAGCTTTGGTGACACTTCCCCCATGTATTTCTGCATTTTTGAAATGTCCTAGGGGCATATCTACATGGGAAGTTTAACTTCGACAGGCAAGAATTGGCCCCCTAGCTCTTACATGATATACAGAGCCTTCTTGCCCCAACACAGGAGAAGGCTGCCTAATGTGTTAGACAAAAGCTGGAGGAGAGGATGACACTGACAGGACAACCAAGGTAAGGGTGGTCATCCATTGGGGGACAAACTAGGTACAGTTCTACTGGGTGGTCAGGACACCATCCAACTGCCCCAGGGGATGGAGATGGGCAGTGAAGCTGCCACCAGGACTGTTGCATTATACTGCACTTTGCACAGGCTCCAGGGTTTCCTGCCTATGTAAATGCATCCTGAGAAAATATGACAATCTTCAGATGATAGTCAGAATGCTATCTTTGGTCCCAGGTGAGCACCTCTGGGAAATATATTTCATAGACATAGTGCTACAACTGAAAATGTCTGCTGTCTTGTTTCAACTCATTTCACAAGGGCATCTAGAGGAAGGTTTCATGTAAGACCTTAGGACCAGTAAGTATCAAGTAAGTCACTATGGCAAATCACTCCATTTTAAATAAAAAGGTACTTTTCCATTATCTGAGCAGAGGTCAAAAGAGGATGCTACACAGAGAAGTACAGTCCATTTTATGCAGGAAAGGGGGTTACATGAGTTAAACCATTTCCCCCTGTTTTCCCATTATTTTCTCCACCCATGTCCCTGTTGTAAAAATAACCCTCTTTGATGAAATGGGAATGAGAGGGGTGGTGAATAACCAGCAAAAATGGGGAAAACAGTTTTCCTCCTTCAACAACCCCATCCCCATACAATGGACTACCTTTCTTTGTCTAGGACTCCTTTTGGAGTGCGCCTGGAAAATGAGCAGTACCAATAAAAGCATAGTCATTTTAGGACATGTGTCCTTATTAAATTCAGGGATTACTTCTACTTTCACGGGATGCCGACCTGAGCAGATTTACTATTATTTGGGGTTTGTATGCAACACATTATCATCTTCAAATTAATTTTGAAACTCATGCTGCCTGGGATTGCACGTGGACCTTTGGCCTGTTATTGTGGCCCTAGCCCCCTACAGACTTGTTGGAGTGCTATTTTTCTGCCCCTACCCCCAGTGACATGACTCTCCTGCAGGCCCCCAGGAAGAGAAATTAGCATTTTAAATACAGTAAGTTTCAGCCCTCTGCCCTCTATATACACTGTTTAAGAGGATTTTATTTAATGCAAAGCTGGAAGTGGACTTTCAGCCACATCGTGGTTTTTGGTTTCTTTTAATTTGTAGCATTTGGGGCTACAAATTATGTGATCTACTGAGATTCTTGAACTGAGAAAATCAGTTCTTCAACTTGATGAAGTTGCCCATTTTTGTACTAAGTGGTACTCAGAGGACTATTATACATTCTGGTCTACAAGAAGCAAACTTAAACCACTTGTGACCAATTTACAAGGCATTTTGCAAATAAAAACTGGCTGATGTAGTTAACTCAGGTCTTGTCAATGAAACATGTGCTTTATTTTTACAATAAATTTCTAGCCAGAGTCCATTCTAGGGAAAATTTCTGGATCAAGTGTAGCAGCTTACCTACATTTGCTTTTGTTCCCCTGAATCACCCACATGGATACCAAAGCATCCAGAGGGACACTGAAGAAAGAAAGAGGCATTTGTGTATGCTGTTGATACGTATAGTTTCTGAGGGCTTATGGGGAATTGGCTCCTGGTCCCCATACAATTGCCAACATAAGAGGTAATAGGTAGGAGGAGTTCTGTGATGTGGGAATCAGAAGAATTGGGTGGGATTTTGCTTCTTGATTGTTTCTGTGAGTTACATAATGTAGAGATTTATAAATAGATTCTTCCACTGGGTCTGTTTGGATTCACTGTGCCATTTCTGCTTTATTCTCAGGATCAGTACTATGATTTCATGAATTTCATATAGGTTTTTTAGGCAAGGAATCCTCTGAGATTGTTTGCCATTGTCTTCTTCTGAAAAATAGCTTATAAAGCCTGGTATTTCTTACAGCAGTAAATACTGTAAATGTTATGTTCTGAATAATTTTACATAGAAGTCTGTAAAGTATTGGGGAAACAGTGCCATTTTAATCAGACTGTTCTCATTAGGCGAGTACGTTAAAATGGTGCTTTGAGGAACTGTAGAGACAGGACAAACAAAAGTAACAGAAATGAATGGGTAGCTAAAATGTAAATGGAAAACATTTTTATTATTACACAGTCAATTTATGTGCCTGTTTTCTTTTTTAAAAAGCTAGGTGCATACTATAAAGAATATTATATTATCCAATATATCTAAATTACTGCCATCAAAAAGTACTATGTATAGATTCTTGTAAGAATTATATAGTTAGTAATCACTCTGCAGTATATATAATTTTGGTGCATTATTGCTTTGTGAGAGTTATAATGTGACTGGCATTTTGAGATGGAAACAAACATTTCTTATAGTTTAACGACTTTGCCAAGGATTAGACACAAAGATGCTTTATGAATAAATGAGGTGTTTTTTTAAAAAAAGAAATCAGAATCATCATGAGAATAATAAGCAAATAATTCTCTTTAGGTGATCTTTCCCCCTCCTCACAAGCAGCATCCCTATAGGATAGCTGCTTTGAAATTCTAAGCAGTCGAAGGCTGTTGGTTGATCAAAATGCAAAACCTTTAAAAAGATAAATGTGTCTCACTCCTTTGATGAATCCATCCCAAAATATCATAAAATACTCCTTAGTATAATCCATTGATGTACCAGTACTACAGCATCTGTAAAGGTCCCAATCCAAGACATTGGTGGGGAGGATGTTACATCTGTCCAACTTGCCACCTGTCAGGCTATTGGCAAGAAGAAAAGCTTGTGCTGTCAGATAATAAAGACTACTCCTTCTGCCAAAATTAATAGATGCCAATGCATCTGTAATATGGGAATCACATGCTGCATGAGCAGTACAAGCATTCAGTTTATGGATGTTGCCCCTTCTCCCTAGTATCTTTTTTAATGTTGGCAGAAATGAATTAGTTATTACTTCCTGTGTGATATAGTAGCTTGCCTGCACTAGCACTAGCTCATGACCTGCCTGGCAGGATTACAGTTTCAGAATAACTGCAAGTGTGTATATTTATCGCAGGAAGATGTGCAAATAGTTATCCAGATGGTTCCCCTATGTCACACACAACCAAGTTGCAGGTCTGCTTCACATAGCTACTTACACAGAATCCAGCACAACTGTCCATAGATTGAGTTTATGTCAGAAAGTATTTAGGAGTTCAATAAGCTAAACTTTCAAAATAGAAAAAACAAACAAAGAAATAAGCAAAACAAAGATGTTAATAGAATGCGAACTTCAGAAAAACATGTTGAATAATATTAAACTTGCACTTGATATAATGCAGCATTAGATATGAAACTAGTCAGTTTATTACTCAGCTGTTTTGCAGTTTGTCTTTGTAGTGCCTTCACATCGGTGCTATTTCATGCTTGCCAAATTAACAAAGAAGGTGAGGGGAAAAGGCTTTTGACAGCAAGGGAAATGAGGGGAAAAAGGTCTTTGAGGCGAGAGAAGTGAGGAAAAAAGGCTTTTGGGGGCAAGGGGACTAAGGGAAAAGGCTTTTGGCAGCAAAGGAGATGGAGGGGGAGGGGGAGGAGCAGGAAAGAGGAGGGAAAGCTTAGAGGGGGAGGAAGAGGATTGAACCATAGACTCCCTCAGTATGTTTCACGGAGCTCCAAGGGCTCTGCAGAGCACACTTTGATAACTGCTGCTTTAAATAATCAGAATATTCCTCAGGCTTCCTAGGGTGTTTTCCATATCTGTGTGGTAAGGAATCCCAATCAAGGTTTTGTTCTGAAGCCATCTAAGATTCTAGAAACTAGGGAATTTTTCTATTCCACTGGCAAGGGAACTTCCAGCCATTTCTTTACATAGCCCAGCTTTATAGCATCAATAAACAAAAATTACATATATTCCCACCTAATAAATGGTCACTTTTTGTGGTGAGCTGAGTTTTCTGATTTCTGCCACCGAAGTATGGAAATGTTGTCAAGCACACAGACACAATACAGAATTTCCATGTGAGACATTAAGCCCATAACTGTTTTTGTTTATTAAATTGCAGTCAGAAATCTGGTTAGAAATTGGGTGCATAGGTGGAGGATAAAGAATTCAGCTCTTTTATCTACAGTATGGCCCTAATGTGAATGAGATCTTCTCATATCTGCTGTATGTAAGAGAAACCACGTCATCTTTTTTTCCCTCATAACAAATAGCTATAACAATAGGACCAGTGCAGACTAGGATTGGAGTGGGAACAATGAGCTACATTTCTTCTCCCCACTCATTGCAGCCTGGATCAGGATTTAATGCCTGACATGACTAATGATTATTCCTAAAATCGTGTGTTGGACTCAGGGCCGGCCGGAGATATTTTTTGATGTAAAGCGGGGGTGCTGAAAAGCGCCCCCGCCACCGGCGCCCTGGCCCCGCCCAGCGTGCCCTGGCCCCGCCTCCCACGCTGCGTGGGAGGCGGGGCCAGGGCGAATAGTGAGGGGGCGGGGCCAGAGTTGGCCCCGCCCCCCGTGCCCTGGCCCCGCCTCCCACGCAGCGTGGGAGGCGGGGCCAGGGCACGCTGGGCGGGGGGGCGGGGCCAGAGTTGGCCCCGCCTCCCACGCTACCCCCGCTCGCCCGTCTGGCCTTTTGTAGCAGGCCAGACTCAGCGGAGGTTTCTCCAGGCCGCGATTGCGGCCTGGAGGAACCTCCGCTGAGTCTGGCCTGCTACAAAAGGCCAGACGGGCGAGCGGGGGTAACGTGGGAGGCGGGGCCAGCTCTGACGCCGCTCCCCCCCCCCCCGCCCAGCGTGCCTTGGCCCTGCCTCCCACGCAACGTGGGAGGCGGGGCCAGGGCACGCTGGGCGGGGGGGGCGGCGTCAGAGCTGGCCCCGCCTCCCACGTTACCCCCGCTCGCCCGTCTGGCCTTGTGTAGCAGGCCAGACTCAGCGGAGGTGGAGGAACCTCCGCTGAGTCTGGCCTGCTACACAAGGCCAGACGGGCGAGCGGGGGTAACGTGGGAGGCGGGGCCAGCTCTGACGCCGCTCCCCCCCCCCCCGCCCAGCGTGCCTTGGCCCTGCCTCCCACGCAACGTGGGAGGCGGGGCCAGGGCACGCTGGGCGGGGGGGCGGCGTCAGAGCTGGCCCCGCCTCCCACGTTACCCCCGCTCGCCCGTCTGGCCTTGTGTAGCAGGCCAGACTCAGCGGAGGTTTCTCCAGGCCGCGATTGCGGCCTGGAGGAACCTCCGCTGAGTCTGGCCTGCTACACAAGGCCAGACGGGCGAGCGGGGGTAACGTGGGAGGCGGGGCCAGCTCTGACGCCGCTCCCCCCCCCCGCCCAGCGTGCCTTGGCCCTGCCTCCCACGCAACGTGGGAGGCGGGGCCAGGGCACGCTGGGCGGGGGGGCGGCGTCAGAGCTGGCCCCGCCTCCCACGTTACCCCCGCTCGCCCGTCTGGCCTTGTGTAGCAGGCCAGACTCAGCGGAGGTTCCTCCAGGCCGCAATCGCGGCCTGGAGAAACCTCCGCTGAGTCTGGCCTGCTACAAAAGGCCAGACGGGCGAGCGGGAGTAGCGTGGGAGGCGGGGCCAGCTCTGACGCCGCTCCCCCCCCCCGCCCAGCGTGCCTTGGCCCCGCCTCCCACGCTGCGTGGGAGGCAGGGCCAAGGCACGCTGGGCGGGGGGGGGGGGAGCGGCGTCAGAGCTGGCCCCGCCTCCCACGCTACTCCCGCTCGCCCGTCTGGCCTTTTCTAGCAGGCCAGACGGGCCAGGGCGCACTGGGCGGGAGGCGGGGCACCGTCAGGGCGGTGCCCCGCCTCCCGCCCAGCCTGACGGCGCCCCCCCGGGCCTGCGCCCGAGGCGGCGGCGTCAGCTGCCGCATGAGTGGGGCCGGCCCTGGTTGGACTCTCTTGTTGTCATTAAAAAGGTGAAGAATAAAAACCAACTTTCTGGAAGGAGTCATTCCTGGAAGCAATTTTTACTTGCAACAAGCTGTAAAGTGAATGAGCCTGTCCAATATTGTACCACATTTGCAACATTTGAAGTTCATGCACATCTTTTTCATCTTGTTCCCTTGCAGAAAAATGTTTTGCAACATGGGCTGGTAGCAAACACCAAGATGACTCCAAGTATGTTTTTCATGTACCTCTTGAAGCCATCTGTTGATATATGGTAATTTCATAGAGTTTCCTAAAGGCAAGGAATTATTGGAGGTGATTGTGCCAGTGCCAGTTCCCCTGAATTATAACCTACTGCACCCAATATTAGTTCCTGATCTCCATCCAAGTTCTAACCAGGACCAACTCTACTTATTTTCCAAGATCAGATGAAATCTGCTGCTTTAGGTTCCTAGATAACAATTTGTGTAGGATGTTAATTAGATAACACAAAAAGGAAGGTCTTCTAGATCTATATTAATCTGGGACTGGTCTATCTGAATTCTGAAACATTCAGTACTGAAACTGATCAAAGATTGTCAATGTTATCCTCTGCAGACAATTAAATATCAAGATCTCACTCCTTATTCAGTTATTAAATCCTCTGCATAGACATTCATTGATGTCTACAGATTTTTTTCTCCCTAGAAGAAAGTTGTTTTGATAATTCTATGAACACAGCACAGCAACAAAAATTATTGAGTTAAGGCCTGTTCCTGAAGTTTTGGGGGGCACTGATTTAGAAAATTACATTGGATATACTATATCAGTTTTAGTGTCTGAGATATGGTTATCATGATTTTCTATGGGTGAGCAGATGGCAACTGGTAGGTGATATATGTTCAGTATTTCAAAAATCAGAGCTCATTGGAGAAAATTGCTACCATTTTTGGAATCAGCAGGTCAAATATACCCAGAAAAGGGGCTAACATTTGAAGCACCAAATGTATGTTAGGAGTGCAATTAACAATTGTAGTTGGTCCTGTAATTCCCTACTGATTGAATGTGTTGGACAATTCCTATAAAATTCAGCCAACATATTGAGTGGTTGATGATTACAAAAAATGTAGTCCCAAATATCTGCATCCCAGAAGTTTGTAGACTTGTGATCAACAATGAGTGGCAGTGATTCTCCAGACAAATCTTTTGTAGATCTACCTCAAAATTGGACCTAGATACAACAAATGTTCTTACATACTGAATTGTAGCCTTAACCATTTAGGCTACTTTGGTGTCAAACTTGTGGCTTCCAGTGGTTTTGGGCTTCAGCTCCTAGACTTCTTGACAATTGGATAAGCTGGCTATTACTTTTGGGAGTTGTAGTCCAAAACATATGGAGGGCTACAGGTTTGACACTTTTGTTGTGATGCAGTGGTTCTCAACCTTTGGGTCCCCAGGTGTTTTTTGCCTACAACTCCCATAAATTCCAGCCAGTTTACCAGCTGTTAGGATTTCTGGGAGTTGAAGGCCAAAACATCTGGGGACCCACAGGTTGAGAACCACTGTTCTAAAGCAATAGTTGAGGTGGAGGAAAACATTACAATATAGGTCTATACTACATTTAATCTCTAAAATTTCCTGCCTACAGAGATTAAATGTATTATTTCTTATCTAGATTAAATGTAGAACCCAACTGGGTTCTAGAAAAATTTTATAATGAAAAAAGGATTTTAAAATAATTGAAAGGGTGGTTCTACAGTGGAATACATTGCCTCAGAGTGTGATGGAGTCTTCTTCTTTGAAGGCTTTTAAAGAGAGGCTGGATGGCAACTAATAAAAGTAGTTGTGACCTCTTCCAACTCTTGTTTCTTTGGTTCTGTGACCTTTTTTTCAGAAATACTTGGAGGGTTAACCATGAAAGCCAAATACAGTGACTGAATAGTCTCTTTCAATCTTTTCATGTTGTGATACCAGAAGTGCTGCAAGACATTATCAAGGTTGTTGAGGAAGGAATGTCACCATCTAACTGGTAAACACTGTGGGAACATTTTGTTCACAGCTGCTCTCTGTATTTGTCTCAGAATAGGCTTACAAAAGCCAGCTTTGTTGGATTATTCAGATCATAGTGAGATGCAGATTATGATATGGTATCTAATTTATCAAAGGCCCAATTAATTTCAGTGTTTGTAGGTTGAAACTAGTGCTATAAATGCTGTAATTTAGAGTTCTGTACATGTAATTTTCCACTCACAGACAATTGGGATTGATAATTATTTCATGGGATTTGCCACCTAGTTGAACACCTATTGTTTCCTTAGAGCAATCAAGGGGCATTTTCTACCATTGGTGAAAGTGAGTCCTTATTTCTCTGATGGCTGAGTGAAATGGCTGAATTCTTTGCAGTCAACAGGCTCCCCTCATTCCACAATAGCTAATTGCTTCTTTCTTTAGAACATTGCCAAAGAAGAAAGAGGAGGAATAAATGGCCAAGCTCTAGATCATCTCTGTTTAATCATTCCATTGTCAAATCTGAACGCTTCGAAATAGCAAGCAAATTAAATGTAACTTGGCAAAGCAATGCTGGCAGGCTCGGTATGGAATGTAATGCCATTTAACCATGAGACATATTCAGAAAAGAAGATGGGTTGGGCAAAATGTTGGTGGCTTGAGATGTAGGTGCAAGAGGTCCTTATGGTGACTGTTTTCCTGTGACAACCAGCAATTGCCCAATGTGTAGCATTGTGTTTATGAGATGTTTGTTCAATTTCACCTCCAACTGATCCCTCAAAAGGGAAAGGCCATGGAGAACACCCACACAATGTGATACGTTAATGGCATAAAAACTTGCTAAGGAGAGGGATTTAAGACTGTCTCCACATGTGTGCTGCTTCTTTTCTCTTTTCCCACCCTTCTCATCTTCACCTGTTATATAGGAAATATAAAGTTCCTTTGATTGTCTGAAATGGAATTGGCTCAGTTTTATTACATTAATTTGAATCCAGAAATCTCATTATGTTTGCAAATCATGCACATGAAGCTTGTTGGAAGCATTTGCAGTTTTGTTATCCTCTCACTTGGATCTCACTCCTTGGTTTATGGATGAATTTCATAGTATGGCACTGGTTTATGCAACCTGCAGCTGGTTAATTGCCTCCTATGTGATAGCAAAGGGAATAATTCTGACTCTTTCTTTCTTTCATTTTCCAATAGAAGTGCTGTTTGAGAAGTACTTACTGAGAGAGCTACTGTGGTCTTTGCATGAAATTGTGCAGTGAAATTAAACAACAAATAGGGATGCTTATGAGATCCATATTCTTTTGGAAGGACTAGGGGCTTTTATGGATATTTGGGGAGGTTCTTAATTAACTATTGGGATGCTGAGTAAACCCCTCTACAATAAGTCTAAAGGAACTATCCAAGATGCTTAAGCCAAGGTACCTTATATGGTCCTTTAAAGTTCATACTAAACTAGAGTACATTACTAACTCCACTCCAATTGACCTCATCATCTTTACAGAATAGTACAGGTTTGTCACACACCTACTATTTTTCTTAACTTTCAATTTCTTCTGTTTATTTATGTCTGCTCACCATATACAGATTACTGATGTACATAAGCACTTGTGCAAATGAGTGAAAGCACAAAAAGGAGTATTTTTTCATGTCTGCATGATGCACAACATGAAAAAACTCAGAGCTTTGTTATAAATTAATGCCATTACTTTAGCCTCCTTTTAAGATGATATTGTAGCGGAAGCCAGACTTCCCCTTTTCTCAGCTTGTCGTGTGTCTTGTGCGGACGCAGTGGAAGTAGGAGACAGACAACTGGAGGTTTTTTCTTTTTCTTCCAAAGAAAGCAGTTTACTAGAGTTCCTGCAGCTGCAGAGGTTCATCCCACGCACAACTAGATGCTGAAAAGGGAGAACCCCGCAGACAGGGTCGAGTGTCTATTTATACAAGGCAGTGGGTTCAGTTTACGACCGCCCACATATCAAACCATTGGTGCATATTTGTGGTGCAGTATTACATTTCTTCATTACTTTCGTTTCTCTCAAAACACATGATTTCAGGGAAACCATGTGATAACCCATCGGCTGTGTTCCTGGCCTGCTCGTACCTCCTTATATGGCCATTTCCTCCTACCCCTTCATTCCTGCCTTATTCCCCCATTTTTTTTTTTGCGAAGCGTGTATACAAAAGCTGAAGCAAACTAAATGAGCAGACTTATGGGTTCCTCCAATCCCTTCTAGCTTGCAGCCAAGCTATCTTTTCAGTGGAAAATGAGCGCAGAATAGCATTTGTACATAGTTTCATCACCAGAGGTAAACAACACATGAGGATTAAAAATATTAATCAGGTTTTAGAAAGGACATAGTCCACAGTAGAATTCTGATCTAGCTCAGTCATTTGGCTTCTTCCGATGATGGATTTGTTGCTATGGCCAGAGGTGGCCATTCACATACATGTCCAACTTTCAGGTCTTTTCAGTCTTTGGCATAAAGTCAAACTGGGGGTGTGTTTCCTCTTCCTTGATCAAAGGAATAATGTTCAGTTAATTTGAAGAAAGTCTCTTTGTCCAATCAAGTCTCTAGTCTCTAAGGATTGTCTCTGTGTAAAGAAAAGTCTGTAAAGAAAATCTCCATCTCTCACAGGGCTTTAGCTGTCATACCCAGTATGTGTGGCGTGGGGTAGACTTAAACTCCTACGGGTTTTGGATTCCAAAACAGGCCTTCCAGTAATAATGCCTTATGGATCTCCATTTTGGAAAACAGGCCTCTCAGTAACAATGCCTTATGGATCTCCAATTTTGGAACAGGAGTCCAAAAAGCTGAAAAAGAAAGCAGGAAGACAGTGAGAGAGAATGGGGGAGGGGGAACGGATTACCCATCTGTCGATCATCCTGTTCGGCATCACTTTTGTCTCAGCCAATCTTGTTGAAATCCCTTGTCTCTCCACGGGTGAGGCAGGTAGGCCACTATTCAGCTCCCAAATGACCCCTCCATGGCCTCTTGAGAAATGATTCCTCCATGGGCCTTCTTTCGCGATCTGCAGTAATCCTTTTTACTCTGGTCCTGCTGCAATGGTTAACTTATTTTATTCTTTGTCACATTGTCTCCGTGCTATATCCTCCTTTTGGCTTAAAAAGCAAGGTTGTTAGATGGCATATGAAAAAGTCCCTCATTGTCTCTCAAATCCGTCAAAAATCCGAATTATTTGCAATGTCCCATTACAAAAGGTCCTATCCAGGAGAGTTGGGTCAAAATAGAAAATTGTATGTTGTTGAGTTGGTCAGCCCTTACAGCCTCCAGCCTGATGCCACACTCCATCACAGCCTTAACACTCAGCAACACCTATAGGCCCTCCCAGGCCTCTCAATAAACATGTCTCATAGACTTCTGGGTTTATCCCATACAGGAGTTCAGGACCTGTAGCAAAAAACAATGAGAGGGAAAAGAAGGGGAGGGAAATACTCATCCTTCCAGGCTGTATGGCTCTTGAAGCACTCTCTCTAGTCGTTTCGCTCACATCCACGGCAGGCCTCCTCAGAGGTTGTGCCTTTGACAACACACTCATCTGTCTTGAAATCCAACAAAATCTTTCTTCTCCGCATCTTTTTCTTTTCCTTTCCGCAAACGATTTAACAATCGTGTATCCACTTGCTGCAATGCAATCTTCCACTCCAGTCCTGCTGCAGTGTTAAACTTACTCAATTCCCCTTTTACACCGACTCGTTGAACAGCTCAAAATTTGTTAGTAACACACGTTGAAAAGCCTCCTGCCGCTTCTCAAATCTGGCAAAATCCAGGCTGGGGGCGATGGAAAAAATGCCCCTATTTGCATGATCTAATGTCCCGTTTACAAAAGTCCTAGTCCTTCCTTTCCGTAACCTTTAGAAAGAGTTGGGCCAAAATCACAAAGTCCAGAATCCAAATCTCACAAAATTATTATGAAGCAACATGAGACGTAGCCAATTATATCATGTCTTTGGTTCTCAAAAGGATAACTTTTTATCACTTGGGCACTAGCTCCCTTTTTGAATAAAATGTCAATCAAAAATTTAAAAATCAATGTCAGTTCTTAATCCTTCTGTGTCAGGAATATGGGGTCAATTTTTTTTTTTCAAAAATAATTTATTTTTATTTTTTTTCTTAATAAACATAATCTTTATTCTCTGTAGTTATACACATTTTAAGATGCTTTTAAAAATTCAAACTTTAAACACCTTTATTATGTAGGAGAACGCAGTAAGAAAATAAAGTCCATCAAAAATGTAAACCCTCCAGCATTCTCCTTTCCAAAACATTCATTCACATTCCTTCTCCTTCTTCTTGACTCACCAAGATCACCTGTATTCCAAAGTGCTGCAAAAAAAAAGAACCTCCAACATTTCCCTATAACCTGTAAGGGGTTTTAAGTCTGTAGAACAGGAAAAGGGGGAGTAGCCCACAGAGGCTTGAGTTTTCAAAAGTGCACTTGTTCAGGCTCATTTTTTTTTTCCTTGAGATTCAATTTCTGGGCAGATGTCCAGCTCTTATCTGTTGTATCACCATGTTCTCTAAAAACACTGAAGCATTGTTCTTTCAAAACAAGGAATTTTTTTTTTCAAGCCTAAGACCATTTTTTTCCCCAAAAAAAATATCTACAGCTTCCGAATTGCTTCTGAACAAATCTACTAACATTGTTTATAACTCTTTATGCATTTTGAATTCAACACATACATCTCATTCACACAAGGTCCACAGGAATTCTGATTAGTGGTTAGTTGTTTAGATAAAATCACACACTCTCTCTCAGCTCATGAAACATTCTCACCCAGTTGTCCCAAAATAAGTCCAAAGCAAGGATTTAAGATCCAGGTGAAAGACAGAACCCCAAAATATTATATATATATATATATATACACACATTTACATCATCATTTTCTTTCTTTTTTTTTCATATTAGATTCACATTACATTTTTAAAACTTCACTAGTTCACAGCGGCTTTCATTGACCTTGGCTGTCCACTGGAATTCCATTATCTTTCTCTGGGCATTTCGCCTGAGTTTAACCAGAATGACAGGGCGTTTTTACCTTGGACTGTCTGCCAAGATTTTCCCACTATCTTTTTGGCATGAGGCCCAGGTGCAAAGGAAAACTTTTTAAGAAAACAGCTTTTGTTCCTCAGAAATAACAAGGAAAACTCCTTTGAAAGACACCACTTTAACAGCCTCCCTCCCTTTTTCTCGCCTCTCTGCAGCTTGTCAGCAAAAGCAAACTAACACAGACCCTCTTCGAATCAGATTTTTTCAACCGTAATAAAACATTTCTAGATATTTGTGCTCAACATTTTTTGTGTAAATCTATAGACTCATTTTTCATTTTCACTTCAATATTACCACGAAACATGCAGAACTTGAAACTCATTATTCCCCACACATGACAAAGAAATCAAACAGTTTTTTTTTTCCTTTCCCCGGGAGTTGCGACTCCTCATGAGCCCTGCACGACTTGGTCTTGGGGCACCCTCACAAGTCTTGTTCTCTGGGGAATTCCTTCTACGGCTCTACTTGCAACTGAGCCGAAATTGTCTAACATACACTGTAATGGGGTGGTGGATTTGAACCCACTGCCTCCCATCCTGCCTAATAGAGGGGACTGCCTTGGACTGGGCACCTGGACACTCAACGGTGTGTGTCAGGAATCACAAGACAGAACCCCTTTTTATACCTCCCTGGGAACCTTTGTGTCCCTCCCGGCGCTGTTCCCTTAGTGTCTCATTTAACCACTATACTTGCCAGATTGCTGTAGACGTCGGACCAACCTTCGCCCCTGGACTTTTCCCTGGATCCTTTTCCCTGCCTGGTTTCTTTGGAACCTCGCTGTCGTTGCGGCTCCCACCGTCGGCCGGCGTTGGCATCAGAGGCAAGTACCGCAGCCGGTCTTACAATATTCAGGGGCCCCTTCTCGTCTCACGGTAGTTGCCTCTGGCCCCCACCGCCGAGTTGGGACCGTCCCGCCAACGGGATCCGTCTCCGATCTCCTGGCCCGTCTTATTGTGGAATCACGTCGGGGTCACCAGAAAATGTAGCGGAAGCCAGACTTCCCCTTTTCTCAGCTTGTCGTGTGTCTTGTGCGGACGCAGTGGAAGTAGGAGACAGACAACTGGAGGTTTTTTCTTTTTCTTCCAAAGAAAGCAGTTTACTAGAGTTCCTGCAGCTGCAGAGGTTCATCCCACGCACAACTAGATGCTGAAAAGGGAGAACCCCGCAGACAGGGTCGAGTGTCTATTTATACAAGGCAGTGGGTTCAGTTTACGACCGCCCACATATCAAACCATTGGTGCATATTTGTGGTGCAGTATTACATTTCTTCATTACTTTCGTTTCTCTCAAAACACATGATTTCAGGGAAACCATGTGATAACCCATCGGCTGTGTTCCTGGCCTGCTCGTACCTCCTTATATGGCCATTTCCTCCTACCCCTTCATTCCTGCCTTATTATGAGACCAGTATCAGCCTAGTAATGTGTTTTTTCTTCTTCTTCAGTCGAGCAGTTGCACACTACAGAAATGCCAGTGGAAATCACAGAATATCGGTTAGTTTTGGAAGATACCTGTTGGATGTATCTTCCATTCATGTCTTGGTGTACAAATCAAATCCAAATTACTTAGTTTGTTATTTATCCTAAACATAGAAGATAGTAACTCTGGAACAGAAAGCCAGATCAAGAATCCAATGAAAGGTTTAAAAGCTTCTCTCTTCCTCCTATGGCAGAATTTAGAAATCTTAATCTTTCCCCATATATACAATTATCATTTTAAAAACGACAACAGAATAAAGCATCTACATGCAACTATTTCCTCATCAGATCCATTTTGGCTTTTTTTTTTTGTAGATCTGGAGTTCCTGACCATATGAGCTGTTCAACAGTGGAACTCACTGTTTCATAGTCTGGTGGAGGATCCTTCTTTGGAGGCTTTTAAACAGAGACTAGATGACCATTTGTGGAGGGTGCTTTAATTGTACTGAACCTGCATGGCAGGGGGTTGGACTGGCTGGCCCGTGTGATCTCTTCCAATTCTATGATTCTGTGATTCCATGATTCAATGGAGTTGAATTCATATAACTTCCCAGATGTATAATTGCATTTCCCTTCATTCCTAACCAGCATAGCCAATAGCAAGGAGTATTTTAGATGCAATGCAACAACATCTAGAGAACTGCATGACACTCACCTCTGGTATAATTGATGAAAGCAGGTGGATGAAAGCAGTGAGAAGGGTGAAAAGTAAATAAATTGGAGAAAAGAGTAAATAACCTGGAAATACCATGTTAATAAGTTAGTTAATATGTTAAGTTAGTAGAAGGAAATATCAAATTTAAAAATGAATAGAAATGTATTAAATATGATAGATAGGCAACTCTCAAGATGCATGGATAGACAGTATTTCTCTCTCTGTAGGTCTTCTCTGCAAAGGAAGAAGCGATATAGCAATTTAAAAACACATGGCATGTGGAAGTATCTTACATGCAGTGTCTGGTGGTTGATTTTCGATTTGGTGCTAGAAAAAAAACAATTCCCAATGGACCAATTCATGACTGTGAGTCTGTTTGTCTTTCACTACCATAAAACAAAACTTTTCTACCTAAGGCAACAATGACATTTCTTTGCTGATAATCATCACAAACTCAAACAGGGCTTATCACTGAATAGATATCTTCAGGATTAGGCTATGAAGTTGTTCTGCAAGTGGTTTTCGCAGGCTGTTTTCCTCACCTTAAACTTCCCTTTGTAATGAAGTGTCTCCCGTTACCCTTTTGCTTGTGACATAGAATACTCTGGATGATAGTCATCTGCTTGAGATGATGAACGCTGAGAATGCCAAGTCACTGCACAAGATCAATCAAATGAAATTCAACTCTTTTCCAGACATTTCATATATATGAATGCATACAAAATATTTGATTAGGCTCTGTGTCAGAGCCATCTTACAAGCATTATGGGCCTCCAGGCAAAGCACTGGCCTCTACCTACACAATCACTCACAGGAATAAAAAAGGGAGGAGGAAGAAGAGAAAAGAGGAGAGGAAAGGACCCCCTTTGACCCCCTTCATCGAAGGGGAGAGGGGCACTTCCCTCTTTCCTTCCCACTGGTACCAAATGTGCCCTGCTTTATGTGCTGCATAACGCAACACAAAAAGCCCTTTCATTTTTCGTCTGATCTCTCCACATCTGTGGGGGGAGTGGAAAAAGGGGAAGATGTGAAAAAAGGTGGATGAAAGGGTAGTGTATGTCTTTATTGCAAACAATTAAAATAGTAATTTTTTCTCTCTCAAATGCAGACATTCCAACTTGTTATTACAAGTAGTAATTGTTCTCCTATTAAATTATCAGGAGATTTGAATGTTGAGGTGTGTGGTCAGAAAATTAATGTTAAATTCTGGTCTGTGCATAGAATAGCATGGGGCCCCAATGCCTGTGGGGCCCCCGGCAACTGGCAGTATGCCCATGCATTAAAGGCAACACTGGTTTATGTGGTTTTCATCGGTAGTGATCTGTGAAGTCACAGCATAAAAATCCATTGTAGTTACAATGCCAGTCTCAAAATATCCATTTCCATGAGGGAGGCTAATAGTTGCTGCAAAATGAAGAAACAGATTTGTAACCTCTTAAAGGACTTACCACTGCACTCTCTATAGCAGTGGTTCTCAACCTGTGGGTCCCCAGATGTTTTGGTCTTCAACTCCCAGAAATCCTAACATCTGGTAAAGTGGCTGATTTCTGGGAGTTGTAGAACAAAACACCTGGGGTCTAGAGTAAGGCCCGAATCCTGTTTCATCTGTTTCTTTCATGATTTTGTACTGTTCTGTCCATTTGGATTGCAAGGAATGGCACAACCCACAGGAGCAAAAGAAACAGTGAAACCAAAGGCAGAAGGGAACAGTATCTGTTTGGTTGGCTGATTTTCGGTGCTTGGCTATAGGCCCTGGCTCAGAGTGCCTACAGCCAAGCACTGGGCCCCCTTGGCTGTAGGCCCTAATTGGCAGGCTCTGGTGCTTTGCTGGCCATTATCTGAAAAATCTTTGGGGTTTTTTTTGGAACTTGGATGGAAAAGCCCATTTGCATAGGTGCCTGTTTCCATAAGCAGTGAAAGAAGAAGGAAGAGGGGCAATAGGAATGGTACAAATAGAAATGGCAAGTGATTTCATATAAATGCGCAAGACTACTGGGGACTCACAGGTTGAAAGCCACGTCTCCATAGCTATTAAATGAAAGGATCACAGAAGCATCTGGCTATGTCCCCATAGCCATATACAAGGCAATGATATCAACGTTTGAAATTCATTTTGGCCTTTCTGGAGGTTTCACAGAATAATATAATAATTTTGCATTTGTCTATGGGGAAAAAGTCAGGTGCTTCTCTAATCTCCTCCCACCCCATAGTTGCGTCTGGAGAGTGAGACTTCAGAAATTGTAGAAGATGTAAGGGAATATTTACTTTTGCAATGGCAAAAGAAAATATATAAACATTTGCATAAGTTGGACTTTTGGCTGCATGTGCTACTGATAGGGTGCTAGCCTATGATGAATTGTGATTGCTGAATTATGATGGCGTATGCCATGGCAATCCAGCTTTGGACTATGCAGAGGTTGGAATTCCTTACCAACGACCAACATTTTCCAGAAAAAATACATTTTCTCAGCTGCTGTCCCCTTGAGACCCTTCCCTCACAATCCACAGAAGCCCCTCTGGATTGTTTCATTGCTCTGAATCTAGCCATAAAAAATAGTTGGACACTTTGATTGTCCCTCCACCTCCTACTCTTGCCCAATGAGGAAATGGCTCGGTACAGGGGGCTACAGCTAAGAAAACGTGGCTTTGCTCAACAGAGTGGAAAATACTGAATCAAATTTGGGGCTATTTCTATACAAGCATATAGCTTTTTATGAGAAACAACTTATGAAAGGAAAAAATATATTTCTATAACTGGCAGGATGGGTTAGTTTATTGAGAATGCTCAAGCATGAGTTGCATTTTATTATACTGAAAAATGTTTCTTATACCTGTAGCGGAAGAAAAAGACTCTGAGATTTGCAACTGTTACAGATAGTGAACACATCTGTTTTATGTTTTACCCGAAAGGTGTTAAAAAAAAGAAAAGCTCAATTTGCTGGGCAGAAAATGCTGGGCAAAATGAAGATACTTGCAATTCATGAATATGCAGGCTCCAGCTAGGAGATCCCACAGAGAAAGAAGACATTTTCCAGTCACTCAAAGGCACATTGGCTTGTACTTCTGTGCTCACTCAACTAAACAATGCATTATATCAAGCCCTAAAAGCTTCATTTAAATAGAACTTTGCATATGCGAGTGAAACTGCATGAAGTTAATATGCCATTTTGATCACAGTCCAGATTTGGGAACAGAAGGAAGGTAATATTTCACCCATCACATCCTCTGTGTCTTTTTTTCAAAGAAGGAACCCTGGCAGTGTTATGGGCATATTTCATTTTAAAATATTCTATTTGCCTTCATTGAATACTGTCACTTTCTTAATAATAAAATAGCATTTCTCTTGACATAGAGAGGTCTGCAAGATATCAACTAGTAAAGGAAAGAGGGAGGCTGGAGATTGGGGGCAAGTGAATATAGTTTACAGCAACTTTACTGGTAATCTATTTCTGGGCATCGTTCAAAGTGCTAGTTATCCCCTAAAAAGTCCTGTGTTACTTGAATCCAGTTCCTCTGAAGGATTTTCTCATGCCTCTTTGTATTATCCTGCTAAGAATTTTCTCAGACCTATAGCCTTCAGAGGTACATTTGATTGGCACATGGGGAAAGGCATACTTTTTGTGTCTGCCAATCTACCATTCGCACTCTTAAAAATGGAAGGATATAAAGCAAGTCCACCACAAATTCCTCAAATAGTTATGTGTTTTCCCAATTACAAGTCCCATTTTTTAGAGGCCATAGGTAGGCAGAACTGAGAGGTCTGAGAAATGGTGAGTGTGGCAACTGAGAAGCTTTCTGAGGACCCAGAGATGAGAGCAGCTTGAACTCCTGGAAATTACTCATCCATTCTCTACAATCATACATATATATTAAAATGAAAATCATAATCAGAATAGGAGCAAACAGCATACTTACAAATTACTCCCAAAGTCTGTAAAAATGAATGATGCTTAAATGACAAGAGTGAGAAGATTACCTGGTTTACTACTGGAAGGGAATTCCACGTCTGCATTTTCGGTCACTGAGAAGGAACTGCTGCTCTGACTCAAATTATCAGGTGGTTCAACTGGTCAGAGTGTTGGAATCATCACCAAAGGAAGCCAGGCTCATAACTTGTGGAAGATTTATCAGGAGAAAGGAAGGCAGCAGGTGCTATTAACAGCCCAAGATCAAGAGGCATTTATCACTGTTAGGATCCAAGGACTTAGTTGTAAGCAAAGCTGTAAAACAATCTAAGAGCCAACAAACAATTCAAGGGTCTTGGAAGTGCAACACAAAACTGTAAAAATGTCTGTTAAGCATTTTTCCATTCAACTTGTTCAGACAAGGTGTGTATGAAACTGGTTTTATACATATACTGTGGGCTTTCAAAAGTTATCTACTTTGACTGGCTAGAACTCTCTAGGATTCAACCACAAACCTTTCCTAGCACTATTAATTGAGATTCTTAAACTTAAAGTTAGACTTTGAAAACATTACTTAGATAGCTATAATTGTGTACCCACAAGTTATTTCTGGCCTATGGTGAAGACAAATCTATTACAGGGTTTTCGTGGTTTACAATGCTCAAATCACTACATAAACCACACTCCCCCAAATCATAACACTGCACCCACTTTTGTAACTTTAATAGTCATGTTGCTCCAAAAAAAGTAACCTTTCCAAGCTCTACATAATATACACAGGATTATCTATGTTTTTCAGAAATTTATTGACTTATATTTGTTATGTCAATACCAAATTCAACCAAGAAGAGTTCCTTACTTTAAATAAATCTGTTAGCTTTATAGAAATCCAGTCAACTGAAAAAATATGTTTGCCTCATTGTTCTAAATCTTCTGTCCCATCAAACATATTGTCCAAATTTATGTCAGTTTTAAATATTTACATTAAAGGAACGTGCAAGTTTTGAATATGGAAATATCTAATTGATCTGTTGTCAGGCCATAAATAATAGTAAATGGTGTGGAGTTTATCTATTAACAAAGAATTGATCATCACAGTAAATCCAAAGTTCTCAAAGATAATATAAATCTCTGTCCATGACATTTAGAGAAGAGTTATAGAGGTAAATAAATTATTCCCAGCAATGTCTATACATATCTGGATTCTGTGACCTAAGATAGATATAACATTTTCTTTGAAAGTCACTTCATTGTATTTTCTGTCAAGGATATGAATTGTAGCGGCTTTTTAAAATGTAGAATAAATTGTGACATCTGGAGTTCCTTTTTCATTGCAGATAAAGGCATATTTTTATTGTGTTAGAAGCGACTTGAAAACATACTGCAAATTACTTCTGGTGTGAGAGAATTGGCCGTCTACAGAGACGTTGCCCAGCGGGTTCCCGGATGTGCTACCTTCCTACTGGGAGGTTTCTCTCATGTCCCCACAAGCTAGAGCTGACAGACATGAGCTCACCCTATCTCGCAGATTCGAGCTGGCCACCTTCAGGTCAGCAATCCAGCCAGCACTAGGGTTTAACCCATGGCGCAGCTGTGGCTCCTACAGAGAGGCATCTGAAAGATCATAAAAGACCAGGAGCCTTACTTAGATGCACTCCGATATTGCATTCTGTCAAGAGCATGGTAATTTAACTTACAAATGGTGGGGGGAAGGAGCTTCCTGTACCCATGGAGATTTTTTATTTGATTTTGACCATTGGAAAGTTTATCCATGATACCTTCCTTTCAGGACATCCACTTTCATGTGTACGAAGTAATAGAAATGATGTTGAACGGATTAAGTTGTGCACATTTCCTCCAATCCCTATTTGGTTACACTACACAGATAAGGAATTCCCATGTACCATGATGGGATTCCTTTGATCCAAGGACCCAGAGCATAACACTAAAGTAACATCTGTTACCTGTACATTATTATATGGTTACTTTTCCTGACAGAGATGACAATTTTCCTGGAAATTTAATTCAGGGTAGTCAGCTGTACGGAAACTCCTATGGAAGAGAATGGTAATTGCTAAAAGTATCGTGCAAATATTTCTAAGACAGCTAAAATGTATTCTAGAAGTTTTAAAAATGCAAATTGTGAGTTGTTGGATTTTGTTTTTTTTTAAAAAGCCTCATTCAATCATTTCATATGCCAATGTTTCCAAAGAAGGAGGTCAGAGAGTACTTAAGATAGTAGTTTTACCTCTGTTGGGATTCTAACACAAATCTAAATGTAGCTATGCTGGAATGATGCTCCAATGTTAGTTTCATCATAGATCCCTACTGAGAAATTTCTCTCCACATTTTTTTTAAAATTATTTCCTATCATTGAACATCAATTCATTATAATATGATAAGAGCCCCCAGGGATGCAATGTGTTAAACCCTTGTGCCGGCAGGACAGCAGACCAAAAGGTCAGTGGTTCGAATCCAGGGTGTGGGGTGAGCTCCCATCTGCCAGCTCCAGCTTCCCATGGAGAAGCTGTTTCTGCAGGGGTGCGTGTGTGGGTTTCTTCAAAAACCATCTATCATCAGCTCTGCATCAGCACCCTGATGAATTGGTGATCTTCTTCCCTCACCAATTCTTCTCCAATGTCAGACTGCTTGCTCTCATTCTGAGAAGCAGTACAGAATCAAAGACATCTGCAGTTCAAACACTTATTTAATATATACAAAGATATTTACATAACAGCAAAAGCCATCGCTGGAAGCAGGCATTCTTTCTTTGCCACTCAGCACACACAGTTCAACTGATAAGAAGCACATTCCTTGGTCCAAAAGAAGTCCTGTCCTCCAAGGCCGGAAATCATGTCGTATTGGCCACAGCAGGCTGTCATTCAAACTGGCCTGCTGTTAACTGTTTCATTGCTGAAACACACACTTGCAAAACAGCAAAAACACTTGATTCACATTTCATACACACACAACCAAAATCCAACAGAAGCCTCCCACAGGATGGTCAAACATCCAGGCAATGCCATTGCAGTCCACCAATTCTCTCATACCAGAAGTGACTTGCAGCTTCTCAAATTGCTCCTGACATTAAAAAAATTATAATATGATGAAGAAAAAAGAGATCTTATTTGTCTTTGCTAAAAAATATTGGTTGTGCCTTCTCAAAAGGTGACTGATTTCATGTCAGTGTTTCTCAGCTGATAGACACCATTAAGCTGTTTTCCTACAAGTAGTACACCTAAATCATTCATTCATGTGTGTATTCACCTAGAGTAGATTTATTTACTACTTTATTTACTACTACTACTATTTTTGACTACTTGGCTGGTATCCTTTAATCCAAAATAGTCAGAGACTGGAAGTAAGAGAAAAAAGAGAATTAAAAGTAATATAATATTAAGGAAGTTGCCTTAAATATTTATTATTGTTTTGCAATATATAGGAAAGTTTCTGAACATCATTGCCTTCACAGATCATGTAATGCTCTATTTTTAAGGTCACTGGTAATATAGCTGTTCCTGTACCTAGTACTGAGTGTAAGACCAATAATAAGATTACTTAACAAAATTGTTTCCTATAACTTAAGAGAAGTATGGACACATAAAAAAACTTTAAAGTATATAATTATTATTATCAATTTTCTCAATGCATGACTCACTTGAATACTGAAGTAGCCAAAATCCATCTGCGTGAATGTTATAGTGGATTAAAATTATATGTCTTATTCACATATACTCAATAGCTAGGGATAGATAATATATGTCTTGATTCCAAATGAGTTCTTCTTTTTTGTAAAATTCAGAAATTGTTTTAGAGTTCAGCGTTTCACAACAAATTGAAGTAAGCAAATTTTCATAATACATTTGCTTGTTCATGTCAGTCTTATTGTGTTGTTAAATGATATATGCTACCCCAAAATAAATACATAAAGCAGTCTGGGTGGCTGAAAATGATGCATCAGTCTTTGGCAAGAGTATGTGCTTTATTTAGTTATCAAAATAGTGAGCATTACATTTCAAACTGCAGGAAACTAGTCTTTCCCCATAAACATTTACCAAGCAATCAGTCTCAGAGCTGTGCTCATTTCAGCAGAATACATATCAAATTAGAACAAGACAGAAATGATTGGCATGTCCGCTGCACAAGTATGACACACAAATCCATGAGACGTTCCATATTTTTATGGTGTAGTGGTTTGAGCATTGGGCCATGACTCTGAATAGCAGTTGTAATCCCCACTCAGCCATGGAAATCCACAGGGTAAGCTTGAGATAATCACACTCTCTCAGCATCTGGGGACGGCAAATACAAATCTTACCACAAAAACCCTATATATAATAAGTTTGTCTTAAAATAATAATAATAAGAAATAGTAATGTCTTAGACAACACATCAATAATAATGTCTTAAAGTAAATCCAACATGGGTGCACCTAGGATATTGTTATTGCTGCTTCTCATCTTTGGAGCCAAGGAAAATATACTTATTGTTTTGCTGGAAATAAGCAAATCACATTGGCAAGTTTACATGAGGGCAAGTGAAAGGTGAGTAGCCATGGACATTGTGGCTGTATTCACCCAAGATCCTCATTTTCTGTCAGGGATCCTTGTGGATCATGGGTATTGGAATCCTCCAAGGCAATATCAGAAATACCCTATAGACACAACAACAACAACAACAACAACAACAACAACAACAACAACAACAACACCAACAACAACCATGCTTTAATTATGTTCCACCCTATCTCCCCAAGGGGACTCAGGGCAGATCACGGTACACATACATGGCAAACATTCAATGCCGTTTGGAAGCAGGACAGAACAGAATAAGACAAAAGAAGGAGGCATGTAGTCTTGAAGTCCAGTTTTTGGTGCCTTGGAGGTTGAGGTTGTGCTCAGATTCAGTCACAGGGGGTGCTGTTGCTTCATGCTCTGTGAGGAAGAGCCATCAGGACTTCCTCCTTCCACCTTCCTCTTGGTCACCACATTTCTGGTCTTGTTATTTATGGTGTTGTAAAATAGCTCCCCCACAATTTGTGGTACCTAATTTCTCTACTTACAGCTTATATATCATCCAAGGAGTTATAAAGAGCCACCAAGTATAATCAAAGGCTCTGCTTATTCTTCTCACCGCACTGGCATGGAAGGATTTTTCTCTTGGCCTTGCATAACCACTTTAATGCCTCCTTTTTTCTGTTTTCATGAAGTTTGGGATGCTATGCACATCGCAATAAATGTAATTAATGGTTCAGTTTCTGCTATTATATAATATTTAAATCTTCCAAACAAGCATGAAACACTACTGTTAATAGTTTAAGCCTCACTTTACTACGAGAGCCCAGCATGCTTAATGGCAGAATGAGAAACAGACAGCAAAGAAAAAGTGTATATTATTCTTATGGTGTTACGCCTCCCTCCATCCCACAACTTGTGTTGATGTCTGCTGCATATCACCTTCTTTAAGCAAAATGCACAATCAGCATGACAGAACAAGATTTTCAGCAAAACAAAGTAAAAGTGTTTTTCAAAAGAAAAAACCCACCTGTATTCTTAAATTTAAGACCTGTGCAATATACTGTGTCAGCTTCAGACAACTAAAAGATGTCTTTGTTTTCTCATTGTTTTTTCTGGCTCTCCCAAGGGACTGATATTCATCTTTGTGTTGCTTCACAGATGGGATGTCAAGAGAAAGACTTTATTTGGCAGGCTGTAAAGGGATTCTCTTTGAATAAACAAAGAAATTCCCAGTAGCCTGAAATCAGACTATAATAGCTTTTCATGACAACTTTGGAAGAGACTAAAGATTTGTTTGAGCTGGTCAGCAGCTCTTAATTGCCTAATCAGTACTGGAGATATTACAAACCATTGATCAAAAACCTAGTAGTCTAGGGAGTTGATATTCCCCAAATCCATTGGATTTTTAAAAAATCATTTTTAAGGTTACAATAAGTTAGAGTCGATTTAAAGCCATATAACAATAACAAAACCTCTTTTAGACTTTCTTAGTGTCCTATTATGGTGCAGGGGGGCACTTTTGCAGGGTTTTTTTTTGTTTTTTAAAAGGAGCTAGGAAGGAAACCAACAGTAGACTTTTGTAGAGAAAATCTGAATTTTCATACTAAATACTTAAAAGGTGGGATCAGCCCAATTTTTATAAAAGGAAAGTGTTGGGACTTGAAGAGTCTTGAAGAGTAAAGTAAAGGTAAAGGTTTCCCCTGACATTAAGTCCAGTGTCACGACCCAGGCTGCAGAGCACCAATAACCATACACAGAGGCCAGAATCTAACTAATATCTTTATTGAAGGAATATATAAAGTTAATAAGAACAAGTGTAGAAAATAGTCCAGAAATAGACCTTTCAGGAAAGGTCAGAAATAGTCCAAAAAAGCAATGTCCAATAGGAAATATTAAGGTCCAAAGTTGTAATCCAATAACCGAAACACTCACTTTGCCAAGCAAAGTGAGGGGAGATGACAAGGTCCTTTAGTCCATAAAACTTGAGCGTGGCTAGGAAATAACTTGATACTTGAAACAAGGCTTGAACGTGGAACAAGGTAACTAGGAACAAGAACAAGGTCCGTGGAATAACTTGGTAAAATCCGTGAAACAAGGCAAGGATTGATCCTGGGAAACAAGGCTAGGTCCGCA
This sequence comes from Anolis carolinensis, assembly GCF_035594765.1. NCBI lineage: Eukaryota > Metazoa > Chordata > Lepidosauria > Squamata > Anolidae > Anolis > Anolis carolinensis. Next base: position 227,147,095 of record NC_085843.1, read on the forward strand.
GATAAACAAAGGCTGGGAAGCAAGGCGAAGGCTGGATAGCAAGGCAAGGCTTGGGCAGGAGCGAGGCTTGAATCGGAGCGCGCTGTCCAGACACAACTCGCTCCGTAGGCTGACGAATTGACTCCGCGAAGTTACTACGCGGGCAAAACACCTATATAGAGTCTAACTTTCTCACCGAAGCCGTTCTCTGGGAAACAGAAACGAAAGCTAAACTCCGAGACCAGATGTTAAACTCCTTAAAGATTCTCACGAGAAACAGTCTTAATTGGCAACATTCTTAGCTGCTATCCTCGCACTCCTGCGCGAAGCTGATTCCAAACTTCTCTGTTGTTTACAAAACTCCCGGCGCAAGAACACGGGAGAAGTAGGCTCTGGGGTTGTTTGACATACTTCTGGGACACAACTTTCTTGCAGGTGCAAGGTTCCCAGATCTGCCTGGGGAAGATCTGGCTGAGAGGAATCCAGTTCAGACTGGGAAGGTAAAAAACCCAAGTTTTCATCTTCAACAGGGATTACAATGTCCTGAGCAGGACTACAAGGCCCATGGGTCATCACACTATCCCCCTCCTCAAGGCCCCTCCCAAACTGGGGCCCTCTCCCCGAGGCGCGAGGTCGCGGCTTGGCGGGATAGGTCTGATGAAAGCGGCGGGTTAGATCAGGAGCATGGACTGTGGAGGCGTCTTCCCAAGAGCGTTCCTCAGGGCCAAAACCCACCCAGTCAATGAGATATTGTAGGCGGCGGCGATGAAAGCGAGAATCCAAAATGTCCTCAACCTCAAACTCCTCCTCCCCATTCATCAACACAGGAGGGGGGGCCGGTTGGTCTGAATCAGGACGCACACCATCCGCCGGAAGGAGCAGGGAACGGTGAAACACTGGGTGGATGCGCATTGAACGCGGAAGTTGGAGTTTGAAAGTCACGGGGTTTAATTGCGCCACCACTGGATAGGGGCCAATGAAACGGGCATCTAACTTCCGGCAAGGGCGGTGGGAGGGCAGAAAGCGAGTGGACAGGAAAACCCGATCTCCTACCTTGATTTCGGGGCCCGGCTGGCGATGTTTGTCAGCGTGGCGTTTATAGTCCTCCTTGGCTTGGTCCAGTTGCTGGAGCAAAAGTTGTTGCACCGCTGTGAGTTCCTGCAGCCAATCCTCTGCTGCGGGAACTTCTGAAGTTTCAATGACAGGGGGGAAGAAACGTGGATGGAAGCCGTAGTTTGCAAAGAACGGCGTTTCTTTTGTAGAAGCTTGAACTCCATTGTTGTAGGCAAACTCAGACAGTGGTAACAGAGAAGCCCAATTGTCCTGTTGATAGTTTACATAACAGCGAAGATACTGCTCCAAAGTGGCATTGGTGCGCTCCGTTTGCCCATCTGTTTGGGGATGATGAGCTGAAGATAAGCGAGAGTCTATGCCCAATAGTTTTTGTAGTGCCTTCCAAAAACGAGAGGTGAATTGAGATCCACGGTCTGTGACTAAACTCTTGGGCAATCCATGTAGTCTGAAAACATGTTGAAGGAATAGATCTGCAGTCTCTTTGGCCGTGGGAAGACCTTCACAGGGAATGAAATGGGCTAACTTGGTGAAAAGGTCCACCACCACTAGGATCGTGGTGAAACCACAGGAAGGTGGTAAGTCAGTGATAAAATCCGCAGAAATTATTTCCCATGGCCGAGATGGGGTAGGAAGGGGATGCAGAAGCCCTGAGGGCTTCTCCCTTCTTATCTTGGAGCGCTGGCATACTGGGCAGGTGTTGACATATTTTTCCACATCCTTGCGGATCTTGGGCCACCAAAAATCCCTTAGGATCAGATGCATGGTTTTAAATAGTCCGAAATGCCCAGCTGGTTTGCAGTCATGACACAGACGAAGCGCTTTCTCCCTGCCCGGTCCGGGTGGGATATAAACATGATTTCTATAGCATAGCAGTCCATCTTTAAGCGAAAAGGGAAAATGCAGACCTTGGCGAAGTTGGTCCTGCGCCCAGGCATCTGCTTGCTGACTAGCCCGGATTTCTTGAGCACAGATGGGTCCTGGAGTAGGGGAAGTTGAACCAATGGGAATGGATTTGGTGTTCCCCACCGTGAGCGTGGCAAAGTTCTCGGGTTGTAGCAGTTGGGATTCAAAGGTCTCCTTGCGTCCTGCAGCGTACTCCGGTTTACGTGACAGGGCGTCTGCTTGCTTGGTTTGGGCTGGAGTCACATAATGGATCTGGAAGTTGAAACGTTCGAAGAATAAAGCCCAACGTTGCTGCCTCTGATTTAGTTTGCGGGCAGTTCTTAGATGTTCTAGATTACGATGATCAGTGTGGACTTCAATGGGAAATTTGGCCCCTTCTAGCCAATGTCTCCAAGTTTCAAAGGCTGCCTTTATAGCCAGTAGTTCCTTTTCCCAAATGGTGTAATTCCTCTCTGGTGTGGTTAGTTGACGAGAATAAAAGGCACAGGGGTGGAGGTGATCTCCCTCCGGTTGTAAGAGTACAGCCCCAATTGCCACATCAGAGGCGTCCGCTTGCACCACAAAGGGGGTTCCAGGATTTGGGTGTTGTAGAATTGGCTGGGAGGTGAATAGTTTCTTTAGTTGCTGGAACCCTTTCTCTGCTTGATCAGTCCAGCGGAAAGGCTGCTTTCCACGGATGCAGCTAGTGATGGGGTCGGACCAGCGGGCAAAATCTGGAATGAACTTGCGGTAATAGTTCGCGAACCCCAAGAAACGCTGCACCTCTTTCTTGTTAGTTGGCGCCCGCCATTCCAACACTGCTGAGACCTTGGCTGGATCCATGGAAAGCCCTAGAGGCGAGATGCGGTAACCAAGGAAATCTACCTCTTGTAGATCAAAGGCGCATTTTTCCAGCTTGGCATAAAGTCCATGATCCCGCAATCGTTGTAACACCATTTTGACGTGGTTCTCATGTTCTGATTGTGATCTGGAAAACACCAAAAAATCGTCCAGGTAGATTATCAAGAACCTGTCTAGATAGTCCTGAAAAATGTCATTGACAAAATGCTGGAACGTTGCGGGGGCTCCGCATAAACCGAAATTCATAACTCGGGACTCAAATAATCCGAATTTGGTCTGGAAGGCGGTCTTCCACTCGTCCCCTTCCCTGATGCGAACTAAGTTGTAAGCCCCCCGAAGATCCAGCTTGGTGTAAACCTTAGCTCCTCGAAGCCGATCCAGTAGATCCGAGATTAAGGGCAGGGGATAGCTGTTCCGCTTGGTGATATTGTTCAATGCTCTGTAGTCCACCACCAAGCGTAGTTCCCCCGACTTTTTCTTCACAAACATCACTGGGGAGGCGGCTGGGGATTGAGAGGGTCTGATGAATCCCTTGCGAAGGTTTGTCTCTAGGAATTCCCTGAGAGCTTCTTGCTCTGGTTCAGTCAGGGAGTAGAGATGCCCTCGCGGGATCGGGGCCCCCTCCACCAAGTCAATGGCACAGTCATAAGGTCTATGTGGGGGTAATTTTTCGGCTTCTTTCTCATTGAATACATCCCAATACTCGGAGTACTTCTTTGGCAAGGTGATGATGGGTTCGGTGTCTGTGGCATGGCATACCTTGGCTACGAGGCAATGGTTTTGGCAGTACGGTGAAGCAAACTGCAGTTCTCTGTTGGACCAGGAGATGTTAGGGTCGTGGAGAGTCAGCCATGGAATTCCCAAAATCACAGGGAAATGGGGGACCTCGGTAACAAAGAAGGAGATCTCTTCCATGTGTTCCCTTATCCACATCCTGGTGGGTTCCGACCACTGACTTACGGGGCCCGTCTTGAGGGGGCGGCCGTCTATGGCTTGCACCACACGGGCATTCTTGAAATCATGATATTGTAATCCCAGAGAGTCGGCATACTCTCTATCGATGAAATTGTTGGTAGCTCCAGAGTCTATCATGGCGTGGATCATGACGGGTCCCCTTTTTGCTGACCATAAAGTGACCACGAGAAGGAACAGGACCCCGGTTGGCGGCTCTTGGATGGATTTTTTGACCGGGTTGGCGAGCCTCTCTACACCCGGTCGTTGGCTTCCCCCGCCGGCTGTGTACCAGTCGGCTCAGACGCCTTCGTCTCCGTGGAGGACGCCGCCGCAAGACGGGCGGCCGGCTTCCCTTTGGCTGGGCACTCTCTGGCGAAGTGGCCCCCGTTCCCGCAGTACCAGCAGAGGTTTAAGCGTTGACGACGGGCCTTCTCGGCGGCATCTAGTCTGGGACGCACATTGCCCAACTGCATCGGCACCTCCTCGCCTCCTCTGGGGTATGGGGTTGGTGGTGGGGGTCTCCATACTGGTCGTGGCTGAACGCTGGCGGGAGCGGGGGGATTTGCCCCGGCTCTACTGCCCTGGCCTCGAACCCACTGTTTCCTGTTGGCAATCATGACTTCAGCCCGTAAACATTGATCAATGAGTGCCTCGAGGGTCTGGGGAGGGTCCACCTTGGAGATTTCTTCCAGCATTTCAATGTTGAGACCCTCCCGGAATTGTCCTCTGAGGGCTACATCGTTCCAGCCGGTATTGTGGGCCAGCACTCGGAACTCGGCTATATACTGAGACATAGGTCTGTCTCCTTGGAAAAGGCGACGGAGTTTGTGACCGGCTGCCTCCAAATTGTCCTCGATTCCCCAAGTCTCCTTGAGGTGGTCCAAGAAGTGTTGCGCTGATCTTAGGTGTGGAGAGGCTTGGTCGAACAGTGCCGTCGCCCAATTGGCCGCTGGCCCGTCTAGAAGACTGTAAACCCACGCCACTTTGATGTCTTCTTGGGGAAACTCGGCATCTTGGGCCTCTAGATAAGCTTGACATTGGCGACGGAAAACATGAACCTTAGAAGCTTCTCCAGTAAACTTGGTGGGCAACGCCATGGCCGGGAGGCGGACTCCGCGCTCCCGCAAGCCCTTTATTTCTCCATCCTGGGCGTTGAGTCTGTCGCGGATGCGATCCACCTCTTCCTTGTCGATGGTGTAGGTAATCGGCTGGCCGCTCGGCCCAGGTACGTCTCCGGTGGACATTCTGGCCGAGGTTAATTGGTGCTTAGGGTGGCGGAGTCAAACTGTCACGACCCAGGCTGCAGAGCACCAATAACCATACACAGAGGCCAGAATCTAACTAATATCTTTATTGAAGGAATATATAAAGTTAATAAGAACAAGTGTAGAAAATAGTCCAGAAATAGACCTTTCAGGAAAGGTCAGAAATAGTCCAAAAAAGCAATGTCCAATAGGAAATATTAAGGTCCAAAGTTGTAATCCAATAACCGAAACACTCACTTTGCCAAGCAAAGTGAGGGGAGATGACAAGGTCCTTTAGTCCATAAAACTTGAGCGTGGCTAGGAAATAACTTGATACTTGAAACAAGGCTTGAACGTGGAACAAGGTAACTAGGAACAAGAACAAGGTCCGTGGAATAACTTGGTAAAATCCGTGAAACAAGGCAAGGATTGATCCTGGGAAACAAGGCTAGGTCCGCAGATAAACAAAGGCTGGGAAGCAAGGCGAAGGCTGGATAGCAAGGCAAGGCTTGGGCAGGAGCGAGGCTTGAATCGGAGCGCGCTGTCCAGACACAACTCGCTCCGTAGGCTGACGAATTGACTCCGCGAAGTTACTACGCGGGCAAAACACCTATATAGAGTCTAACTTTCTCACCGAAGCCGTTCTCTGGGAAACAGAAACGAAAGCTAAACTCCGAGACCAGATGTTAAACTCCTTAAAGATTCTCACGAGAAACAGTCTTAATTGGCAACATTCTTAGCTGCTATCCTCGCACTCCTGCGCGAAGCTGATTCCAAACTTCTCTGTTGTTTACAAAACTCCCGGCGCAAGAACACGGGAGAAGTAGGCTCTGGGGTTGTTTGACATACTTCTGGGACACAACTTTCTTGCAGGTGCAAGGTTCCCAGATCTGCCTGGGGAAGATCTGGCTGAGAGGAATCCAGTTCAGACTGGGAAGGTAAAAAACCCAAGTTTTCATCTTCAACAGGGATTACAATGTCCTGAGCAGGACTACAAGGCCCATGGGTCATCACATCCAGTCATGACCAACTCTGGGGGTTGGTGCTCATCTCCATTTCTAAGCTGAAGAGCCGGCGTTGTTCATAGACATCTACAGGTCATGTGGCCAGCATGACTGCATGGCGCACCGTTACCTTCCCGCCTGAGTGGTACCTATTGGTCTACTCATATTTGCATGTTTTCAAACCGCTAGGTTGGCAGGAGCTGGGGCCAACAGCGGGTGCTCATTCTGCTCCCGGGATTTGAACCTGGGACCTTTTGGTCCGCAAGTTCAGCAGCTCAGCGCTTTAATGCACTGTGCTACCAGGGACCCCTTCTTGAAGAGTATCCGTCTTTAAGTACCAGTTTTGGGGAGGAGATGGGATATCAACAATTATTATACTCTGAGAGAGAAAGAAAGGTTATTTAATGACACTATGTAACACCATTTTGTTCTTGGGTTTAAGTCTTTAAGTACCAGTTTTGGGGAGGAAATGGGATATCAACAATTATTATACTCTGAGAGAGAAAGAAACGTTATTTAATGACACTATGTAACACCATTTTGTTCTTGGGTTATATATGTCATTTCCTAATTGGTTCTATCATAAAAACATGGAAAAGGTTTATAAAACTCCAAACATTTGTTTTTTTGAGACATCCTGTAGCACATTATGCTATCGTTTTTAATGAATATTTCATTGATTCAACATAGTTTGTGGCAGCCAAAATAACACCCAATGTTTCTGGAGTATAGCAACTACTTTCAAAGTAAGTACCATATAATTAAACAGGAATAACACTTTCAAACCAGGAACAGACTTTTTTTTTAATTTTGTGATATAGTGTAATGAGTTTAAACAATTTCCCTTCAAATATATAAGTTAGGAACACTTTTCACAGTATGGCTCAGGACTCACTCCTGCTACTGAGCAGATTTTGGAACTGACCATGATCAACCATAACACAAAGGAAGTTCTGCACAAAACAAATTTTTGAAAAGACTTGATTTAGGTGTGAGCATTCTATTCTAGATTGTTTCCAGAAGAAATGTACATGTACTTTCTAAGCTCTTGCTTTTTAAGTAGGAAAAATATGAAAGAAAGATAAACACAAGCAAAATTAGAATCCAGTGTGAAACTGGAGGTTAATGAAAATATCCTATGTATAGCAAAGTATGTGTCTATGTTTTTATTTGACATTGAGTCCTCTTGGTTAATCCCAAATAGAAGTAGTTCAATGAATCAGCAGCTGACTTGTCTGTCAGCCATTTAAAAAATCTCATTGTTTCAATCTGTCTTCTCTTTGTTAGGTTAATAATCAGATTCAGCCATTAATGTGGGTTTTATAAAACCAGGTGCATTGTGGACATTTAGAAAAGGGGGTTAGCATCCGTTGAAAACCTTGAACTAAGGAGCCTAAATTGTGGTTCAGAAATTAAGGTAGTAATTGGAGGATACTGCCTGAATTTTGTACACTCAGTTTAAACTTGTCAGAAGAAACCTTTTGGCTGTCAAGCCACTTCAGAAATATATGTTGCATTTTTATTACAGGACCACATATATATGAAGGTACATTTGAGTTGATATGTGATCAGAATTTTTCTTACTTAAAAAGAAATTACACAGATTAAATGTAGGACTTTTAGCTCCAGTTGGTTTTCAAATATCCAGTGTCACTCATTCTTTTCCCCCCTAAAAATGGGACTGCATGTAAAAGTGTGTGTGTGAATGTTTTTCAGACATTAAAACCCCCAAATAATTGCTGGAATAATAGATATGCAAATAATAATTGGTATGTGGATTTGATTTTATAAATTTATGATAATGTGTCCCTTTCTCCTGAAATTGGAGCAACAAACCACACAGGAATATAAATATTTTTGAGGCCAGGGCTGAGAAAAAGTAGTTGTTCTATAGTGAGTGATTACCACAGACTTATAAATGTTAACTAGAGCAAAACATGATCGTATGAGCCTATATTGACAAGTTGAAATTTGTTCAGAAGATGTTTGCAATAGTAAAATTTCAGGAAACCTTGTTCTATGAGGAGCAGGTTAGGGAGCAGCATATATTTGGCCTGGATAAGAGACAGTTAAGAGATAACATAATAAACCATACTCAAACATTTGAAAGGATATGATATTAAAGGTGGAGCAAGCTTATTTTCTGCTTCTTCAGAGAGTAAAAGTTCATCTACACGAGCCACAAAATCCAAGGCCGATCTGGAGCATTGCTGCTTCAGACCTGCCCTGGTGTTTGAGGAACTCTTCACATATTCCATCCCAAAATCACATTGACAGCAGGGGCAGAATAAAGAACCTACTGGATGGTCATTCATACCTGGGATATCCTTTGTCACTGTGGTTGCTGGCCATGGAGCTCTGAAGAGTTAATGACAATTGCCAGATGTCTTTGCTGACATTAGCATAGGTGCTTAATGACCTGAGAAAAGGAAGGGTTTTCCATTCTTTTCTTAGGTCATGAAGTTGCTTTTGATGATGTTAATGAAGGCACTCGGTAATGACCATGAGGTCTCCAGAGCTCCGTGGTCAGCTGCCTCCATGACAAAGAATATCCCAGGTAAATTGCACCCCCTTTCCCCTGTCCTGCAGAGTGCATGGAAAAGGGGATAGTTCCACTGACTTGTGTGGACTGTGGACTGGTTTGAATTAAAACATGTCCAGCTGTCCAAACCAATCCTGAAGAACAAGGTTGTATTCCCTGAATTCTGACAACATGACATGAACCCACATTAACCAGATTTACCCTGTGTTATGGACTGATGTTGATATTCACAGGTATACATGTGTGCATGTATGTGTGAGCATGTACATACATATTTTGATGTATTCTCATATTATTATAAATGCCTCCAATATTGTATCAAATGAATGCATGTTTATCCCTAAGGATGCATGTTTATTTCAATGCATACATGAGTATTTATAAGTGAATATCTGTGTTGCTTGTTTTTCTTTTGATGTTTTAATCTAGCTTCAGTTTTTAATGTAGAGCAATTCAAATGTTTCAAATACACACAGATACAAATCTTATATTTTTACTGAATTGTACCCATTGAAACTATCAAATTTACTTCTGCATTGATTCGCCATTAAACAATTCATTAAGATATGGGAAGACAATTTTTTTAAAAAAGTGCTCTTTTCACAGAAAACAGCATCTTCTGTGTAAAAAAAACCCCACATTCTTTTCTGCATAGAAAATTGAGTTCTCTGTGTAGAAAGTGTAATTTTCTAAAGAAAATTCCCAGATGTGAATTTTGTAGAAATTATGTCCAAGTTCTGAATAGTTTCAAAAATTAAAGTTTTCAAAGAAGCACTTGTCTATATTTATTAGGGGTTTTTTTTCTCTTTTGAGATTTTTTTTAAAAAAAATACATCTCTTGTTGTTTTTGAATTGGGATTAAACAACAGGATTGTGGCCAGAGTTTAGATTATATTGGTGTGATTGTTGAAATATGAAATACATACAGAATGTTATGAAGAAGGCTTTGAACTGTCTGCTGTCTCTGCTACCATTTTATTTCTTTACTCATTTATTTCACGATGTGCCACCATTCTTCCAGAGTGAGACCCAAAGGAGTCTCTAGTTAATTCTTCTCTTTTCTTGGAATGCTTAAAAGTTCATTCTATTGGTAATTAAATAATTTTGAGTTTTGACCAGATGGGAAGGGCCACTTAAAGTGCCCTCATTTCAAGAGCCCAAGTTCTTTAATTTTTCTGTGGTATATCAGACAATAGAAATAGCTATAACACATGGTTGTGCTGATGGAAACCTTAAAGTCAAGATAATGTGGTAACTTATAGCATAAGGATCTATTGCATTGATGCATATCGTTTCAAGTGAGACATACTGCAGCAGAGATGTCTTGGGATCCAGTAGGGTAGCTTTATTTCTTGACAAAGTTTCCTTTCATTGCCATTCCAACTACTACTTTTGTTGTCCTCCACTGCCAACCTCTCATGTGCTGACAGTTTATTTCAATGCTGATTTTGCCTATGTATTCATCAATTCAATAAAAGCCAGCTGGGATTGTATTACTGCCTTCTATGACTCATGTCTTTGAACAGTGCTTCTAAGAAAGCTATACATTTTATGTTGATGGACAGTGCAATCGTAAAGGACTGATTCTGTGAAGGAAAACGAGAGAACTAAGATTCACAGCCCATGGTTTCCATGTTGTAGGTACTTGATGCATCTGTTTTCAGTAGACAGGGATGACCAGTTCTCAGGGCTAAAGTCATATTTTTTTTCTCCCTGGGCCCAGAAGCAACACACATACATTTTCCTTCCACTATGCTCCCATCAACATATAAATCCTTGCTCTGCCATGAAAGTGTACTCTGATCCTGGGCAAATCAAATTTTCTTTCTCGAGGTTGCCAAGAAAAATCCTGATAGGCTTGCCTGTTGTTTGCTTCCTAGCCAATTCATTATGGCAACCCTGGGCCCTTTCCTTTCCTAGTGAGAATTGTTGAGTTGCCCCCAGTTTATTTAAGTGGCTGAGCACAGATTTAAATCCTTGGATTTGCCATATATTGGGGGAAAAAACTTGAAGGCACACAAAACAACAAATCTTCCTACCACCTAAAGTCATTCTCCTTAAACTATTTAGTCTAAAAATCATCAGTATTGTTCATTTTAATCTCCCACCCCCACATCCCACATTCACCTTTACACCTATACAACTTTTAAAACAATTGTTTTAGAGCTTGTGTTATTTTTAAAACAGAACATCATTGAAAGCAAATTACTTTTATCTGTTTGTGGCTTTTGTTTTGGGAAGATGAAAATTTGAGGGTGAGTGGTTGTCCTTAAGTCTTTTGAGTGGAATAGCATATACCCTGCTATAGTGCATAATTTATACCCATTTACATCCTCTTAAAATTTTCAATAAATTCCAAATAATATGTAGCATCATTATCCTATAAAACATCACTAGCTTTTGAAATAAATATTGAAAAATCATGCTTCATGTTGTTATGAAGGTGAAAAGCACAACTTTAAATTGTCATGACTGTTGCAGACTTTCAAAATTAACTTCAATGACTTAGATAAAATTAGAGCAGCTTTTAAAATTAGCCAGGTGCTGACATGGATGCTGTCTCTCAAAGGACTCTTAGAAACGTTGATTGTTCACTGAAGTTTAAAATCTGTGATGAATTACTAACTTTAAGGCTGGTGGAAGCTGAGTTTCCTGTCAAAGCAGATTTGCAAATTGAAGATGAATCATGACCCATAAACCATATAGTAATCTAAAATTGTAGTCTGGGTCATAAATTATTCCCCTTAATGAATTTTAAGGGGTACTAAAATAAAATAAACAAATAAAAGACTCAAAGAAAGACTTAACTAAACATTGCTACATTTGTTAAGGTTGGTGAATTGATTTGACCTTTAAAGTACTTAATCTAGTTGAGTTGCATTTAGTTCAATGGAAGTTAAACTCTAATCTCTCATTTAAGTGCAGTTGTTATGATTCAGTAAAAACATCCTATTCAGTTAATGTTAATTCTGCAATTCGAATTTCTTTGCTTGGTAGTAAGTGTATGTGGTAGTTCTAAATATGAATGTGTAGGAATGGGACAAATTAATACACAAAACTTCAAAGTTAGTTAATTCTTTTCATCCTAAAAATCAGTTGGAATGGTCACTGAGACCCAACATGAAATTGTTTGTAAGGAAATGGGCTCCTTTTATTTTCTTTATTTCTTGACTGTTCATTCTTTCCTTTAGACATGAACAGTGGTTTCACATATTTAGTGGAATTGACTTTTTAATTCTTACCCATCTTTTTGCACTGTCACACTCTAATTCTAATAGTTGATATAGCTTCAAAATAACTTTGTAGGTTGAGGGCTCCCTATCCTCCATTTTCTTACAGGGAGTAAAATGACAAATTGGATATTCTGCTTTTATTGGCTCCTACCACTTATACCACCTTTTTATTAAGGTGTCCCATTTTTAAAAATTATTTTATTTGTTATATTGAATGGTAACGCCTAGAAGAGGAATAAAAGTTTTGGAAGAATAATCATTTTCAATTCATTCCAATGTTGAATTTGCTTATCAATTTGTTTCCATAATGGATCATAGTTTATTCGTATTATATTATTTAAATATTTTTGGAAAATAAACTCCCTAGTATTTAAGCTTCTTCCCCCCCCCCCCCCCCCACCCATATCTTATCCCCAGGATTGTTTTGATTTCTTTTAACTCATGCCAGGAAAGACTTTTATGTCTCTGATTTTTCAAGATTTATTGCAAGACTTGGTATCTTTTAAGTTATTTTATTATATTTACTCATTCCCTTAAGGATTTCCCTAGTGTCCCTAATATTATCATGGCATCATCAGCAAATAAATCAACTTGAATTTATTCCCTGCCTAATTTAAATCCTTTTATTCTTTTTTTCCCTTTTTCATTAAATTAGCTAATGGTTCTATTGCTATGACAAATAAACTAAGCGAGAGAGGATGCCTTTTGATCATGATAGTTCTTGATTTGAATCCATTGACAATTATTTCTGCCTGATGATTTTTATATACTTTTGTTATTACTTCACAAAATTTCTTTCCTAATTAAAAGTTTTCCCAGACTTGGGATAAATACTGATAGTTTATGGAGTTGGCTTTATAGACATTGAATGTTAATATCAGTAATTTCCCTTTTCTTAATGTTGCTTGGTTGATTACATATATTACTTTCCTGATTGGATCAGCCAGCATCCTTTTTTAAAATCAATTCATATTGGTCTTCTTCAATTGGAATCTCTTACAGTAAGTTAGCTAATATCAGGGTTGTTGTATGTTTTCCGGGCTGTATGGCCATGTTCTAGAAGTGGAGTGGTCAAGCCATACATACATCAAGGGAACCACTGACTGCATAGGCAAACTGATGAAGAAGCAAAACCTACAAACACAAAGAAAATCCAAAAAATGCTATGATCAGCGAAGGACAAGAGGGATCCTCTCACCTCTGCAGGAGTCTACCGTATACCATGCAGCTGTGGACAAGTCTACATAGGGACCACCAAACACATTGCCCAAACATGAGTCAAAGAACATGAAAGTCACTGCAGACTCACTCAACCAGAGAAATCAGCCATAGCAGAGCACTTGATGAACCAACCTGGACACAGTATATTATTTGAGAACACAGAAATGCTTGACCACTCCAACAACTATCATGTCAGACTACACAGAGAAGCCATTGAAATTCACAAGCATGTGGACAACTTCAACAGAAAGGAAGAAACCATGAAAATGAACAAAATCGGGCTACCAGTATTAAAAAACTAAAAAATCAGAACAGTAAATAAGAAGCAACACTCTGAAAACAGAGGAGTTCCAGACATGGGAACCAGGGGCAGCTAATGACTCTGAACAAAGGATGCCCCCAGGCAGGAAGAAGCCAGGAGATGAAGCTATTCCATGCTAATTAAGGTGATTAACTACAACATTCACACTGGCTTCCAACTGACAGAGTTCTTCTCTCACCTTAGACTTTCCACAGATATATAAAAACCTTCCTTGCTTAGTTTCTCCATACCTCACAACCTCTGAAGATGCCTGCCATAGATGTGGGTGAAACGTCAGGAGAGAATACTTTTAGAACATGGCCATACAGCCCGGAAAACATACAACAACCCTGTGATCCCGGCCATGAAAGCCTTCGACAACACATTAGCTAATATCTTTGTAATAAATTATAATCTACACTGCATAATGTAATTGATCTGTATGAATTGGGGTTTTGTATATCACTATCTCATTGAAAAGGATTAGTACGTTTGGGATGTTTTCAGCTTGAAAAGTATTATAGGAGTTTGTGGTGAGACCATCTGATCCAGGAGATGAATTTGATTTAAGATTCTTGATTACTTCCTTGATTTCCTCAGTAGTTATTTTCCCTTTGAGTAGTAGTTGTGATTGAGGGTCTGGACATTTTGTTATAATTCCCTTTTCTCTTTCTATTTCTTTATTGGTTTATAACTTTTCATAGTATCTTGCCATGATTTTCTTTAGCTCATCATTTTTGAATCTTAGTTCAACAACAAAGTCTAAGTAATTATAGTGTTGGTGGCATTCTGTTCCTGGTTTGAAAGTGTCTGTTCCTGTTTCATTGTGTACTACTTACTGTGAAAGTACTTGTTGTACCCCAGGAACTTCATTTTTCTGCCACAAATTTCATTAAACATGTGAGGGACAAAGTTTCTCTTCCCAGGACAATTTTTTTGACTTCTACTCAAGTGTCACCTTCTTTTTAGGAACTGACCAATCAAGAACAAACACCTAAAACCCGGAAACAAACCCAGATAAAAAGTTCAATGATTTCCGATTGCAGGGATATACAGATATGCGAAGATCCAGATATTCTGCTAAAAACCGCTATATTCCTGCACCTGGAAATCTCATGTTTTTTGCCTTTTGTAATGATTGCTTCTGGGTTTACATGGAACAGTATCTGGCCACCCTCTTGATTGCTGCAGGAGCTCCTGGGATAAAGGTACTGTCTGGATGGGCCCTCAGCTTCAAATGTCAAACACATCCATAGCTTGGGTTCAGCCTCAAGCTTGCCAAGAACCTTAAAATTATGACAGTGACAGTAGTAACAACAACACAAGTACAGTGATTCTTTAGCACGTGCAGTACCATTTTGTTTCATGAAGTGACACTGACCTGGTACTTGAGTATTCTTTATCTAAAATGCTTGGTACCACAAAAGTTAGCCAAGGGATAGCTTCAAAATGTGTGGGTTTTCATGTTCAGATTTTGCATGTGTCTTTTCTGGGTCTGAGAGATGCAGGCTGAATAAACCTGTATACTAGCAAACTCTTGAAAGAACATGTTTTTTCATACATTCCTAATCAGAGTAATTGGTGGAAATTAAAGTATCTTCTTACCTTCAAGAGAACAACTAAAAGTTGTATCCATTCATTCAAACTGGTTTAGTGTTAGTTGTATTGAGAATAATGGTGTGAGTTGGCATTAGGAAGAAGAAAATCCTTAGCACACAAGTAACAATTCTATGGCAGTTAAACAGGTACAAACATTTACATTTTAGTGTTGATATGGCAACAGGATTTCCATGGCTTTTGTGATCAGATATTCTAGATACCTAAAGTCAGTTGTCTGAGCTTTACAAAAGAAGAAAACACAACCGGTAAGAGGCACAAAGCAATTCTTCCACTTTCTCAGCCCCTGGTTCAGTCCTAACACTTGAGTAAATTAACTTTAGAAGCAGGAATTCATCTACTATATCCAGCTAACACTGCCTTACCTAATAATGTTCTGGAAAGTGGCTTGACTCATCTCTGACCTACATCCTCATAGCAATAGTGACAGTAGTACTGCATGTGCAAATAAATTACTTGTCTTCATCATTTTTCAGGCATCTTCCTTGGATAGCTCATTCATTTTGATCAGATATATGTTAGCTAGTGAGCAAGTCTAGGATTTGTTCTGGGTAACTAATCCCAGAAGTTACCATCATAGGCCAACATTTTAATGCTGCTTTGCCACACTCTCGTTCCAGTGTTTGAAAACTGGGAAAGGTTTGAAATTTCCCAAGCAATCAATTTAAACATTAAGTGTTTTGAATTGGTACTGTCTTCTGCAAATGTTACAAATGAACACCATACTTTTCAGAAAAGTCTCTGCACTTGATTAGTTCATTACTTATATGCTTTTAAGAAATGGGAACATCATTCCATTATTAAGGACATGAAAAATTTAAAGTACAGTCCTGTTATCACTTTGCATTCAGTGCAATATTCCATTATTGTCACAGCTGACTGCATATCAGGAAAGAAAAATAAAAGCCCTCATCAAATAAATTATTCAATTAAAATGCATCCATGTTTGCTGAATGGTATTTTCTTTGAATAGCAGGCAAGTAACTCTAATTATTGAAATTAACAATGCAGCTGATGAGGCTGGGAATAATATGAGCAAAAGGAAGGAGATTGTATCTCTATTTAACAAAAATTGCTGGGGCTAGCTAGACACATGTTCTGTGCAGGACATAAATTAGCTCCAGCTGGAATGGAAAACACTGTTTGCATAACTGCTGCAACAATTCATCATTTGGGGGGGGGAGTGGAATCTGGATGAACTTTGAATTCTGAATTTCTTTTCAAATTCATCAGAATTTTTGATTGGAGAAAGAAGTTCAGAAGTACGTTGGCAGCAACTTTTGAAGACTAGAAATACCAAGGCAACATGACATTTATTCTGTATCTCTTGTTATTTACTTTTAGTAGATCTAAACTTTTACTATTTGCCTGACTTTGGTTTCTGAGAACAAAATACTCTTCTACACAGGGACATAATGCAGCTCAGAACTGCCATTTTTGAGTTACGTTGAAGCCACACAAGGGTGTCCTATGCCATCTCAGTGGTGGGACACCAGCTTGACAGCCCAGCCATGCTAAATCAAGTTCAGCAGGGTTGGACATGGGCTTGGTTCTCACCCTTCCCACAACCCCAATTTTCTGCCAGAGAAGACAGAAAAAGCATCTACTACATACCATGTGACCAGCAAAGGACCTTGAAAAGAGACAGTCACATGGTTCAGAACCAAAAAAGGGGGCTTTTATCTTGAGGTAGGTGCTTTTTCTGCCTTCACCAGGGAAAAATCAGGGATGCAGAAGGTAGGAACGAAGTGCCATCTCACTTGCTCAGGCTGCATGAGCCTGAGGCTCATGGGATGTCTGTGGAGACAGTGATCCCGCCTAAGGATCCAGGATGGTTGTCCTGACTACTCCAACATGGGAGAAGGTTTGAATCAAGCTGCAGGATTCAAACCTTCCCCTGTGTTTCTTTAACCCAGGGTGCAACAGGATTAAGTGGCTTTCCCCAAGATAAATTGCACTCACCTATGTCCGTTTGTGGGTGCATGCAGACTAATGTGCCTCTATACGCTGCATTATTTGGCAGTTTAGATGCACCAGAAGATGGGTACTGTGCTATTTTGCTTGTGTTTTGGAACAATTTGGATATGATTACTGAATGCATTTTTTGAGAATCCAGCCATATTTCCCCTCTGTTGCTGGGATATCACATTTCAATAACATATCATTCAAACTATTGTCCAATTGGAAAAATGGCTTCATGAACTTTGGCTGCTCTATAGCAGAAGCAGGAATGCTTTGTAGTAAACCACATCAAAGTATATTTTCATTAAAAATACTTAAAGGAATTAATTGATTATAATTTGTTGTCTGACATATTTTTGGGCACATACACAGAACCAAGTTCAGCAATGCACAGGAAGCAATTATTTTGGGATAATGAACAATGGTCATACCTAGCTGGCAGTGGCTTACACTGATTTGCATATTTCCTACCTCCAGTCTTCCACCAACTAAAAAGAGAATATAATATTTTAGTAGGGCAGAAGAAACAGCAATATGAATACAACACTTGGGCTCTTTTCCTGAATGTTTCATTGAATAATAATGTAAAAACTTTACTTTGGTTTCTATATCAGGAGCCCTACTTTTTCACTCTAGAGCTGTGTAATTCCATCACAGGTATGGGAAGATCACTTTAGATCTATAATTTACCATGACCAGTGGCCCTCATCCAGCTTTTGAGATACTCAAGGATGTTATTTTTCCAGTCTCTTTTGTCTGGAACCCAATGTCTGTTGATAGGATTCTTGATTTAATAACCAACTTAGGAATGGGAAAGCCCTAGACATTTACTACATTCCTGCTGAATTCATTAAAACAAATGAACAGTGATAGGCACTTTTACTAGTTGCCCTATTCACTGAGATAGGTAAAATTTTACCTTTTACATAGGTAAAATTCCCACTAGTTGGAAGCAAGCCGTTATGGTCCCAGTTTATTAGAAAGGACTACCTAGTAGGCTTGATCGATCCACGAAAAATTTGATTCTAAACTCGTTGCAAAACTAGAGGGGGGCAGCGTTTCGTTTCTGAAGGTATTTCCGAATTTTGCCCCCCAAAAAATTCGAAATTAACGAAAATTCGTTATCTTCAAAATTAATTCGTTAATGGCGGACGCGCATGCGCAATTCCCAAAAACAGCACAGAGGGAGAGGACTTTACAGGACTCTCCCACCCTCATTTTTGAGTGATCTTCTTCAAACTTGGTACAGTGGTAGAACACATTTAACACTGATAGCTCACCAAAATTTGGAACGTTTCCCTTATCCTCTGATTTTTGGCGAATTTTCATAGCTTTTATAATAAACCATTTTTTAATAATTGCAGAAATCTGTTCCTGGTTTGAAAGTCTTATTTCCTGTTAAATTGGGTTGTCTTTACTGTGAAAGTCATTGTTCTACTTCAGAAACTTTGTTTTTGTGACTGAAACCTTGTTAAATTGGTGTGTGTGTGATATATACTGTGTATATATATATATAGTCCCTGCATATGTGTGTGTGTGTGTTTGTGTGTGTGTGTATATAGGTAAAGGTAAAGGTATCCCTTGACGTTAAGTTCAGTCATGTCTGACTCTGGGGGTTGGTGCTCATCTCCATTTCTAAGCCCAAGAGCCAGTGTTGTCCATAGACACCTCCAAGGTCATGTGGCCGGCATGACTACATGGAGTGCCATTACCTTCCCGCCAGAGCAGTACCTATTGATCTACTCACATTGGCATGTTTTCAAGCTGCTAGGTTGGCAGAAGCTGGAGCTAACAGCGGGCACTCACTCTGCTCCCGGGATTTGAACCTGGGACCTTTCGGTCTGCAAGTTCAGCAGCTCAGTGCTTTAACACACTTCGCCATCGGGGCTCATGTATATATAATATACATACACATACACACAATGTGGAGAATATGTGGAAAGGTAGATAGATAAGTTGGGAGCCACAGCGAAGGCACCTTCCTGGGAGCAAGGTCTAATAATAATAATAATAATAATAATAATAATAATAATAATAATAAAAAATCCCTTACAATATCCAAGATGGCTCACTGCTACAGAATCTTGGGAGCTTTAGTTTGGTATGGTACCATTATTGGCAGAGAAAGCCAAGCTGTAGGAGTTGAAATCCAATCATTTATCCTCCCTATTATATGCATTTTAGCTACAGAAAAGCTAAAATCAGGACAGTAAAAGAACAACACCCAGAAAATGGGAATTCCAGACAGGAAACAATCAGGGCCAGCTAATACCTCCCAACAAAGGATTCCCCCAGGGAGGAAGCAGCCAGGCTTTGAAGCTGCAAGGCTATTCAATGCTAATCAAGGTGACCAATTGCAACATTCACACTTGCCTCCCACAGACAAGAGTTCTTTCTCCCACCCTGGACCTTCCACAGATATATAAACCCCACTTGCCTAGCTTCGCACAGACGTCAAAACCTCTGTGTATGTCTGCCACAGATGTGGGTGAAACGTCAGGAGAGAATGCTTCTGGCACATGGCCATAGAGCCCGGAATACATACCAGAACAGTGTGATCCCGGCCATGAAAGCTTTCGACAACACAACCACAGTATCCATTCAAGTTCATGTAGCGTGGTATGGAGACCTGTATTGGGGGGAGGGAGGGTGCGAATCTGGGCCCCTGGGAGTCGTAGTCCTCCCTCCCTCCCTGGGAGCAGCCGAGGACGGGCCTGGCCCACACCCCCTCGCATCCCGGGCCTCTTCCTCCTCACCGCCGGGCCCCTCTCTCTCTCTCTCTCGGTCTCTCCAGGCCTGAGCTGAGGCGAGGCGGCAGCGGCCATTTCCCCCCTCCGTCTTCCTCCTCCTCCTCGGCCTCCTTCCCCCTCGCCCCCTCCCATTGGCTGAGCCCATGACACCCCTTTTGCTGAGGGGCAAAAGGAAAGGGCCTGAATGGTGGGAGTTTGGGTGATTTGCAAAAGCTTTTTTTTCCTAACGAAAAAAACGACGAAATAAGAAAAAACGGCCTCTCGCGATTCGAAACCGCGATATCCAGACGTGTGGACAATCAAGGCCGTATATTGCTTCAAAACAAACGAAAATAACGAATTAATAACGGGTAACGGGGAAATCGAATTATTTGAGCAAGCCTACTACCTAGTGAACTAGGGAATTAAGACAGATTAGTCTGCTCTCAATAATGGGAAAACTTTATGCCATAGGCTATCTTCCCTCTTGGAGATGAACAACACAA
Organism: Anolis carolinensis; assembly: GCF_035594765.1. Classification (NCBI taxonomy): domain Eukaryota; kingdom Metazoa; phylum Chordata; class Lepidosauria; order Squamata; family Anolidae; genus Anolis; species Anolis carolinensis. The sequence goes on from NC_085843.1 coordinate 227,167,204, forward strand.
TTCAACAAGCAGTGTTTAGCAAAATTATTCAATAATTGATCATTGTTTAGTGCCCTCTCATTGAGAAGCATAATAGAGTGTTTCAGGGTAAGCTGTTAGTGGCTTTTATGGACTTTAAAACAGGTTTTGATGCCATCTGTAGAAAAAAACTATGAGAAAAAATGAATAAGGTCCTGAAAAATAAAATACTCCTATACCTTATCAAGGCCCTGTATAGAGACAGCAAGCTACAGAGCAGATGTGGCCCTAGGCCCCTACCTGGTATGACATATTCATAAACGATCTGGAAAAAAACTCTGTTGGACCTGAGTGGTCCTTTGCCCAAGCTCAGAACTAGTAAAATTCCATTATTGCTCTATGCTGATGGTGCTGATATTATCTCATGCTCCAGAGCAGTACTTATTAAGGAAGTTCCTGAATTATTGCTCACAGAATAACTTAAAAATCAACTATGGGCAATCTAAAATTTGGGGTTTTGAGAGAAAAAAATCCCAAGATTGATGGTTCCTAGATGGGCATACTTTAGAACAGGTTAAAAGCTTCCAATATCTGGGGTTGATCTTCCTTTACACAATGTTCTGGACCACCCCTCATATATCTGCTATTTCCCAGAAAGCACAAATAAGCAGACCAGCTATTTTGTGCTTTAGTCTTTCCAAAAAAGGTCAGTATATACCAGCCACTATTAAAGGTTTTAATGCTAAGACAACCTTCCAGCTGTTATATGTTTCCATTAATTGAAATGGTGGCTTAACATCTCAGCTAGACAAGCAGCAAGCAATGTTCTTGAGGGCCCTCTTTCAGTTCGCCAGATGTGTCTTGCTACTAGAATCTGGGGAGATCCCCTTATCAACAAGAGCTTGGTGGTTGGCTCTTAAATTCTGGCTCAGTGTTTTTAGTTTGGGTACAGGTGTAATTCACCATCTATCCCAGGATGTGTATACAGGTAGCTGGTCTAGGCTTTTAAAAAATCCTACTCTATTGGCCTTTCTGCATCCCTGGGCTTTGACTTGGCCCTTAAATCTTTCAAACAAGATTACAGAAGGACATTACCTTCTGTGAGCTGCACTCCTGCTCATATGTTTCTTGTTCCCCTAGTGTTATGTATACACTACACTGGGCTGCTTCACGGAGCCAATTATCTAAAGAATTTTACTATTGCCAAGTACCAGGTAGGTTGTTCAGTAGTGGGTTAGTAATATGTTGTCAAGCCTGTTTCTAAAAGTTGCAGGACAATAATATTTGTTTCATACATTCTACTTCCTGGTTACTGTATGGGCAAAGTCTTGCATTATATGGAACACCTGCAAATCTGCCTCGAAGGATTTCCGAGGGGAATACAATACATCTTGCCTTGGAAAACAGGCAACGGTATTCTATGTCAAGTTTTTACTGCAAGGTAATCTTCCCTATGTGACTTTGGCTATGGCCAAGTTTCTCTCAGAGGTAGCTAGGATAAGAAATCTTCCTGCTTTAGACTCAGGATGAAACTAGCCTTTGCTAGTATTTATCTTGTCTATTACTTTTTCTTGTATTTTAACCAATTTATTAATCTGAGTATCTTCAATGGTTGAGGTTCCTGTGTCTGTAATAAAACTTGTAGTTGTTGAAATTTAAGGATTCTCCAATGGGCCAAACTTGCTAGATGTTACTTGGGGATCATAGTTCCAGGATCAGGAGGAATATCACATTCTTGCTTTGTGGTAATAAGGCTATGTGGCTTTATTGAACATTTAACTCATATAATTGTTTGGTTTTTAATTATATCTGTTTTGTACTCAATTTTAAACATATTTTATTAAGCTATGTTTACAGTGTCTGTATCCCAGCCTGCACCTGAGCGGTCAGGTGAGCCTGAGGTTGGGCCTGTTCAGCCTGTGACTGTACCTGCACCTGACCTGTCTGTTGAATCTGGGTTGGGGCCTAGAACTCCCATGCAGCCAGAGTTGGATGAGGCTGCTGTTCCTAGACAGCCAGAGTTTGTTCCTGAGGATTCTGGGAGCAGGCAGACAATAGTTTCAAGCAGGCAGCTTGAACCGCGTTCCTTGGGAGAGTCAAAGTAGAATTATACCTTGCCGGATGGGCATTCCAGTTGTGATAAGAGTAATGAGGTTGACAGAAAGAAAGGGAGGTTTTGAGAAGGAGCAGACGGTTGTTAATGAGAAAAGGAAAGATGTCTTGATTCCAGCTTTAAGAAGTACCGCTTCTGAGAGAGATTTTCAGAAGTGGTAACTTTGCTCATCAAGAGTGTTGTTCCTGTTTCATGGAGTCTTTGTTTCATGTCTCATGGAATCTTATTTATGTTCCTGTGGAATTTCATGCCAAGTTCCTGTAGCCTTGTATCTTGAGTTTTGTTCCAGTTCTTGTTCTTGCTCTTGGGGAATTTTGGATTATCCAGTCATTGTTCCTGAAGTTTTGCAGTTTGGATCCCTTGTTCCAGTTGAAGATCCTGTTCTTTGTTCCAGCTTTGATCCTGTTCCTTGGACTAATTTTGATACCTTGTTGAAGTTTATTCTTGTGTTTGATTTTCATTGACCCTTGCTTCAAGATTCTCAAGTATCTTGTATCTGGTGGACTAAAACCTTGTTTCATTGACTTTTGACTTTGATTTGCTATAGCTTACATATATTCTTCAATAAACAGCTTGCATTGCTTATAGTCTGGGGCTCCAGCATGGTTTTGAGGTGTTTCTGCAGTCATGGGATGCAACAATGTCTTTCTATGCTTTTAATTATATCCATTTGTACCATTCCAACATGACCTTTTTATGTTTCCCAAAATAGTGTGCACACACCTCTATCTATATGTGTGTAAGATGCATATAATCATTGCCTTGCATTGTGGTTTGTTGACTATAATAAAGGCATAAGAACATAGTTGCACACATTGTCAGCAGTTAAAGTACACAGAGTAGCATGTGAATATGCATTGTCATATATTGTAGCTTTACAGTGAATTGTCAGCCATTACTTTAACTATTGATATATTTCTCTACATTGGTTTTTATATAGAAGTTGCACATTCCACTCTGTTGGTGAAATATTATGGGACATGGAAGCAATGTAGGATCTTGGCCATTGACTGTAAATGGGGTTGCCTTTTGTTTATATTTGAGATTGCATTCATTCCATTATCTTCCCATTTTATTGCTCTGATTTAATATATTGATACATATATTAATGAAACTATCTGATACCAATGCATCAAAAAGCATGGTAGACAAGTTTTATTAAAAGAAGATGCAGAGGGATTAACCAACTATAAGCAAATAATAAAGAATCTGGCATCACAGAGTATCTATCCATCTCGGGGCCTCCGCTGGGACACAGACTAGAGAAGAGAACTGCCTAACTCAAAACTGGCTAATATATCATCAAACAAAGCCCATAAGCAATTTATTCTGGTTTGACACAGGCATCATCCATCCACTCTCACATAACCTGGCAATCAAGATATCTTGGAAATGGGAATCTTATTTAAACAAGAAATTCATTTGTGTTTCATATATGCCTGATATACACAGCCTGAAGATAGTTTTATAGAACAATTTTAATAATTGTGCAAGAAACAAAATTTGTGTGCACTGAACTAATAGAAAGCAGAGGTGTTGCTATGTCAGCTACCCATGTGGCTAATTTTGGATTTTGGAATATTTTGGATTTAGGAATTCTAGATAAGAGATGTTCAACCCACAAGTAACAGGGTTTAAGATTAATTGATTTCTGGTATGTGATGAATCTATTACAGAAATAAGCTGAATGTTTTTGCCTTTCTATCACTTTCAAATAGCAGAACTTAGTCATGAAGGGTGGGGTTCTGGGGCAAACTGAAAACATCTCCATGCTATGAGCAATTGCTGTTGTTTTTAAAATTTATCTTTGTTGTACAATATAGCTTCAGAACATGGACAGAAAGACTAAGACATGATGGATGTCTTTGTTGTTCATCAAAATTTACGGAAGCCATTTTGGCATTTACCATCCATTGAAGGCTTATGATATTGCAGAATGAATTCATTATTTCCTTCTACCCTGTTCTATAGGAAATAAAACTATGATTCTATCTGTCTCATCAGCCAATATGCTTTAACTGGAATAGTTCTTTGTTTTACCTGAATGTTCCTTCTGCTTGCAAAATGATGAGCATTAAACAGGAGTCCTAATCTCTGCTGTTCTTATATAACTTGCATAAATTACTGTCATCCCATTCCATTTTTTGACCTGCCCGTGGTCCCTGGCCCATCACCTTCTAACCCTTATTCAATTAAAGCATCCAAATACCATTTCCTTCGTAATTACACATGGGCTCTGACACTCTATTGACATAACTACACTCATCTTTTTATCATAAAATATTGTTTTTATCCAACTGTCAAAGAAATAGCAACCAAAGACAGCATGTATTACTCACTATGATTATAGTACTTTTAATACTTACTTGTGGGAGATGTTACATAAAACTAAATTACATTGTGTTATTCTGCTATTGTGAGAAAATCTGCAGCCGTCTGTCTGCAAACCAATGAAATTCTAAATACTGCAGTGCTAAATTTTCAGTGATTCATTTTTATGTGAGCCCACAGAATAATATAACAGCTGTTCTCAAATATGAATGGACATTTTCAAGGTACTTCTTTCCTTAGGCTGGATGTTTTGCTACATTTTGCTTCTTAAAAATATCATTAGCTGTTCATCTTAATTAGATTAACATTTTAATGGCAAGTAGTGGCTAGAATTAGAAATTAGTAATATCTCTCCCTATTATGCATTTGTCAAATTTATTATTTTTATATATCTCACATTGTTATCATTGTTTTTCAGCCAAGAAAGTCTCCTGGTGTTCTCATTCCATTGCAAAGCCCACCATTTTATCTTTTGTAACATGTCTATGAATTATGTTTGGCTGAAAGATAATAATAGGCCTAAAGGCAACCAATAAATTTCATGCTTAAGTGAAGATTGAAGCTGGGCCTCTGTAGCTTTAATTCCAACAGTCTAAAATGTTACTTTCTTGCTGTATATACTCATGTATATGTCTAGAATTTTTAGCCAAAAAATGACCCCCAAAACCTGGGTTGATTTATCTATGTAAGTTCTGCACCTTAGCTCTTTTGTAAAGAACCATTTCTGGATAGAATGGTGAAAGGTGAAAATCTAGAAAATGTATGATCCCCTCTACTTCCTCCCTCCACTGTGGTGCCACTTCTGTCTTTTTAAATACCTAAGTGGGAAAATGACAGCAGTGGCAGCCAAGAAGGGCTGGTTCCCTGAGTTCCCATCTAGACTACCATATAATCCAGTTTCTGAATCCAGATTGGTTTAAATTGGATTATATGAGAGTGTCGATTTATAAAATCCAGGTCAAAACAAATAATCTGGATTCAGAAACTGGATTATATGATCCGTGTAGATGGGACCTGAGTTTGTAGTGGTGAATGGCCCTCGACCTATCTACAGGTCATATCAATTATAATTTCGGCCCTAAAACCTACCTTTGGCTTATACATGAGTATATACAGTACCTACTTACTAATTTTTAACTTGCCTTTTCTCCAACCCTAAAGTAACTTTAAAAAAAGATTAAAACAGATACCCTACCCACAAAAAGATTGAAAAGGTCACTTAAAAATTCAAAAATTAAAATAGAATTAAACTATGAACAGAATTAAAAGTAAAAGAAAAATATATACCACTATGTACTCAAGTATAAGCCTACCCGAATTTTACCACAAAAAACTGGGAAAATTTATTGACTCAAATATAAGATGAGGATGGGAAATGGGTAAATTTCAGAAATAAAAATAGAGACCAATAACATTACATTAACTGAGGCATCAGTAGGTTAAATGTTTTTGAATATTTACATAAAATTGTAATTTAAGATAATAATAAGGCTTTAATGAGATAAGACTGTCCAACTCTGATTACCTATATACTCGAGCATAAGCCGAGGGGGCTTTTTCAGCCCTTAAAAAGGACTGAAAAACTCATCTTATATTCAAGTATATACAGTATTCATTAAAAAGAAAAGAAAGTAAATACAAACAATACAGCATAGTACTCGAAGCCCTTTCCCTTTGGTCAGGCAGTTCCCAACAGCCTGTCAAAACAAAAACAGAACAAAAAAATATGTATATGTTATAAGGAGTACAACAAGGAGTTTAGCCCAATAGAAAGATAGTCCCACAACCTTGGAGCAGCTTCTGAGAAGGGCCTTTACTATGTTCCCAATGTACTTGTGAGGATAGTTTGCTAGAGAGAAAATTCATATTAGAGAATTAAGCTTTCAATTAATCTGGACCTGAGCCATAAAGGAGATTATGGGTCATTTATTTATCCATTTATTCATTTATATCCTGCCTTTCTCACAATAAAGAAACTCAAAAGATTTAACATCATGTAACAGCAATACAAATCCAAAATTGCACAAATATAAATATACACACTTTAAAAATGATTAAACAATTTATGAAGTTTTAACATGTTGTTGTTGTTGTTGTTCCTTTTCTCTCTTAAAAGAAACCCAAATCAGTGAATAATACTGAGACATTAGAATTCATTATAAGACTTAACATAACCCTTAACAAACAGCATATTAAATTGGGGTGTTGTGTGGTGTCCAGGCTATATAGCTGTGTTCTAGCAGCATTTTCTCCTGACATTTTGCTTGTATCTGAGGCCAGCATCTACAGAGGAAAAAGATTGCTGGCTAATGAAGCTATGGTAGTAAAGGAGTTGTATGTTTCCCATAATTAGTTATCACCAGAGAACTAGCTTCAGCTCTTTGGATGAGCAGAAGTTTCTGAATACTAATGGCAGCCCAACATAGATAATGATGTAGTAATGGAAGTACATTTGCACTCTGTTTTTCTATCAAAATGTGAATGGCTTGTCCTAAAAGCATGTTGTAATCTGTTCTGCCTGGCTATTAGTAGCAACGTGTCATTATTTGTTCAGTGTCCTTACTGCATAACAGAAACCTACATATTTTGGGGTGGGAATGAAGATAGATTTCATTTTGGTTGATTTTTTGTAAATAAATATATGGACATTGACTTTTTTGGTTTTACATTTAGGATAACAATAAACCGAGATCTTAAAAAATCAAGTGTTGCAGATTTGACCATTCTTGACTAGTACTTTGACTGCATAACTCTTAAGAGTTTATTTTTAAATTCATTACTAAATCATGTTAAGTACTGCATTAGTTATGTTGGGTCCCATATTGAGTGACAGGCAGGCTACAAATTAAATAAATATGATAGCTGTTTCTTTTTTAAAGCTGCATCTCACTTTTAACACCTGTACGAAAGCAGGGATAAAATGGGTCCTTCCTATGGATATACATATTTCATTTTGCATTTAAAAGTGGGGAAAATTTTGTTTCCATTCATACTTACAATTAATTAATTAATATTTATCTGCACTGTAATATTTATTTATATATGAAAACCTTGGCCTTTCACTAAACAGAGATAATCAAAAGGCACCAGCTAATTCCTCTGCAATGCCAGAAATCAAGCTTCATGGTGGAAAACTATAATATGTTGACAATTTCCACTATCTATGCAGCCACCTCTCCCCAAAAGCTGACATCAATGCTGAAATACAACACTGTCTGAACTCTGCAAGTACAGCATTTTTTAAAATGGAGTAGAGATTGTTCGTGGATCAGGACATTCTTAGGAATACCAAGATTCTTCTTTATAAAGTTATTGTCCTTCCAATTCTATTGTACACCTGCAAAATATGGACTGTCTACAAATGTCACTCTCAACTTCTGGAAAGATTCCATCAGTGTTGCCTCTAAAAAAGCCCACAAATCTTTTGGGAAGACAGATGGACAAATCAGCATTGTGGAAGAAGCAAAGACTACCAGCATTGAAGCAATGATCCTCTGCCATCAACTTTGCTGGACTAGCCACATTGTTCAATTGCCCAATCACTTCAAAGCAGGCACTCTACTCACAACTCAAGAATGGAGAATGGAATGTCAGTGGACAGCAAAAGTGATTTAAAGATGGTCTTAAAGCTAACCTTAAAAATGTGATATAAACACAGAGAACTGGGAAACTCTGGCTCTTGAGTATTCTAACTGGATGTCAGCTGTTACCAACAGTGCTATTGACTTTGAAGAGGCATGAACAGAAGGTGAAAGGGAGAAAATGTGCCAAGAGGAAGACGTGTCAAGCAAACCCTTGTTGGGTCCACCTTTCATCTGGAAATGTATGTCCTCACTGCGAAATACCATGTAGATCTAGAATAGATCGTCATGGTCACTTCAAGACTCTACATCTGGAAGACAATAATACTCAGCCATGAAGGATCGCCTAAGATGATGATGACATATTTTATTTTGCCTTTAAAAGTGGGGATTTTTTTGTTTCCATTCACACTTAAAATGTATTTATTTATATTTAGGATGGAAAGAACTCAAGTCAATCAGTTAAAATTTAAGAGATAAATAAACTGACAGATTTCAACATCCATAGGAATTTTACATCATTAACCATGGAATTTGATACAGTTTTAAAGCAGTAAATAAAACTACTTTCATTTATTTCTGATTATACTCTACCATGGGTGAACTACTTGTAAAAAAGGTTTGTCTTGTAAGTCTCATTTGTGGAGTAATATGAGCAAATGGAGTTTATGATCCATATTCTATCCAAGTTAAAATGTAAAGCAGGCCATCTCACAAAAAATGTCTAAAATCTAAAACTAGAAGGGAAGTGAAATATCTCACATTTTTTTTACTCACATTGGCAACACATATTTCATTTCATTTGCTCTTTTAAATTCTCCAGCTCTTCTCTGTTTCACAGAGGTTTTACAATAATGAGTATGCAAAGCATAGTGAGAGTCAAATAAATTAATTTGACATGATAGCCAACATTGCAGATGGATTGTTAACTGACTGTGGGAAGAAGCTGTGAAAGTAAAGTTCTTAAGAATCCATATTTTCCACAAAGTTATTAGGGCTGTGCAGAATTATTGTTAGTTCTGTAAATCTTTAGTAATTTGTTAGATTCATGCAAACAAATTGCTCTTAAAAAACATGCAAAAAAGGGGAAAGAAAAATTTAAAAATTGAAACACTCACCAATATTTTTGTTAAGATTCTGTAACATTCAGAAGCCTCCCAAAGTTTAATTTTCAGTATAAGCATTAAGCAACTTTGGTAAAGCCAAAGAGGACATTGCCAGACCGAAGCTGCTTGCCGGTCACCATAAGAAAGGACAGATAGCTGGGCTAAGCGGGAGACTGAGAACACAGCATTCTGGGAAATATAGTTTGGGAAGGTGATGCCCCCTGTGGCAGAGAATTCAGAAGCCCTGCTCTACGTTACATTTCTCAGAATGCAGTGCTCAGCATCAGAAAGCCTAGTGAGAGCTGCAGCTGCCAGCCGTTTAGATAATAATAATAATAATAATAATAATAATAATAATAATAATAATAATAATAATAAATCTGCAAAAATAATTAAAGTAAGAAATAGTATAAATCTGTGCTAAGTTGAAGTTCTGTGGTTAATTGTGTGTCATAGACACACTGTTAGACATTCAAGGGGATTGCTGTTGTGGCTTTTTGGGGGAAAATGTTTTTGTCTAAACTTTTTTTAAAATCCCTAAAATCAATAGATGTGTGAATTGTTCTGAAATTTCTTGGGATTGATGCCCTGGTCAACTTGTGCATTGCATATAAAATTCAAGCAGATAGCTTTTGTAGTTTTTCAAAATAAAAACAGTTTGCAAAAAATATTCAAAAAATTCCCAAAAAATGGTAGATGAGTGTAACGTTCTGAAATTTGTTGGGCTTTGTTGAAATTTGTTCTCCATCATATTTAGAGCTATCATGATAAAACCTACTATAGTACAACTATAGTATGTTTTATCATGATAGCTCTAAATATGATGGAGAAATGAACTCATGAAGTTTCTCCACTTGCTCAATTACTTAATGAAAAAGTAATGAAAAATTCATTATTTCATTATAGTTCCAAAAAAATTTAGATGCATAATTTCAGAAACACCCTCAAAACCTATTCATCCCTTTCTAATTTCGTAATGAATATTGAAACCTTTTTTTTTATTTGTTACACATCCCCAATAGTTATAACTTATTACCTATCTATGGGCAGCTCTTACAAGCTCTCTTGCCCAGATAATTGTTTATTGGTGAATATGTAGTCAGAATAAAAAATGTAGAACAAGATTCAGTCATCACCACAGCAAACTCTTTTCCACTGGTTGTTGCCCAAAATCCATTTACTCAGAACAAATGTGGGTTGCATTTACACACACTTCAAACAAATTGTTTAAGGCTTTTTCTTTCCACTTATTCCTGAGTCAATAAAGTTGACACAAGCTTCTACAACCAAACCAAATGTACCCATTTATCATCCACTCCTCAAAGTGAAAGAAACTGGGTCCGCTTTTTTATAAAACTTACCCAATGAAAATAAAACAGAATTTGTATGTTTCAAGCTTTTTTTTCTTTTTTCTTTGCAAAAATGTTATTGACTATAAGACTGGCTGGGATATCTTCTAAAAACAAATAGATTTTCATCTGCTTTCTATATCTCGCCATGCTTTTGGGGGTTTTCCGTTATGCCACCTACAGGCACATTTTATTTGTTTGAAGAGTTTCATGTGAATCCTTACATGGAACAAATAGGCTACATGGTTGAGTAGCCAAAGGAGACAAAATCAATAGGCAATTGTAATAAACCACAGCCACTAGATTAGTAAAATAAATCTGTTTCAGTCATGTTTTTACTGTAGCAATATAATCCTCCTTGGGTAGCCCTTTCCTTTTTTTTCTTTTTCTATGTAAGAAAAAAGTCCGATTGGGAAGCTCTATGAGCTGAACATTGAACGTAATAAAGTGAACGTGAATGTGATTGGGAAGCTGAAGAAATCCACTAATGTTTTGTGTGCTTTTTCTGTATTTAGGAATTAGGACTAGTCCTCACTGTGGTAGATTTTACTTGACATTTGCTATGACTGTGTTTTTACTGCTAGGAAGGGAAAAGGAACTGACCCATCCCAGAGCCAATCCAGCATACACAATGCCAGTATAGCAGGTCAGTGTAGACTGACCCTCGGGAAGGGCAGTGGGCACCTAGGCAGTATCTGGTTGTACCAAGGACAGAAAAGCAAATGACAACAGTTGCTCTTTTCTCCTAGCTGCAAAATTGACATTTCCTGGTCAGCCTTCACCTTTCTCAGATACTAGGTTGCTAAGCGGGTAGGCCCTTGCCCTATAAGCCAGCTTGTAATAAATGTTGCTCAAAGAGTTACCAGATACCTCTTGCACAAATTTGATCCTTTCCTTCAATTAAAGAAGCATAGTGGGTGGGAGTTGGAAAAACCAACAACAACAACAACAGCTTTTGCACACGTTACAGTGCTTTTGTTGTTGCTGCTAACGAAAAGAATCCTTTGGTTATATTACCCTCTCACAGAGATTAAAATTTTGTAATGGTTGACTGTTCTTTTGACTGGTTTTCTGTACTTCAATTTTTTTTTCTCAATAAGCTGAATATTTATGATTTTTAAAAGAATATTCATATTGTGCATAGCTTGCATTTCTAGGCTACTGATGGATGTATAATATGCTGATAGCATGAAGTAATTTGTGGGTCCCAAGTAGAGCACCTGGCAAGCTCCCCCATGGTAGAATGTCAAGTAGCCAGAGATGACAATCTCTGCATGGAGTACAAGTTTCTAGAAACAAAGTATAGATGGGTTAGCTTTGAATATGTTTTTACGGATTTTAACTGTGAACTTTTAATACCATTGATATTTAATGCTGTTTTAATCTTTGTTTATTTGTAAAGTTTAAACTATATTGAAATGCTTTTAATGTAAGCCTCTTTGGGTCTCTTTGTGGTGAGAAAACGCAGGGTTAAATAAACATGATGATGATGATGATGATGACAGCAATTAAGAAAACAATTAAATCAACTTTGGGAATTTGCAGTTTAATCTTCTATTCCACATTTGTTTTGATGTCACAGTCCTATTCTTTCATGCTGCTTTTAGCTTGGTACTTGTATATTTATCTAAGACTATTATTATTTTGATATCTGTTGTCGGAGTGGGTTAAACCACTGAGTTGCTGAACTTGCTGACCGAAAGGTTGATGGTTTGAATGCAGGGGGAGGGGTGAGTTTCCGCTGTTAAGTCCAGCTTCTGACAACCTAGCAGTTTGAAAACATGGAAATGTGGGTCAATCAATAAGAACCGCTACTGCAGGAAGTTAACGACACTCCATGCTGTCATGCTGGCCACATGACCTAGGAAATGTCTATGGACAACGCTGATTCTTCGGCATCTTCATCTTTGAAATGGAGATGAGCACACACACACACACACAAAGTCGACCACGACTAGACTTAATGTCAAGGGAAACCTTTAATTACATTTTGCAACTTGCTTTGTTTGATACCTTTCTGAAGAGAAAAGCTGGGTATGCGCATCACTTGTAGGTTTGCTTGATATTTCCATTTGATTCTGCAAAACTATGAAGTTTCTTTGAAACAAGTTGACACTGGGAAAAAAGAGAATTTATTTCAACTTTGACTGCCTTTCTAAGAAAGGCTAGTCCATACTGTAATGCCAGTTTTTCCTACTATCCAAGTGAGATTTGAACATGCTAAAAGGTTGCTTCTTTCTTAAAACACTTGCAGTTATCAGACAAAATTATGGTGCCACAAGACATTGACATCCATTTTCTTAGTACTCACAAAAGAACTGATGTTTAGATTCATATCAAGACCATCTTTTCCTAGCTGAACCTTGTTTGATGAAGGGGCAGTTACAAAGACTTATCTGCTCTTTCCTTTAAAGACATCAATTTTGTGAAGTGTTCGCAATTTAAAGAATAAAAGCCTGTGACATGCAAGTTGCTTTGGAATGATATTGTTCACGCTAATTGTCTTTTATTAAAGTAGCTATACAGAGTCAGCAAAATATACTACTTAGGATTTGCTATTATTTATGACAACCATAAATTTTAAGCATATAGTCAGGGACAGGAGAAGGCACTGACTTTTAAAATCAGAAATCTATAGGTTTTAAAAAAAATGTCTGCACAAAGCCCTGCTTAATTGGACATTAGAGTAATTTCCTACGCTCTAAGTGCTATGGTGAAAACTGGGGATGAGTAATATGAATGAGCTATATTTAATATAAATTAGTTATATGATGACTTCCACATGAGAATTTGAAATGTGATCGTCATTCATATTCCTTTAGCTAATGTCACAGAATTTCTTGTGAAAAAACCCCAGTTTGTTCTGACTTCTGGGCATATTATATTGTGGTAAATATTTTTTTTAAAAAAAACAAAAAACAAAACTACAGCACACAAATTAAAACATGAATCTGTTTCAATATTATCTAAAGTATAGATAAGCTATAGGCAACCTGATATCTTTCAAATTTCTTGAACTCTCATTAGCACCACCCATTATGTTGAATAAGCAATGATTGTCTAATGCAAAACATTTAGTCATCACAAGGTTGCTGTGCACCAGTGGCACAGTTAGCATTGGTGAAAAACTGAAAATAGTATAGATGGGGTACAGAGATTCAGAAAAAGTTTAGGTAGGAGACCCACTGATAGACCTGACCATTAGGAATTGATCTCATCTCCCTGAAAGCACTGATAAAACTGTCATCTAGGAAATTATTGAATCTCTTTCAAAGCAGGGATGGACAACACATGACCCAGAAGTTGCATGTACTCTACCTTTCTCTGTATGTAACTCTTGCAATCCTTTCCTAGAGCTCTCCTTTCTAACACAGAACCTTTGCTACATTACATGGCAATAAGTTTCATATCAGTTGTTGGCCATGAGAAGCCAATAGCACTAACCCGGATTGATTGTCATTTTTATGAATACTTGCATGTGCAAAAGCATGCCAAAAGTTGTATTGTGAATGAATAAATCTTGTGATAATTGGTACAGATTACTCTTGTCGTATTTGTGGTTAAAAAGTCAAAAGGCTGTTGTATCCTGTCCTGTCAATCAGACAAATGCTGTGACTATGGGTATCCTTCCAGTCAGGAGCTCAGCCATCATTAATTTACTAATATTCCACATTATCATTATATGTCCTTTTTCAGTCCAGTCCTATCATTTGTGCATTTTTTGGAAACATCACTAATCCATAACCGCAACCCCATATACACCTATACTCATTTTGCTCTGACATTGTTCATTTCATGTTGCCTTTTCTGTGAATTGTGGCATTTAATAATGGGCCACAGACAGTGTTCCCATACAGGCACAACAACATGACAAATAACAACCTGCCTAGCAAAGTAGCACAGCAGTTGGAAAATGTTTTCAGGTATTGTTTTAAAATAAAGTTTATATTTTTAAATGTATTGTAAGATCAGTTTTTATTATTATTCTGGAACGATAGTTTTGAAAACTCTGCATTTTATTTAGCATGGTCATTCTCATAACCTGTATTAAACAAACTAAGAATCTCATTTGTGCCAGAATAGAAATGAATTAAAAACGATAATAAAAAAACACTTTATTTGAAATAGGAGACCTACCATGTACCCCTTCAGCCAACAAAATGTGTATTTAACTTATCTTATGTCATTTGATCTCTCACAGAGTTCATTTAAATCTTGCTTTACACAGACACTAATTCTCTTTCTAGGACAGTCAAGAGATTAAAAACTTTAAACTTGCCTATTTAATAAAGGACAGTATTCTTTGTACTTAAGAGGAAGGAAAACCATCATAATCTTCCAGAGCTGAGTTGGCCATAAATCTAATGAAAATGTAATTCTACTTTCCCTCTATTTATCAAGCATAGAAAGAAATAGTACCCAGATATCGGGTTACTTAATTTTTCTTTGTGACTGTTTCATTGCACTGCATTATTATCATTCATGATGTTAAAGTAAGAGCAAAGCAGGAAGACATAATCTTAGTAATAGATGGTCATGATTGGACTGCCAATGGCAAGCCTCATGATGTTCCAGTAACACCAACCTTAACTGAGAAATATAGCACTGTTGTTCTACTTTAGCTGACATGGATGCATCCTATGGAATCCTAGGATTCATGATGTAGTGACGCACTAAACATTTCTTGCTGAGAATACCACATATTTTTTTCCTAAGCTACAAATCTCAGGATTCCATGAGAATGAACCACAATAGTTAAAACACAATCATAATACTATTATTGCCAATGTAGAAGAACACATACGCATCCGGTTCTGCACATTTACATTTCTAAAGATCCATTTCCTCAAGGAATCTAGGTCTCCTTAATTACACGTGAGAGAAAAATAGGATTCTGGCAGTGGGCACATTACTAACTCATATTCATTACTGTTGATAAACTTTTGGAACAAACAAAAGGTTGAAAAATGTGTGCCTATCTATGGGTATCCTTCTAATCAGGAGGTTCTTCAGATATGTGACCGTATCACATTGGCTGCCAGAATCACCACAGATCAAGGTGAATCTGGCAGTGCCTGGTGGGGCAGTGTGGTGAACCCGTCTTCCCATACCCCACATTACCCGACTTACCCCAAACTCCATCTCATGACAGAAAGTATCGCCACCCAGCTTCCCCCTGTTGATCCCTATGCAACATGGGAAGCCTCCCATGTTGCCACCATGGCAGCATATGCTGGTTCCTTTCTATTTGAATCACGGAGCCCCACCAGAAGTAGCTCTACATCATGGGATGGGAGCTAGTGGGTTCTGTGGGGAAAACAGAGAGGAACTGGCATATGCCACTGATTTTAAGTCCATCTGATGAGGTCTATGGTTGGACCACAACTAGCATGTGTGCTAGCTAACATAGCCATCAGAGCCGGCGCTAGGTATTTTTCAAGTGTAGGCGAACAGAATTTTGGCGCCCCCCCCAAACCAATTACTGAAAAATAAAAGCGTTGGATAAGTCAAAATGTTGGATAATAAGGAAGGATTAAGGAAAAGCCTATTAAACATCAAATTACATTATGATTTTACAAATTAAGCACCAAAACATCATGTTTTACAACAAATCAATAGAAAAAGCAGTTCAATACATGGTAATGTTATGTAGGAATGACTATATTTGCGAATTTAGCACTAAACATTGAACAGGGATATAGAGCAGTGTGGACTTAGATAACCCAGATAGCCCTCAGTATTTAAAAAAATCTCTAAAATCAGGACAATAAATAAACAACAACACTCTGAAAACAGAAGAAATCCAGACAGTAAACAATCAGGGACAGCTAACACCTCCCAAAAAAAGATTCTTCCAGGCAAGAAGAAGCCAGGCCTTGAAGCCACAGGGCCATTAAATGCTAATCAAGGTGATTAATTACAACATTCACACCTGCTTCAAAGAAGACTTCTTTCTCCCACCCTGGACTTTCTACAGATATATAAACCCCACATACCTAGCTTCCAAGTTCCCACAGACCTCACAATCTCTGAAGGTCCCAAAGGTGGGCTCACGTGGTGTGAAGGCGGGCCCGCGCTGGCCGGAAGGCCCAGCGCGGGCAGTGGGAGGCCCAGCGCGGCCGCCAGGAGACCTGAAGGAGAAGGAGGCGGAGAGTGGCGCCCTCCTCCCAGGACGATGGTGCCCCCGGGTCGATGGCGCCACAGGCAAATGCCTAGTTCGCCTTATGGTTGGACTGCCTCTGATAGCCATGCTTGAGACTTTCTAGCACCATCTAGAAAGTATCCAGTGTCAGCAGATAATGAGACTTTCCAGCAGCAGCTGGGAAGCTTCATGTTCCTTATCCCTGTTGTACATATACAGAATGATTTTTAATTGACTAGGATCCCTTTTACCTGGGGGAGCTGCATTGATGATATCTCCTCCACATGTATAGAATGTATATGATTTTTATTCCTTGATTCTACTTCCTCCATGCCATGCATATATCATGTACATACTTCTCTCTATATTTGTCATGTGGGGGGACCTTAGGATTATACACCAAAACACACATATGCATGCGCGCGCGCGCGCACACACACACACACACACACACACACTAGAATATGAGTGTAGGACAACCAATCCATATTTCTGCCCTCAACAATTTCCAGTGTTTTTTTTTTCATAATCTTCTACTTATTAATAGGTTAAGAAACTCTTCCCCGCCCATTTCTGAGTAGCTTCCTGTTTGAAGCAAAGAGGCTGCATGCATCACTTACTACTTTAGAAAGTTCACATAAAAATGGTCAAACCTGGCTGGAGAATGCATGGACAGTGCCAAGATTATTAACAAGACATTTGCCCAAGGTGACAGAGAGTTCATTATCTGTAGAACATTGTGAGGATGGGTGAACTGATGGCACGACAGCTGCTGAGTAGGATTTAACCCATGGGGAATATGGGATTTACACAGACGGGGAGATCCATAGCTTCAGGAATTTCTACTCCATTTATTTTTATTAAGCCTCATAAAGACTGAATCATATATCCACATCCACTGGGAGACAAGTTCATAGACTTATATGGCTCATTATTAGGTTCTTTCACAATATTCATCTCAAATGTCCTTGTTCTTAATAAGATTCCATTTGTCCTACCTATGTAGGCATGAGCTGAAAACCTGTTGGTGCACAATGCCGAAATAATTATGCAGGTATAGATAGTGGTGTCAGGAGATAAAAAGACCATGGGTACTGAGGCTGTTCAGGGAATAGACACAGGAGGAATAGAATGATTACAGCCAGCTGATTTTTGGCTAGTATCCTGTTAGTGCTATATATACAGGCATAATATCACTTCATGCTTATGTGTGTCATTTTGGGGTTTCCGTAGATGCTGGCATTTTATTTCATCTTTTGCAATGAACCAAGTCCTCCTTAGAGTTAATAATACTGAGCTACATTAGCACCATCCCAGTGGCATATCTAGAAGGATGTGGGGATTGTGGATTTTATGCTGGTTTTATATTAGCTGGTTTTGTCATTGGGGGGGGGGGGTATTTTACCTACAATATTGTGATATAGTAGGAAGACCAGGGGGGTGACACCACAATCCTAACACCAATCCTAATAGTACCACTGTCCCTTCCCATGACAGATGGTACAGTGCATTGGAGGGGAATCAGAGAAGCTTCTGAATATGTCCCAATAAATAAATGCAAAGCGATTATATTGTCTGATGAAACTTCCAAAGGACCCCAACATAATCTCACCAAGAACTGGTGTTTGGTCTGTAGAAGGTTAGGGCTATTGGACCATATAAATGGTTCCCTGTTGCTTGAGATATATGCTTTCAGGTATCATTAAATTCTATGAGAGTTACTGCAAAACAAGCATAAACAAAAATCAAACCAAAATCTAACATTATATAGCAACCTAGGTGCGCTTTGAAAGCCACCTACTGATGGTCAATATGTGCAAAATTTTGATACATGTAAACAAAGCCAAAACAAACACACACACATTTCCTGTCATTTAGTTCATTTATTGCAGTATGCATATGTGGAACAAAGCGAAAGAATTAACAAAGTGACAGATGTCATTCATATTCCATTACACTCTTTGGGGAGTACTTTCTATCAATTACCGTGACAGTCTATTATAGAGAAATTACTTTCTCGGCCACTAGCCAGCAAACATGTCTCTACAGAAGCAATTGCAAAATGCTTGATTGACTAATTTGTATCATTCAAGTACAATCTTTTTGCACCATCCCTTTTTTGTTGTTTCTCTTCATATTTATAGTCATGTGTACCAAACTTCAGTTTATGACTGAAGTTGAAAATATACTACATAGAAGTTTTGGATTCAAAACTTCCATAGGGTCGATTGAGGATTGCCCATATGGTTCAACTTCTCAGAACTGTTATTTATTTATACATTTATGTATTTATTTATTTTATTTTATTTTAAAAAAACATTTCAATCTTGTCCTTCAGCCAAAAACGGCTCTCCAAAGTGACTTACCAGGGAGGTAATATGACATTGTTTGCCTTCTGGCTTATAATCCAGATAAGACATGTTACACAAAATAGAAAGGTTAGGAGAGGAATTTAATCAATATAATGAACCAGCTAGATGTAACAGGTTCAAATAGACTTCTGGAATGGCTGCTGGTAGGTGATATTTTAGAGCAAAAGTTTCCCATTGAGCCCCAATAAATGTTTTTATATTATTTTAATAATGTATATATGAGGCATGGGCAAACTTTTTGACACATTGCATTTCAAAGTTTAACATATGGGCCGAGCCAATGGCAGATGGATGGAGAGTGTTTATGTGAACTAATTGAAAATAAAACATGAACAAATTCCTATGCACACCTCACAGATCTCATTTGTAGTGCAAAAAATAAAGAAATAAAGAACAATACAATATTTAAAATGAAGAACAAATTTAACCAAACTAAACTTAACAGTATTTCTGTGGAAGACCCCAGAGGCTATCCAGTCCTACCCCCTTCTGTCATGCAGTAAAAGCACAATCAAAGCACCCCCAACAGATGGCTAACCAGCCTTTGTAATAATAATAGTGATGATGATGATGATGATGATGATGGCAGAAACCCCAGGGGCCATCCAGTTCAACTCCCTTCTGCCCTGCAGGAAAAGCACACTCAAAGCACCCATTGAAGAGGGAGTGAAATAAGGTTTTGTAAGCAAGCAAAGGGGGAAAGGATCTTGGTGGCAAGGAAGGAGAGGGAAAAAGGCTTTTGGCACTAAGGGAGGAGGGGGAGGAACAGGAAAGAGGAGGGAAGTACAGAACCACTTATTATGCTACATGGAGCCCCAAGGGCTCCGCAGAGCACACGTTAAGAATGGTAGTTTAGAGAGAAAGCCGAGGTCTCTGTTGCTTGCTGCCTTTTTGCAGGTGTACCATGTTTAAGCAATAAGTGGTAAAATGTCTTCTGAATTTGTAGTGTTAGCTAGACTGGATGCATTTTCTTATACTGTACAAGGACTCAGACCTTTCTCTTATTGTCCATCAAGCTCTCCACAGCCATCCTGTACTCCCTGGATTCAGGCAGTCCAGTAAGTTGGGATGGCAGTGCCTCCCTCCCTTCTCCAAAGCTCCAGTTTGCCATCACTCAGCATGTTGAAGCTACAGGGAAGCCTCCAGAAAATGTAATGAGGCTGTTTCTTTGTTTTTCTGGTAAAATGAGGAAGGGAAGGGTGGCACTTTCTGTGCCGGTGCCACATTGATGCAGCGGGTATGAGTTGGCCACCCCCTCACCAATGAGATGAGGTTTTGCCCCTGTGTGTGGCCACAAAAGGCAACCTAAACCAGCATTTTTAATGCTGGTTTGTTCCACAGTTTTGACAATGTGGACGAGTCCTACGGCCCCATCTAAATTGCCATGTAAAGCAGTCAACATAGACTCATATAGTGTAGTTCATTTGTGCAAACTCTATTCAAAGTTGGATGGATCAAGATAACCCATTGAAAGACGTATGCACAACAAAGGCTAGATACAAACAGCCTGATAATGCAGTTTGAATCAACATTATATGGTCAGTATAAACCCATTTAATGAAGGTTAACTGCATTGAACTGCATTATGTGAGTCTTCACTGGCTATATATGACAGATTCAAATTGCATTATATGTCAGTGTAGATCCAGCCATAAGCAACTTTATACAGACAGATATACTTTGATCAAGAAACCTGGGTTCTACTGTTTGGTGCAAAGATCTCCCATCTTTTCCCCACACTCAAGATCTATTGAATCATTCTGTGTTTATCATTTTTCCAAATTGGCTTCTCTAAATCATCATTTCACAATTTGAGTTTACAATGATGTTATTTTGCACTGCTTTTGATTAATGGGTTTGTTTTTTACTAAGGCATTGAATGTTTGCCTCTTTTGCCTGAGTCCCCCTGGGGAGATAGGGCGGCCTATAAATAAAGTATCATCATCATCATCATCATCATCTCCTCAGAATTTTCTAACACGTAGGCTGTCAATGAGAATAAAAATGAATATAAATTAATATAATAAATAATGTGATAACGGCTGCAATGATATCTTGGAATCTTTGCAAAATGTATAATTTACCATCTGCAAAGAACTGGATGGAAGATAAGCCTGAAAAAAATGAAGGAAAATGTTATGTGAGTCAGATATAAACTGATAAATGATTCCTATATAGTATGCCAGACATAACTACTGTAGTTGAGAAAAGAAAAGTTTGGATTCTTGATACAGTACAGCAGTTCCTGAGGGCAATGCATGGGGGTGGGGGAGAAATTGTGAAATATTGAGATTTACAAATGGAGATTCAGTACATGTGAGAAACCAGTGGCTTCAGTGGTGATCAGTCAGTTGGGAGCAATTACAAACAAGCATTTAAGTTGCCTGAGTCCTCTGGAAGGAGAAACATAAGATAGCAGCTGAAGAAATAAATGAATAAATAACTAACAGAACATTTTGATGAAATTATGATAAATATCATCACAACAACAAAATTACAAAATGATACTACTTAGAAAAGTCCACATTATTGGGTTATCTTACTGATTCCTATGTTTTTGTGATTGGAATAATCGATGACCCAAAATTCTAGTATCTGGTAGATTGTGAACCCAAGAATATAATAGGAATGCCATCACTACCAACATGACTACTACTGCAGTCCATGTTTACAGTTTTGACTCTCTGGTAGAAATGGCCTACAAAGTAATGCTGGAGGATCTAGAGATTCCTAGGTAGGTGTTTTCTCAAGTTAAAAACAAGTGTGTGAGCTTTTCCCACATTTTTCCACTTTTGAAGTGGCCCCGTGCCCCTAAACATAGTGAATTTGGAGGGCTGGCCAAATTGTTATTTTTACTGTTGCTGCTACTAAGCCCTTATTCTTAGAATGAGCAGACCCCATTAAGCAAACACCCCATCTCTACAAAATGACAGTATCTGAGTTTGATAATATATAATGGTCTCAGTCCCCTCCATTGCGGGAGGCCTTGGGGGTGGGCGGGCCTATTGGCTGTATATTAGCAGCAAGGTTTGAAAGGAAGCTAGTACATACTATGTGCTTTAAGTATCAAGGTCACACAGTAAGTTCTGCTTGTGTTTAAGCGAATGAAAGTAGAACTTCTTCTCAAAACTTGCCAGTCAACACAGCAAGATCTGGACTTAGAAGGAAGACATAGAGCCAATGTGCACAGTTCCCTAAACTCAGAGGGAAGGTGAAGGACTACTGAGCACAGTTCCCTTCCCTATTCCTGCAAATTCTATTCTTATTCAGATTAAATGTCTAAACAGGGCTCCATTCATAGTTGGACCAAGAAAACCTATTAAAATAATATAATAATAACAAAACTTTATTTATATCCTGCTCTATCTCCCCAAGAGGTATGTGTGACAATGTTTGGATCTACACTGCCTTATAATGCTGTTTATATGTCAGTGTAGATCCAGCCAAAGTCTATAGCTCTCAGAATCTCCCAGCCTGGTAAACTCAGAGATTTTGTAATTTGTAGTCTGACAAATCACAAAATCACAAAAGCCCATTGTTCTTGACATAAAATGTAGGATTATGTTAAGGATGTTAATGGTAAAACAGTGGTTCTCAACCTGTGGTCCCCATATGTTTTTGGCATTCAACCCCCAGAAATCCCAACAGCTGGTAAACTGACTGGGATTTCTGGGAGTTGTAGGCCAAAAACATCTGGGGACCCCAGGTTGAGAACCACTGTGCTATAGCAATTCCAGCTGATAGAGATATCTTCAAGCAAAATAAAACAAAAACCCATTTAACACTTAAATATGTGCATGTGGGTGTGACACAGTTGCACAGTCTCACATATACAGAAGGTAAAAGAGGAATATTAATATGCAAATGACATAGACGTAATTAATGCAGAGTTAATATGCATTAGCTTTCATTTGGCTTCAAGTAATGGAAGTAACTATCTGACAATTCATGGGATGGGAAAGGGAATACTCTTTGTGTGTCATCCCTCAGGATGAGACATTTCTGCTTAGTATATGTGCCAATGGTTGCACATTCCAGTTATGGCATTTTTAATGCTCAGATATTTTGGATTTCTTCAATGTGCTTTAGATTGTGCATACACTCATTTTAGTATGCCCAGAATCTAAAGAACTGATTTCGGTATGCAAGTGAGCAGAGCTCATGCATAGCCAGGGCTTAATGTTCTTGCCATAGTAGTTCCCACTGCCAAGGAGACAATCTGTTATTCATTCTGAAAAACAGTCATTTCTTTGCCAACGCAAAGTGCTTTGGTTCTGGCTGATTGCACATTTCTGCCCCACATATGCATAGCACGTCTTTCGATCCTGCTCCATGTTTTTATTTTGCTTGTGGTATTTTCCAATTTCAATCAAATTCTAGTCTGATCATTGCTTTATTTGGATTTCTAAGGCCAGAATGAACTGATGAAAATGTTAGAGATAGGCAGGTTCCAAATAGACAGGAAATGTGCATGGCATTATGGAGTCCATGGCTAACAAGTCTTTAATAATAAAGTCCATATCTGTATGAACATTTGCATCTGTCAGAATCTAATATAAAAATAGTGTGAGCATGTGAGAAGTGGCTAAAAGTGATGCAAGCTGTAGCCAGTACTGCTTTTAAATCTATGTAAGCACAATCGGCCAGCCTTTGAAATCACAGATTAGATATGGAAGGCCGATATGAAATCATCTAGGAAATTCTGATGCATGAATTCAAGGTGTTTAAGATCAACTAAACAATTCTTATTCATTTTGTTCTTACTTCTTATAGCCTGCGTACTCTTATTTTTTTTCTTGAAATCCAGATTAATTTAGTATCATCACACACTTCTGGGCTTCTAGTCAATCTCAAGACTTTTATATTTATCCAACTAATGTACATTTACTAACAAAAATAGTTGCCAAGATCCTGTTTCAGGAGATGTAGATAAGCAAGCTGCCTTCAATTGTTGCAACAACATTTTCTAATGTGACTATAAAACAAACAAACAAACAAAAAACAAACTGCCTTAGAGGCCAGGCAGTGCCACCAAGATGTTGGGCATTAGAGCAGCAAGTATATAAGTATATTACTATCTCCCATGCTTTGAAATACCTAGACACAGGATTTTTCATAAAGTGTCCCACGAATGGGAGAGGGTTCAACACTTCTTCACTCGCTGCTTTGCAGTGCCTTGGAAATCCCTATGTTGATGGCTCCGCCTGGCTTCTAAGGTGGATTCTGAAGTGCTCTCACTGGTGCACTAAGACCAAGAATTCTAGTGTTTGTGATATAAATCTATTTCCTAGCATTCTGAATACTGAACACGATGTCAAGCCTAGTATTTTGTAGCAAAACATATTACAATGATTGTGCTTTGTAATGGGCTGAATTGAGGTATTTTATTAAGACATGTAGCTACATAACTTTTTTCATTAAAAAAGTTGCCTTCATTTTTGTCTCAGTTTACGTTTGCTGCACTTTTGGTTACTTTACTTGGGGACTGCTAAAAAGAAAAAAACCTTTTACAAAAACCATTTCTTAAAGATTTAGAGGTTTGACATTTTTTATTTGTTTTCCCTCATCATGAACTCTACTCTTCATCTGTTTATCCTTACAGATTATGCTGCTCACTGATCCAGAAATTGAGAGTAGTCTCCTGATCAGTTCAGATGAAGGAGCCACCTATCAAAAATACCGGCTGAACTTCTACATCCACAGCATGCTCTTCCATCCAAAGCAGGAGGATTGGATTCTAGCCTACAGTCAGGATCAGAAGGTTGGTGTGGGTATTTACCTTGAGATAGGGGTGATTATTGGGAGCATCTGGGAGCAGCTGGTCCAAACAAGTAAAATTTACAAACACTTGTCTTATCAACTAAGATGAGAAAGGGTCAGGCTTATTATGTGATGGAACAGACTGTTAAAATGTTTTTCCTCTTCATTAAGACTCAATAACTGAAACTGATTCCAAGAAAATTGATCAAATGGAACACTGGACATATCCTCAAACTCTGTGATAACTGCAGCACAAGTTCTGAGCAAATACAGGCAACTTTCTCCTTAATGTATCTAAATAGTTATTGTAGCAGGTAGATAAGGAGTCCATTCCTATTATCTCTGAGCCTAATCCCAATAGGTTTCTTATCACTTGGCATGTTCCCCAGAGTCCCATTGAGGATCAAAGTAATACAAGCATAATACAATTGTTTACTTGTTTTTGACAACATCATTCCAGAGTAACAGGAGTAATGAAGAGATTTCAGTGATCTTCAGTCATATTCACACTGTAATTGATGCCATCTATTGCACAATTTATCTCCACCTTTATCATGCAGTTTTTTCTTTCAGAGATTGGTCTCTAAATAAATAAGATGAATAAGATGAAGTACATAGGCACATATTCCTTTTCTTTAGTAATTGCTTTTTGCATTACATTGCAGCAGTTCTGTTATATGAGCTAGTAGGCCTGGATATTAAAATGCTTGGTTTTAGTGGATTTTTGCTGTGTTTTCAGCTCCCTGCTACAAGTAGAATTTTCCATAGGTAATGCACAAATTGTGGGATAAATAAAGAATTAATGTCTATAATGAAATAAAATAGGTAAGTGTAAAGTAACTGCTGGAAATCAGAAGGAAGAGAAAGAGTGACATGCAGGCAGGCAAAATTATAGATTTATGGCCAAGCTTATAAACTACACTTCACAAAATGGTGAGCTACTATTTAAGAGTCATAAACAATGTGTAGCCAAAGCTACAGAAAAAAATCTAACATAATTTCTGAGCAATCAAACCTTGGATGGAATTTCTGAACTGGACAAATTTAAAAAGGATTCGGCATTAAAAACATCAAAGAAATAAAGCACATTACTATTTGAACAAGATTGGATCTTATCATTGTGATTAACAGATACGTCTTTTGTTTGATTTCATCAAGAAGAAGAGAGAACCAATATGATGTAGCAGTTTGAGTATTGGACCAGGCTTCAAATTCCTGCTTGGCAATAAAATCCAGTGGGTGACTCTGGGCAGCCTGAGAGCAAGGCAATTGCAAACCCCTTCTGAACAAATCTTGAATAGAAAACCCTGTAATAGATGTAGAGTGGACATAGGTCAGAAACAACTTGAACAGCTGCAGAACTTCCAGTTTACATTCTGGACCATTGAAGAACACTTTGAATTGTAACTTTAAGAATCTGCTCTGACTCTGACAACTAATTGGGTGCTTTGCAATAAAACCAGAATGTACCCCTTCATGTCTTTCTTAGGAATTGTAATACGTTTTGAAACTGTATTTTTTAACATGGTGAAAATGTATTTTTTAAATTTTGGAGAACAATGATAAGAATAATAATGGACTAAAACTATTCTAGAAGAACTGAGATTATTCCAAATAAAATTAACATAACTATTCTACGCAAAATTTCCAAATTTCCACATGTGAGTTTAGCACACAATAAAGTCCCTAACTACAGCATTTTCTTTGCAAGTAGTAGTATTTTCTACATGTAAATGATTTATTTATTTTATTTATTATTAGACTTGTATACCGCTACTCCCAGTTTGGCTTGGAGCGGTTTACAGAAATAGATTAAAATAATACACTTAGCTTTAAAATAACAATAAAAACAATAAAAACAACAATAAAAACAACAATAAAAACAGATATAGAATTGTGTATAATCTTAGAAAACTGCAATTTTCAGAGACTTTCTTGCAGTACAAAGAAAGTTGCTAAAACTACTGCTTTTCCTTCAAGGTCACAATTAAGAAAGAATTACATTGTTACTTTCCAATACCTTTCTGTCCCAATTCTGAATGTGGAAAGCAGTGGTGTTACACACCAGTAGCACTGCATGAAAATCTCAGTGCCGAGAGAGCACCCTGTGGCTTTATGCAACATCTACCTATCTATTTTTCCTTTTTTCTTACGATGGTTGAAACAGTACGTATTTTGATATGCTGTCTTCTTTTTTTAGGATTCTTTAGTTGTGGTTCTAAAATTGGTACAGCCTTTGGAATGCATTTTTCTTTTAACTTGTCCATAAACCAGTGTGCAAACAAGACCATAAAGCATGCTATCTAAAAGCATCTATCACTCAGTGTCTTATTACATCTCACTAAACATTATGTTTTGGAACACATCTTAAAATAAATGAAAGAGATAAAGTAAATAGCAGTTGATAATGGAACATCCCTGTTTATTTTATTTTTTTTTAAAAAAAAACATGGAAAGGCAAGTTAACTAGTGAGCAACTTGATGCAATAGAAATCTAAACAATAGGATTTTATCTATAGAATTTCCTATGGAAAAACAGAAAATAATATTTAAGCATTAAATATTGTACATATACCAATGGAAATTTTTGGGTCCTTCATTACCATCAGCCATTCAGCCATTTTTCTTTTAATGTCTAACAATTATAATTAGACAGATCTTTTGAGAAATTCATCAGTACCTTTTAAAAAGCTATCCTTTGCATTGAGAATGTGTTCTTAACAAATTAAATAATGAAGAGTTTGTTCTTCTTTCATGAAAAACCCCATCTGCCACAAGCAGAATTGCCCAGTTCTGCTTAATAGTAGGGCCAGTCCTGGCTGCTTAATTCACTATTCTCTATTTCTTGTCTAAAATAGGTTTCTGAGATTTATTTATTTTTTTAAAAAAGTATTGCACTAATGGTGCATCTATACCATTGGTTCTCACCCTGGGATTCCCAGATGTTTTGGGCCTACAACTCCCAGAAATACCATCCAGTTTACCAGCTGTTAGGATTTCTGGGAGTTGAAGGCCAAAAACATCAGGGGACCCACTGTAGACTTAATGCAGCTTGACATCACTTTAACTACCAAGGGTCAATGTTATGCCATTATGGGAGTTGTAATTTTACAAGCTCATTAGCCTTTTCTGCAAAATAATTCTGATGCTCCACTAAACTACAAATCCCAGTATGCCATAGCATTGAGTCATAGCTGTTCAAGTGGTGTCAAACTGCATTAATTCTATATTATAGAGATATTCAGAGTTATGTAGAATCAGCTTGTAATGGAATTTCCACATGCAGAAGGAGCACTGAAGTATTAGAGAATGAGGGAAGACAACAAGACAAGTCTATCTCAATTAGATTACATTTACCACTATCACAGTAGATGAATTGTTAAGTCAATTCAGCAGTGTTTGTGTTCTTAACACATGCATCAGAGATCTCCTCTACATTTAAGATGCTCATGCACACAGAAGATTTCACTGTCATTAAAAAATGAACCATACTTGAGAGAAGAGGATTGATTCAAGATACTTTTGCTTGAACATGTTTAATGAGGATTGTAAAGAAGGCTAAAGAAACATTGTAGAAAAACTAATTGCTGGGCTGTTAATCTCCGTACATTTTAAATGACTGTCTCCCTTCTCATGGATATCTGAAAGCATTATCATTATCACTGGGTTCCATCAGGAATAAATAAACAAGTACCCAGGTAGTCAGTGAAACATATCAATAGCTTCTGTTTAATTTGACTGATTTCTTGGTACTATTTTAAGAACTTGGATTTTTCCAGCCATTTGTTTGATTTTCTACATTAATGAATCTTTAAATCACTGAAGAACTGACATTTGACAAGAAAAGGAAAGTTATAGGTCACATAGTATTGGATCTTTAGGTAAGTTATTTATTTTGTGACAAAAGCATTGCATAAATAGATTAGTTTAAAACTGATAAAATAAAGGGATCACAAGCAGCTAAATAGCTTTAGACCAAAAACGTGCAACAGCAATTGCATTGTCTGTAACTTTAAACAGTTCTTCCTCTGTGCATGAGGCAGGGTATTGTGGGCAAGCATACAGCTGCAGAGTTGTTTGTTCTGCTCCACAGTTGCACAAGGTGGAGGATTATTCTAGCTAGTGCCATTTTGCCACGTTGCCTTTTGATCGGCTCACTCCACTTCTGAGTCTGTTCAGGGACTTCCAAGTTGCCCATTCTTGGTTTGCCCCTGGAGGAAGACCCTCATGGGCGACCATCCAGTAGGAATTGCCTGATTTTGCTGCCTACGGGGATACTCTTGCTGTTGCTGGAGGAACATTTAGTGGAGTGGTGGTTCTCATAAAGCTTTTCCTTGATTTAAGTCTACTGGGAGGCAGCTGATAGCCATGCAGTTATCTAAAGCATTGTTTTAAGTAAGTGAAGAGAAGCTTTGCATAAGCAAATTTTTTCATGCTGTCCTCGTATCCCTCTTCCAATATGCACCTATATTTTCTCCAAAGTATGTTTGGAGAATCACTCTCCAGTAAACAAAAGTATGAGTGGATGCTACAGAAGGACAGAATTATTCATAATTAGTCAGAATCCAATTTTTCCACAATGATTTTCAAGGAACAAAAGTGGTTCCTGGATGTGGGAATAATGAAAACTATGAAACTATCTTTGGAGCTAAGATAGTTTACAAAATTATAAGGCACTGCCAAAGTCTACTTTTTTGTTTCATTTCCTTCTGAATATGATATTATTATTATTATTATTATTATTAGTAGTAGTAGTAGTAGTAGTAGTAAAAATAATTGTCTTCGTACCTTACTTTCCCACTTAAAACTGGGACTCAAAGTGGCTTAAAATTAAAACAAGTAGACTATAATTAAAATATAAATGTGTGTTTGCCTTTCTCTGAAGCTGAGAAAATATGATTTGCCCAAGATCACCCAATGGTTTTTCATGGAACCCTCGTTACCAGGGTCATAGTTCAGTACTTGGATCATTACACCATGCCAGCTGTCTTCTTTAAAACTGTAATTTTAAACATACAATGAAACCTGTTGCAAAGTAGTTTAAAAACTACAATTGAAATAGGATAGCACACTCTCCAAAACCAGTCCCTTAAAAAACTAGAGTTCTCCAAATGTTGCTGTAATATATGAAAAAATGATTTGTCTGCTATTGGTAGTATGGGAAATAATAGACTATCATGGCTTCCCTGGGAATTGATTTCCAGAGCCTAGAAACAGACACTAAGGCCTCATCTGCACTGGAATATAATCCAGTTTCTGAATCCAGATTATTTGCTTTGGACTGAATTTTAAGGCCATGTAGACTCAGAAAACTGATTAAATGGCAGTGCAGTTCCAGCCTAAATGTGTTTGTAGAGGAGATGGGACTGAAAGAAGGCCCTCTCCTGAAGATCTCAAGGCTGTCAGACTCATGGGTTGAAATATGGTTAGTCAGATGCTCACTTTTTTAAAATCTCCAAGAATAGGATAGAGGCAAAGTTCACATTAAATGAGGAGATAAGGAAAGTCCAATGGAACCTCACAGATCAAGGACCAATACACCTGGATTCATTCATAGTCCTATAGTAGGATGAAATATTGACTGCCAATACAGAATATTTCATTTACCAAAGTTGCTCAGCATGTGGAAAGTTCTCAATAGCCTTTTGAGTTTTGTGCTCAGTTATAGGATACTCTATTTCATCACATTTCCCTGTAAAGCAGTCATGCAGCATCACAATGAGATTCATTTCAATAGACCAGTCACAGAAATAAATGTTATAGTGGATTGTGTCTTTTGAATCAGTGCCTTCTCAGCAGAGACCACCTAACATCTGCATGCTGCAGGTCATGAATAGCATATGACAAGTTAAATGATAGTGGTGTGGGATTCACAGAGAACATTGTGTTCTGCATATCAAGTGGAATGCAGTTTAGATAAACTGAAAAATCTAGGCCATATGTATGTCGGTCCAAGAGAATTGCTTGAAATAGAAATATCTCCATAAGACAGGGAGGAGAAGGGGAAATACTCCCCGGAGAACAAGAATGTATAACTGTACATTTTTATTCCAGTTCTGTGCTATATAAAATTTACTTCTGATACTTGAATGGAGAGAAAAGAAACATGATGATATCAAACCTGGCTCTCTGCCTAAAATTTCTTACCAAGCCGTATCTCGTTTTCTCCCCATATTTAGCAGTCAGAATTTCATCTAGCAAAAATTATCACCCATCATGTTGCAGAAAAGGGGGAATATGAGCTTGCACAAACAGATCAGTTGAAAAGGAAAATTGTCTAACAAAAGAAACCACCAGCACTTTCTATCTTTCAAGGCACAACAGAACCTGTTGGGAAGAAAAATGGCTAATGTCTCTTTCTGCGAGAACAAAAACTTGATCAACATAACCACCCCTTATTTCCAATCCACCTGTTCTTTTCTAATACATAATGGTACGACTCACATTGCGAATATCTGACAAAATATATCTCCCAGTTTGAGAACACATCATTTCATTTCTCTGGGCTGTTAGTTCATGCCATATATGTGATGCTTGACTTCTTACCAAATTTAACTTGGCATACAACATTCTGTTCCATGACCAGTCCATTTATCAATGTTTTGTGGGCCTTTTTTCTCTTAAAAATTATAAGTTTACCTTGAATACTGTTCACATTTCGTGATTGGGTTTTCATTATTGGTAATTCCTCACTGTAGTTCCACAAGTAATAGGATGAGAAGGAATATTATGTCTGTTACTGGGTTTTGCCTTCCTAATATTATTCCTATGTCAGCCAATGTTTTAAAATGTGAGTAGGATCTAAAATATTTAGTCCCAAGTACATTAAAGCTAGTACTTAAATTCTAACTATAACACAGTCATACCTTTTCTTGTTCCTGCCAACAATTTTTCTGACATGCAGTAGCAAATAGGAGCATAAGAAAGACAGGATGAAGGCTTTTTTTTGCTGGTTTTGATGGTGTGCAGACCACCTGAACTGAAATTGTTGTTTGCCAGTGAAGAATGGCAAACAGTTTGGGGATGATCCTTGATCCATAATATTCTTAGAATTCTTGGAAGAGTCTTTTCTCACATTCTCACTCATTTACCTATGGCAGTCCTATATAAGGAAACTAGATATGGACCAATTACATTAAAACTGTAGTCTTATGTTGACATTAACGTGAGCATACCAATATAGGTAATTTGGAAATACAAATGATACCAAGTCACAGATCAATACTGGATGCAGCAAATAATACAGATTCACAGATCAGTACTGGATGTAGTCAGTGCATATTACACTGATCTGAAAAAGTCTTGGAATTCCTTTAAAATGTTCAGCTACACTCATTGATCATTTCTTGGCTCATTGGCCTGCTTTAGCAAACATTAGACTGTCAGATATACTATCCTTTCACACTACATAATTATAGCAAAATGATTCCATTGTAACTGTCATAACTCCATCCTATAGAATCCTGGGTGTTGTAGTTTAGAATCATAGAATCATAGAATCATAGAATAGTAGAGTTGGAAGAGACCTCAAGGGCCATCTAGTCCAACCCCCCGCTAAGAAGCAGGAAATCGCATTCAAAGCACCCCCGACAGATGGCCATCCAGCCTCTGCTTAAAAGCCTCCAAAGAAGGAGCCTCCACCACGGCCCGGGGGAGAGAGTTCCACTGCCGAACAGCCCTCACAGTGAGGAAGTTCTTCCTGATGTTCAGGTGGAATCTCCTTTCCTGTAGTTTGAAGCCATAGATAATTAGGGATAGATAATCAGAAATCTCAGGCAACTTTCCAGTGTCTCAGCAAGCTGCAAATCCCAGGATTCCATAGTGCTGGATGTGGAATGACAGCGCTATCATTGAGTAGTGTGAAAGGACCCTCAGTGGTTGCTCTGCAATTATGGAGTTATTATTATTATTATTATTATTATTATTATTATTATTATTATTATTATTATTATTACTACTATTATTATTATTTTATTGTATGACACAGCAAACAAGATAGACATGCTGGATTTCATATCACAGAATCACAAGTCGAACACTTCCCAAGTGTCTAGGACTGTGTGATGTATTTTTGAATGATGCGTGCAGATCCCAGTAGGGTGGCCTTTTGCAGTTGACAGATCGTAATTTTGTCAATGTCTATTGTTTCCAAATGTCGGCTGAGATCTTTTGGCATGGCACCCAGTGTGCCCATCACCACCGGGACCACCTGTACTGGTTTCTGCCAAAGTCTTTGAAGTTCAATCTTGAGGTCCTGATAGCGGCTGAGTTTTTCCTGTTGTTTTTCGTCAATGGGACTGTCACCTGGGATGGTGACATCAATGATCCAAACCTTTTTCTTTTCCACAACTGTGATGTCTGGTGTGTTGTGTTCCAGAACTTTGTCAGTCTGGATTCGGAAGTCCCACAGTATCTTTGCGTGTTCATTTTCCAATACTTTTGCAGGTTTGTGATCCCACCATTTCTTTACTGCTGGGAGGTGGTACTTGAGGCATAAGTATTATTATTATTATTATTATTATTATTATTATTATTAGTATTATTAGTATTATAAGTTTATTATTATTGTATGACACAACAAACAAGATAGATATGCTGGATTTCGTATCACAGAATCACAAGTCGAACACTTCCCAAGTGTCTAGGACTGTGTGTCCTAGACACTTATTATTATTATTATTATTATTATTATTATTACACTTTTATATTACTTTTCTCTCATGAAGCGGAAGTTATTTCCCTGGTATTTCTGAGCAGCACTCATTCTTCCCATTCTCCCCAAGCTTTGTAATTCAGGTAGGTATATAAGTATGTGACATAGTGAGGCTCTTCTTATCCATTGCAACTCTCTTTGCTGTGCCTGTCTTGACCAGGGTATGTGTGCTAATTGGAATAGGATTCAGATAGCCTTCCAGTCCAGAGCATTTCTCTAGAGTAGCAGTTTTGTCCATTTTACTTATGAAACGTGCAATATGGGATTAGCCAATCACCAGCAGAACCAGGTATATGTTTGGGCTGCATCTCATAATTGTCACACCAGGGAATTTTCCTCCTAATAGAGTACAGCCTCTTTATCCATGGAATTAATATCCCCAGTTTCACTTATACACATTCCAAAAATATCCCCTTCCCCCAAAAATATTTATGGGCCTCTCTATGTCCTCTGGTGCAATTCTGTTTTAGGCTTCCAGCTCCAGTATAATCAAAACATAGGATTCACTGTTATCCATGATTTTAGGTATCCATGGGAGGGATGGGTGGTCTTAAAATGCATCCCTTGTTGATATGGGTATCATACTGTACTTCATGCTATAATATTTATTGGGGATCAACACAATACATTTGGTTGATTTAGTTAATTATTTAATTTAGTTATATATTTTCTTTGACACAGTTTACACATGCAGCGCTGTAGCAGATGAGCTACTCTAGAGAGTACCCTGAGGTTTCTTTGCATCCTTTCCATGCCAGTGAAAGAACACATGCAGAGAATTTGTTCTTAGCCACTGCCACTGAAACCATAACAACAAATCAGAAAGAATATTGAGGTCAAAGTCCCACTCATCCTGTAACACTCATCTGAAGGGAAACAAAGTTAGGTCTCATGTAACAGCCAGAGGACTGAAAGATTTTGGTCTGGGTTAAATCTCTTTGAATTTTCTATACAATAACACAAGGTAACAGGTGATAATTCCCCCCAACTTTCAGAAATATTCATATATCTACTAATTTTAGGGAATTTTCTAAAGTTTTGATACAAGCATTTTGTTTTGTTTTTTAAGCCACAACAGCTATCTCGTTGGATATTTTTTTTTCATATTAATCAATAGAACTTCAATTTAGTGATTTCTTCCCAGCCCAGCACAGAGATTAACTTACTAGAAGTATCAGTCAGTCCTCCTCTTTGCAGATTCAGCAATTTATTGGAACTTTTGCTGGCTGCTGCTACGGAGGGACAAATCTCTCCCCTATCCTAATTGAGGCTTTCTGATGCTGAGCACAATTCTGGGAAATATAGTTTAGTGCAGGGCCTTCTGAATTCTCTGGCATAGGGCTCCTTGCCTTCCCAAACTACATTCCCCAGAATTCTGTGCTTTCTCCGTCCCTTTTCCAGCAAACTCTACTTTCTCCCTGCTGCTTCCCTCACCTAATGGCAAGAGGCCATTAATTTCAAGAGGAGTGGCAGCCTTTTGGTGTTGCTTTATTTGAAACTGACTTTGGGAGGCTTCTGATGTTTACAA
The DNA here is from genome assembly GCF_035594765.1 of Anolis carolinensis. Lineage (NCBI taxonomy): Eukaryota > Metazoa > Chordata > Lepidosauria > Squamata > Anolidae > Anolis > Anolis carolinensis. The sequence goes on from NC_085843.1 coordinate 227,202,157, forward strand.
GATTCAAATGGAAATGTACTGGGTAAATTTTGATTCCTATGTTTTGACATCATAAGTATGAATGTAATGAATTTGATATGACTTACGAGGACTAATGAAATAATTTCACACCCTTAATGAATAGATATGTGGACTTTATCGCACAAAGGTGGAAATTTGCACAGATGCTGTTGTGAGATACCCATTGTCAATCTGCCACTTCCTCTCAAAGAAGCCATTAGGGACTTTTTCTTTCAAAAAGTAAACAACAACAGCAAGAAGACAAACAGAACAGTAGGAGGGAAGAGTTTCACCACCCATGCAGAAGTGTGACCATCGAAGTCATGTGTTGTCAGTGGAATTGCTGTTAGGACTATGGTAATGGTGCTGAGTAGCCACTCTCCCATGTCATGGAAAAGATTGGCAATAGCAGCTTCATGCCGTAATGTTCTGTGCCAATTGGCCTCATATATTATTCCATTACTTTCTGTATATTTCAGATTTCAATATAATGTCAAAAATAGGTAGTATGATTTTACTGTATTAACACTTCATTATTTTTTTTCTGATTATACTGTTAGCAAATAGTTTAATTTATTTTATACAGCCTGAAGTGAATTAGAACAAATTAATAAGTGAAATAGCAAATAAAGAAAATGTGGAATCTTTGTTTCACTTTTACAAAGGTACCAGTTATGGGCATTTATGGCAATTAGAAAATATGAGCTTTCTGTAAATGTTTTCTTGGAGGAAAAGCAATGGATCACAGAACTCTGGAGATCCCGTGGTTAGGATCTATATCAGCAAAGTATTAAAGGAGCTATCCAAGGTTATGAACCTATTTTAGGCAAAGGATTCAGCATAATTTTAACTTTAGTAAAGTCCAGAGTAAAACCTGGAGCTGATTCACCACTCATCTAACAAGAGAATTGCAAGCTGCAAGTTGTTGCCAGTTTTCAGTATTTGCCACACTATCCATCTTAGCTCCTTTCTGCTGTAGTCAAAGACAATTGAAAGTGCTTAACTTTGTCTCAGTGATGCACAAGCCCAGTGGGTTGCCAGGCTTTGCTTTCACTCTGACAAGTTTTGGTTCACTGTATGTTTTTGCAACATAACTGTGATCAATAACCCCCCTCTACACTTCTATTCCCTGCTTAATTGAAGCAGGCACTTCTCTTGTCTCCTGGCCGATAAATGAAAACTCAAGAAAAATGTAATCCCTTTCCAGTAGTTCACTGTCAATTTGATCCAACCTGAAAAACAAAAGGCTCTATATTATTTATGGGAGATATATATTGTATGTTTGTGCAATATTGCAGTGTCTTTCAGATCCACTGATGAAGACATTGAGAAATTTTAGGTATATCTTCCCAGCATATGCATTCCTCAGCTTTTTCTTGACACAAACTAAGATGTTATCGCAGACTTAGAGGATTTGCTCTGATGAAATTTGAAAGGTTGCAGTTTTGACACTGAGACAACCCTGTCAATTAGTGGGCAAGACAGTTGATTTTTTCTTACAATTCCTCATAGTTCTTTCTGTCTTCTTTTTCTCAGGCTAAAGAGGTTTTGAGATTTCGTCTGCTTCATCTTTTTGATTTAGCAGGTGTGACAGGTTAACATGTTGTTACTTGAGCCATTTCCTATTACATCTTGGAAGTCATTCTTATCACAGAAGATTGTCTCACTATAAGAGTGTTTCCTGGATAAATGGTACCTCTAATGATGTGCACACATGTAAGACTCACCTCCATGAGAGTAATGTCCATCCTTGGTGGCCTTGTCCCTACAGCTATTTTTTCCTTTGAATTATGACCATGATGTATTCAGTTGCCAGCTACCTATAACTGAATACTCAATAGGAAGTGCCACTAGGAGGGATTAAGATGAAAGGCATCTACATGAAATGTTTATAGGTAGATCAGGAAGAGGAAATGAGATAAAATTGGTATTTGATACAGCACCAACATGACAGGAAAACTTGTTGTAGTGATATAGTAACCATCTATAAGACATCAATCTCCTTCACCAGGACCCCTTTCATACTACATACAGTAGAGTCTCGCGTATCCAACATAAACAGGCCAGCAGAACATTGGATAAGTGAAAATGTTGGATAATAAGGAGGTATTAAGGAAAAGCCTATTAAAAGTCAAATTACGTTATGATTTTACAAATTAAGCACCAAAACATCATGTTATACAACAAATTTGACAGAAAAGTAGTTCAATACGCAGTAATGTTATGTTGTAATTACTGTATTTACGAATTTAGCACCAAAACATCACAATGCATTGAATGTATTGACTACAAAACATTGACTACTAAAAATTGACTACAAATATAGAATTGCATAAAATGAACTTACAGTACAACATTGTCAGAAGTTAAATCCATAAAAAGTTCAGTCCTGTGAAAATTTCAAAAAATCTGTGATCCTTGCCTGCTTAGAGAAACAGACTGCATTGGATAATACAGAACGTTAGATGAGCAAAGAATGGATAAGCTAGACTCTACTGTAGTTATAACCCGACAATTCCTCTTTATTTGCTATGGCAACATCCTGTGGACTCCCTGGATTGGAATGTTAGGGAATGGAACTTAGAAATTCTCAGCCAAAAAGCTCCAGTGCTTCACCAGATTAAAATCCCAAGAATTCTACAAGATGTTGTCATGGCAGTTAACATGGAATATAATTGGGTCATTTGAAAGTGGAAGGCATGGAGACCCTGAATCTCCTGCTGAATAATGGAAACAGATGCTGCTCTGTCCAGCCATGCTGATGCTCACCAGCCTCTCTGACTGTGTTGGACATATGGATCAACACTGAGTATTTCAGTGCAAATCATAGTGGACTGCTATAGACCAGTGCATTATGCTGCTGTCAGCTCATGTTATGAGAAGTCTCCTCTAGGCTGGGTATATTTTGTTGCAGTATAACACCACAGCAAAACAAGCCAGATCCACAATTTCAGTTAAAAAAAAAAACAATTTGTGTACTATGTATAGTCAGGTTAACTAGTGCGGTTCTTCTAAGTATTCTTCGTCAGATTTCTTTTCAAAAGAGTATGCCTCATAAAAGCAATGAAAATTGTGTCTGTGCTTAGATTATGAAAAATGTTGAAGACAATTAAAGAAAATAAGATTGCTGATTGACCATTAAGATATTGTATTTTCTTGACTTTTATTTTAGTTGTACAGCTCTGTGGAATTTGGAAGAAGATGGCTACTTCTCCAAGAAACTGTAACACCAAACAGATTCTACTGGTAAGAGGCAAACAATTTTGTACTCTGTGCTAGAACTTTTTAGACTGTACAAATCTGTGTGAGAATAGTATCTTAACTGCAATGTGTTCAGTTCTCTGTGTAGCAGTATTTGTTCTTTCAAAATAACTTATCCAATCTTTCCTTGCAGTCCTAGGATTTTGTATATCTTCTTATTTTGTATCTACACATTAAAACCCTCACACTTATTCTGTACATGTGTGTTAATTATCTTTCACCCTTGAAACTAACAAAATGAAGTTCAGCAGGGACAAATGCAAGATACTACACTTAGGCTGAAAAAAATGAAATGCAAAGATACAGAATGAGGGATGCCTGGCTCAACAGCAGTACGTGTGAAAAAGATCTTGGAGTCCTTGAGAACAACAAGTTAAACATGGGCCAACAATGTGATGCGGCAGCAAAAAAAAAAAAAATGGGATTTTGGCCTGCATAAATAGGACTATAGCATCTAGACCCAGGGAAGTCATGCTATTCTGCCTTGGTCAGGCCACACCTAGAATACTGTGTCCAATTCTGGGCACCACAATTGAAGGGGGATGTTGACAAGCTGAAATGTGTCCAGAGGAGTGCGAGTAAAATGATCAAGGGTCTGGAGAACAATCCCTATGAGGAATGGCTTAAAGAGCTGGGCATGTTTAGCCTGCAGAAGAGAAGGCTGAGAGGACACATGATAGCCATTTATAAATATGTGAGGGGAAGTCATAGGGAGGAGAGAGCAAGCTTGTTTTCTGCTGCCCTGGAGACTAGGACATGGAACAATGGCTTCAAACGATTGGAAAGGAGGAAAAACTTCCTAACTGTGAGAGCTGTTTGGCACTGGACTCTTTGCCCCAGACTGTGGTGGAGATTCCTTCTTTGGAGGCTTTTAAACAGAGGCTGGATGGCCATCTATCAGGGGTGCTTTGAATGTGATTTTCCTGCTTCTCGGCAGGCGGTTGGACTGGATGGCCTACGAGGTCTCTTCCAACTCTATGATTCTATGATACAAATTTATTTTCCCTCTACTTCACATAGTATCTCGTAAAAATCTTATATGATGAACGTTAAAGCTAGTTTGAAACTTGATTTTGCTTAGGCTGAATAAAACATTGGATTAAATTACTTTTTTTGAATTCAAATCCCAGTCAAAATGCTAGGGATTCTGAGAGATGTACCACATACACTCTTGTATAAATTGACTTCATGTATAAGTTGATGACAGGTTTTGGGGCCAAAAATATGATTTTTAAAACAACTTATACCATAAATAAGTAAACAGTTACTTTGCAGAGAGAGGAAATCACAAAAGCTGCCATAGAGGCTAGCTGCTATTTCCCCATCCAGGCATTCAAAATGTCCAGAAATGGTGCCATGACAGAGAGAGTAGAGAGGATTGGTGTTTCTTTTAGATTCTCCCAGGACATACTAAGCTCCTTCCTTTCACCATTTCCTTCAGAGAAGGAAATGGTCCCTTCCACTATGAAAATTAAGGGATAGTACTCACATTGACCCATGCTTAAGTTGATCCAGTTTTTTTGGTTATTTTTTTGACTAAAATTTCTAGATTCATGAATATATAGGGTCCTCGAAAAATATTTTTCCCTAAGCTCTGGTCATAACTGTACAGAACAGACATTTAAATAGAGAACAGTTTGCTGCCGAGTTGTTAAAATCAGGCTTTATATATCTGGGGACATCCCTGTGCTGCTTAAGAACAAAGAAAAAGTATCTTTAGAACAGCTTTGTGCATTTCTTACAACTGCTGTAGATGGCTGGCAAGATCAAAACTACTGTATCTTTGCAAAATATCAAGCTGTATAGCTTAACTGCTACTTGACCCAGGCCATTACCTTGACTAAATTATCCCCTAGGCACCTTGTGGCTTATGAATACATGCATGTCACTGAGCTGCTGAGCAGAAACCTGCACATAATACCACTAAGAAAGCCATTGTCTTATCCCAGCTGGATTATTTTATTGTCCTTTTTTTATTTGTGATGGGGGCTTTCTTGCAGAAATATTAATCGAAATATTTTCCCCCACAATTTTCAGCTGCTTCTCTATTGCTGCCTTCAATACATACAGGATTTGGGGGGGGGGGCACACATTAAAGCAGTCTTCCAATACCCCCTGCAAAGCTTAAAACATCTCACTTAGAGACAATTTGGCAGTCTATATAGGTGATAGAAATTCTGTGCTCCTGTCTTCTCTATTTCATTAGGAATGAGTCATTAGCATGAAAGGAGATTCTTTTTAAAGGGCTTATCTTTGTATGGCTCCACCTGCAGCTATCAATCAATTGGAAAGGATTTGAAAGGCCCTTTAGGGGAGGAAATAACAGTTGGAAAATGAATAAACATAAAATTATAGAAGATAAGGTATTCACCATCTCCCCAGGAAGAGTACTTCACAGTTCTTTCTTCTATAGTGGAGGATAAAGAAACAAGCCTCCTTAGGAAATAGGTGGCCCCATTATAAGGGAACAATCCTATATTGTCAGCTTTGATTTATGACAAACCTATGAATGAGAGACCTCCAAGTTACCCAATTATTCTGCTTAGCTCCCTTGACATACACTCGACCTGGTTTTTGTTGCGGGCGACGGTTTGGTCGGAGTGGAAGAGCAAATTATTCTTCCATTGTCATGGTCCGACCACTATCTGATCAGTTTAAGACTAACCGTCTCTTCCAACCTCCGCAGGGGTGGTGGATCAATTAAGATGGTCCGCCCCAGGAGACTTATGGATCCTGAGAGATTCCTGAGGTCTCTTGGGGATCTGTCTACCATGGAAGCTGACGATCCTGTCGATGCCCTGGTCACTCGTTATAATGGCGAGTTGTCCAGGGCAATAGACACGATCGCTCCTGAGCGCCCCCTCTCGCTGCGTGGAGTTGCCCCAGCTCCCTGGTTTACTGGGGAGCTGGCGGAGATGAAACGTGCGAGAAGGAGACTAGAGTGCCGCTGGCGGACAACTCGTGACGTATCTGACCGAGCACGGTCTAGAGCCGCTATTAGGGCCTATTCCGCGGCGTTGCGGGCAGCCAGGAAAGTTTTCTCGACTGCCCGCATCGCGTCTGCAACAAATAGATCTTCAGAGTTGTTTCGAGTTGTTGGGGAGCTCCTCCACCCTCCTCAGGTCGGGGGAGCACCCGACATCTCGTCAACTCGGTGTAGCGAGTTCGCTCACCATTTTGCAGACAAAATCGCTCAGATTCGTTCCGACTTAGACGCCGGCCTTGATGCATTGCCAGGTGAGGTAACCGAGGCATCTGTCTGTTCGATCTTGTGGGATTCGTTTCAGCTTGTGCAGCCTGATGATGTGGACAAGATTCTTCGAGCGGTGAGGGCAACCACCTGTGCCCTTGACCCTTGCCCATCTTGGCTCTTAAAACAAGCCAGTGGAGGGCTAGTTGATTGGTTTGTGAGAATAATCAATGCCTCTTTGGAGCAGGGCATATTTCCATCTGGCCTAAAACAAGCTGTGGTGAGGCCTGTTCTGAAGAAAGCCTCCTTGGTTCCGGCTAACCTCAGTAACTACAGACCAATCTCTAACCTTCCATTCTTGGGCAAGGTCTTGGAGCGTGTGGTTGCTTCCCAGCTCCAGGGATTCTTGGAAGATACGGATTTTCTGGACCAATCGCAGTCTGGTTTCAGACCTGGCTACAGTACCGAGACGGCTTTGGTCGCCTTGGTGGATGACCTCCGCAGAGAGCTGGACAGGGGGAGTGTGACCCTGCTGGTTCTCTTGGACATCTCAGCGGCTTTCGATACCATCGACCATGGTATCCTTCTGGGACGTCTCTCTGGGATGGGCCTTGGGGGTGCTGTTTTGCAGTGGCTCCAGTCCTTCCTGGAGGGTCGTTCCCACATGGTGAAGCTGGGGGACACCTGCTCGGACCCCTGGCCATTGACCTGTGGGGTCCCGCAAGGTTCCATTTTGTCCCCCATGCTTTTTAATATCTACATGAAACCGCTGGGTGAGGTCATCCGGAGTTTTGGAGTGCGGTGCCATCTCTACGCGGATGACACCCAACTCTACTACTCCTTTCCACCTAATTCCAAGGAAGCCCCTCGGATACTGGACCAGTGTCTGGCCGCTGTATTGGCCTGGATGAGGGCGAACAAGCTGAACCTCAATCCTGACAAGATAGAGGTCCTCCAGGTCAGTCGTACGTCTGATCGGGGTATTGGGTGGCAACCTGTGCTTGACGGGGTCGCACTCCCCCTGAAGGCGCAGGTCCGCAGCTTGGGGGTCCTCCTGGACTCTGCACTGACACTTGAGGCCCAGGTGTCGGCCGTGGCTGGGAGGGCCTTTGCACAACTAAAACTTGTGCGCCAGCTGCGACCATACCTCGAGAAGTCAGATCTGACCATGGTGGTCCATGCCTTAGTTACCTCTAGACTGGATTACTGCAATGCGCTCTACGTGGGGCTGCCTTTGAAGACGGCTCGGAAACTACAACTAGTACAATGATCGGCAGCCAGGTTTCTAACTGGGGCAGATTACAGGGCGCGCTCAACGCCGCTGTTTAAAGAGCTCCACTGGCTGCCATTTATTTTCCGAGCCCAATTCAAGGTGCAGGTTATCACCTACAAAGCCCTAAACGGTTTGGGACCCACCTACCTTCGAGACCGCATTTCCCCCTATGAACCCGCACGACCTCTTCGCTCGTCGGGGGAGGCCCTCCTCTCACTTCCACCAACTTCGCAGTTGCGGTTGGTGGGGACGAGGGAGAGGGCCTTCTCCGCCGTGGCCCCCCGGCTGTGGAACTCGCTCCCCAGGGAGATTAGGCAGGCCCCTACCCTACTTCCTTTCAGGAAGAGCCTGAAAACTTGGCTATTCCAGTAGGCCTTCCTTGTGGGATCATGTTATTTACCTATTAAGCAGTAGACCCTCTGGATTGTTTTTAGGATTCATTCAGCACTTTAAGTATTACACCTGCTGTATAATTATCCCTCCCTGATAACTTGATATTGCTTTGCACCTTGGCCTGGATCTTTTGACCCAAATCGGGATTTTAATATTATTGTCTATATTGACTTTTATGACTGTTTTTAATCATGTTGAAGTTTTACTGCTCAGTTTAATGTTTTATCTGATTTGTGCTGTCGTGTCTGGGCATGGCCCCATGTAAGCCGCCCCGAGTCCCTCTGGGGAGATGGGGCGGGATATAAGAATAAAATTATTATTATTATTATTATTATTATTGACTGAGTCTGTTCACCTTTGATGTGGTCATCCTCTTTTCCTGTTGTCTTCAATCTTATTACCACTCATTGTCTTTTCTAATGAGCCATGTTTTTTCATATGTCCAAATATTCTATAATAATATAGAGTATTATAATAATATAGAGCAGTGGTTCTCAACCTTCTTAATGCCGCGACCCCTTAATACACTTCCTCATGTTGTGGTGACCCCCAACCATTAAATGATTTTCATTGCTACTTCTTAACTGTCATTTTGTTACTGTTATGAATCATAATATATATCTGATTTGCGGGTGTATTTTTATTCACTCGACCAAATTTGGCACAAATACCCGATATGCCCAAATTTGAATACTGGTGGGGTTTGTTGGGGGGGGGGGATGATTTTGTCACTTTGGAGTGGTAGTTGCTGGGATTTATACTTCACCTACAATCAAAGAGCATTTGGAACTCCACCAACAATGGAATTGAATTAAACTTGGCACACAGAACTCGCATGACCAACAGGAAATATTGGAAGAGTTTGGTGGGCATTGACCTTGAGTTTGGGAGTTGTAGTTCACCTAAATACTGAGAACACTGTAGGCTCAAACAATGATGGATCTGGACCAAACTTGGCACAAATACTCAATATGCCCAAAATAGACTACTGGTGGAGTTTGGGGAAAATAGATCCTGACATTTCGGAGTGGTAGTCCCTGGAATTTATAGTTCACCTACAATCAAAGAGCCCTTTGAACACCACCAATGATTGAATTGCGCCAAACTTCCCACACAGAATCCCCATGACCAACAGAAAATACTGGTCTTTGGTGACCTCTCTGAACCCTCCTTGCGACCCCCCCCCCCCCGGGAGTCCTGATCCACAAGTTGAGAAACACTGATATAGAGTATTCCTCCTTGCTGTTATAAGAAGAGCGCTGGCCTGCCTACATTTTGAGACCCAGTGCTTGAACTGGAATAAAGTAATATATGTATATATTTTAACTGTTTTGTTTTTATGTTGTAGTTTTGCTCTGTGTTTATTATTGCTTGCTACTGTTGGCATCCTTTGAGCAATAGCACACTTTAAATAAATAAATAAATACATAAATAAACATATTTAAATCACCAAATATATATCTATCTGCTTAGGTTGTATGCCAAAGTTTCATTGGGCAAGGCACTGTCTTTAGCCTGCCTGAGGCAGGTCTGTATTAAAAAACAACTTCATGTGTCAGATCTACTTTGGATGAACTCCAATCCACATCTTGCACACATGCATTTATACCATGCCTTGGGCTTTTCTGTAGCTCAAAGGAGCCATGGCTAATCCATTCTGTCCTTCAAGGCACATTTGCACCCTTGGATAACAGATAGATTTGGCAAGGCTTTTGCATACACGTGGGAGAAAGCTCAATAGACATGTGGTATAATTTCACACCTTATGCTGGAAATACTCCATCCAGGACTAGTTGGCTCACATACAAACCCAGTTAAAGCATCTACATCTTGCTCTGAAATACCCTCCTCAGGGAACTTAGGCAAGCTCCCACACTGCAGCACTTTCGGAAAGAGCTAAAAACTTGGCTCTTTCAACAGGCCTTTGATAATGTTAGATAGTAGCCAGCCTACTATCCTTTGATTGCATGGATTTTTAACGCATACTTTGCCATATTTTGACTCTATGGCTCTTGTTAATTTAATGTGTTTGGTTTTAAATGTTATTGGTTTTAATGATGACATACTGTATTTTATATGTTGTGTGGCACTATTCTGTGCTATTTGTAAGCCGCCCAAGTCCCTATGAGATATGATGGTGGGGTATAAATAAAAAATTATTATTATTATTATTGCTTGAATTCAGTTTCAGATTTTCTTCATCCAGCACATTTCCTCTTCCAGACATTCATCTAGAGGAGAAACATTATTTTTAGCTGATGTTATTACTGAAACCATAGAGAAGTGTATATTACAGAAAGTGAAACAGACAGATTCATCGCTTCATATATCATAATCAAAAAGGTTTTGTGACACAAGATAACTTTTTAAATGTATTTTTCAGGCTTGGAACTAGTTCTTATACAGAAATTATTTCAGAAACTATCATGGGAAGATGTGGTTACTGAGGAAAAAAAGGAAAGACAACATAAGGGTAGATTACATAAGCAAAAGAAGAAGCCATTTGCTTAGGGATTCAGAGAGGGAAGACAGTTTGTGGTCCAGATGGCACTATACTATAAAAATGACAAATCCTGAATGTCATTTTTCTTGTTAGGATGTTGAGTGGAGGGATTGTTTGTAAAATGTGAAAGACAGAGAGAGGGATGGGGAAACAAATTGACATGAGGTCAGTGCAAGGAAATGTCAAATCTGAGATATGGAAGACAACATACAGAAGTGAATGTGAAACCAGAGGAATGTGTGTCTATGTGCTTCAGAGTATTGTATATCACACAGCATGATATGATACTGCCTCCTTGGGATAGTAATCCTATCTAGGTATTGCAAAACAGGATCCTTACACCATCAAAGAGAATTAGCTATGCTAACCATTGAAATATGTAAGAAATATCTGTTTTGAATAAAATTATTCTCTTACATCTTTTCTGCCAATTTATCTCAAGGGTAATGCTGCCAGGGCAAATGGCTTCTACATGTCAAATCCTCTTCTCCTCCTCTACTAAAAAAACTATTTATTCCATTTCCTGATATCATTACATGTTTCCAGCCTCCCCTACTGCCATTTGTAACACTGAGGAAAAAGATAACATATAGAACAAATACTACTTCTTGGTAGTAGAGCAATGACCAACCACGATAAAATAGTGAAGAGTAGAGACATCACACTGGCAACGAAGGTCTGCATAGTTAAAGCAATGGTATTCGCCATAGTAACCTATGGATGTGAGAGCTGGACCATAAGGAAGGCTGAGCGAAGGAAGAGAGACACTTTTGAACTTTGGTGCTAGAGGAAAATCCTGAGAGTGCCTTGATCATAAGAAGATCCAACCAGTCCATACTCCAGAAAATAATGTCTGGCTGCTCACTGGAGGGAAGGATATTAGAGGCAAAGTTGAAGTACTTTGGCCACATCATGAGAAGACAGGAAAGTTTGGAGAAGAGAATGATGCTGGGGGAAAAGGAAGGAAAAAGGAAAGGGGTCGACCAAGGGCAACGTGGATGGATGGTATCCATGAAATGACTGGCTTGACCTTGAAGGAGCTGTGGGTGGCCATGGCCAACAGGAAGCTCTGGCGTGGGCTGGTCCATGAGGTCACAAAGAGTCAGAAGTGACAGAACAAATAAACAACAAAAAAGAACAAAAGCATCTGTTGGAAAAGGATAGTTCATGAAATGAACACACATCAAACAGTCCTATAGAATGCTGTTTTGTGATGGAAAGACAAATTAAAATTTCAGCTAAGATGTAAACAGTAATTTGCAGCCATCTGTATGTAAAGGTTTTCCCTTGACATTAAGTCTAATCATGTCTGACTCTGGGGGTTGGTGCTCATCTCCATTTCTAAGCCGAAGAGCCGGTGTTGTCCATAGACACTTCCAAGGTCATGTGGCCGGCATGACTGCATGGAACGCCGTTACCTTCCCACTGGAGTGGTACCTATTGATCTACTCATATTTGCATGTTTTTGAACTGCTAGGTTGGCAGAAGCTGGGGCTAACAGCTGGCGCTCACTCCGCTCCCTGGATTCGAACCACCGACCATTCAGTCAGCAAATTTAGCAGCTCAGCAGTTTAACCTGCTATGACACCAGGGGCTCCCTGACCTTTTTTCCCAGTGAATAAGAAAAAAAATCAGGAAAACTTTAGAAAGTTGGAACTTTACTATATTATTTTAAAGCAAATCACAGACATACACCATTACTTTGGACCACCAAATGACTAATATATATATACATGTGGGCAGGATTTTAAAATTATTTTTTGGCTTATTTGAAAGTCTGTAGGCAATAAAGCTTTAGAACTTACTACAGTAGAGTCTCACTTATCCAACATAAACGGGCTGGCAGAACGTTGGATAAGCGAATATGTTGTATAATAAGGAGAGATTAAGGAGAAGCCTATTAAACATCAAATTAGGTTATGATTTTACAAATTAAGCACCAAAACATCATGTTATACAACAAATTTGACAGAAAAAGTAGTTCAATACACAGTAATGCTACTGTATTTACAAATTTAGCATCAAAATATCACGATGTATTGAAAACATTGACTACAAAAATGCGTTGGATAATCCAGAACGTTGGATAAGCAAATGTTGGATAAGTGAGACTCTACTGTATTAAAAACCTTATCACATGTGATGCATTTATCCTTTCTGTGTTGGAAATGAACCAGCTGAGATGGTATAATTGTATTTTCAAAAAACGTCTTGTTATCAACAATTCAACATTTCTGAATTGTATGGCCATTTGCAGGACATTGATGTAGAACTTGCAAATCAAAGTGACCAACCTCTGAAAATTATCGAGTTGCGATAATCCAAAATCCATGGCAGAAGACAGCAACAGCACAGGAAAAAATTAAAAATTGATACTTTTCATAGCTTATTCATACGCATGTGTTTGCTGGCAGCTTTTTTGGTGCTGTGTGGAGCTGGAAGTTAATGAAGCATTTTTAATGTCAAATGGATTTTTAGATTTGGAAGAAGGTCTGAGCCAGAGTTAGTGCCGTAGGGTAAGGCTGATGCTCCACTTCTTCAGCCTTTGTGGAGTCTGCTTCTCTGAGGGGATTTGGAATAGATGAACCCCTGCCATATTGGGGAGGGTGAATGGTGCTTCTAAGGTGCCAGACTGCCTAAACAACAAAATGTTTGAATTCTCTATAATTAAAAGATGCCTCTGCCAGCACAACCAAAGGGGCCTTTATACCTAAATGAACCAAGGCAGCAATCCAGGCCTACGGCATCTTATGTGAACAAGCCAGAAATGTTTGTGCAATATCTCTGCTTCCTGATGTGACCAGAGAAGCATATGCTCCATTTGGCATTTCCCTTGTTGCTGGGATTCCAAAGTTATTATGTTGTATTTTGTAAAAACTTTTGTTTTTGCTAAAAAGTATTTTACTATTTTTGGCTTTAGGACAGTGGTTCTCAACCTTCCTAATGCCGTGACCCCTTAATACCATTCCTCATTTTGTGGTGAACCCCTAACCATAAAATTATTTCTGTTGCTACTTCATAACTGTAATTTTGCTACTGTTATCAGAACTCCCATGACCAAAAAGAAAATATTGGAAGTGTTTGATGGTCATTGACCTTTAATTTTAGAGTTGTAGTTCACCTACATCCAGAGAGTACTGTGGACTCAAAACAATGATGGATCTGGACCAAACTTGGCATGAATTCTCAATATGCCCAAATGTGAATACTGGGGGAGTATGGGGAAAATAGATCTTGCCATTTTGGAGTTGCAGTTGCTGGGACTTATAGTTCACCTAAAATCAAAGAGCATTCTGAACCTCACAAATGATAGAATTGGGCCAAACTTCCTACACAGAACCCCCGTGATCAACAGAAAATACTGGAGGGATTTGGTAGGAATTGACAGTGATTTAGGGGAGATGTAGTTCAACTACATCGGGAGAGCACTGTGAACCCAAACAACAGGGGATCTGGACTAAATTTGGCACAAATTTTGGAGGAGTAGCCATCTGTTTCCAAAAAGGTTGAGAAGGACAGGCGGAGAAATCTTTGGCCTTCTCTGCCAAAGGGGTTCCTAAGACCATCAGAAATAATATTTTCTGATGGCCTTTGGTGACCCCCCTGACACCTCCTCACGACCTTCCCCCCCCCCAGAGGTCCCGATCCCCAGGTTGGGAAACACTGCTTTAGGAGTTCTATCATATTTCTAATTTTCACTATGGAAAGCATTGTGAAGTTTCTTACAAATGTTGTTTCTATATTGTTTTAAAGTCAAATTCCATTGATATAAGAGGATGACATATATAGATAGAGAGAAAGAGAGAGGGGGGAAGAGAGAGAGAGAGAGAGAGAGATTGAGAGCGAGATTATGGTTTTCTTCCAGCTTCCAAGTTTCCACAAACTCTGAAACCTATGGATATAAATCATGAAGTGAATGGCTACCATGTACCATTACTCCTTGTTCTTTTTATAGTACAGAAACAGGAATTTTAGAGGACAGGAATTCCTTGCAGCCATTTACATTCATAATGTAGTTTGCCACCTGTATTATGAAAATGTACATAAATGGACCACTCACAAATCTCAGCTGAGTAGGCATGAAAGAATCTGACAGTTTCTCTTTCATTAACTCTTAAATGTTTGAAACCCTTCCATCCTGTTTTGGTAAATAATTTAAACTAAACCCTGAATAATCTGTACTAGCCAAACTCACTAAGTACTGGTGTTTCCAACATTGATAATCTTGTAATCAATGTAATATATATGTTAAAAATTAGAAACCTCTCAGGAAAAAATAAGAGAAAGAGAAAAAGAAAAGAGAGAGAGAGAAAAAAATGATCACCATTTTATTCTAAAAGGATGTAGCTTTTATGGGGAACAGGACTTAAATATCTACTACTCAAGTCAGAGTGAAAGAAATCTGCCATGAGATTACACTTTCTTTTTTCGCTGGTTTGTAATTAATGTGATCTCTAATCTGTTGTGAAATCACTAAGATAATCAGAAGAGGAAATAATAATAGTACATATGTAGTGTTGTTAGGGAGTGTGCTAACTACATATTTTATACTAGCTGTGCCCGGCCACGCGTTGCTGTGGCAAAGTATGGTGGTATGGGAAATAAAGTATTGAGGAATTGGTGGTAGTTAAGGTCAAGGGTAAAGGTTTTCCCCTGACGTTAACTCCAGTCGTGTCCGACTCTGGGGGTTGGTGCTCATCTCCTTTTCTAAGCTGAAGAGCCGGCGTTGTCCGTAGACTCCTCCAAGGTCATGTGGGATGACTGCATGGAGCTTCGTTACCTTCCCGCTGGAGCAGTAGCTATTGATGCACTCACATTTGCATGTTTTCGAACTTCTGGGTTGGCAGAAGCTGGGGCTAACAGTGGGGGCTCTCTCCGCTCCCCCAATTCAAACTTGTGGCCTTTCAGTCCAAAAGTTCAGCAGCTCAGCGCTTGGTTGCTAGGAGATGAAGTGGGCAGAGATTAGCACTCTAAACTGGCAGCAATTGGATAAAAACAATTATTGCTCTCCCTCTAATTAGGACTTTATTTTTCTTTTCTTTTTTGTTGTATCTTACTGGAGCCGTGGATGATGGGCTGTGTTGTCAAATTTCGAGGTTGGGGGGCCTATAGTTTTGTTGTTTTGTGGGTTGCTGTGATGCCATCACTCATTTATATATATAGATTGTATTTTCAACCTTTGAAAAACTATTCAGTTACATGTATTCTATACTTTGAAAGAAATTGTCACATTTGGAACAAGGGGTGGAAGAACAGGTTTAGCTTCTAGATTTATGATTACATTGTTTTTTGGATTACAGAGACTCTAGGAAGATGAACCCCCAAAGGCAATATTTCCACTAATTGAATCACAAAGCCATTATCATGTGTAAAGCAGTGCCATTCCAATGCTGTTGTGACAGGGAAAACATGTAAAAAATGTATGTGCTGATGATCATTTCAGTGAAATGCCTACAGGAAAACAAGCTCACTTTCTAAACAGTCTGTTGTGGCCAATTAGCCTTGTGATAAAATGGTGTATGAGAAGAATATGGGGATAGACTATGTCTAGATGGTTGCTAGAAGAGCAAACTTTTATTTTTGTGGAACAGACTCTTTACAATTCGGCATTTCTACTGTATTCTTGACTTCCAGAAGCTGACTGTGTTACTCCTTTGTTGAGAACTGGACTTCTGGGGGTCTGCACTGAAATCAGCATCAGCTCATTATCTTTTGGATTTTAGCTTTCCAAATGAGACAGACTAAACTCCTCCTCTATATACTTTTACAAAACGAAAGGATGGGTACAAATTATGATGACAAAAACATACACTTAGCTTTCTCAAAAAGTAAACTTGAAAAAGCCTGCTGTGAAAATACCCAGCAGCTCATTACATTCAAATCAGTAATTTCTGAGTAATTTAAGTCATTTGAGTGTGACTTGTTATATAAGATATTTCTGGATCTCTCTCTGGTGTGGACATTTTCCCAGTGTATTCCTTCCCCCAAAAACCAACCAACCAGAGGCTCCACTTCCATCACTCCCCAAAAACATTTCATTGCTGCTGTTTCCCATCAACTGTAGTGGTCTTTGTGGTGTAAAATTATGCAAGAGTATCCTTCTGTACCTTATTTATTTATTTATTTATTTATTGTATTTATATTCTACCCTTCTCACCCCGAAGGGGACTCAGAGCAGATCACAATGTATATATACATAGCAAACATTCAATGCCATTAGACATACGACATATATAGACAGACACAGAAGCAATTTAAGAATTTACAGCTTCTGGCTTCATGAGGATATGCTCAACTCTGGCCACAGGGGGATCTGCCGCTTCACCATCCACTTGTGACACCGAGTCCTTGATGGAGTACTTCCTCATTCTTCCGCACACTGCTGGAAGGTTTTATGGTGTTGTAAATTAGTTAAAGTAGCCTCCCTGCATAAAGATGTACCTAAATTTTCTACTCGACAGTTACAACTGTCTTTCAAGCTGCATAGGTCAACAGCGAGCTAGACTATTAATAGTCGGGAGCTCACTCCGATCCAGGCTGACTTCGAATTCATTACCTCTTGGTCAGTACCATAGTGTCCTACAGACTAGCATCTCCTTTCCTTCTAAGGACCTCATCACATTTGCCACCAGAACCACTATGGATCGTAAAAGAGAAGGGATGGAATGAATGTTGGAGATGGCTTTTTTCATCCCTATTGAAATTTTGGACCCACAGGAGTAGTACTATGTATTTAAAGCATGAATTGGAATTTGAAATCACACATCACTGAGTTCCTCTAGGTCCATCCCTATAGGAGCTAATATTTTTGGCTTATTTGGCAATTTACTGTTAGAATTACTGACAAGAGCATGCATAAAGTGACTTCAGCTCTTTAGTAAAGGTGTTATACGTGTTCTAAGTATCTCATTGCTGTTCATTATTTTAAATAAAAATGAATGGGCATACCAGAATTTAGCATACATACCAGACATTACTAAATATATACAGTAATTAGCACAGCTGATATATGAAGCAATTTCAAGCACTCTTTAAACGCTGACCTCTAGGACTGCTGAATGCAATGAAATAAGTAAGGCACCATGGTTCATTATGGAACAAAGCACTTTTTTAGCAGCTCTAAGACAAATAAAAACAAAGAAATAAAATAAAAACATTGGATGTTTAAAGCAATGTCTCAAAAAAAAATTATTTTTTTATTTTGAAGAGCCCCATATCTGTTTCTGCAACCCAAAATCCTACACTGGGATGAAAATGGCCAAACCAAACATGCCTTAAAGCAGTGGTTCTCAACGTGTGGGTCCCCAGATGTTTTGACCTTCCAGAAATCCTGACAGCTGGTAAACTGGCTGAGATTTCTGGGAGTTGTAGGCCAAAACACCTAGGGGCCCCCATTTTGAGAACCACTGCCTTAAAGCATAATATATCCTCCCTTACAACCTGTAAGATGTCAATCTTTCATCTTTCAGTTCCCCAGTTTAAGCCTAAAGTAATAATGACAATGACAATGATATGACCATGCATTTATCCATATGCAAATTTTTAAAACCTTGATCTTATAACTGCTTAGGAATGAAATGTGCCTCCTATTGATTTTAACTTTGAGTGAATAATTACTTCTCTGAAAAACGGGTTGTAATGATGAAATACCAGGTGTGGATGATCTTTATTGCCTGTTTGATTATATGTCTTTACAGCAAAGAAAAGCTCAACTCTCTTACACTTCCCTTCCATTGCAATCATGAGTTATAGACTTTTTCACACTCATAAAATAAATATAATAGGTAGAAGACTCTACCTGACAAGGCCTTTATTGAATTTCATGGGCAAAGCAAATATGAGATATCAAAAAAGAGCTTGTGCTTTGAAGAAAGGCAGTTGCTGGAGTGTTGGAAAGAGGAAAATGGGGAAAGAAACAACAAATTTGCTTAGAAACGAAGACTGCTGTTTTGACTGTAGAGAGTAGGCTAAAACAACAAATAGATTTAGGATGCCTATTACGTTACAATAGAGATTAAAAGAGGTGTGACATCAAATATTAGGAGTTCAATTTAGAAATAGGCTGGCTACACTGACAGTGGGAAATAAAACTCTTATTAGTATTAAGGAAATAACTTGATAAATTTGAACAGTGGTATATGAAGACTTTTAATGGGGCCTACTGAGAGTGTGAAAGGTATCCTGCAAATCGTGGTCTGGTCTTAAAGTTGATGTTTTTATGGAAATAACTGTGTTAATGCAATATATTTTATTTACTGTGGACAAGCAGAATAAAACTAGCCATGATGTGTAATTATGTTCAGTGTGTACCGCTGTACTCTGTTGTGAAAACTAAAATATTTTTAAAGGTCTTTTGTACTCAGAAGCCTGGGATTCTTGGAAATCAATCTCTAGTATCAAACAAAGCATAACCAATGCAGTTTTTAATTCTGTATTTCTTGGCTGAGACACACACACAGGCAGTGTATTCACCTTCCTACTAGTACCCCCCCCCCCCCCCAATGTAGTTTAAGTCCTAGGATGGACCAACATTCAGGAATCCTGGCTTGAAAAAAGGAATTGATCTCCCACAAACATTACAAATCAGGAACAGACTGCCACTTTATTATTCTTTTGAAACCCCTTTAATAATTAGTATTATGCATGGCACAAATGGGTTCAGATTGTTGGGCAACGTCATTCAAAAAAATTATTTAATACTTAGGTATACACTCTGGGTTATAGTTGAAACTCCACTAAATATCCAGTAGAACAGTGGTTCTCAGCCTTTCTAATGCCGTGAACCCTTAATACAGTTCCTCATGTTGTGGTGGCCCTCAACTATAAAATTATTTTCGTTGCTACTTCATAACTTTAATTTTGCTACTGTTATGAATCGTAATGTCAATATCAGATACGCAGGATGTATTTTCATTCACTGGACCAAATTTGGCACAAATACCCAATACGTCCAAATTTGAATACTGGCGGAGTTGGGAGGGATTGATTTTGTCATTTGGGAGTTGTAGCTGCTGGGATTTACAGTTCAACTACAATCAAAAAGCATTCTGAACTCCACCAACGATAGAATTGAACCAATCTTGACACACAGAACTCCCATGACCTACAAAAAATATGGGACGGGTTTGGTGTGCATTGACCTTGAGCTTTGGAGTGATAGTTCACCTATATTCAGACAGCACTGTGGACCAAAACAATCATGGATCTGGACCAAACTTGGCATGAATCATAGAATAATAGAATCATTGAGTTGGAAGAGACTTTATGGGCCATCCAGTCCAACCCCCTGCCAAGAAGCAGGAAAATCACATCCAAAGCACCGCGGACAGATGGCCATCTAGCCTCTGCTTAAATACTCAATATGTTCCAATTTGAACACTGGTGGAGTTTGGGGAAAATAGACCTTGACATTTGGGAGTTGTAATTACTGTGATTTATAGTTTACCTACAATCAAAGAGCCTGTCGCACCTCAGAATAGTTCACCTTGCTGTTGACACCAAGTCACACACAACAATAGTCTTTTGTAATTTTTATTAAGCTAAAGCAGAATATATATAATCAAAGTAGGCAGAAATAAAGATCTGAAAGTAGTTGCAAAAAAGAGTCGGTAAATCCAAAAGTCTTTAGTCACAAAGCATGAGTTCATTTCCAAAGAAACATTAGCCCACTGGTTGCAAGGATTCAAGAACAGGAGAATTTCCAAGGCATGAAGACACATCCACTCTGATGAAGCGAGAATTTGCTTTGACAAAGAATTGTCTCTAAACACACACTTTTAAAAGCAACCCAAAAATGCATTTCTCTTCCCTTCAGAGGCCTCCCGTTTTCCAGCTAATCTCAGGCTGCGCCTAGGCATTCCTTTCCATTGCAAACGATCTGCTCGAGATAGCAATGACACTCCTTGATTGTCAAGGTCAACTAATTCATTATCTTGCACCTGAATAGGAGCCTGAGACAAATCCAGCTCATTATTTCCCATGGGAATGTCTCTCTGGTTGTTATCTATGACAGGCTGGTTCAGGAGTTCATCCACAGGCTGTGCTTCTTGCTCTTCTGAACCAGCCTGTATAACTCCATGATTTCTCAGCCCCATGACATCATCCTGGAATTCATCTTGCATCCCATCCTCTAGCTCCTGCATCTGAAAACCAAAATCCCCTTCCTCATCTTCACTCTGGTTCTGCTGCTGAGTCACAACATAGCCCCTTGAATCCCACCAACAATGGAATTGGGTCAAACTTCCCTCACAGAACCCCCATGACCAACAGAAAATACTGGAGGGATATGGGAGGAATTGTCAGTGATTTAGGGGAGATGTAGTTCACCTACCTCCGGAGAGCACTGTGAACCCAAATGACTATGGATCTGGACCACATTTGGCACAAATACCTCATACGCCCAAATTTGAATGTGCTCTCCTTCACCCTCACATTCGCACCATGCTAACATGTGCCGAGCACACCTACTCTCCCCTCCCTGGTTGGAGACTCAGAAACAGTCCTTCCCTTGGCTGCGAGGCCAGCCAATCACAGCAGGAGGAGGGCTATTGGTGGGTGGATTCACCGTCTGTTTCCAAAATGGAAGAGAAGGACAGGATGAGAGATCTGCCAAAGGGGTTCCTAAGACCATTAGAAATATGTGTTTTCTGGTGGTCTTTGGTGACCCCCCTCGCGACCCCCCAGGGGTCCTGACCCCCAGGTTGAGAAATGCTGCAATAGAGGAACCATGGAAAGCAAACAGAAAAAAACCAAGTTGAGAAAGCTGTTTAATGGCAAAAGGAATCCCACCAGGAAGTGAATTTCAACATCAATGGAAAAGTAGGAAAAATAACATGGTTAGGCAAGTTAGAATTGGGAATGGATAATGGGACATCTAAAGTCCCTTCCCTTGCTAGCCCGGGGGCTCATGTAGTTACCTTCTCTTGTAACCAAGAAAGAAAGGGGAAAAGAAAATCAACCCTAGCTTGCTGCTACCCTCTTAGTTAAATGGCAGGATTATGTTCCACTAATGCAGTGGCTCCAACCTGTAGTTCTCCAGGTGTTTCAGACCTCTGTTCCCAGAAATCCAGGCAGTTAGCCAAGCAGGCTGGGGTTCTGGTAGTTGAAGTCCCAAAGGTATGAAGGATCTCCCTTCATACCTTCTACATATTTATGAGAGGGCTCATGTGTTAGTCAATAGCAACAGTATTAATCTTATATCATGATGCATCTGTAGAAGTAAACATTCTCTGGAGGCTGGGCTATCTTCAGAAAAGATGGATGTGACATAGGAAAATCCAGTTTGGATCTAAGGTAGAATGATAGACAGTAAAGTGCAATGACAGAATCTTTGGTTTCTGGCTATCACAGTTCTAGGTAGAACAAAGAATGGAGGAGGTTACTGTTGGCAGGGGATAAAAAGATAGCAGAGACAAGTGGCTTTGGGTTTAAAGAAGTTGCTAATTCATATATATATATATATATATATATATATATATATATATATATATATATGATTCAGCACCTTGAATAATTTCTTTAAAGTCTAGACTAAAACATGGTGTGGATTTACCATCCAAGAACATAGAAAAAACTGATGTGACTGAAAGAGATTAGTATTTTATTCAAGGTGACATTGTTTTAGTACGTGAAAACAATTTTGTGTGGAGCAATTACTAAATAACTTAAAGCAGTGGTTCTCAACCTGAGGCCCCCAGATGTTTTCGCCTACAGAAATCCCAGCCAGTTTTCCAGCTATTAGGATTTCTGAAAGTTGAAGGCCAAAAACATCTAGGAACCCCAGGTTGAGAACCACTGACTTAAAGGAAATCAGGAGGGGAGGATCTGTGGGAGAAAATCTGGTTCTCAGACTGTTCATTGTTGCTCTATGTCAGACAAATCATAATCCTTGCTAGTCTATGTGAGTGAGTCCACAAGAAGAATTCTTTAGTAGTAAATCAAATGTATTCCTCACATGCTCAGGGACACTTTTCCTTTCATATTTCTGGTATTAAAACAATAGCATTGTTTCTAGAATTTATTACAGCTGAATCGGTCGTAGCACGATCATTGCCCAAAGATACTTGAACAAAATTTGTTTCCTTTCTGACTTTCTTCAGAAACAAACAAAAATGAATGTGTCCAGATGCTAGTTCATGGCTTCTTATGAGAAACAGTGCCTTCAGGAAGATGTTTGTAGCCTATGAAGGAAAATATCTAATACTGTACAGCACCAGGAGAAAAAGAAAGTTTGTGATGTTAGTAAATCTCTGTGTGTGGTCACATAAGTCTGTAAATTAGGGAATGCAATAGGATGACCAGAAGTCTGTGGAAAGAGATGAGAGCTTTTGATTTATCGTATCAGAAGCAAATTGAGAAAACAGTTATCTGTACACATAATAAAAGTAAAAAATCTGTATGTGTGTATGTGGTAGAGCCTCCCACCTCCACAAACAGGCTATAGTTCTCAGTGCTGAGGAGTCACCAAGACACTCTCTCCTAGGACATTGCAGGTTATAGCGAGCACCATTAACATGTAGACCTAACCCCTGCCAATGTCCTCCCCAAATACTATGGGCCACCACCCAAGGAATGCTTTCATTTGGGGACAATTTCATCCTAGATTTTATGTTTTCCTCCACCACAGGCAGGCATTCCAGGGTTCTCCATTGGTGTGGAATTTGCATGACCCCGCCCACTGCCTCTCCCTTTCAAATCTGTCTGCATAACAAACAGAGTACAACTGAACAACAACTAAACATACTGGAGGAATTTGGGGGATTGATTCCACATGATGGAAGTTGTTCACCTTAAATCAAGTTAGAACACTGTGACTCCCACTGTGGGATTTATAGTTGTAGTTCACCTATGCCTAGAATGCACTATGAACCCAAACAATGATGGATCTGGACCAAACCTAGCATGCATACCCAATATGTCCACATTTGAATACTGGTGGTTTTGAGGACAATTGGCCTGGTGATTTTGGAATTGTAGTTACTGGGGTGTATAGTTTACCTGCAGTGAATGAGCACTCCGAATCCCACTGATGATGGACCAGGACCAAACTTGACATACAGAGCCCCCATAACCAACAGAACATACAGAACAAGTTTAGGGAAACAAGAATTGTAATTCACCTGTATCCAGAGAAACAGTGATTCCCCACCGACAATAGACCTGGACCAAATTTGGCATAGAGAAGCCTCATGACCAACATAATATATTGCAGAAGTTTGGGGAAAAGGGAGTTATATTTCACCTGCATCCAGAGAAACAGTGACCCCTACCGAAATGGACCTGGACCAAACTTGGCACAAAGAAGCCCATGACCAACATGATTTTGCAAATTGTAATTCACCTGCATCCAAAGAGCACTGAACTCAGCCAGTGACAGATCTGGACCAAACTTGATACACAGACTCAACATGGCGTACTGAAAATACTGACAGATGTTTCAGGAAGATTGCCCTTGGAATCTGGGAGCTGTAGTAGTTCACCCCCATCCAGAGAGCACTGCAGTCAGACGGTGACCAGCCAAAAACAGATCTGGACCACACTTGGTGCACAGACCCAAAATGACCAACTTTGAATACTGGGTTCAGGGGGCATTGACTCACACCAAACTGAGCATACCTAACATTCAAAAACAAACAATACCTTTTTCAAATAACCTGTGCATCACTTGGTCCCCAAGCTAGTAATGTATAAAAAAACACAAACAAAGTTAAAAACTTGGCATTATGCTAAATTTCCTTTGATCAGAAGTTGGCCACTTGGAGTGCTTCTGGTGTTGCTGTAAGAAGACCCTCCACTGTGCATATGGCAGGTCTCAGACTGCACTATAGTAAGTGGTATGTGGTTTGCTCTTCTCTATACTTGCATGTTGTGGACTCCACTTTATTTCACCCCAGATGAGAGCTGAAAAATGTATTGATTGAAACAAATGAGACAAAGCTTGGATTTCTAGTCCATAATAAGACTGAATTGCCTTAAACTGAAGTGCTGTATGTTGCTCAATGGCTGTGAAGTTTGTTTTCTTAGGAATGCTTTAGAGATGCACAGAATGCTCTTCCTCACAGCTGGAGATCAGACAAGAAGGGTTATAGCAGCTTGCTCTTAAGACTTTGCGTCTATGATTCAGATGTAAAGCCTCCCAGTTCAGTACCACAGACCTCTTTCTCTTGACATGTTGTTTCAGAAATAAAGAAACCAAAATGAGTATATGTTTGAAACAAGCCTTCATTACGTTCTTATACAAAATAAAATAGTGGTGGCATTGTTTTTGCTGGGCCACAACATACATTTTTTTAAAGCTTTGAAGCCACTGCAGTGACTTAGAAGGTTTGAAGGCAATTAAAATTTTAGGAAGCAACTTTGTAACAGAAGCTTTTGAAGGGTCTTACATATTTCATGACATAACCACTTTCAGCAAAGGCAGCAGAAACATTGGTTCACTATTCCCACTGGAATGATTCAGTCTTACAATTTCCTCCCCAATGTCTCCAACTTTCCCACCATTTTCTTGAAAATTCATCCAAACAATTCCCTAAGCGAAACATAATAACCACAACTAAAACATACAGTAGATGTCACTGAGTGAGTCTGCTTTCCCTAGTGCCCTGAAAGCCTGAGGACATGTAGCCATAATAATGACCTGCAGTAAAAGAAAGGTGAAGAATAAATTATGTCTATATTGAAATAATAAACCACATACAAAGAATTACAGACACAGGTCATGAAGTTTTAGTGAGTGAATAGAATTTCAAGAGTATCCAATAATTATGATCTTGCTCATAAGAATTAAATATCACCAATCTTGACTTTATTATGTCATTATTAATAGTGTGGATTATAGGTATGGTGTTTTGTAAAAAAAATTCTCCCAATTTTACCATTTTAACCCTGTTGTTTTCACAAATGTAATTATTTCAGATGGAATAAATTATGCCTTGATTATATTTGCAGGTGGCAATCATGCTTCTTTATTGCCGGCTGGTAGAAAACAACTTACAATGAATAGCAGAGCCATCTAACATTGGAACCTTAATAGAAAGTGTTATTATTCCACACTGTATTTTATTCAAGAATCATTCCTCTTAACTATGTTTTTAGAGTGAGTATCTGCTTTCACAAAGTTACAAATAAAAACAAAATAAAAACTCTGTAATTGGATGTATTCATAAGGCAATTTAAACAATTATATTGTCTCTGTGATTGTCAGGTCACAAATTTAAAAAGTAATTTTCCAAAATAAAATATTGGAGGTATGCTTGTGAATTTCAATTACTTCTCTGTGTAGTGTGGCATGGTGGATGTTAGAGTGGTCCAGCATTTCTGTGTTCTCAAATAATATGTTGTGTCCAGGTTCATCAAGTGCTCTGCATTGAAATTCACAAGCATGTGGACAATGTCAACAGAAAGGAGAAAACCATGAAAATGAACAAAATCTGGCTACCAATATTTAAAAACTCTAAAATCAGGATAGTAAATAAAGATCTTAACTCAGAAAAACAGACATGAAACAATCAGGGCCAGTTAACACCTCCCATCAAAGGATTTCCCCAGGCAGGAAAAAACAGACTTTGAAGCTGCAAGGCTATTCAATGCTAATCAAGCTGGACAATTGCACCATTCACACTTGCCTCAAGAAGACAAGAGTACTTTCTCCCACCCTGGACCTTCCACAATTATATAAACCCCACTTGCATAGTTTTCCAACAGACCTCACAACCTCTGAGGATGCCTGCTATAGATGTGGGTGAAACATCAGGAGAGAATGCTTCTGGAACCTGGCCATACAGCCTGGAAAACTCACAGCAACCCAGCTGAGTGTTTGTTGCTTGCTTGTTTAAAAGGCTGAGTACTTATTTGTAAGATGGTGTGTTTGTTTTTAAAGCTTTGTGGTTGCTTTGGTGGCTGGTGCGCTGATACCTCTGCTTGAGGTCTAGTGTTTGAGGCCTTGGTTTGAGGCCATGTGCTTGAGGGGGTGGAGCCTTAGCTGTGTGCTTGAGTGGTGGAGCTTCAGCTAGATCATCTGACTTTTCTTGGGGTGGAGCCAGTTGCAGAGGCCCAGAAGCAAACACCTGTGGTATGCACAGTTTCAACAGCATTCATCTCTGAATAAAATAAAGGGGGGAAAGTGAGGTGTTTTGAAGAGAGCGATAGGAAATCTGGGGAAAGTTCCTACTTTTAATCTTAATTGCCCGATTATGAAGCACAAAAAGGAAGAAAAAGGAAATGGCAGGACCTCTGTGTGGCGAAGGTGATGAAATGCTAACAGAGGATAGGGAAAAGGTAAAGCTGCTCTACACCCTCTTTTCCTCGGTCTTCTCCCAAAAGGAGACCAATGTTCAACCTGAGCAATATGAAAGAATAAGTAGCTGAGGAAATAGACTTTCTACAAAGCCAGCTAGGCCCAAATATCTGAGAAAGAACTTCTCCCAGTTGTGTATTTGGGACCTGAGTAGCTCTGAAGAGCACGTGTACTTTTAACAAAGTAGGCTTGACAGGAATATGGAGATTTAACATCTGTCACATTTTGTCACCTGTGTCAACTCTGTTCTCAGATGTAAATTTTCATCACGTGGTTATGATGTCAGTTGTTGCTGGTTCTCTGTTACTCCATGAGTGAAGTGGTAGAACAAGGAAACAGTACTGTTATTCCATCCCCACCCCAACATCAGGTTTTTGTCAATGATGCCCACCAACAGTAGGCGATGCAAGGGCTACATAAAGATCTCTAGTTCCCTCTTGTGGCTTGTGGTTCATTGCACAGGAATTAATAAATTTAACTGAGCAGTGAACTTTGCACAGACAGGATGGACCATTATTTCAAAAAAAAAGGAAATGATTGGTTTGTGTTCTGGGATCTTCTTAACATTTCCTCCTTTGAGAACATGCCATCAAAAGCTTCTGCAAATAGTGGCCCAATACTTTCAAGTAAATCTAGAAATGCAGGATGCAAAACTAGCACATAGAAGTAAGGTGTGATTTGCTGGTTTTGACCATGTGGTGAATTTAATGACAATGTATACCACACCACATATAGTCAGCTATAGGCTTATGAATTGTGCACTCATTGATACCACAATACATGGTTTGAAAATATTAAAAATAAAAATTCCAAAAGGAAAAACTTGAATTTGCCATTAGAATAAGGGAGACAATTTTACTATAGTATACCAAAACATATAATGGGACTTGAGCATCATGGGTTTTGGTGCCCAGTGGATGTCCTAGACCACAACCAAAGGCCCATTGCATTGTGCAGTGTGCATTGGAGTTATACTCAGTACATTAACAAACTGAGGCCAAGTTTGGCAAGGGCTGTTACAAATCAAGTCAGTCTACTGACAGGCAATGTATGGGGTGAAACCAGTTTAGCTTCCGTGTAGAACAGTGTGATGTGTTTTCAGAACCTTTTGTGAATTAGAAAATGTTAGATGTGAACTAGAGTAGACTGTGTCTAGAGAAAAGTGGAGGATGGGATCATCTTCTTACCATAGTATATCATCCCATTGCATTTGGAATTCAATCAGATAATATTCCCAACACCATCACATGCTCTTTCTTTTGACAATTTCTTCCAAAATCATCCATGTTCTCAGCTATCACATGAACCAGTGTAGTTCCTGCCCATTCACATTCCTTGTACCATGGGGGAATCTGGCAGATCCAATCACACTTATAAATATGCACCTTCTGCCATTTCCTCGTAAATCAGGAGCTCACAAAATGATTTCTCCATAACTTCAGTTCCCCCTTTTTCTACACATTTTTAAAACACATCACAGATCGAGCGTGGGGGGGGGGGGGGGGACATGTGTCTGATGAGGTCCCTGATCTCCTGGTAATTGCATTTTGTGTTCAGTACAGATTACTAACTTTAGTGCTCCAAGCAAGTATTAATATGTTCTTTAACTATGTGTGTAGGTTCTGGGAAGGTTCAAAAACACCTGAAGAATTTATCCAAGTCCAATAGAAGAGAGGTGAAATAAAAGGAATTAGGGCCCTTTCCACACAGCTGTATAAAATCCACACTGAACTGGATTATATGGCAGTGGGGCCTCAACATAACCCAGTTCAAAGCCAATATTGTGGATTATCTAGTTTGATATTCTAGGTTATATGGCTGCATGGAAGGGCCCTAAGTCAGAAAGAAAAATACTACTACATAGTTAATTCATTGTCCTTGACAATAAGAACTGTTTAGTAGTAGGATACTTGACTTTGAAAGGTGAAGGACTCTCTTCCACCTCAAATTTTCAAACAGAAGTTATATGACTACCTGTCAAGAATGATATACTATGGATTCCTGTTGATGGGGGTATGGATCACATTATTCCTTTTGCCTGTACAATTCTGTGATTCTGTTACTCCTTGATTCCAGCATGGTAAGTCATCCAATGACCTTTTGATAAATCTTTATTGCTCAGCCTGATTTATTATGCAGGGCTGTTGTGAGGGTAAAATGTTATATGCTAGTATATCCTGTTCTGAGATATATAGAAGGAAAGAATACAATGTCAGAAAGGAAATGTTTCTTTTTTTTCTATTTATTAAATCTGAAAAGCAGCATGATGTATTCCAATTGCCTATTCTTTATAATTGTGGCTGGATTCATTTTTTTCTGACTGAATAGTGACACTGTGTGGACACCTTGCACCAGATAGGAACAAAGAGTTGAACCTGATGATGAACATAGCATTCCATCAACAGTCTTAAGATTTTTATTTATTGGCAAGCCTCTTATAACCTTCTTTAATTGCAAATTATTCGCTCTTTTAACATTATTTATTTCCTTTCTTTCCCCCACAAAAAAGGGATTCAAGTTAGTTTACAATTAAAACAGATATAATATAGCCGATAGCATACAAAGGTCAATGTTACAAGGGAATTAAACAATTCATAATATTAAAACATATATTAAAAAGGATAATAATCAGCTAAAATAGTTCTCACTTGGTCTATGTTTCTCCATATTGCTCTATCTGTCCTTTTATATGTTACTGTTTTGATGTAAGTCTAATCATGATTTTATCTCACTGGTTTTTCTATGTATGGAGATGTATATCTTTTTTTAAAAAAAAAAAAAAAGTGGGGTACAAATATTTTTAATTGCTTATTTAATGGGAAGTATGCACGTTGCTAAGGTTTGAGGCTCACATACTTTCTATTTGTATTATATACATGTTTGTACAGATTATTGGGACTGAAGAAGAAATTCAAATTAAACCAATGTATAGCAAAAGTCTTCTTTTGACTCTTAAAATCTATCTTCCTCAGATTAGGAGAGACATATTACCCAAGGTCTTTTGCAAATGATGGAAAGAATTCATTTTCTCCTTCTACCTGAAAGGATTTCCTTCAGTGCATAACCTGGCACTGTATTGACTTACCAGATTTGAATACAAATCACGTCCTCCTCTGTCATGGTTCTTTATTTCTTCAGTGCTTTCTCTGTTATCTGCATCAGGACATTATGGGACTTTACAGCCTTTATTAAGTAACACCATCAACTGCTCTAAAGAGAGACAAAATGCCACTAGAAAGATAAACCGTGACATTTCAAAGTCTCTGAAAAAGGAAACCTCTAAAAAAGGCAGGTTTCAGTTTATGTTTTGTGATTCCTGTTTTATTTAACAGATATAACTTGCATGTAAATTAATCTGTTGCTCTACTGTCATTTCGTCCTCTTTAACCATAGAATAACATTAGAAACATTGAGCTAAATTCATTGAGGATCTAATAACTTTTCTTTGAATACAGAGAGTTATATTCATTTTGACCTTGATATGTTTAGAAAGTGATGCATTATCTGGTTCCAAACAAAGTCTGGTATAACTATGGATAAAAGTAAATTTGCAAGTCTGTATTCATAGGCTTTCATATGAGGTGAAACATTTATTGATCCTCTTTATTTGTATAAACACAATAGACTACAGTGACTGGTTCTAATTCCAGCATACATCTGTTCACTTTTGATTAACTGCATTCTCTTGTTATATGATAGGGAATCCTGCTTTCATTTCCAACTGTAGGCGTGTACATGTCTTCTATGTGATTGCACAATTGAAAAGGGCTAAGTCATAATTGATGAACTTTGATATCATCTGCAGCTCAATGAAAGAGGAATGAACAAGCTAGTTCAAACACATCCCACACATGCACACATACATTATCAGACTGTTACTATTGATTCTACTTAAACATCCCTTTATTCTCTGTAAAGCTGGTGTCTCCTAGACAACTTCCTTACCAAGCCAGCTCGGTTTATGGGGCAATTTGGTGGGATATTTTAGTCAATGACTAAACATCAAAGCACAAGAAGAAGGATTAGACATCAAATCATTATGATGTGAAAATAGCACAGAAAAGCACATTTGTCTAAACTTAGATTCAACGTATTAATAAAACAATTTAAGCTCACCCTACTCTTCTAGAAGTGCAGCTTCTATTTTTTTTAATCAGCTCTTTGGCACTGGAGTCTAGTTTCCTCACCTCATCTTACATCCTGTCTTGTCTTCTTTTTTTAATATAATTTTTATTGAAACTTTGTTGATACATAATAGTGTTATAGGGGCTGTAGACTAAAGGAAAGGTTAGTGAGGGAAGATTTGGGGGTAGAGGGAATGGTAGTAAGGAAGAAGAAGGGAAGAAAAAAAAGAGGGAGATGGGATAATGATGGAGGGGAAAGGGTGAATAATGGGTTGAGAAGGGAAGGGTAGGAGTACTGGCTATTAAGCCAGGGGAAAATTACCTAAGCTCTGGGGATTGGGTGTAGGGTGACTTCAGTTCTTCTCTTCCAATATAGTTCATTCTATCTTCAATCATATTCTTTTAAAAAACATACAAACACTAGAATAGAATTAAATGTGGGAACGGTTAAATTTAAAACCCTATACAACACCACCAGGCTCAGTCTCAAAAACTTTCTTCTTTAAAAGCCTTTGTGATAAAAAAAAAGTTTTAGCCTGCTGCCAGAAGGATGGCAGGGAGGGGGGAATTCCGGCATTTCTAGGCAGGGAATTCCAAAGATGAGGGGCAGCCATGGAGAAGCCCTGTCTTATGTCCCCACCAACTATGCTTGCTAATGGTTGAATATACAAGATATGTGTTCAATGCCATTGGATGGTGTGGACTCTCTCACACATCCACAGTAGCTGAGAGACAATAATCCAGATTGGGCTTGGATTAATGGTCAGTGTAGATCCATCCCCAGAAAAGTTCCACTCATCTTAGGTTACTGAGTAATATATATGCAAACATGAGTGACTTTCTCAACCAACAGTAAAATTAAGAGTTTTTTCTGCCAACTCCATGAACTCCACTTACGTAGGACTTCATCACAAGGAGCTGGAGAAAACCTGGAAAAGTGAGGGAAAGGGTGGGGTTTCATAGAGTTCTGTCTTTAAAAAAGACAAATAAATTATTCACACCCATCACACTAAGATTGCCTCCTCCAGCTTCTAATTCAATTATCCCCAACTTAATCCCCATCACATGGGCAGGCAATGACTCCTCTTATTTCCAAGATACCAGCACACTTTTAAAAATAGGCATCCTTTAAGGCAGCACTGCCTTCAAGACTCTTCCACTGAAGCAGATTTAAGGCATTTTTCTTAAGGTGGCACTATCCATGGGGTTGTTTGCACTCAAGACCCTTTCCCTGAAAAAGAGTTAAGCACCTTTCTTAAAGCGGCACTTTCCCTGGGGCCCTTTGCCTTGAAGACCCTTCCACTGAAGCTGATGTAAGGGATTTTTCTTAAAGTGACACTTTCCATAGGGTCGTTTGTACTCAAGACCCTTCCACTGAAACAGAAACACTGTTCTTAAGGCAGCACTTTCCCTGGGTTTGTTTGCACTGAGATTTCCTCCCATTGTCTCTCCAGGATTTCAATTATTTATCTCCCCAATCATAGGAAGTGGTTTTAAATTAACCCCTGATCTTTTCTTAAGTCTCTGCACAGGAGATCTGGGGAAATTAGCATTTTTGGCTCCTCCCACACACAGGGTCATCATTTTATTTACAAGCAGGCAACAAAAGTGGTCAACAGGGATTAACATCACATGGGGAAATTGGCCATTTTATCTGTCTATGCAGGGAATTTTTAAAAAGTCAATTGCCAACTGGCTTAGGAATCATTTGAAAACCAAAGTTTAGAAATGGAAAAATACACTTAAAGCTTGTGTTGTGTGAAGGGCACAGTGGGTTGCCATTTCTTAAATGTGTAGAAATGCTGATTTTACTGTATGTTATGACAGTAAATTGCCACTAGTCCATTTTCTTGCAACAGAGTTTCGGGATACAGTCCAACAGTGTGCTCAGATCAGTGCTTCATGCACTGATGTTTTTGGATGATGTTTCCTCTCGAAACTAGAGGTGATTCAGTGTGGAGAAATGATGAAGGGAAATGAGCAGTGGAAACTGGGAACACCTTATGGATTTATTGATTAATTAGTTTTATAGTTTAGAAACTGTCTTCCTATATAGATTGTATCCAATGTAGTAAATAATATAAACACAACCACAAATGTCAAATGAAATGTTCAAAATAATACAACAAATGGAGAAAAATATGTCAGTAAAATGAGACACTTTAAACTTGACTGTCTGACCAGAAAAACGCTAAAAAGCCAGGGAGATAAAGATGGTATATATCTGCTATTTCAAGCTACAGTTGAAAAGAGCCCTGATGAACCACTCTAGAAGGTGTATTCATAATAAAATTGCAGTCCCTGAAAAGACCCTGCTATGAGCACTTCCTAATTTTCCTTATTGAAAGATAAAAACTGAACCAGATCGCAGTATATCGAGAAGCCCATTTTACTCCAAGCGGACTGGCCAAAATGTTTATGATGTGAGAGGTTATACAAGGACATCCAATCCACTCCAGACCTTAGAAAGGTAATTCTGATTCTAGGTTGTATAAAAAATACTATAGTGTAGATCAAGTGAAGTAGCAGTACCACACACCTGTAATACTGTGTCAAGTTCTGGGCATTACAGTTTAGGAAAGATATTGAGTAAATAAAATGTGTCCAGAGAAGGGTGACCAAAATGATCAAGGGTTTGGAAGCCAAGTCCTATGAGGAGTGGCTTAGCAAGCTGGGCATGTTTAGCTTGGAAAAGACAAGGTTAAGAGGGGACATGATAGACATGTTTGAATATTTTAAAGGATGTCACATTAAGAAAGCTTGATTTCCTCTGTCCAGAGACTAGGACACAGAGCAATGGATTCACATTACAAGAAAAGTCATTTCATCTAAGCATTGGGAAGAACTTTGTGGTGGTAAGAGTTATTCGAGAGTGGAATATGCTGCCTCAGAGTGTGCTGGAGTCTCCTTCTCTTGAGGATTTTAAACAGAAACTGGATGGTTGTTTATCAGAAGTGCTTAAATTGTGTATTCCTCTGTGTCAGGGACTGGATACCCTTGTGGTTTCTTACAGCTCTATGATTCTATGGATATTAGAAGGCTCATACTTAAATAAGAGCTGTCTTTATGTAATACAGTACTTGGCCTTGAACAGCTCTAGTTAATTGTCTAAAACAGTGTTTCCAAAGGAGGGATTTCTAGGTATTTTGGACTGCAGCTCTCAGAATCCCTGATCATTAGCCAGTACAGTGGAAGCTCCTGCCAGTTGAAGTCCAAAACACATGGAGGCTAAAGCAGTGGTTCTCAACCTGTGGGTCCCCAGGCAGGCCCGTAGCCAGGATTTTGATTCAGGAGGGGCTGGGATTTTTGGTTCGGGAGGAGGGGCTGAGTCTGGATGAGGGGGGTCTACCCTAGCAAACCTTTTGTATTGTTATCCCAATACCACCATGCATATGGGGGGGGGGGGTGAAGCCCCTCAACCCCCCCCCCCCGGCTACATGCCTGTCCCCAGGTGTTTTGGCCTACAACTCCCAGAAATCCCAGTCAGTTTACCAGCTGTTTGGATTTCTGAGAGTTGAAGGCCAAAACCTCTGGGGACCCACAGGTTGAGAACCACGGGTCTAAAGTCTCCCTTAGACTGCAGCTGTTATCTACTGACAGGGAAACAGGATAGAGAAACTCCACCAGAAACAAATATGGTGACTGCCATTTTAATATCCATTCCTGATACCATCCTGCAACTTCAAATGTACTTTGAAACATATGGTACTCTACAGCATCAACTTTTAGGAAATATGTTTTTCACAGTATTGCTATGAAATATGCAAGTTCTATAATTAAATCAACATTTGTTGAAGGAAGGGCAGGGCAGCACTAATATATGGAAAAACATACTCTATCATCAGGTGTTTGGTGAAATAGAAAGATTTCTACACATGAAAGATTAGTCAGTGAATCAGATTGATTAGTCACATAATTAATATATGTTGCATATTAAAAAGTGGATTTAAATAAATTCCGCCTGGTGCCAAATGTTTCAAATCACTTTTCAAACAGTAAATGACTTGTCTGTACTGTTTGTTTAAGAAAAATGGCTATCATCATCATTAATATCCTTAGAATATTACTTACATTTGTATGCTGTAACATGTGCTTTAATGAGTGTATTAAATAATGGAATAAAAGCAAGGTGATTAATTGAATTAAAACGCCTGAATCAGCCCCAAGCCCCTACTGGTTCATAAATCAATGGTGCCATGAAATTTAAAAAGAATACCTTTTAAAAATTGCATGTAAAATATTTTACAGTGCTTGATGGGCTCCAGTGGCAATTGGGGTTGTAAATCATCACCTTCTATTGTTCTTGCATGGAAGAATAAAACAGAATAGAATGTATTAGGGGTTTAGCAGATTTTGTTTTTACCCTTCATTTCTGGATTTCTTTTTGCATAAGACTTTAGACAATATACACTTTTTCTGCAAACAAATTGTTTGGTTTCAAAATTGTGTGTGTGTATACAAAACCCAATGTGTTTTCTAAAAAATATTTATTTGCAAACATTTCTGAAAATGGTGATAATGTCATGGTTTGGCAGTTTTTCCAGCACAGAACTCAGTGCACCATGATATCCTTTTCTCAAAGACATGGATAAAATTGCAGAATGTTTCCATTCCCATACACTTTTGGGCATGTCCTGTTCCATTAATGATTATATGCCAGCAAAATAAACATCAATAAATGATGGTATTATGCAGATTTGATAAAAAAAAATGCTGTAAGCCATGATAGGAAAAAAAAATATAGCCCAGATGTTTTTGTGTTGTAACTCTCAGAGCCCTAGTAAATGTATCTCATGATGAGGAATGCTGGAGATTGCTTTCTTCTTCTTCATTCACATAGTCGTCTCCGACTCTTTGTGACCTCATGGACCAGTCCATGCCAGAGCTCCCTGTCGGCCGTTGCTGCCCCCAGTTCCTTCAAGGTCAAGCCAGTCACTTCAAGGATACCGTCCATCCACCTTGCCCTTGGTTGGCCTCTCTTCCTTTTTCCTTCCATTTTCCCCAGCATCATGATATTTCCCAAGCTTTCCTGTCTTCTCATGATGTGGCCAAAATACTTCATCTTTGCCTCTAATATCCTTCCCTCCAGTGAGCAGCCAGGCATTATTTCCTGGAGGATGGACTAGTTGGATCTTCTTGCGGTCGAAGGCACTCTCAGGATTTTCCTCCAGCACCAAAGTTCAAAAGCATCTCTCTTCCTTCGCTCAGCCTTCCTTATGGTCCAGCTCTCACAACCATAGGTTACTATAGGGAATACCATTGCTTTCACTATGCGGACCTTCGTTGCCATTGTGATGTGCTTTTCACTATTTTATCGAAGTTGGCCGTTGTTCTTCTCCCAAGAAATAGACATCTTCTGATTTCCTGGCTGCAGTCTGCATCTGCAGTGATCTTCATGCCTAGAAATATAAAGTCTGTCACTGCCTCCATGTTTTCTCCCTTTATTTGCCAGTTATCAATCAGTCTGGTTGCCATAATCTTGGTTTTCTTGATGTTTAACCCCAGTCCGGCTTTTGCCCTTTCTTCTTTCACCTTGGTGATAAGGCTCCTCAGCTCCTCCTCATTTTCAACCATAAGAGCGATATCATCTGCATATCTAAGGTTGTTAATGTTTCTTCCAGAAATTTTAACTCCAGCCTTGATCTTCAAGTCCCGCACGTCGCATGATGTGTTCTGCGTACAAGTTGAATAGGGAGGGTGAAAGTATACAGCCCTGCTGTACTCCTTTCCCAATCTTGAACCAGTCTGTTGTTCCGTGGTCTGTTCTTACTATGGCTACTTGGTCTTTATACAGATTTCTCAGGAGACAGACAATGTTACTTGGTATCCCCATACCACCAAGAACATGCCACAATTTATTATGATCCACACAGTCAAAGGCTTTAGAATAGTCAATAAAGCAGAAATAAATGTTTTTCTGAAACTCCCTGGCTTCCTCCATTATCCAGTGGATATTGGCAATTTGGTCTCTTGTTCCTCTGCCTTTTCTAAACCCAGCTTGGACATCTGGCAACTCTCACTCCATGTATTGCTGGAGTCTGCCCTACAGGATCTTGAGCATTATGGTGATTGCAGTACAACAAGGCAAAACATTTTCATTCCATCAAGTAGTCTTCAGAGTGCTTCCACTGTGAATTGAACAGTCTGCAGTTGTAATAAGGCTGGGAAATTTAGAATAAGTTTGTTGATACAAAACATTGGCCACTATAAAAGTTGAATTGTGATTGGTCCCCCTAAAAAGCCAATCCACTGTCTAGCCATCACACATAACTTCCATTCTCAGAAATCCTTCCCTTCCATGCTCTAGTTCCATCTCGCCTTTCCTGGGTCAAGTGCGTAGTAGTATACTGTCATGTCTAGAGTCTTCCCTATTTGGGCATCATGGCAAAAAGTTGCAAAATAATGAAAGAGAGATGGGAAGAAGGAAGCATTACATGTGACTATATGTCACAGTAAGCTGTCTTCTTGTGCAAATAGAGGCAAGAACTAAAGAGGGAAATTTCTCTGTCACCAAAATAAATCCTGTAGCCATGCATTGTTGGGGATTACTTTGACAATTATTTATTAATAACTGTAAAATTGGTTGATAAAGTTACAGCATGCATGTTTTAAAGAGGCATGGATAACAAATGGGAGAAGAACAACAGCTTTGATATTACAATGGTTCATTATGGCTGCTTCAGTCGGGGGCTGGCCTTTTTATGATCTTGTAGGCTAATGACTTTGTATCAGTATTCTGGAAATGTTTTGCTATATGTTGAATAAGTATCTTTTCTTTTGCAAACAGATTTATTTTCATAGCAACGATGCAATCTTCTAATGTGAATACTGACAATAGGTAATTATTCAAAAGCTCCAGGGTTTTTCTCCCATATAGAACACCTAGATTTATTTAGACTTTTGCAAACACAGACTGCTCTCTACATTAATCATTTTGTACTCACTTCAAACTAGTAAGAAGTGATGATCGGCATTTGCTCTTCCACATGAAGTACTGCTGATAAGTTAGAGCCTTCCAGATGTATATGTTTCAACTAAGTTAAGTAATTGAAAAGATAAAGTACATTTCTTTAATCCCAATTTACATTTGTTTTAAAAAATCTTTAATGAGCTGAAGGAAAAATGTGTTGACTTTTCATTTAAAAGCAAAGCAAGAAACAAGTGTTCTTATATTTCTTGTTTTTTAATTCCATGTTTTAATACAAGATTGTAATCTATGTTCAAACTTATCTATGTTTTACCTATGGAAAGAAATAGACATATAACATATATGATGTAAAAGATTGTATTAAATTTCTAAAATTGGAGTTGTCACTTAAGTCTGGCTAGTGGCTAATATAAATGGAAAGCAGGGGCAATCAATTTGCATTTCAGGAATCCATATTCATCACTAATGTATAGAAAGAAGCATTTACATAATATAATCCATATACTTTCTGTTACACACAACACTTATTTAAAACTCAAAGAGGTTGTATATCATGATAACCATATTTGCATAATACCCCCCCACCAAGATGTACATGGGTATGTTCTAAAATAGAGACACTTGTTACCTATTATTCATTGTTATTTACTGGCCAAGAACACAGTAGAGTAAGCCATTAAGCCTGTCCAGTCCAGTCTTGTAGCTGTTTCTGAAAGAACGGAATTATATTAATGCCACATTAAGTATGTTGAGATTACAAATTAAACAGCTGGGATATAATTAAACACCAAGAATCAAGACATTCCTAGCTTGTGACCCTGTAGTTAGGAAACAATGCATTATAAACAGGAAAGGTCATTGAGAAATTTCACCTTTTTAAAATGGGCATTTGTCTGAAACATCCCCATATTTTGCTAAATACAAATATCAAGTAATGTGTCCAAGAAAGTTCAGATGGACACCCTTTGTTTGTAAGAAGTTTTTTTACAGAACATGAAATAGGGATTCTGTATTCAAATTTAGTTGTTGGGGGAGTGTGGTGTACATGAAATATACATATTGGACAAGTGTGGTGAAAGATACTGTCTAGGGAGAGAGGCTTCTGATGACCTTGCATATGGTGTTAGGCCCTGGAATACAGGATCTGATGAAGGTGGGGAAATAGGCTATTTAGTGGCAATGGGGGGGGGCTTCCCAGATTTAAGGCAAGAGCTTAAGAAACCCCTTTCCTGCGATCCTTTCCCTTCTCTCTTTAAGAGACAGCTGCTGTTCTGTTGTGGCCAAAAAAATTGGTGACAAAGTCCATGCTGTTACAGGTGTTCAAATCAACCAAACAAGCCGAAGGCAATTGTCCATAATGAATCCATACACAAGCCTACTATATAAGGTCTGGTTGCTGCCCTCATGTGCCTCCTTCTACTGGAATACCTTTGCTTAAATCACTAGTTTAGATTTGTTCTTTCTTACTGAAATTATTTGTTTATTTTGCTCATCTCATGCTGAAATTGCTGCCTAGGGCAACATTTTCTCCTTTTAGCTGGAATCACTTGTTTAGACCCACCAGAACAAAACAAAAAAAAAACTCATTAGCTCATTCTCTGGCTGTATCTATACTGCCATATCATATACTGTACTCTCAAACTTCAGTGCAGTTCAATGCTGTTAAATTTACCATATAAAGGCAGTCCTGTGTTACAAAAAAGTTAGGTTCTATAGGTTTGTTCTTAAGTTGAATTTGTATGTAAGTCAGATCAGGTACTTTTTTAAAGCATAACTCCAGACATTTTTTAAAGTTTTGGATAGCATAGGGCAGTGTTAATGTTTATTTTGCTATCTGTGCCCCTGTTCAGAAGATTGTACCTCAATTTCTGTCCTTGTGACAATTGGATTTTGAAAAGATAGAGTTGTCATGGAAACAAGGATTGGTGATAAAGCTTCAGTGGAGACACTTTTTTCCCATGATAACTCTTTCAGTACTGGATTTCCCTTCCCTGGTGATAGATTTTATCTCACTTCCTGTTATCTCACTCCCATTTGTAACTAGAAGTTAGATGTAAATCAGATGTTTGTAATTCAGGAACTGTCTGCAATGCAGTTTTCAAACTGGTTCCTCTTTACTTTTGCGATGGAACCCCAACAGAAGTAGCTGTATGTGGTGGGATAGGAGCCGACGGACTCTGTCGCCAAAGTAAGGAGTTGCTAGCGCATGGCACCAAAAAGTACCCCGCCTGATGAGGTCATTTGACTTTTCTTTAAAAATGCTGTCCAAGATGCTAAAACTATTCCATTGATATTGTTTGTGGATATCAATAGCTTCTAAAGAGTTCAGCTTACAACACAAAGTAATTTTACCACTGAAGCCAGGGGCAAGGCAAAGCCAAGCAATAGTGACAAAGCAAAAGTGGGTATTCTCACATGTATTCTAAGGAAGGAGCCCCCGGTGGCACAGCTGGTTAAACTGCCTAGCTACTGAACTTGCTGACCAAAAGGTAGTTGGTTCAAATCTGGGGAGAGGGGTGAGCTCCCACTGTTAGACCCAGCTTCTGCAAACCTAGAAGTTCAAAAACATGCAAATGTGAGTCGATCAACAGGTACCGCTCTGGCGGGAAGGGAACAGCGCTCCATGCAGTCATCCTGGCCACATGACCTTGGAGGTGCCTATGGACAATGTCGGCTCTTCAGCTTCGAAATGGAGATGAGCACCAACCCCCGGAGTCAGACATGACTCGACTTAATGTCAGGGGAAAAAAATTTATCTTTACCTATTCCAAGGAAACCAACACACACAGATCCATAGAAACTGTTACAGATTCCTTCCCAACATGTGTGCAAACATAAACATTTTCTTACATTCCAAACTTTAAAGTAGATAGGAATTGATTTAGAAATAGACCTGTAAGTATACATATGTAAATAACATTCATTTATTCACACAGATGGCAGGCATTATTGACCCAAACATATATCCAGGTAGTCACAAACTACCTCTTCCTGCCTACTTCTCTTTATAGCACACATAGGCACATGGCTGTTCACTCAAAGCCCCTTCCCCACAAACACAAAGCAGGCTGGTGGACAGACACATGTAGAAATTAAATAGAAATAAACTTTATTATGGTCCATGGACCTGCAGCTGTTAAGTGGATAACATACAGGAGTTTACAGAACATTCAAAACTGGGAAATGTGCTAAACAGACTCATAGTACACACATGTCAATTCACTGTCTCCTCATTTCTTCAATAAACATGCGCAGGAAGTAGTTATTAGACATCCTGTATATTCCCTCTCCCTCACTCATACTTTTGTAAAGCCTTGCCACATGCACATACCTTCTGAAAGGCTATCTCAAGCTCTCTTCCTCAGATTCCCATCCTGATCAACCAGTGGTCCCTTCTGCAATGAAACTTCTGAACATCTGTGACGTCCTTCCACACTTTGGAATCTTGATGCTGAAATGATCACATTATTTGCCCAAGATAATTGTTTAAGTATATACATATCACCCATTAAAAGTAGTTTCACTAAGTATTTTATATTGTTTGTGAATTACACTGAGTATATTATATTTTGCTCTTTCCAATTCTTTGAACAATGTAGTATATATTATTTCCAACCACCCCTACTTCTCTTAGTCATTTTATATTTGAAGAAAGAACCTCCTGAAAAATTAATAGAAAAGGAGTTTTTGATTTAGTACAATGAATGAAAAAATAATTTTCACTAAGAATTTTAGTTATTCAAATAGACCAAGTCTGCCATCCTGTATCTATCTACATGGAAATCCTATGCCCGTAACTCAAATAGACTAACTTTTTTACATAGGATATAGCTATATGTTTCTGTGTTCATACTCATATACATATAATAAAATGCAGATGATATGAGGAAGTCAGATTAACTTCAGAAATAGAAAAAAATGAAGTCATGCCAAAGGTGCCCAGAAGTCATAAAGTTAACACATTTTTATACACAGGAAAACTTTTGGTGTATATCATGTTGTGGTTTAGACAGAAGCATATAAGATTGTTTGTGGCATTTTAAACATGAAGTGTGAAATATATCAGGAGTTACATAAAAAAACGTGTAACAATATGCATGTCCAAGGGAGTGGACAAACATGTTTATTTTCAGAATTCCAGCTTGCAGGGTCTAGCCAATGTTTTGTTTTAATAAACAAACGTGATCCTGGATTTCAAAAATATCAGCTATAGAAGGTCGTTGGCTACATTTGGCATGATTCATAACATCTGACATTATTGCCATTTGCTCCACTGTGATATAATTCTTACCTGATTTATAACACTAAGGCAATGTAACATAAAAATATATTTCTTTATTCCATCCCTTGATGATCATAATAAACTTTACTTATTTTTTTTCAGTCACAACTGTACTCTTGATTTTCACAGGGTGGGCTGAATCAATTGTGGACTCAGGGTTGTTTAGTTAACAAGCCATGGGGAAGGAGAGTCGGAACTTACTTGAAATGATTTGGAGGGGATTAAAACATCTCAGTTATAATTAGAGTACTAGCCATTACTTTCCCCAAATGTAGTTAACTAAAACACAATGTGTAAATTCAACAAGCAGCATTTCATAGAGCTGTATCTATTTATTTCTTCATAATAATTCTACAACTTTAGTGTCTCTTTTCCCAGGTCTAGGATGGGGACCAGTAAAGAACCAGACATAGTCCACTTGGAGACAAAAACAGTGGATGGCCGTAAGTTCTTTTTCTTCTTTGTTGTGATTATACAAATACAGTGAGAGATAATACTGTACATTTCTCTTTGGATTTGGTCCAGGTCTTTTCCAAAAGTGGTAGCATTTCAGAAGTGCTCTGAAACTAAAGTCATTTTGTTTGTTTTGGGTTTTTAGAAGAGAAATGGGGAAGATTTGTAAGTCATGTTAAGGGAAAGCATAAAATGGAACAGCCAACAAGCATAAAATGTTTTCTTCCTGTGGACCGCTTCATTTGATTGGCTCTTTTCTAAAGATGTCACAGAAGGGTGTAAAATCCAAGGTCTGAATCATGGTTTTATTTGGTACAAACTACCTTGCAAACATTGAGAGAGCAGTGTGAAGTAGCAGAATGTTATAATTTTGACTGATAACATTCCCTGCCGTCAGTGGCTTTCCTTCTTAAGCTTTACAAAGAGTTACGAATAAGTATCTCTTGGCCTTACTTGTAAAAAAGAATCTAATGTTTATAACTGTGTTATCAGGGCTGCAATCTTATGCACATTCCACTTGGCTGTTGTTGCCACAAGCTCATAGGGCTTAGATTCAGCTATAGATTCAGCTGTTTATCCAGGTTGTGTCCAGGTCCTCCTGGACATGAATAACTTCCATATAAAAACAAAATCATTGCATTTTCAAGGGACAGAATAGAACAGACAAATCCATGATGTGGACAGAGGGTTAAAGTGCAGACATGGTTAACATTTTATTAGGAAAAACTTGGTATCCTGGCAAATTTTGAATAAGAGTTAAATGTAGGAAAAGACAGGAATTATTAGTGTCAATAAGAGAACTTTCTGCCACGGAGTGTGATGGAGGCTCCTTCTTTGGAGGCTTTTAAGCAGAGGCTAGATGGCCATCTGTCAGGGGTGCTTTCACTAGTGGTGGCCATGGTGAGAGCTGCCAAACTGTCCTCATGATCTACATGCAGGCTACACACACACACACACACACACAAGCAGATAATGATATACTAAGTACCTAACATATTTAGCTAAGAAATGCATCTCTCTTCAAAACTGGATTGAATGTTTGACAACAGAAACTCTTCTCCTGCCCTCACATAGCTCTTAAACACATAACTCGAAAAAAAATCTTACTGAAACCAATGGAGAATGCATAGCGTTGTGTGTTAAGGTGGTCTTTATTGTAGTTTGTAATTGGGTTTCAAAACAAAACCAGGACTTATCTAAGCCAGTAATTCTCAACCTTTGGTACTCCAGGTGTTTTGGACCTGGTGCTCCAGCCGGTCTGACAAGCTGTCAGAATTTGTGACAGTTTGCCAGACTGGCTGGGGCATCTGGGAGCTGAAGTTCCAAATGCTACTGAACTAAGCTATTCAGGTCCACAGTAACACCTTCTATTCTAGTTTCAAACTAGTATATTTTCAGCATTACCATTACAATTGAAATGGCATCTGTTGTTGGAAATGTGACTGCTGGAGATGAGAAGCATAACATTCCAATTACCGATGGGAGTAGGAAACATCTGTGCTAGAAATGGAACAAAATTAATTCTAGAGCTCTGCGATGGAATATATTAATTGACATGAATTAAGTGTAAGTGATGAGGTGCTTCCCGTGTAACTGGGTAAATAAAGATTCCACATGGATTGAATACCAAGAGAACAAGTGTTTTTGAATGCTTCCCTAACAAACCCCTTAAAGAAAAGAAATATTTAATTACTGTGAAAAGAGCTGTGAACACAATATTTATGCATCCTTCCGTACTATCCATTTCCCTCTTACTCAACAGTATCCTGTAATCTTAAAGGTTCTTCCTCTCTCTTCTATTAAATCAAAAAGAGAATTTTTG
This sequence comes from Anolis carolinensis, assembly GCF_035594765.1. Classification (NCBI taxonomy): domain Eukaryota; kingdom Metazoa; phylum Chordata; class Lepidosauria; order Squamata; family Anolidae; genus Anolis; species Anolis carolinensis. The sequence goes on from NC_085843.1 coordinate 227,246,680, forward strand.
CAAATCAGAATAATGCTAGGCTTTGGGGGAAGGAGGCAACCAGAGTGCCTTTCCCTTCTATCTCTCCCCCCCCCCCACACACACACAATTGAAAATTCCAGTATCACATAAATCCTTAAAGGAATTAAAACTCCTTTTCCCATGGGCTAGTTATTTTCTGTTATCTCCTTAGACATTCACTCAAAATCCTACCTTATTTTATAAAGCACAGCTGTTCCTTCACTGATACACCTCTCAAAGATAACTGACCACACTGCATTATTGATACCATCCTAGAAATGGCTTTGCGGGACAGGGCTGGCAGATTACTGAATATCTTTATCCTGTAGATGAAAAAGCCGCAACTAATTTTGTCAGTGATTTAAACACGACATTGAGTCGGATCTTGGTGAAACAAGAACCGTGGCTTGCTCAGCTTGAGGATGATTGCAGTGTGAATCAACTATGCTGAAAACATTTGCTACTGCTATGATGTTCAACCAACCATTTGTGTGAAATTTTATTTACTCATGCTAAATTACTGAACTTTGAGTAAGAAATGGGAACTTTCCATCTGAAACTCTAATAATACAGTTATGTTTCAGATCATAATTTGTTTTACGTACGTCGATGGTATATCTCTGCTTCTATAAGAGAATTGGTATGTGGCTGTTAACTTGTCACTGTCACGCCCAAGGCTACGGAGCACCAAGAACCAGACACGGAGGCCAATAACTATCTAATATCTTTATTAAGGAAATATATAAGAATAATAAAAACAAGTAGAAAATGTAGTCCAGAAGCAGACCTATCTAATGAGGTCAAATATAGTCCAGAAATGTTTTGTCCAATAAATGATATTAGAGTTCAAAGTTAAATCCCAAACCGAAACACACACTATTGCCAAGCAATAGTGTGGGGAAACGTCCAGGGTCTTTCAGGGTCCAAGGTAAAAATCCACAACAAGGTACGAGGGCAAGACTTGATTCTTGGAGCAAGGTCCGTGGCTAGGAGCAAAGCGAGGCAATTCTTGAATACTTGGAAAGACAAGGCAGTTCTTGAATACTTGGATTGGCAAGGCAAGGAAGCTGAGTTGCGGACTTGCGAAGTCCACACTAGACTGGGACACCAAATCACTCCTGAAGCTGCTCTGTTGACTCCGCACAGATCCAACCGTGCCAGGCACCTATATCTGGGTCTCGTTTTCCCGCCAAACAGGTGTCCAGCGTTCTCTTTCCCTAGAGAACGGAAAATGAAACCCAGTTTTCTCCAGATGTGAGGCTCCCTAGATTTTCCCAAGGGAAGCATGGCTAATCAATGTCTTGTTTAGCTGCGATTCTCAGACTCCTGCGAATCTGCTCCCTTTCTCTCCTTTCCGCAGTATAGGACTGTCTCCTGGCAAAAGGAGGCGAGGATTGCTCAAGGTCTTTTTTAATTGCTTCTTGGGCAAAAACATCAACATCGGGCATCCAAGCAGAGGCTGGATGGCCATCTGTCGGGGGTGCTTTGAATGCGATTTCCTGCTTCTTAGCGGGGGGTTGGACTGGATGGCCCATGAGGTCTCTTCCAACTCTACTATTCTATGATTCTATGATTCTATGATCTGAAAGGATTCCGGCTGTTGTTGATCCGGAGAAAACCCCATGTTTTCATCCTCATCTGCCACAGGGACACTAGGAGCGGGACTGCAAGGCCCATGAGTCATCACAGTCACAGCATATTTCTCATATTCTCCCCACCTTGACTCAATGATTAGGCAGTTTGGGATTATGTTAGACTGCTCTGTATTCTGTCTAGTCTAGTATGGCTACCATTACAATATTCCCAGTAAGTATGAGCAGTTGTTAGACCTGCACAGGAAGAGAGAAAAGTACATTGCGTAACCTTGGGTCACAAAAGGCCAAACTGCATGGTGTGTTATTCATGCTTTTTAAAAATGGACTAGAACTGGCTATTTCTTATGTTGAAGAAAAGGTAACTGTGGGGCCCCATGATATTTCCTACTGCCAGAGAACTGCCAATATTGTTCTTTTTTTGCTGCGTTTGTCCCAGTGATATTGTGTTCAGTATCTGCACTTCTGAGGGCAAATAACAGCAGGGACTACAATCCTATGCACTGTTATATGGGATTAACCCTTCTTGAACGTAACAAGATACCTCTGAAATATAAACGTATACACATAGGTTGCTTCTCAAATGTGAGACAGTGTGATGCTTTCCAGCCTCTTCATATGGAATTGACCACTATAGCTCTTTGTCTCCATAACTTACCAAAATGATGAAGGAATAATACTTCACAAAGGTTGGCCCAAAAATCCAGTCTTTGTAGCATCATAGAGTTGGAAGTTACTGTCCAGTGTCGTGCTATGCAGGAATTCACAGTCAAAGCACTCCTGACAGATGGCCATTAAACCTCTGTTTGAAAACCTCTAAAGAAGAAGACTATGCTTTATTTCAAAGCAATGTATTCCAACAGCTCTTACCGCCAGAAAGGCCTTTTTAATATTCAAGTGAAATCTCTTTTCCTGCAATTTGAATTTATTGTTCCTTGTCCTAATCTCTAGCACAGCAGAAAGCAAGTCTGCTCCATCTTAAATATGACAGCTTTTCACACATTTAAATTTGATTGTCATGTCACCTCTTAATCTTCTCTTCTCCAGATGAAACATTTCCAGATCTCTAAGCTCCTTCTCTTGGGCATGGCTTCCAGACCTTTGATAATTTTGATCATTCTCCTCTGGATATGTTCCACCTTGTCAAAATCTTTCCGAAACTGTGATTTTCAGAACTGGAGTCATGATTTAATGTGAATTCTAATATGTTCATTCACAGGCATAGGATTGGTGATAAAGCCACCCATGTCTTTCCCCAACTGGACTAGCAGTTCAGTTGTCCATCTGAAGGAGAGCTGGCACCCTTCTATTCCCACCCCCATTTTCTAGCCACAATGTATTAAGCCCAGTTGGGGAAGATGACTCTGTGCAGAGGCAGGGCCTACTGAACCATTTATCACATCTGAAGGAACAGGATTCACTGGACCAATTTTCTTCTAACCTGACATTTTTTTCTAACATGTAGACATGCCCCTTCTGGTAGAGAGAAATATCTGTCCCAGATCTTTAGAACTGTTCTAGAGCAGTGGTTCTCAACCTGTAGGTCCCCAGATATTTTGGCTTTCGACTCCCAGAAATCCTAACAGCTGGTAAACTGGCTGGGATTTCTGGAAGTTATAGGCCAAAACACATGGGAACTCACAGGCTGAGAACCACTGTTCTAGAGAATGATAGAGCTATTTAAGCTGGAAAGAATGTGCGTCTTTCTCACACCAGAGGTACTAGTAAAGTAACAACTCAATGGCTTATTAGTGATATTAAATAAAACACATTTAATGGCAAAGGGAAAGCTAGAAGTTAAGTAAAATAGGACCTTTCTCTGCCCAAACATGCCATGCCACAGTCAGCGCCTTACAAAATAGAAAAGATTTAGCCAGACTGAAACCCTAATGAGTTATTTCTGTTAATCACAAAGGGACCCACATTTTATGAAATACAATGATATTCCATCTGTAAGAGGTCTGTATATTTAAGAGTTAAAAACAAAGCTGCAATGGGCCATGTTCATTACACAATTAGTTGCCCTTTTTTTGGTGAAGAAAAAAACATGAGTTTTAAAATCTTTTTTCTCTTCCATTTCCTTTCCCTTTTATGTTCTCTTTGTTTCCATCAAAACATAGCTTTCAGGAATCCACTGTGATGATCTAACTATACATGTTTTGTGGTTCAAAGATATTCATATTCTCCACTGTTGTCACTGGAAATTATTGTCTAATTGAAGCAGCTACTAGTACTTGAAGGAAAATGTAAAAAAAAAAAAGGGGGCTAGATTAGAATAGGCAGCATACAAGCTGAAATAGAATTAAGGATCTTGATCTCTATAGAAAGCATACTTTCCAAATCAGCTATGTATAGTATGCCTATTGCACTTTGTAGCACAGTTAAGCAAGTACCAACATTTGGGTCTAATTCAGCCAATGCTGGGAAGTAGCAGAATGTTATAATTTTGATTGATAACATTCCCTGCTCTTGGTGGCCTTCCTTCCTAAGCTTTACAAAGGGTTACGAATAAGTATCTGTTGGCTTTACTTGAGAACAGTTTTGCATTGAACTAACCATAGATTCAGTGGTCTACATACAATGCCATTTAATTGTATAATGCATCTTATAGACTCAGAGGATTTGAAGAGATCACAAGGGTCACACAGTCCAACCCCTGCCATGCAGGAACACCCAATCAAAGCACCCCTGAAAGATGGTCACCTTTTCTGCTTAAAAACCTCCAGAGAAGAAGACTCCACCACATTATATTCAATTGCTGAACAGCTCCTACCATCAAGAAGTTATTCCTAATGGTTAGGTGGAATCTTTTTTCCCCTGTAACTTGAATCCAATGTTCAGTGTCCTAGTCGTAAGTGCAACAGAAAATAAACTCATCCCCTTGTCCTTTCTATACTCTTTCCTGGTCTACCATGTGCTCTCAAAGACCTCACAGTTTCAGGTCCAGGCATGGATTAAGAATAGCACTAAGACAAGTAGGTTAGTAGCAGTAGCATCACTAGGGTTGGTATCATCCAGAGTAGTAGCTCATGGTGTCAGTCCCATTGGCCTCTTCCTGCACCAAATCAGGAAAATACTAAAAACTGAGACAAAAGTCAGTGACTATATATTTAAAAAACCCAGCAACAATGAAAAGAACAATATGTACTTATAGCAAATGCAGATGAAATCCTGTAAGTGGAAGAACCATTGAAACTGGGTAATAATGAAAGCTCTGACTGAAGCACATGTACATTAGAAGGATGGAAAATTAAACTGCATGGATTTTTAGTTATGTAAGTATATTGATATAGCACAGTGGTTCCCAACCTTTGGGCCTCCAGATGGTTTGGCCTTCAACTTCCAAAAATCCCAGCCAGCTTACCAGATGTTAGGAACTGTGGGAGCTGAAGTCCAAAACACTTGGAGGCTCAAAGGCTGGGAACCACTGATATAGCACATATATGATGGACTTAAGAAAGATGTTTCTGTGGTATCTAATTAAAAGGATATGCACAAATGTTTATAGACACCATTTTAATGTCACCCATTCTAATGGTGTCACCTGGTGCAGGCCACACAGCCCTAGTGATGTCACAGAACTGGCGAGGAAGTATTTTGTTTCTCTTTTCTTTTTTATGTTGTCTAATCCTCATTATGATCATTAATTTGTTGCCTAAATGTATATTTGTGGCTTAATTAAGGGTATTAAGAGCAAAACATTTTTAAAAAATGTGTTGCATATGTTTGTGTGATTTCAGATGCACAGTACATCACTTGCAGGATGCAGAACTGCTCTGAAGCTGTAAGAAGTAAACCTTTCCCAGGATACATTGACTCTGACTCCCTCATTGTCCAGGATGATTATGTGTTTGTTCAGGTCTGAAACAGCTTTTTCACTGATTGATTGCAAATCATTTGTCTTCTTTTCCTGTATTTTAATCTCCCTTCCCCCACACCTGCAACAAAACTGCTTGAGTGAGTGCTACATTTCAGTGCCACAAATCCAAGCATCGCTACCATTGGGAAGCTAATTATTTCCTCTGCCTCTATCTCGAGTACCTTATCAACACAGGGGTCATGGGGGAGGGGAGGATTTGCCTAGTGTGTGTGATGTCTGCAAAAATAAACTTTCATGCCAATCAGCCTGCCTCATCTTACATTCTAGGAGTATCCTCCTATCTCACCAGGTTTTTAAGTTTGTATGCCAGAATCTGATATCTCAGTCTCAACAGACCAATCAAGCTTTTTTCTATTAGTTTGAAATAGGGGAAAGAAGGGGTTGAGGGAGAGAAATGGAAACGGAGTGCTTGAGAGGAGTAATCAGGCATGATTGTCATGCATGGGCTATGATTATTGCGAAAAGGATGGAGATGAGATATATTCAGCTGAGCTATGTTCCAGGTGAAAGCCAGAGAATATATCTGAACAGTTTCGGGTTTCATTATCCTCCTGCTGCTGTCCATTTTGTAAAAAAGAAAGAGGAAATAAAGTGCAAGCAGAGTGGAGATGAGCTGTAAATTGTCTGTCTTCAAACCTTTTTCATGAGACTCTGAGGTTTCTGGCTCATTTCAGAGAATACATTCCAGCTTGGGCAATGTGTAGTTCTGGTTTTGGAACTGAGACTATACCTCCTCTTTTGGATTTTTCACTAAATTGTTATATTCATGCTTCTCCAGATAAAAGAAAAAGAAGCAGGCATAGTAAACAAACCCCATAATAACTGCAAGACCACTTAGAATGTATAGGAATCCTGTAGTATTTTTGCCATTGAAATCAAGAAGTTGGCAGCATAAGTTTTTCTAGACTTATGTCAACTACCTCAGATGCATATTGCATCTACTTGCACTCAAGGGAGTAGATTTAAGTCTCTGAAAGGTTATTCTAGTGACTTTCTTTCAGTTAGTTTCAAAAGTGCTACAAGATCCCTTTGCATACTGATAATCCAAACTGACACACCTACCATATGTATGAGTGTATAAGTAAACATCATATATAACGCCAAAGGCCAGAATTATGGATTTGATATGACCCATTCTGCAAAGGAGGGAAAGTGCCAGTGTCATTTCAGAGTGGCTGTTGTCCTTTGCCACCACTGCTATTTTCCCATGCAGGCATTCAAAAAGATCAGAAATGGTGCCACTGTGGAGAGAATAGAGGGGGTGCTTCTTTTAGCTTTCTTGCCGTTCACCACTCTGTTAAGTGAAGGGAATAATTCCCTTTTTGATAAGAGTTAAGCTAAAATACATTGACCTATGGATGCATTGGTCCAAGTTTATTAGGTTGATTTTTGACTAAAATTTCTAGACTTACAAATGAGTAAGTTTGAATGCAACCATCTAGAACAGTGGTTCTCAACCTGGGGTCCCCAGATGTTTTTGGCTTTCAACTCCCAGCTGGTAAACTGGCTGGGATTTCTGGGAGTTGTAGTCCAAAACACTTAGGGACCCACAGGTTGAGAACCACTGTTTGTGAGCCTCCTTAAGTATTGAGGAGCACATCAAGCATATTAATGCAGTTGCAGTGCCAAAATCAAGAGATTAATCTTTCTGTGGGCCCATGACAGAACCTTAATAGAAAAGGCAATGCTATAAGGACCAAATGTCCTGACACAACTAAGGCAGCTTCCTATATGATCCCACCTTCTTGCCACCTTGATGATATGAAAGATATACAAGTTTGTAAAGTTCATATCCTAATTAGAAAAAGAATAAATTAGAAATATGTGTATTAAGTTAATATAACAAAACAAATTATTGTGCCAATTGTTTTCTTCTTGATGGCCAAATCTATAGTGTGTGTGTGTGTATGGTGGGGATATGATTACATATGAACCAGTGTGGTATTATGCACTGAATGTTCATTCATGATTGTTGAAACTCCTTAGATGGCCATGGGCAATTCAAACTCTTTCAGTTTCAAAGAAAAGCAACAATTCTGAACAAATCTTGCCAAGAAAACTCTTAAGATTGTTTTACCTTACAGTTACTATAAGTCTGAAATGCCTTAGATGTAAAGAGCAACAACTACTACAGTATTGCATCCATATTGAACTGTATACTATAGCCATAGGTTTTATTTTTTAGGAATGAAATGATACAGTTTCAGGGATTGGGTCAGAGTGACTTCCCCTGAAGAATATTTCAAAACAAAACAAGTTTTTACTTATTTTTCTGTAATTTTGGTATTTAGGGACATTTTGGTTGAAGATTTTTTTTAGTACAAACATGCTCTATTGTACACAATATTTTGTATTAAATGCTCTTTTTGAAAAAAAAGTTAAATTAAAAAAACTAAACAAGTAAAAAAATGATGAGGATATTCCCCATTATGATTCTTTTGGATTTATCTTAACTGTGTACCTCTTATCAAATAACAAAAGATGGTCTTAAAACTCTAATTTAAATAAAGACAAAACACATATAACTCTTTCCTGGCTTATATTAAGCAAAACTATAGAACAAGTGGCAATCAAAATAGGTTAACCAATGTTTTATATTTAACAATATTAAGATGTTATAGTTCCTTAACCTCTGGCAGCAGCCAATTCTTTTATGGTTTTACTTAATCCAAGCTTAATGTAAATTCATATTTGACTCATTCTTTGTGAAATGGGGAATAAAGGTTTCCCTTGTGTTTTTGGACTAAGGTTTTGTCTACAATGCAGGAAATATTTTCATGTCTACCACATGTTGAAAATATTGCTGGTTCTGGCACATTGTAACAAAACCTGTGTTAAATAAATGGGCCACTCTGTAAAATTTAGAGCACTTACCAGCTCTTGATAGATCTGGGCAACACTATAAGACCTTGCATTTGGGGAGGAAAGTTTTTTTTGACAATGACTAGAACATGAAGCTTTTGCCATTATACTCTTATGCCCCAATTGTTCTCTATAAAAAGCAAGCACTATTGACTTAAGTATCACAATTGTAGCATGCTCAGGATCCAGAAGATAACATCCAGGCATTAGTATTTGAAGGTTTCACTGTGCCCTTTTGTCTTTCTGTACAAACAGTCTGAATAGCTTACACTTAATACTGTCAGTTTCCATTGCTGACAACCAGAATGATGGCTATTTTGTCTCCTGCTGTAACTGCAGTATCATTTTTTGTGCTGTTACAGGCATATCCCTCTTTCTAGCATGCTTGCTATTTTCCCTGTGCCATAAAAAAATGAAACAGCGATAATAATAACCTTGATAATAAAAGAAAATGTTATATATTGTAGTTGACATCAGGAGGCCGGCCTCATTACTACGTATCCTATCGGAGAAATGCATTTTCACAGATGAAGTTTCCCAAATATGCCTTGCCAAAGGTAAGTAATTATGTCTATACACACACACACACACACACACACACACATTTACTTTGAGATCATACTCATATCAAACCTTGTAGTGTCTGAGCAGATGATTCAAGAATGGCTTAATTGATACACACAGTTTCTTTTCAAGAAAATGTTCCAGCAGCAATAGGGAAAACCCTCAATAAGGTCAGTATTGCAGGTGTCCAAGGACATCAGTTCAAAACCAGTTTGATTTTTATGTTAGTCAGAAAGTAATTAATCTTGCATTTTCCTCTTTGATGATGCTTAGGGTTTTATATTATTAAAATGTTCCCTCGCCCACATCTCCCAGTGCCGATAGAATCCTCATTTTGCTTTATTAATGGAATTTAATGTCAATTAAAGAAACAACTGCATTGCTTTGCCACTTCAAATCTTCCATAATTAAGAAAAATGAAGAATTAGAACATAGCCTGAAAGGATATTATTGTTTTGGGGGAGGGGGGGGTGGTTGGATCTGCGCATTTAAGGGAAAAAAACCAATAGGGAAGAAAGAAGCCTATTTCACATTAAACTGACCAAGGTTTTTGAATTCAATATTTCAAAGGGTCAGAGAAATCACTGTTGAACAGTTCTGTTTTTCTCCAATTAGTTCCATTGTATGATGATTCAGAAATATTATCTTTGGAACTGCCTGCCAAGTTCAAGGTTCTGCAAAATTCAGATATGTAATGACCAGAAGCCAGTTAATGAAGTACATTCTATACCGAGGCATTAGGCCTTGGTAATATCAGCATCCTTGACTCCACCTGTTTAGGATTAGCTGTTAAACATTTTGGCCCTTGTATAAAGGGTTTCTCTTTAATTTTAGAATATAATAAGCCTTCTACTTTATGAAAATCTACACTTTTGGTTTAATATTTGAAGTTCCTAAATCCAGTCAAATGGTTTCAGAATGTCATTACCCCTTCAAATGATACTGACACAGGAGTGATACCCCCGGGGTTGAAAATGTTAAGAGAAAATTTATCCTGTCAAATCTCATAATTGTTAGTCAAGTGCTTATTTGTGAGAGGCGTTTAAAATCATCAAAACCTTTTCCATCCAGTTATTGTAATGGACATGCTAAAGGTCACTTGGAAATGCCAAATGGCAGCTCACTTGGGCCATTTCAGTAAAGGTTGTTTGCAATCAGACAGTCAGATTTTCCAAAAATGTTTAATCTCCTTCTGCCCATCTTCTCTAATGTCTATGAAAAATTCAGTCAGGTCACTCGCTTATTGATTTAAGTTCTGTTAACAGCAAAGACATAGCCAACTGGAATGTAAAAATCAATTTTGTAAGATATAGGGTTCTTCAGTTAAATTCTAGTAGTTATACCAGCATGAATCATCTACAGCAGCTTTTCTCAACCTGGGGGTCGGGACCCCTGGTGGGGGGTCATGAGGGGGTATCAGAAGGTTTGTCAAAGTCTATCAGAAAACACATATTTCTGATGGTCTCAGGAACCCCTTTGGCAGAGAAGGCTGAAGATCTCTTTGCCTGTTCTTCTCTTCCTTTTTGGGAACAGACAGGGAATCCTCCCTCCAGAAGCCCTCCTCCTGCTGTGATTGGTCAGCCTCTGAACTGGCCTCTCAGCTAAGGGGAGGGCTGCTTCTGAGACTCCAAGTGGAGAGGGGATAACAGGCAGTGTGGTATGCATGCATGGGAGATTGAAAGATTGGCCACAATTCTACTTGTCAAACTAATGTAGGAGGCCTGTAGGCAAAATCCCCATACAGTTCACCACTCACTACCCTAGGATACATAGTTTTGCTACAATATTCCCCTTTAATATTGATCTCAAGACTGATGGACACCATGGGGAGAGATGAATGAAGTGACAGCCCCACAGCCAGACATAGACCAATATCATTTTCTGCCAAAATCCACTAAAGGAGCTATCACAGGAAAACTGAGTCCTTGGAGGGATTTTGGTTGTTACAGAATGTTGAAGAGAGTACTAAATTCTTCAATGACAAAAAAAGATATACATACATATAAAGTGGACTTATGTTAACTGGATGCTGGCCACCAACGCCACACATTTATAAAAGACTGAAGTCAGGTTTGAAGAAAAAGAGAGGAGCACAATATCTTAGCAACTGCAAATTCCAACATTGGACATGTACCCAGCTCCACATTGACAAGGGAGTAATCTTTTTCTTATGCTGGAATAGAAAACTTGTTTGCAGATGGATATATGTTGTTTCTTCTACCACTGTTACTTGCCTGATCCTTAGGGACTTGTTCAAATTCCTTTCATATCTTCTGTTGCCTCAAGTCAACATGAAACTGAGTATGTAGGCTTGCTCTTTGAGAGCATTAGTTGCACTTAGTTGAAGTCACAGGAGGATTACATTGTGGTACACTTTAGCTGTGAAGAAAACATCCAGGAACTACTGCATTCATTTCTGATTCTTTATATTTTCCTCTATTGCCAGGTACTGACTACTTTATCTCAATTGGCAAGAGTGTATTTTTTCAATACATATATTTAGAAATTTCAGAGTTGCTTTGCAGCTCCTACCACAAGGAGTATATGGATGGAAGTAGGTGTCTTCTCTGCACTCACAACAAATTCTGCATAACTTTGGGCTCTTTGGGACTCAGCTCTATCATAAAGATTGACTCTGTTATGCAGTATTTATGGACTAAGACAACTTTAGAGGTGTCATTTTTAGCTCTTTTCTCAAACTAGTTCGACTCTATCTTGGATTTCAGATACCAGCCAGCAAAATGTGCAAGGCATGTGCAAAAAAGAACGAAGCAGTAAACAACATTTTTCCCATATGCTAAGACCATGCTGTCATAGTTTCCTTTTCTCCCCGAGGCAGCGTCTTGACAGCCCCAGGATTTCTTCCCAATTGTTGAGTAAAATATTAGCTGACTTAATTCCTGGTTAGAGAAAAAACACATATTAAATATTTCCGAAGCAACTTCATCTGATGTAGCATGCCACTTTCCTTAACAAGACCCAAGAGTCCCTCTCTGTCACCCAGCACAAGAAACAGATGTTGCTGAATTCACCTACAGGGTGATATTTAAGGCAACAAGGTGCTTCATTACAATTTCACAACATCTTCAAAGGATGAGCAGCTAAATCTGTATGCACAGAGCTACAGTGGAAAAGGCGTGTTGAGGATGCTGTTATCAAAGCAGGTGGCTGCCTTTATTAAAAATGAACAAAGCACAGCACAGTCAAAAGGAAATGAAACAAGCAAGGCCCTTTATGACTAGAGAGTCTTTAATCTCTTTCAGCTCAATTACTTTGCCCAAATAAAATCAATGGTGTAAAGAGTTCTTAGAGGCCATAACAAGTTGTGAAATTGAGGGGTGGAATTTTGGTAGAAAGACAAAGCAGCTTGATCGCTGGATTTCTACCTTTGAGGGGTTTACGGTGAGAATTTCAGCATTTAAACTCTCAGTTACAAATTGTATGAGAAATAGTTATTTTCATTTATGTGTGTATGTGCCTTCAAGACACCTGATATGGTGACCCTATACATTTGATAGGTTTTTCCTAGGCAAGGAAGACTCAGAGGTGGTTTTGCCTGCTCCTTCTCTGAAATATAGTCTGGGGGATACCTGGTGGTCATTAGTGATCTTCCACTCAAGTACTAACAAGAGCTGACACTGCTTAACTCTCAAGATCACATGAGATCTGATATCTTCATGGCATTTAGACTGTAATCATTTAGACTGTATTCATTTACATATTTTTAAAAGAAAAGGAGTTAAGCATTGTTTACATGGTCCCCCAGCCCCCAATAGATATAATTAAGTTTATGGATCACTGGCACACAACATTTCATTTCTTCTCTTCCATTCATGCAAATGGGTAGCATTGCTTTTCTAGCCACTATCCTTTGCAGTGTCTCTTATGTTTGAACTTTCCTATCCTGTTGAAATCATTAGTATTTCTGATTCTTATAGCTCTAGAAATGGTTCTGAATTCTTATGGATTCTTATATTCAGAAAACTAGTCACTTTTCACCAGTGAGTTGTTAGGGCAAAAAAACCCTGGCATCAATGGGATGAAGGAAAAGCCCATGTGTTGAAAATTAAAATAGACTGGGCTGTTGTGCATTTTTCGAGTTGTATGGCCATGTTCCAGGAGCATTCTCTCCTGACGTTTCACCCACATCTATGGCAGGCATCCTCAGAGGTTGTGAGGTATATCGGAAAACTAAGCAAGAGAGCTTTATATATCTGTGGAAGGTCCAGGGTGGGAGAAAGGACTTGTCTGTTGAAGGCCAGTGTGAATGAAAGCCTTCGACAACACATAAAAATAAACACTTGAAAATGGTTATGATCATATATGAGATATTGCATTCCTACTATTAAATTCATCAAACTGGGAAGTTTCCCAGATCAACTGAGATAAGGGCATTCATAGCATGTTGGTGAGTTAGAAAGCACTGGCTTTTTGCCTCTGCAGTCACCTCATCACATTCCTGCCCATCCGGTTGTTTTTCCCCCTCTCTCCATTGAAAGGCATAAAAGCCAGGCAGACGGATGGCATCTTAATGTTGACTATCCTGCAGAGCTGTATAATGGGGAATTGTGAAGGCTGGTGCTGCAGTAGTTTTGTAAGCAGGCATATAGAAAAGGTGTCACAGCCAGTGTCAGAAGGGTATTTGCTAATTGGAAGAGAACTTTCTCTTCATTTCTTTCAAAAGACAAGAGGTGTTTTTATTTCTCTTGGAAGAGAAAGGATGATGATGATAGAGCTTTCCTCCCCATCTCTCTCCGTATTTAGCTTCTCCATGTCAGTGAGAAGATTGTTTCATCGTATGATTTACCCAGCAGAAATAACAGGTGAATTACTGAATCTGACAGAAAGAATAAGGGCCATATTATGTAGTGCATCTGAGTGGTATTTGTTGCACATGACAAGTTTGCTGACAATTTCTCAGCCTGGTAACATATAGAAGGAATAAAGAATAAAGAATAAAGGAATGTAGCAGAAAATCAATGTTAACTCACAGTGTCCAAGAACAGACACCAGCTATTCCTTCTTCTCATGGTTGAAATAATACCAAATGGGGACGAAATCCACCCTAGTTTTCCATGGACCAAGAGGTCACCTCCTCCTTCCTTTTTCATAATAGCCTTGAATTTTTGTGTAAATGGATAGATGTTTTGAAATTGACAAACTGATTATTCTTGAGCCAAACAGGAATATTAGTTCAATCAAATTGTAAGTCTTAATCAGAAACTGTCAATAAAAAGGAAACAATTGTTGCAAATGTCCAGTTGACTAACCCTAGATTCTGTAGTTTAGCATTTCTTAGAAGGCATGAAAATGCTGCATTCTCTCTCATCCTGTAAATGAAGAAGCTTGTCTGAGTTTAAGCAGTGGCTGTATCTGACAAAAATCCAAAAAGTATTCCTCTCATATTTTCAAAACAGATCTTAAGGAAAAATACTATTTAGACTGCAGTTTCCCGAATTAAATACACCAGTGGTTCTCAATCTGTGGGTCCCTAGATGTTTTGGCCTTCAACTCCCAGAAATCCTAACAGCTAGGAGTTGTAGTCCAAAACACCTGGGGACCCACAGGTTGAGAACCATTGTACTGCACCAACGCCAATATCTGAAGCCTAAAAGTGTGTGTGGATCATGTATTGCAAGTCATGTATTGACTCAATGAATTACACAGAATTTTCCTAGGCAAGGAATACTCAGGGTCAGTTTGTTAGTTCCTTTGTTTGAAATGTGGCCTACAACACTTCATATTCATTGGTGATCTCCTATAAACATACTAACCAGATCCGATCCTGCTTAGCTTCCATGATCAGACAGGATCCGATGTCTTTAAGGTAGAGCCAATGTTGTGTAGTGGTTTGAGTGCTGGTCTAGGATGTTGGAGACCAGGATTCAAATCCCTGTTTGGCCTTGAAACCCACTGAGATGCGGCTTTTTTGGCGGCATTTAAATGTAGTTACACAACCTTATGGATTTCTGTTATTCAGGTCAAGTCATTTTCACTTCCATTGCTCTGTGGAAAGACTTGAATTCTGTATTGTTAGTAATAATTTATTTTCCAATTCTTTAGCTGCAGATTGTACTACATAATTATAAATCTGCTAGGAAGATGAGCTAAGAACACCTATACAAAAATGTAGATATCGGTTAATTAGAAATTGAGATTACAGGTTTATGTTCTGGAAGAACTGGGGGGAAGGGGGGTTGCACCACAGAAAAAGAGAGTTAGTTTAAGGCTTTGTGCCCAGGAATCTTTACAACTGGCAATGTGGCAAATAATGAAAAATAAATGTTGTTCAGACTGGCAATTTTATCTCATTAGAAAAGGGCGTTAAAGGAAACAAATAAACATGAAACAATAAGGAAACCTCATATTCACCTTAATAAAGCAGAATGTGTAGATGTTATAGTTACCTGCCATTTGAGTCCACCATGTATGTTGCCTTTCTCTATATGTCTAAGAATGCATCTAGACAGTAGACTTAATCTAGTTTGACATCACTTTAAGTGCCATGCATCAAAACTATAGAATCATAGCATTTGTAGTTTGGTGAAGCTCTCTTTGGCAGAGAAGGTTAAAGACCTTGTAAAACTCCTAGGATTCTGTACCATTGAGACATGGCAATTAAAGTGCTGAAAAATTCATCTAATTCTACAGGTTTCATGCACCCCAGGTTTCAGTTAGAAACCTTATAGTATGATACTTATATAACTAAATACTTGGTGTGTTCATTTGCCTGGGTTCTTGGGTGTTCCTTCCTCATTCATTTCCCTTCTCATTCATTCCTAGTGATTCCTAATTGTAAAATTTTCTTACACTCTTGAAGGACAAAAAGGAATTAATATTCTACATTCCCTATAACAAATGCACTCATCTTCTATTGCTACTGTACAATACTATCACCAGTGTAAATGTTCACTTAATGTGTCCTCAATTCATTATTGCTCTGCATATATTTGCTGAAGAGAGACTCTCTAAAATATGCATGTGCACACGCAAAGTAGATTGGGTTTGCTTTCTGATTAGACTCCATAATGACATACTGCCTTGCTCCAAGAGGATTACCCTGCCTTGCCCTTGGAGCAGAAACAAGTGAGATGCCAGTCAGTGATGGCTCCCTGTGCTTTCTCTTCCAGGACATGCATGTTATCAGCACAGATGAGAATCAGGTATTTGCTGCAGTCCAGGAATGGAACCAGAATGATACGTACAACCTTTACATCTCTGACACCCGAGGGGTCTACTTTACCCTGGCCTTGGAAAATGTCAAGAGCAGCCGAGACCTGGAGGGCAATGTGATGATAGACCTCTATGAGGTATGTGACAATAGTGCACATTTTCACCCCATTCTTATTTATTTATTTGTTTTAGTTTATATCCCATATTTCCCAGAAAATGTAACTCAAGGTACGTGAATATCTCCAGCTTAAGCTAGAATGTCATTGATCTGGACACTGCCTTATGTGGGCAGAATATCTTGCCTTTGCACTAAAGATGAACATACCATGCCAGAGCTTCATTTGCTTCCAGTTATGCCTCTCCATTGTCTTCAATATGCAATTTTACAATGCTAGTTTTGATTTCTAATGACCAAAATAGCTTAGGTTCATGTACTCGTTGTTGAAATATCTAATAGGCATGTGCATAATTTTAGTTTGGCCTCATAAGTAGTTTCAAATTTGTTAAATTTGTACTTCCGAATTGATTTCAGATATGCAGGTGTGACCTGACCTGAGCTAAAAATTTAAGAATCAAAACTTACCCCATACTTTTTTGTTTTAGTTTTGTAAATCTTGGAAGGCTTCCAAAGTCAATTTCATATTCAGCACAAGGAAGCAAAGCTAAGCCAAAAAGGCTACCTTCATGCCTGTCTTGCCTTTCCTCTGTAAATTAATGGCCCCTCACGATTAGAAGAGGCCAGAAAAGGGGGGAGGGGGGAGAAAGCAGTGTTTACTAGGAGAAGCAAAGAACTCTGGGAAATGTAGTTTGGGAAGGCGAGGAGTCCTATGCCAGAGAATTCAAAAGGCCTTGCCCTAAACTACATTTCCCAGAATGCAGTGCTCAGCATCAGAGAGGTTTACTCTCCTTAAATTGCCTACGGTGGGATTTTGTGCAATTTTTAAAGGCCCCATGGAAGAAGAGAAAAATCTAAATGGAAAAATAAATCAATAGAGTACTCTGAATTGTCACATAGTAGACCCCATCGAAATCAGGTCTCTCACATTTACCTGAAAATAAAAAAAGAAACAATAACTGCCGACTATTTGATTGGTTAGTTGGTTTGTTCATGTGTGTTAGATCCTGTCTTCCTCCCAGTATGGTATTCAAGGCAGCTAGAATGGCCTGCATGTTTAACATAATAGTTAGTATAACCCAGTGACAGAGCAAGAGTATTTTCTCACCAGCATGTTCTAATTGCCAAGTGAAGATTTCTGAAAAACAAATCTTCTTCTTGGTTTTAACTTTACAGTTCATGGAACTCTTTCATTATATCATATGTGGGGTCACACTAGTTATTACCCATCTCAGCAACCTCTGGTACAACTGAGCAGCTTCATTTGATGACTCAAAGGAGTCTTCTACCCCTTAGTAAAATGGGTGAGATTTTTCTCTGGACAAAGGTCCAAAGGAAAACTGTTCTGCAGATATTGAGCCAGGTCTTTAAAGACTCACAACCTTGATAAAGTTGTGTAGATTGCTGAAATAGACAATGATGGCAGGGAATAAAAATGTTTATTATTAATAAGCCTTTTCCTGTGGGTCATAAATACCTGAGTGGTGCATACCATGCTAACCAAGCTGTCAAATACTGGGAAATCAGTGGAAATGAAATAGGAAGGATGATGACTAGAGTGCCAATGGTGGAAAACTCGATGGGGCAAGTAAGGACAGCCTGCTTTTTTGGTCCCTGCCCCTCTTGGCTGGTCATCCAGAGAGGAAATGCAATTTGATCTCAAATACAACAAATTATTAATGCATCTCTCAGGGTGGGGAATTTTCCACCCTGTTTAAGAGAACCAGTAGTTAGACCCCTGCTGAAAAAGTCCTCCCTGGATCTTAATCATTACAGACCAGTCTCCAGCCTTCCTTTTTTGGGCAAGGTGATTGAGACGGCAGTTGCTCTCCAACTTCAGGCAGTCTTGGATGACACACACTTCTTTAACATATTTCAAACCGGCTTCAAAGCAGGATATGAAATTGAGACTGCTATGGTCACCCTAGTGGATGATCTCCATCTTAACACTGACAAGAGGTCTGTGTCGCTGTTGGTGCTTCTAGACTCTCAGTGTCTTTTGATACCATCATCCATGGTATCATTTTGGAATGCCTGGGGGTCTGGGAATTGGAGGCACTGTGCTGCAGTGGTTCTGGTCATACCTCTCAGGCAAATTCTAGATGGTGGTACTTGGGGATAGCTGCTCCTCAAAAAGGAGCTGTTATATGGCATTCCACAAGATGCCATTCTATCCCCAATGCTTTTTAATATTTACATGAAACAGCTGGGAGAGATCATCTGGAGGCAAGTGACCAGAGTCAATTCACATGATATTCACAGACTGTACTTTTTCCATCCCTAGTCTAGAATTATAATGAGTGTATGAATTTTAGTTGATGGCTATTCTGTTATTTGATCATTTCTACTCAACATGTTAAGAATGAATTGTGGGAAATATTATATGCAATATTCTTATATGCACTTGAACTAACTTTCCATTAAAAAAAAGATCCGCTATAGCAGGGCAGTTCAGTTTCTGTACTTTTGGGGATAGTTATAACTCTTAATAAAAAGTGGCTGAAATATATTTTTCCACACCAAATACGTAGCCTTAATATCTGGCATAAGGTGAATTTCTGTAATTGAGATCACGCAGTCCCTACAAAATCCAGATGGTAATGAGACACTGAAGCATGAGCTATGTACCTTCTTAACAACTATGTGATACACAGATCAGTATATTTTTTAGTATATATCAGTTTTGTTTGCATCAATGTATAAGTCAGTTCCATCCCATTTCTGTATCTGTCTGTTTTTTAAAAAGAGTAAAACATTTGCATATGTAATATGCATGAAATGCATATTTTGATTTCACCTGCATTTTGTATACATGCTGTCACCATTTTTTTTGTTTATTTGAGCTAAAGATACAATCAAAGTACTGAGTTTAAATTTATGTATCCAGCCAGAAAAAGAAAATCAGGTCAGTTCACTAAAAATGTGGACAGAACGTATCTTCAAGCATCCCTACTTATAGATGGAAAACACGTTTTTCTTCCACTGACGAGCCAAGTTATGGGCAAACATTTGACCAGACTTGGATTAGGACCACCAGGAGCCAGATAAATATGTGTCAGGGGAGAGATAAAGTCTGCTAGTCTGGACTTGGCCATTCCTGCTCTGTAGCAGGATGCTGCGGAGGCAGTGAATTCTACCATAAAGAGGTCTCCCTGTGCTATATAACATGAATTTGAATGACACTGTATGGATTAACTTTGACATTGACTCTTGACTTTGAGCAGCTTTAACTGGCAATTATCTTGATGCAACCACACAGATGCAGAAAGCCCAAATGGCCCATGTTTACAACCAGACAGGATTGTGGGGGAGTGAGCGTTCCATGCCCTGATGAAACTGAGTGGAATTTCTTTTAAAGCAATACATTAATCCCACTAGCACTTTGACAGACTGTTGAAAAGACTGTTGTTTCACATTACCATCAGGTTGAGTAGTGGTTTCACTGCATTATGTAAAGGTGTCCTACATCCCAAGAGGAGGAGGAATCGAAGAAAAGGCTTTTGCATTATTAGGCTGACAGTTCATAGCAGTCGAAATTGAAATTGATGTGATCAGACTGGTCATGTCGTATCTGCTGATTGCCTAGATAGAAAGAATATTGGCTGACATCAAGGCTTGCACAAAACGTCCCCTTCAGTTTGATTGTTCCAGCTATGAGTGAGCCGAAAGCCATCCCATGCAAATCTCCCAACAAGATTGCTATGAATCATGAGAGGCTTAGCTATAAATGAAGATAAGGAACAGATAACACCTGGGTAGCATCCGGGGGATTTATTGATGAATAAGAAAGAGGTTGAAATTAAGTAGTTATGGTGGTGGGTGGAGTAGGAATAAGAGCCAAGCATGTGAGAAAGGTTAGTAGCAATAATATGTATGTGGCTGGGTGCATGTTCAGGGTGTTTTTAAACAAACTTTTTGTGCCTCTAATGAGAAAATATTTTATCCTCCTGATGTTCTTGGATGGCTGTTCCCTGCCTATGCAGACTAGGATTGGGGGATATTGTAGTCTAACATATCTAGATATCTGTATTCCCACAACATTTTTTATTTTAGATATGCAACTGTAGGAGTAAAGTTAAATTCTGTCCCTTATTCATATTTTATTTATCAGTTTTCAAGAATAGTCCCTAACACCTGGCAATTTAGAACACAAAGGTCTTTAAGGATGAAGTGATATTATTAAAATAGGACAACTTTAAAATGGGGTGGGCAGTTGAATGTGTGGAGGGGGGAATTTTCTGTCCCTGGAATGCCTTGCATGCTACACAGTAAAGCTAGTTTTTTTAAACCTGATGATATTTCAATTCAGTTTTGGTGTAGTTTTATTCTTTTTGACAGACGCTCATCTGTGAACAGGATCTCATCATGTATTCTAAGTTTATGTATGAAAAAGAAAGAGAGACAAAGAGAGTGCCTTCAAGTCACGTCTCAGGTTATAGTGACCCCATGAATTTTATAGGATTTCCTTAAATGTAAAGGTAAAGGTTTTTCCCTGACATTAAGTCTAGTCATGTCCAACTCTGGATGTTGGTGCTCATCTCCATTTCTAAGCCAAAGTCCCGGCGTTGACCATAGACACCTCCTAGGTCATGTGGCCACCATGACAGCATGGAGTGCCGTTACCTTCCTGCCAGAGCGGTACCAATTGATCTACTCACATTTGCATATTTTGAACTGCTAAGTTGGCAGAAGCTGAGGCTAACAGGGAGAGCTCATCCCACTCCCTGGATTTGAACCACTGACCTTTTGGTCAGCAAGTTCAGCAGCTCAGCGATATAACCACCTATGCCACCAGGGCCTCCTATAGAGTTTCCTTAGGCAAGGAATATTTAGAGGAGGTTTTGTGAATTCCTAACTCTAGCCCCATCTACACTACTATATAAACTCTAGATTATCTGGTTTTAATTAGATTATATAGCAGTGTAGACCAATATAATCCAGTTCAAAGCAGATACTCTAGATTTTATTTGGCAGTTTAAATGGGGCATCTAAAATACAGCTAACAGCACCTAGTGTTAATTGGTGGCACATTGACCCTGCTTAGTTTCTAAGATCAAAGTTGAACTAGTGCCATTAAGGTGTTTTGTTTTCTAGTTACAGAAGAGAAATTCTTAGAGTCTTGATTTTCTTCAGTTTCTTTAAATACTATCACAATTTTCTTTCTATTGTTGTTTTATGTTGTACTAGCTGTGCCCAGCCACATGTTGCTGTGGCGTATGTAGAGGGTGGATGGCCACCTGTGAAGACTGGTTGGTTTGTGTCATGCATGGTAGAAAGGTTGGACTGGATGTTTCTGAGGGCTCTTTCCAAACCCTAGGATTTGATGATATTACAGAGGCTGGATGGCCATCTGTCAGGAGTGTTTGGATTGTGTCCCCCTGTATTGTTGTAGGAAGTTGAAGTGGATGTTCGTGAGGGGTCTCTCACAACCTTAGGATTTTATGATATTACAGAGGTTGGATGGCCATCTGTCAGGAGTGTTTTGATTGTTTCCTGGTTTATGGTAGAAGGTAGTTGAAGTGGTTGTTCCTGAGGTGTTTCTGACAGTCCTAGGATTTTATGGTATTACAGCGGTTGGATGGCCTTCTGTCAGGACTGTTTGGAGTGTGTCCTGTTTTATGGCAGGAAGAATTAGAGTGGGAAAGAAAGCGGGTGGCTGTTATGGTGGCAGTGGCGCGGCGTTTTGAAATCTCTGTTATTCCGCCTTGCAGGCGAGCCCCGCCGTGGCCGTTAAGGTGTCTTTCCTCCCTCCCCTCCCCCCTCTTGGGTCAATAGGTGTCCGAAATGAAGGAGAGAAAAAAGCGTTTTCACCATCCTCCTTCCCTCCTTCCTGATGCCTACTCAGAAGGGAAATCCACCTCGCTCTTGGCCGTCTCTCCCAAGAGAAGGAGAGAAGAAACCACCGCTTTCTTCGTCCGCCTTCCCGCCTTTTTGGTAGCTCTGCAGGCGGGAAAGGCACCTCACTCTCAGCCGTCTGCCAGAGTTGAAGGAGCGTGGAAATTGCTGATTTGGCCATTCGCCTTCCCTGCCACTTAGGAGTGCTTGGGGAAGTGGCGGGAAGGCGAGCGGTGCTGTGCCAGGGCTAGTGGCCAAGATGGCGGCGGTCGCGGTAGCCGGTGAGCGAGGGAGGTGGAGGAGGGGGGTGGGGCGAGTGATTTTCGTGTGCTGTGCTTGTCCCACGCAAGCGCACATGGTTTTTGTGGGCTTTTAGGTTTGTGTGGGCCACGGATGTTAATGTGAAGTGTGGCTTTGTTGTTTAAACCCTGCCACAAGGGTGTTGGGTTGTGTTGTTTAGTTTTGTGGTTCTGGGTGTTGTAGTTTCTTTGTTTAGATTAAGGCAAAAATGGTCAAAACCTTTATATACACACACACACACACACACACATATAGTGATGTTCACGTTCAACCAGAGTGGCAAATCCAACAAAATTATTTATCCTCTCTCATAGTAGTTGCCAGAACTAAAAACATTAATGTCTGATACTAAATGTTTTGCCATAATGTCAAATACCACCTTATGAACCATATGTAACTGGACAACCATTAGAACATTTTCTGTGATCTACCTCATCTGTGCAAATTACAGAGTTACTGCAAAGTGTCCGATAAAGCTGAACCTTCTTTACATTTGTAGGACTCTATTTATTTCCATGAAACGTTCCCTTGATTTTTTTTTTTATAAAAGATCAAATATCTTGCTGGAAAAATAAAATATATGAAGCATGATACCTATAACTATTTATTTTTAATACTGTTTCTGAAATATAGATGATCAGTTACATTGCCAACTCTGTACTGTTTTAGTCTGTAGTGTCAGTGTGATATAATTTAAGTGAATATGCATACTATAGAGATGTAAACAAATGATCTCTCAAAATTATCTGCATATTTGTGAGAAAGGAAGAATTCTTGGGCCTTTAACAATGAGCCAATATACACAAATTTAACAGAGGAAGCTTTCCTCCTTATTTACTTAAATGCTCAGAAAAGCATATCTTCTACATGTTATACAGTTAACGGTGCAGTTTCATGGTGAGTATAATAAGAAAGACATTTCCAAGTGTTTCTCTTTGTAGAGAGATTGGGCAAAACTGGATGAGAAATATGTCTGTGTGTATACATCCCACTTCTGTGTCCAAAGATGCCTTGTTGGTTTTGTGCATTCAGCGTGAAGATCAGAAAAAGGTTTAGTAAGAGTGTTTAGCTGAATACACTCACAAATCTTCCATGATCTGATATGGCAAATTCCCAGTTGTGAGAGGTCTGTAAAATGTATCTTGCAGAACATATTTGCAAAAGTCTTTCAAGGTCTTCATACTAATACACAAAGATATCTAAGGCAGCTGGGTGTGGGAGAAGGTGCTTCAGAAGTGCCATTTTGCATCCCATTTTGCTTCTGTTGTGTTACAGGTATAGAGAGTGAGGCTGTCAGCTCTGGGCTTTTTCATAAAGGAAGGAATCAGTCCAATAAGTTCTGAAATGCTTAATTTCTTTACTAGATCAGGGGCAGAACAGGGTTGTTGCCTTGTTGCTGTGTAGGGAAAAGGCAAACTTTAAGGGATTAGTTAGGAAAAGTTTTTAACTGTTGTTTTTACTTGTTTAGATAATTATTTTAATGGCTGTAATATTGAGTTCTGTTTTAATATTTAGCCACATTGGTCCTAGTCCTGGGAGAAAAGCAGAAAACTAATAATAATAATAACAATTTTATAATATTATTATTGGCACAACGACGTTGTATGACACAGCAAACAAGATAGATATGCTGGATTTCGTTTCACAAAATCACAAGTCGAACACTTCCCAAGTGTCTAGGACTGTGTGATGTATTTTCGGATGATGCGTGCAGATCCTGCCTTTTGCAGTTGGCAGATTGTAATTTTGTCAATGTCTATTGTTTCCAAATGCCGGCTGAGATCTTTTGGCACGGCACCCAGTGTGCCCATCACCACCGGGACCACCTGCACTGGTTTCTGCCAGAGTCTTTGAAGTTCAATCTTGAGGTCCTGATAGCGGCTGAGTTTTTCCTGTTGTTTTTCATCAATGCGACTGTCACCTGGGATGGCAACATCAATGATCCAAACCTTGTTCTTTTCTACAACTGTGATGTCTGGTGTGTTGCGTTCTAGAACTTTGTCAGTCTGGATTCGGAAGTCCCACAGTATCTTTGCGTGTTCATTTTCCACAACCTTTGCAGGTTTGTGATCCAACCAGTTCTTTACTGCAGGGAGGTGGTACTTGAGGCATAAGTTCCAATGAATCATTTGGGCCACAGAGTTGTGCCTCTGTTTGTAGTCTGTCTGTGCAATTTTCTTACAGCAGCTGAGGATATGATCAATGGTTTTGTCAGTTTCCTTGCACAGTCTGCATTTTGGGTCATCAGCTGATTTTTCGATCTTGGCCTTGATTGCATTTGTTCTGATGGCTTGCTCCTGGGCTGCAAGGATCAGGCCTTCTGTCTCCTTCTTCAGGGTATTATTTGCCAACTGCAAAAGGCCACCCTACTGGGATCTGCACGCATCATCCTAAAATAAATCACATAGTTCTAGACACTTGGGAAGTGTTCGACTTGTGATTTTTTAATACGAAATCCAGCATATCTATTTTGTTTGCTGTGTCATAATATAATAATAATAATAATAATAATAATAATAATAATAATAATAAATCACATAGTCCTAAACACTCTGTTCGACTTGTGATTTTTGTGATACGAAATCCAGAATTATATATCTTGTTCCTGTGTCATACTGTGTCTTTGTATCAATAATAACAATAATACTGTAATAATAATAATAATAATACTCATATTCTAACCCAGGGGTCCCCAAACTACGGCCCGCGGGCCACATCCGGCCCGTCGGAGCCATTTATCCGGCCCGCGCGTGCACGCTTCTCTCCTCCCTTGCCCCGCACGCACCTTTTCCACCGCCACCGCCGAGGAAGGCGCACATGGGGTGAGAAAAAGGCGTGCGCCTTTCTTCCCTCGCCCCGTGGGCAGCTTTCCCACTACCGCCACCAAGGAAGGTGGTGCGAAAGGTGCGCGCCAGGCGAGGGAGGAGAGAAAGGCGCAGGCCTTTTCCTCGCCCCACACGCAGCTTTTCCACTGCTGCCACCGAGGAAGGTGCGCATGGTGCGAGGAAAAGGCCTGCGCATTTCCTCCCTCGCCCGGCATGCACCCTTCCCGCTGCCTTCCTCGGTAGTGGCGGCGGGAAAGCTGCCTGTGGGGCGAGGGAGGAAAGGCACAGGCCTTTTCCTTGTCCCATGTGCATCTTCCTTGGTGGCGGTGGCAGCGGGAAAGGTGCGTGTGGGGCGAGGAAAAGGCCTGTGCCTTTCTCTCCCTCGCCTCAAAGGCAGCTTTCCCGCTGCCTTCCTCGATGGTGGCGGTGGGAAACCTGCCCACAGGGTGAGGGAGGAAAGGCACAGGCCTTTTCCTCGCCCCACACGCAGCTTTTCCACTGCTGCCACCGAAGAAAGTGCGCATGGTGCGAGGAAAAGGCCTGGGCCTTTCTCTCCTCCCTCGCCCCGCAGACAGCTTTCCCGCTGCCTTCCTCAGTGGTGGGAGTAGGAAAACTGCCCACAGGGCGAGGGAGGAAATGCGCAGGCCTTTTCCTTGCACCATGCGCACCTTCCTTGCACCATGTGAACCCTGCACGCACCTTTCTCACCGCCGCCGCTGCCACCAAGGAAGATGCACATGGGGCGAGGAAAAGGCCTGTGCCTTTCCTCCCTCGCCCCACAGGCAGCTTTCCCGCCAGTGCCACCGAGGAAGGCAGCAGGAAAGGTGCGTACCAGCCGAGGGAGGAGAGAAAGGCGCAGGCCTTTTCCTCGCTACGCACACACCTTTCTCGCTGTTGCGGAGGACACAGGCAGGGAATCCGCATGTGCCTCTCTCCCTCCTCAGTCATTCCAGTGTGAATGACTGAAAGAATACTCTGCAGCCCTGTTGTGGAATCTTTTTTCTTGAAAGCTAGCAATCTCTTCCAACCGTGATTATTACAATGTTGTTGTTTGTTGTTGTTGTTAATGTTGTTGTTGTTGGTCAGGGGTGCTTTATGTTTTGGTGCACAAAGGCAGAAGGGGGTTGGGCAAGATAGCCGAAGGAGTCTCTTCCAACCATGTTTATTATGGTGATATTATTATTATTATTATTATTATTATTATTATTATTATTATTATTATTATTATTATTGGATGGCTATCTGTCAGAGGTGCTTTGATTATAGTGTGCACAAAAGCAGAAGGGGGTTGGAGTAGATGGCCCAAGGGGTTTTTTCAACCCTCTTTATTATTTTTATGATGATAATGATTATTATTATTATTAACATTGAGGCTGTATTTGTTCCCTTTTTGTTTGTTTTTTACTTCAAAATAAGATATGTGCAGTGTGCATAGGAATTTGTTCATATGTATTTTTTTAAAAACTATAATCCGGCCCTCCAATGGCCTGAGGGACTGTGAACTGGCCCCCTGTTTTAAAAGTTTGGGGACCCCTGTTCTAACCCATGGAGCTCTGAGGAGCTATCCCAGTCCCTATTCATCTCAGAAATAATTTAAAGATCATGTTGAGTTTGAAAAAAAAAAAGTCTGATTGGCAGGGAAATTGTTTTTTGCTTTTTTGCTGAAACAAGATGGTGGTTTCACACCTTACTATAAATGAGAACAACTAATCCTGGAAGTTCCCATGAACAGTTGAATGAAAATTATATGAGGATGGGTGGAGGGTGGATTGGAGAGTCCTGAGGCCTTCTAGGCAAACATGCATGGTTATGTGATTCCCACCCCTGGACTAGAAGTTCCTGAGTATATTGTCTTTCACCTTTTCTGTACTCTGTGTACATGCAATTACTTTTTTAATATATCCCCAGACATCAGAAAGATGCCATAGGTAATACATTTGTAAATGCACAAGTGTATTTATCTCACAAGACATACAAATCAATAAAAAACTTATTACCATCCAATTAGCATTTGCTGCCCCCTCTACCATTGTCCAGGATAAGGCACCAAAATGGTTGGCCATGGACATGCTCCAAGTCCAAATTATAGTAACTCATGGATCCGACCAAAGTTATACATCACACAGGAACCCTTGCAAACATTGCAAATTTTATATGTCTACATAGCTTGCCAGATGTGTTAAGAATGGAACTGTCCTCATTTTCAGCTTCTGATCATGTTCTTTCTTGAATTGATAGTTAACAGTGTATGCTAAAAAATCAAGTAACTTCTCCTACCACTCAAATATATTGCGGCTGGATGCCAATTAAACCATAATAGCTAAGAAGAAAGAGGCTTCCTGGGTAACATTATGTATCAGTTCTTGCATGACCCTGCCAAGAAAACTGTGCGGGATGCAGGAACCAGATGCACTCCTCTGCAAGACAAAAAAAAAAATCCCTCCCTCCTCTTCCCTCATTCACTACAAACCAGCAATTGGCACAATGACAGAGTGTGTCTCATGCTGTGGTAGATATTATGTTATTGATTTTTACCAGATGAGAAAGCCAAGCTTGTTTGACAAAGCAAAGCTGTTTATTCACGTTGCTTCTTGCATCCAGTTCAGTCTTCTTTGGAGCTGAACCAATTGTCCCTTTTAAAACTCATAATTTTTGTATCTCTTCTTAAGGTCTTGAACTTGTTTATGCTTTTCTTTCATTTATTTGGATTTTAGGAATAGGAGCACTGATGGTGATATGACAAGGGCCTTCTTGGGGAGCACCACCCTCATTATGAAACTCTTCATGGGGAAGCACTGTCGTTTTTATACTTCTTTAAAAAATGGTGGAAATAAGGTTATAATTTTTAGTGTTGCCTTTCATTATTATTGATTCCTTCTTTTGTTGTCACATTTTCTTTTCTTTAAAAAAAAACAACATATTTTTTATCCAAACATACAGGAAAAAAGGAAATGTACAAACTTGGGAAACACAGAAAGTCAAAAAAAAAAAAAAAGACATTAAGAGTACCAAAAAGAGCAAAGTAAAAATCTACCACCATAAAAAAACCCAAAAACCAAAACAAGCTTCCCTTATATATATAAAACTAATCTACAGCACTTAACACGCTTTCATCTAAAATATGTGACCTAAACACAATCTAAACAGATATCTACTAAAACTATGAGCCTCACACTCATTGCCTGTTGATTTTAACTACCTATTTCTTATTCCTTTTAAGTTTCACTTTATTTCTGTCCTCCTACTTTTAATATCCCATTTCTAAATTTTAAAACCCCAATAATTAAATATTGTCTCCATCTTAGCTATAAAAACAGTAATAAAAGGATTCCAGTCTTCTTGAATTTGGTCAAGGATTTCTCCTTGATCAACATTGTCAAATAATCTAAGTTTATTCACATATCTTGCTCAGACGTTTTTCTTGCATCAGGATGTCTGGTTCTTTCTGTCTCTAGGCATAAATGATTCTTGCTACTGTGTTCATATATAATAGTGATCTTCCATATTTCTTTTAAAATTAATGTTCACATTTCAAAATATTTTTTTTGTTTTTATTTGCTCTCTTCTTCAAAAATATCCTTTTCTTTGTGAACAAGTACTGATTTAAAAATATTCTAAACAAATAAATTATATCTTTCTTATGAAAAAGGACTGTTTTAAAGGCAATTCCCTAGAAATTATACTGCATTAGGATTTTCCCTCATGACTTTCTCTGCTGAAACCCTCTTCTACAATCTCTGAACTTTGGATCCACTGTGGTGTTTCATATTAATCTGTACCAGCTCAAGGGAAATAAGAAAGACTTTGATGCATATTTCACCACAAACTCTGCTGTAACTATACACTGCACCATGTCCCAAAGTTGGGTTTGACAGGTAGGAATACACACACAATCAGTGTCAAATGTATCTGTTTTTCAGTCATGTCAATTTTTCCTAGGTAGCAGGCATAAAGGGAATGTTCTTGGCTAACAAGAAGATTGACAACCAAGTGAAAACTTTCATTACCTACAATAAAGGGAGAGATTGGCATTTGCTGCAGGCCCCAGATACAGATCTGAGAGGAAAC
The DNA here is from genome assembly GCF_035594765.1 of Anolis carolinensis. Taxonomy (NCBI): domain Eukaryota; kingdom Metazoa; phylum Chordata; class Lepidosauria; order Squamata; family Anolidae; genus Anolis; species Anolis carolinensis. The sequence goes on from NC_085843.1 coordinate 227,275,894, forward strand.
CCAATTCATTGCCTCCTGGTAAGTGGTTTTTATGGAAACAGTGGCAAGGACCTTTTTTCACTGGTACTGTGACTATTAAAAATAAATGCATCTTTCACTAGACTTTTATTTACTTGATTTCATTAGAGAAGCTCATGCAGGAATGTAATGGGAATGAATTTTTCCATCTGTTTTGTTGTACTAGTGAACTTTTCTCTGATGCATTTTTGGAAACATTTGCTGGATATTGTGTCATTATAAATCAGAACACTAGGTGAGGTTAGTGAGCTATTCATGGAAGCAAAAGAAAGATAAATGGGCTAGTAGAAATTTTGGGGTTATTTTGTCATTGGATGAAAAGAACATTACCAGATTGAATTTTTCAAAGTATGCAAATTTACTAAGTTTCCTCAGAGAGAATTTGTAGGATGTGTGCTGAAAATGGAAATGAATAATTAGAAGTTCATGAAAGTTTATTTGAAATTATATATCTATTTTTTCCTCCACACATACTAACTCACTCACTTGTGTACACACCAATATAGTGTCTGGCATGCACAACTTTTATCACATACCTTGACTTTTAAGATATTTGAGGGAGGGCGTTATCTCCATCCTGCCCTCATCACAGGTATAAGTGGTGAAAACACAAGGAGAGAATTCTTGCTGGTTTTTCCTAAGTTCTGGAATGATCTCCTACAGGAGTCTCTATGGCCACCATCTGCTTTTTATTTTGGCAAACCTTTGGCTTTTTACCTACCTACTATTAATGAAATATGTTGTACTTTTAGGAATTACTATGTTTAAATTTGTTGTAAACTCTTTTAATTTAGGGCTTTTTAACATATGATTCTTAACTGAACTTTTTCACTTTTGTATGAAATAGGCTTAACCTCTATTTTAATTGGTGGTAAGTTGCCTTGTATCTCATACTAAAAAGAAGGCAAAGATACAAATGCATTAAATTAGATAATGCATGCATTTCCTTGACAAACCTATTTGCAAATGGACACTAACACAGCTCTTCCTTAGGATGTCAATCTAAGACAATTTTCTCCAAACTCACACAGATGCTTTTGCTTTAAGCTGATTGCAACTACTGGTGATCTGAGCAAACACCCTATGGTTGCTTTTGTGCAGGAGACTGAAGAAAGGATATAAATAGTAGAGTACTCAAAATGCTTTTGATAATGAATGTAGACAGCAACAGAAACAATACCATGACACTCTTCCTTCATGAATAAGATTAATTCTGATGTTTCAGCCTAGCAAAACCTCTCTCCCACTGAGATTTCTCTCACTCATTGCCTAACATGACAGCACCAGAAAGGAACATCGCAAACAAGCCTCTGGGAAAGAGCTGTTTGCTGGAGGCAACACAATAGTGGGTCCATTAGCAGTGTGCACAGCGGATTGTGCTCACTTCCGCTGTGCACACTCCAAAGCTGCATTTTCCACTGTGACGGAGTAACAACTGGATGCCGCAGGTATGTTGTGAATTCAACATGTGCATCTTGTGGACTCAATGCTGCAGTTGAGTGGTGAATCCATATTAGTTTGGCCATGTACACAAAGCCTTAGACTAGATCTACATTACAGATTCTGGCAATGAATCCTGTCCAATGCAGTTAATCTGCATTCTGAAACTTCATTATATGACAGTGTAGATCCAGCCTAAGTCTTGTTTATTTTGCTTACTACACACAGACTAATTAAAAAACTATACTGGAGTAGATAATAGTCTCTTACATTAAAATCTCTTGTACTCTCTTTTCTACATAGCAAGGGGAAAAATAAGTGAAAATAATGAGAAAATTGTGTTTTCCCGCTTCTGTTCCCCTCTTCCTCCAACATATATGCATGTATGCACTCATCAGAATTTATGATAAATTTAAAACCTGTGCAGATTAAAGTTCTTAGAATTTGTAAGATAATTCCTGTAGCCTTCAACAAAATGGAAGACGGGTGTAACAGATCAACTCAACTAGGTTGTACAGTAGCAGTTCAAGAATATTACCTGCATAGTTCTATATTTTGATTTATTGAGTGCTGGAGACTAAAATGTAAAATAAATTTTCGGCCATATAAACAGAATATATTAAAATTTAAAGATAAGAAATATGAGAGATAATATATATATAACAGATTTCAAAGTGGGGAAAATAATATCCATTTCTTAAAGGTTTAAATGTGCCATAGGATACTTTGTATGGCTTTGTTTTTTAGAGAACGTGTTTGGCATTCAGAACAGATGATATAAATGAATACAAATTCCTTTTCCTACCTCAGCTCCAATGTGTTGGCTTCTGGATTGCTACAAATTGTCACCCTTCCAAGGCTGTCAGTTTCTATAATGGTGTTAGGTATATTAAACTTGCTTCATGATGCACCCATTCATTCAGTTCTGTCCTTCTTTTCCTTTTGTCACATCAGTAAGACTATACCTCCCAACACTGCTATCATATTCACCTTCTGGGAGCACATGCCATCATGATTTTCAGGGCTGATGTCTTCCACGACAGTTGAAATGTTGGAGAGCAGGAAGAACGGTATTATTCCCAGGGGCTCACTTTGGATTGGGCAGCAGGTGAACGGATCATATGATACAAAGCTCGTTGGCATTTAACAATAATCTGCTTTCCAGCAGTTTTGCAAGTATTCATTAGCTGAATAAATAGCAGGAAGAGATATAACCTTCACAGGCCTTTCCCGTGTGGAATTGCTGAGATTTCATTGATCTTTGTGGGATTCTGCTAGCTTTAAAAGACTGTTACAACTTCCAGGATGTGTAAGTGAAGAGAAGATGTCCTTGTTGCATTGTTTCATTTGGCATCCCTACTTTTGGCTATTTACATCTTCTCTCTATAATGTATCATTTAAGAACAATAGTCCTATATTTGGAAGAGAACAGCTCGGTATAGTGGTTTGAGCATTCGACAATGACTCTTAAGACCTGAGTTTGAATCCCCACTCAGAACCCTTCCAGATAGGACCTATATTCCAGGATCTGATTCCAGATTTTCTGTTTTAAACTGGATTATATGAGTCTGCACTGCCAGATAATATGAGATAAACAGAAAACCCGGAATCAGATCCTGGAATATATTACCTGTCTGGAAAGGCCTTTGGTCTTGCAAACCAATTGGGTGAACAAGGCCAAGGAATTATCTCTGAGAACTTTTATCAGCAAGGATACTTCAATAAGCAAGGTCAGTTTGTATCATTAGGCACCTCACAATAGGTATCTACATTACAGTGTAACACTTATTTAATTGCCATGGCTCAGTGTTATAGAATCCTGGGAGTTGCCCTTATACAGGAGGCCCCCTGCACTCTGGCAAAAATGCTAGTGCCTCACCAAATTACTATTCCTATGATTTCCCTATCATTGAGCCATGACAGTTAAAGTAGTGTCAAACTGCATTCATTCCACACCATGGATGCCATCCAACTCCTTTGTTTGTATAAGCAGGTTGCAAACAGGCACCAGTGCTTACACCTAATTTGTCTTTCAGTATTTCACTGCTTCTGTACAGAAGTAGTGAAATACTGGAAGACAAACTAGGTGTGTTGTGCCCTGTTTTACATATCCACATCCTGCCTTTCAGTGGGATAGAGGATCCAGTCTGACCAACATCTGTACATGGAATAGGTGTGCAATCTTGTTCTCCATCTCCAAATCAAAATGTCATAGTCTATTCTTGGTACTTGTACAGTGTTGAGCTAAGATGAATGACCTCCTAAGACAGAGTGAAATATACACTGCTTTCACCCCATCCAGGGGACAGAGAGCGATGCCAGACATCATATGACACCATGTGTATGCCCTGCCCCCAACTGGGGTGAATGCATTACTGGATGCTGTCACCTCAATACGGGCAACCTTCAGTGTTGTGCTGGCTCCAATGGAGCCAGCATGGAGCCTCCCTGCAAGGGTGATACTTTCCCCATGTGATGGGGAAAGCGTCACCAAGACGGAGCTGCACGCAAGGTGACAGATTTGCCCTACTGTTCCCTCTTTTCTCATCAGAAGCCCTTTCTGTTGAGTCCTATGTGTAATTTTAAAGCAATATCTAACACCAATCAGATCAAACAGTCTTTGCTCTTTTATTTTATGCACACTATGCACTTAAATTGCACATCTCATCTAACTCTCTAAAGCTGGGGTAGAAATTCGGAAGCCCTCCAAATATTGTTGGACTTCATTCCTGAGAAGCCCTTGCTATCATAGCCAGTAATGAGGGAGGCTGGGGCTGATTCCACACTGTCATGTAATGCAGTTTGATTTGCATTATATGGTTAGCGTAGAATTATATAGTGCAGTTCAGAGTGCATTATATGGTTCTGCACTGGGAGTTGGTAGTTCAGCAACAACCTTGGACTATGGTATTGGATTACGTGATTTTAATTAATTGTTTTAATGTTGATATGTTTTGGTAGCTGTTTGTAATATATATGTTTATTTTATTGGATGTACATTTTGGCATCAAATTGTTGCCTATATATGTAAGCCACTCTGAATCCCCTACAGGGTAAATAAACATTTGGAGGGCTCTTAAGAAAGCTCTATTTTATTTTATTTTTTAAAAAAATTAATTTTTATAGACAGAAGGAACATTTCCAAAATATTGTTTTCCACTAAAAACTCTTTGACACAATTGATACTTCCTCCCTCCCGTCGCTGCACATATACATTGACAGATGATGGCTTAAGGCTATTTAATTTATTTATTCATTTATTCAATTTATGTCCCACCTTTCTCCTGGGACCCAAAGCTTATGAAATGTTAAGATAAAAGTTTCACTAAAAACCTAATTTACAAAACATAAAAAAACAATTCTGTTTAAAGGCACATAGTTAAAATAGTATAAAATACAATTATATTGATTACATGAATTAGAAACACACAAGCTAAAAAACAGAGAACCTCACTTGTAAATACATCATACTGCCATATCATAGTCTGTAGTATATTTGACAGTTATGATTCAAGTTCGATGGAATTCAACAGGGCCAACAAAAGAATGGTTCATGATTTATTTGAAATCTTTTTTAATCTCCAAGAACTACTAGGTCGGGCCACATCATTTCAGCCTTGTTTTATATTTCTTTTCTCCATCTTTCCCTCAATAATAGGTTTCAATTTGTATGCTGAAAGAATGTATAAAGGTGAAAGTCTTTCCCATCGGTTGTCATGGGATCTAAATTATTTTTTCTAAATGGTGTTATTGTACTCTTAACTATTTTATTTGCTAGATGCTGGTAGACCTATCAACTCAGGAATGTGTAACATTTTTTTCTTTTGCTTTCAAGCCCTATTGTTCCCTACATCTCCACCTGAAGGTTTCAGAGAACCCATACACTTCAGGCAACATTGCCAGTCGGGATACAGCTCCTGGGATCATTGTGGCCTCTGGTAGGAAATGTTTCAATTCTGTATATACAGATGTTTATAATTATGCACCACATTTTAAAAAAGTGGAACATGAAAACTCAAAATGATGTGATTTGGTAGGCATGAGGGTGCATCTACACTGTAGAAATAATGGAATTTAGGTCCATTTTAACTGTCATAGCCAAATGCTATGGAAGCCTGGGAGTTGTGGTTTGGTAGGGCACCCGCACTCTATGGCAGAGAAGGGTAAAGACCTTGCAAAACTACAGCTTCCAGGGATTCCATAGCACTGTGCCATGGCAGTTAAATTGGTGTTAATTCATTAATTTTACAGTGTATCAGCATCCTGAGTTGCCATCTAGGATATTCTTGATTCAAGTCTCCTGCATGAAGGGCTTGAACCGGGCTACAGCTTGTCATCTTTTATCTCCTTGCTGGTGGTGTCAGTAATGCTTATTTTCCATGGCAGCACATGATACGTGTGAAGGTCTGAAATTTTAAACTACTGTATAAATAATTATTATTACTCATATAAAAGACTAAAGCAGCCAAACACAAGACATTAAAAATATTTAAAATTTAAAGGCAAATCAATAACAAAAGCATTCCTGATTTTTGAACCAATGTTATTTTTTAAATGTCATTTCAACAGTGTGCAAAGGAATATTGTAGCATCTTAGGCTAAGTGTACTTACTCAGATGCAACTTTAAACTTAAGCTGTGCCTACACATAAATAAGATGGGTTGAAGAGCTCCAGAGCTGCTCTGGTGTAGCCTGGGCGTATCCCCAGAGCTTTTTGGCCATCCACATTGTGCTGCACCATCACCAAGAAACATCTCCTTGGCAGAGGCTTGCTGGAGATGTTACATTTCTGGCACACGGCATGATGTCTTGTTGTGACATGTGATATTACCATTAAGCTTCTGTCAACTGCACATTGATAATGAAGCAGCAGTGAGAGGCCTAGACAGTAGATTGATCTGGATTAAGCCTGATAGTTGTCTACACCTCCAAAACTCCAGGATCAGTCTGCATTTTCCTGGATGTTTCAGAATAAATTTCTGGCACCCTTGATGAGTATTAAAGACTGGTTCCAGCACTTGAGCTACAGATCAAACTGTCCAGTGGACCCCTTGCAATAGCTAAGCAATTGCAGGCACGGTTGGCGGGGACAAGATACAAGGCCTTCTCAGTGGTGACCCCTCAGCTGTTGACCTCCCTCCCCAGTGATATTTGATCAGCTCCTTCCTTTCTAGATTTCAGAAAGTTAAAACATGGCTATGGCACCAAGCTTTTGGAGAATAACTACTGTGCAATAAATGAATGTAGAATCTGTGCAATGACAATTGGAATGGCCCTGGATTACAATTTTGGATTATATGATTTTAATATTTGATGTAGTTGTTTTTGGATGTTTTAATTCTCTGGTTTTTAATGTAGATGTCTACCAATTGTATATTATTTTAAGGCATGGAATTGTTGCTGATATGTGAGGCCACTTTGAGTCCCCCTCAGGATTGAGAAGGGCGGGGAACAAATATGGTAAAGAAATCAATAAATGAGTCCACTATATTTTGGCAAATTGGCACGCTTTGTCTACAAAAGCTTATGCTGCCAACTACGATATCTTAGTTAGTCACAAAGGTGCTACAAGATCCCTTTGCATGTTGATATTGCAGATTAACATGGCTATGTATTTGAATTCATTTAAGAGTGTTGTTCTTACAGGTAATATTGGATCAGAGTTGTCAGACCAAGATATCAGCATGTTTGTTTCATCTGATGCAGGCAACACATGGAGACAAGTGAGTAGCAAAGGCAAACAAGGGGGGCAAAAGATATAAACTGTCTTTTCAATGACAGTAATATTATTATTATCTCAGATAAAGAAAAAATGCACCAGCATGGGGTGTGTCTATGCATTGGCCCCTCATCTTATTTGGGGCCTGATTTACTGTCTGGTGTTTCAGATGATGCTCTGATACACTTCACATTGATCAGGATCTAACTTAGTCTAGATCCAAGTTGTAAACTGGTAAACTGAATTACTCTTCCTTACAATCACTCGTATTGGGAAATCTAAATGGTAATTTCTTTTCTTATACTTCACACATCTGGATGAAGTCCGAATACATTTTGGAGTTATGGACAGCTTGACTGGGCTGGATCTGGTCCAATGCAGTGTCCCTATGTCCATCGGACCCACCACTATGTCACTAGCTAAAAGCAGCTCCCCAGCAGAACCTAGCTGACGACATTTTTTCTGCTGATCACATGACCTATTGTAGCGGATCAGACATAATCTCACCAGAAATGCTCAGTCAGGGAGCTCTTTTGCCTTATGAAATCAACTGCAGTGTTCCCAATGAGCTGTTAACCTGGACAGCTGTCTGGATTCCAACAGAGCTTCAGGTGCTCCGATGTTGTGTCCAGATTAGCTCCAGATTGTTTCAGGTAGCGTAGATGCAAACTAAGGACCTCATCACAAAGGCCTATGGATTTGCTATGCATCATGGTGAATCCATAGGGTTCCATCAGGGGGCATGGAGAACCCGTCACTCCATGCCCAACATTACCCAGCTTACTTTGACCCCTATCCCACAGGGGGAAGTGTTACCGCACTCCTTCCCCCCATTGCTCCAAAGGCAAAATGGGAAACCCCTGTGTTGCTGCTGCCATTGTGTATACCATTTGCTTTCTCCTATGGGCATGGAGCCCAGCAGGAAGTCTCTGTGTGATGTGTAAAGGGGTCCATGTCAAAAGTGGAGAGCAAGTGGTGTACAATGGGCAAATCAGCCCCTCTGATGATGTAGAAAGTCTCAACTGCTTTGCAATAAACCCAAGGATCTCCTGTAGCATTATTTTGCCAGGCCCCATAAAAACATGATATACTCATTAGAGCAGGAGTAAAATTATCTATCAGGAACTGATTTTTGATAAGAGCTGAATCTCCATTTCCTAAATGCCAATGTCGAATTGGATATATTTTGAAAGTCAGGCTAGACATTTAATCTAGGACAACCTGTTCCTGGTCTAATATGAAATAATATGAAATATTGTCTATCTATTGTCTTAGTAAATAATGAGTTAAATCTTGTAATTATCTATTGTATTATTATATAAAATCCGGAGATGGTACTGGTCATTGATAATAGTCTACTTCTGGTATGATGCAGTCTAACTGCTTAAAGTAATACTTTTTTCTATTCTATTTAAATTCACTGCCTTTCCATTTCTCTTGTTGATCCTTGCTCCAATTCTTATTATTTTATGAGAACAGGAATATGTCATTTATTATTTACATGCTATTACTCATGGTGAAATATCCTTATTAACTTGTAATGAAAGTTATACTAACCTTACCTCCTTGTTATCGGAACCTTCGGAGAACCTGGCATATTCCAGCACCATCCAAAGCTGCCAGTAAAATCTGCTGCAAATATAAAATAGCTTTTAAAATGCCACGTAAAATTGAAATGTAAGTTTAGCAGAGTAATACTGAGCATGTTCCATTCAGTAGGACTTTTTCTCAACTAAATGTTTAGAAATCCTGAGTATACTTCCTTGGGATTAGTTCTTACTGAATTCAATGGGGTGCTGTAATGGATTCCTGAACTTCACCCACTCACACCTTAAGAAATGTCTCTCAAAAAAGGACATATAGAGACAGCAAAATCCCCTCATAGTTTAGGTTACCTATACCTGTGTAAGCCCTAGAAGACTGATTAGTAAATATGAATTTCTTCCTGGAAGTTGGTCATTTGGAAGAGTTACTTTGTGGAAGAGAATTTCCATTTCTCTTCATATGAACAGACAGGAGACAAGGAAGATCCAAGGATAATATTACCTTTGACTGAGTTTCATTAGCTAATGGCTTGCTCATTTCATTTGGAAAGCACTATTTTTGGTGTTTCTTGTACAATGTTGTTTAATAAGTGAAATTCCCTTCCAAATTAAAATTGGCTCAACTTTCCTGCCTAGTAGTAGTTTCACTGGTGTGTTTGACACATTGGCCTCCTTTCAGAGATGTTAAAAATCCTATTTTGGCAGCTCTGGAAAAATCCTCTATTATTATTCATCATAATTATATAAGCATAATGCCTCACATATCCTGGACAAAATCAATGGGCATGGGTTATAGTAGTATCATCTTTGTGGAGGATTAGGTAGGAGGTGTTTACAACTTACTTCTTATTATTTTGTTAATTTATATCCTGCCCTTTTCCTCAGCAATAAGACTGTAGCCAGATTACAACATATCAGAAACGATGCATATTAAGAACTGTACAAAAGCATCCATAAAAAGTATAAGACATAAAAGTTTCTCACAAGACAATTAAACCATTCTTGAAGTTAAAACCATTAAAATTATTAAAAGATTATATACAAACTACAAAAAGTGCAGCAGATCATTAAAAGCCCATCCCAATCTGTTTCTAAAAGCATACAGATGTTTTGAATATTAAATATACAGATATTTTGATGTACTGGTGGAAGGAAAGGGCCATCCTAGCTTTTCTAGGGAAAGAATTCCAAAGTTTAGGAGCCGCCACTGAGGAGGCCTGCATTTGAACTAAACAAGCTTAAAGAAAACTTATCATACTTTGGAAAGCTGGACATACAGACAGACTAGTTTGAGTATACTTCTAAGACAGTGATTCCCAGCCTTTGGTTCTCCGGGTGTTTTGGACTTCAGTGCCCACAATTCCTAACAGCTGGTAAGCTGGCTGGGATTTCTGGGAATTGAATCCAAAACAACTGGAGGACCAAAGGTTGGGAACCACTGTCATAGAGGTCATATAGCATTAAAGTATACGAAATCTGACAGTTCTTCAGTTGGTGGTCATTTTGTAACCAAAATGCTACCATCTATGCAGAAAAGGGAAGAACTGTAATGTTTTCAAGAAAAAGGAGGGGGAGGGAGAGGGGAAGTACAGTAGAGTCTCGCTTATCCAACGTAAACGGGCCAGCAGAATGTTGGATAAGCAAATATGCTGGATAATAAGGAGAGATTAAGGAAAAGCCTATTAAATTAGGTTATTATTTTACAAATTTAGCACCAAAATTTCATGTTATACAACAAATTTGACAGAGAAAGTAGTTCAGTACACAATAATGCTATGTAGTAATTACTGTATTTACAAATTTAGCACCAAAATATCACGATATATTGAAAACATTGACTACAAAAATGTGTTGGATAATCCAGAACGTTGGATAAGCGAGTGTTGGATAAGTGAGACTCTACTGTAATTGTAACTACTAGTAGTAGTAGCAGTAGAAGAGAAGGAGGAGAAAAAGAGGAGGGGCAGGAGGAAGAGTGGAGACAAGGTTCAGCTCAAGAAGAGCAAAATAAGGGCAATGCTTCCCAAATGCTTCCCCTCCCTCGGTTCCCAAATTTTGAGCACTGGGGTAACTTAAAAATTCAGTTGAGCATTTAAAAATACAGTTTATGCCTGCAATGATAAGGAACAGGCAACGTTAACAAGCTAATGTGAGCACAATAAAATCTGTGCATTATAAATGTATATTCACTTCGTAGTGCTTGAAGATTGAAGGAAACATCAATTGGGGAAAATAATTATTTTCATTTTCCCTCATCTCAAAATGCATAATGATGACTTTTTTTTGTTGTAAACATCAAATTCCAGGTGTTTCTCTTCCTTGGGTAAATGTATGCATGTTTTTGTAAATTGTACTTTTTTTCACCCTCCAGGACATCTTTCATTTAAACAACCAGGGAACGTCTTATGCGTGTTTTTGTATGTATGCACACAAATGTGAAAAAATATGTTGCTTTTTTATGCAAACCATGTTGGTTTTGTCAGGAAACATTTTTGTGAAAAAATTATTTTGTTTTTGCTGCTGTTGAAAAAAAATGTTCTCAGCTGTAAAGGACAGTTGACAATTCTGACATGCTGTCTTGGTGCACTGAAGCACTGTTTTCCACCAAGTATGAGAAAATGTATGCCAATATTCTTAAGGTTGCTATACTGGAAGAGGACTTTCAGCCAGCCATGAAAAGTAGAACTTCATTGTGGAATGTTTTGTTGCAGATGACCTAATCTAAGCCCACTAATGTTGAGCTTCATGTAAAATCGTATTGGATTTTATAACCTTTTGCACCTATTGCTTACAAAACATGAGAATTGTGTGTTCTGTTGTCAGATTTTAATAAACATTTATCCATGGAAGGAAATGATTTCATTTAATTGACTCACATAGCAATGTACCTTGTTTTGGAAGATATTCATGTTTTGTTAAAATCTAGATGAAATATTCTTGCAAGGGTGTAAAAAGCATTTTAAATAACTATGAATAAACCCCAGAGAGTAAAAGGACACACCTTCTGAAACCAGATACAGGGGTTTTGTGGACTGATTTAGTAGTGGAGATGTGAGTGAGTTCAATATGATTTTAAATTTATGCATAGAAGGAATCTGGACAATTTTGCACTTGCACAGTGTGTCACGAACCCTAATGCAGGCATGTTGGGATCACAGTATAACAAAAGGCTTCAGGATCTGAATCAGGCCCTACCCACTCTTTCTCACATGTTCCACTAAACCAGGGATAAAGAACCTAGGACCCTTCACAGATTTGTACTACAAAACACTTATGGGAGAATCAAACTACTGCCATTGGTCATTCTGTTTGGATGATAGAAGAGTCAAGTAAAAGATGAGCTGTAGGTCTAAAGATTCCTGCACCTATATATATATATATCAGCACCAATGAGAATGACAAAGGAGGCACATTTCATGTCCTAAACAACTTCAGATCTGAACTATAATGCATGCAAAGTGTGTCAGAGTACTTAAACATGGTTGTAATAGTCTATCGGAGTAGTAACGTATGGTTAGCATTATGGGCACAAATAAATCATAACGCTTTCAGGCTACATGAATGTCTTTCATGTGGCCTGAAAACTTTGTGAGACATCTTTGTCCACAAGGCCTATAACTTCATATATACCCAACAAGTGGTAAATTGTTGATTGGGAATGTAATCTTTAATAACTAATAACACCCCCCAAAATGAAATGGGATCAGCAGTTGCTATTAATTTTAATGCACCCGAAGAGGGATTAAAGAAGTCCTGATAGGAACCTCACCCCCATCTTCTGCTTGACTTCAGAACATGCTTCCAATAAAAAGATATTAAAAACAGTCAAGATTAAAATCATTATATAGAGTCAATACATAAGCATTTTACTCTGGTAAAGTTCCTTAGAGTTCACATAAATTTCAGCAAGATGAAGCTTCTGGAATAAGGTATTGGTGAATTAGAGCTTTCAAATATTGTTTTTGAAAGGAAAAGAGCTCATGAGAAAAACAAGTTTCAGTTAATTTGTCTCAAAATTAGAAATGATGATTTCCAAACAAATGTTTTCTTCTCACCCTCCTTTGTTTGCTTCCCTGCCCGTTAATTGCATATCTATTACACCGAGTACAAGCGTTTAATGAGCTTTGGCAATTGGGTAATAAGATGCACAACACAATGCTTGGTTGTTGTACCTCAGTAAATATGTTTTCAGTAAGTAGTTGACATTTAATTAATATGCTATAACTATCCTCATAAAGTGGAATCAAGTACATACTCAAATGGAATTAACAAAGCAAAAAGGAAGTGCTGGACTGATACTTACTTTGTCTTTTATACATAAAATGTTGAGGATCACTGCTTGTCCTCTTGACTCTAAGTATATATTTAAATGTGTTTATGACTACTAATTAAAAAGCCACCCTAGCAAAGAAAGTTTTCCAAATTACCCATGACATGGCCCCTGGCTCTCTCGGTTATTCAAAATCAGACATTTAGGAGTTCCCAACTCTGGAGTGTTGTGTAGAACAGTTCTCCATAGCAGCAAATACTCCTCCAATGGTGAATTGACTATTTCTGGTGATCTGTCATTAGAAACATCCATCTTAGAACCCATCTACACAGGCCTGAAGTCTAATTTTTAAATCGGATTGCCTTCCGTGATCCCATAGTTATTCCTCACAACCACCCTGATATTTTTTTTTTGGGGGGGGGGGTGGCTCTGGTAACCCAAAGGAGTAGGACGGCAGTGCCAACATCCCTTTCCAGCCCCCCGTTTCTTCCATAAACTTATTGGAGAGACTTGCCTCCATTTGCAGGCCTCTTGTACCATAGCAAGTCATTTTGACACTACAGGAGCTTTGGAGAGGGGAAGGGGGATTTTCCTCCTCCATTCTCCAAAGCTACTATCACATCAGTTGATGTGGGAGGAGCTTGCTTCTAGAGTTCTGCAAATGGCAGGAGGCTGCTCTGGTAAACTTTCCAGGGAAATAGGGCCTGGGGGCTGCCGCCAATACTCATGGGTCGATCTTGAATGGCAGGGTTTTGACAAGCCGTCTGGCCTTCAACCCACTAGAAACCAACCTTTAAAATGCCAATTTCTAGTGGTTTTTAGGCCTGTGTGAAAGCAGCCTTACCTCAGTTCATGATCAGCCTGGCCCTGTTTGCTTTAGAAAACCATAGGCAAGCACCATGATCAATTGACAGTTTTGTTCACATGCTTAATAATTTGAGCAATTCAGTGTTGTGAATATTCAGCTAATCTTGTTTGAAATATGTGTAAAGAAGAAAAAATAAGTCTCTTGTGTATAAACATACACACACACACACACACCAGATATTGATAAAGAAAGGTGTTTGCACTGCTTGCAAATAAAACATAATTTGATATTACGGTGGGTTTTTTTGCCTGCAATAAATTTCTTAATCAAAGTAGAACAACACTTTCATTGCCCTGAACTCTGTGAAAATCATTGCCATATGTGCAGTGGGACATATTTTAATTCAAGTGAGAAATCCACTGGGTTCCCAGAAAAGCTCGATTTGACTAGGGACCGTTTCACATGGTCCCTGGCCCCGTTTTGTTTCACTGGCAGTTGCCAGTGAAATGGAAAGTGCACTGGGCACCTTGTGGCACCCCTCATCACATGGTGGAGATGGGACAAGGAGCTTTGGCGCCCTGTCCTCATCAGATGAAGGAAAGAGCAAAAATTGTGGGTAGCTCCATCAGAGCTATCCAAAAGCTACTTACCTTTCCGTTATTGCAGAGGAAGTGTCTTGCAATGCTTCCTCAGCACTAGGAGGGAAAATGGGATGAGGTCTGCAAAGTATTTTTTATTATTTTATTTACATTGTTTTATACCCCACCCTCTTTCCATCATTGAGGGACTCAGAGAGGCTAACATGGTAACGCTTGGCAGGCCCTGTCTCCAAAGTGCTTCAAAGGAGCAAAAAGTCCCAAGATGATAAAGTGGTAGGTGGTAGCGTTCCTGTCCCCATTTGTATTCCAGTAAAATTGTTGTTGCTATACGTATTCAAATTAATTCAAAATTATTTTGACTTTCTCGGACTTCCGGGTATAATCAGGCAAGGGAGTATCATTTGTGAGTGTCTGTGGGTGGAATTTGAAACTTGGATTTGAATCCAGGTCTCCAAAACTCCTGGACCAACACTCAAACCACTACACATACAGCATCTCATTTTTAATATATCATGTTTAAAAGCCTGTCACTGTCAATTCACATAATTGTTTCCCACACTTAGAAGCATTAAATGTTGTGTCTTTTTATGTGTTCTCCCAGATCTTTGAAGAAGAGCACAGCGTTCTTTATCTGGATCAAGGTGGGGTTTTGGTTGCCATGAAGCATACATCTCTGCCTATCAGACATCTCTGGTAATTACTGTGACTTTTCTGATCTCATTAGTCATAGAGTCCTTCATTATATATTACATGCCACTGGCAGTTGGGCCATGACTAAATATTTCAACTAAGTGCCACGATATGCCAATTAAGAAACTTACACGCTTTCTCTCTTGATCACACTAAAGCAATGATTGCAGTTTCACACATCAGCTCTACAACAAAAGAAATCCTTTAGTGTTCATATTGAATTGAGTTGGAATGAAGCAGTGGCATTGTTTTATAAATGTCTTACTGAATTAAAAATGTAATAACCATTTGCACTCCATGTTTGACTCATTCTTAAATGGAAATAGGATTTCTATATAAATTGTTAGTTTCTGGAGGATGGAACCATCAGTTGCTGCCAGTCACAATAGCTAGATATTATCTACAGTGTGAAAGGCAGGAAGATAGTGTGTGACATTATACTGATACCCTAAATATGAAATTTCCATAGATTTCCATAGATTTGTCTGGCCACTGTAAAAGAGATAGAACTTTGATGTAGGAATTGAAAGAATATTTGAAAATATTCAAAACATGATTTTTTAGTGTCAGTAAACTCTAATAAGAAGAATCCTGGGCAGACAAACATCTTTATAGCTTGGAATCTATTCTGCACAAAATTTGCATATGGTGGTTTTGCTCAGGAAACATTTTCTGCAAAGAAACAGATTTTGTTGCATTTTCTGTAAATAAATTAATATTTGTTTTGATTGAAATATTATTTTCCACATATAAAATGTTGTTTCCTAAGAAGAAAATTATGCTTTCTGTGCAAATCAACAATGTGTTAATTTTAAGAAGAACAAATCATGAACTATAGCTTTTTTTCCTGTGTGCAAAACAACACTTTCTTTTTGGGAAGTAATATTTCTGCATCAAAATATTATTCTCCATGTGGAAGATTCTATTTCCTGTGCATAAAATGCTGTTTTCTGAACAAAATAACATGCATTTTTTCCTTTAAAAAGCTGAAATGGAGTTTGACCTTCAGAATAGACAGCAAACAAATAAGAGGTAGACAGAACTTTAAGTTATGAATAATAGGTTTATTAATAGTGTTGGTTGCCATTGTTATAGAGTTCCTCAGGTAGGAAACAACTGGTCATGCCAATTGGGGAACTCTGGATGTTGCAATCAAAATAAGTAAAATTCCTAGCTCTATATGCAAAGAAAATGGCCAATATTCTACATAAGCAACTTAGTTGATGACATACCAATGAAATAATGAGATTGCACCAGAACACTGGGTAAACTGGGCCATCATTATTGAGCTATTTATTATCACTGTGAACCAGAGATATCCAAACCAAAAAGAGGAAGAGAGTGTACTGATGTGGGAAAGGTGGCACCACCTAATTGAGGTGAAGATACCAGAGCTCCAAACCTGGGCTGCTCCCTGCATTTGGAAGATTTCCCTGAGGTCTCCCCATTCCTGAGCCCCAAGATCAGGGAAGTAAGGCTCAGGGTCACCTCAAAGATGAGTCTCTAGTCTAATTTCCCAGTCCCAAAATCTAAAGAGCTGATTCCAGAAGAATCCTTTCCACACTTAAGGGGTGCCATGGGTGTTCACCAATTTCCATATACATAAAAACCTGCCAGTGACAAAACCTAATCACAGACCACATCTAAAGCCAATTCCCCAGTCCCCAGTTCACAGTGTGTAGTAGCCAAAAATCCAATTTTACAGGAGGGGAAAGAGGTGTGTGAGTCAACACCAAAAGACAGGCAATTTGAGTTGTCTTTCCTATATTGCTCCCCCAAGCCCCACCACTCTCTCTCATGTGCGCACATCTAGCTCCCACAATTGGCCTCATTTCATTGTAGGTCATCAAATAGGGCTCCAGTTCAGTATGTTTGTGTCTGCAGAGCTGGAACCTGCATATCTAAGTACTCTCTCCTGGCCCAATCATCCCCCTGTATTCTTACAGAAATGTAAGTCACGCATGCTCCAAATTCTGGCATAATAGACCTTCTTCCTTACATGCTCAATAAAATGGGGGGGGGAGGATTACAAGTTTGGCAATAGCGCTACAGTTATGATTATCATGAAGACAGAATAGTTACAGAGAAAACTGATGCTGTTATAACAGTCTTACTATAGACATATTAGTGTGTCGAACTTTTCGAATAAACTAATACATATCAACTGAATCTGTGGCTATGAGTTCTAAACATGAAATATGGAGTGGTCTTTTATTTTAAATTTATTGAAAAATGGTTTAATAAGACATGCCATGTTGAAGGCCACTCCATCCTTCTGGTTCTTTTCCCACCCTTTCCTTCCCTTTGTTTTGATAGTTCTCTTGCTTTTGAAATGTGGTTACAAGAAGAAATATACTATAATCTCACCTATACTTTCCTTTCCTTTCCCAATATTTCCTAACATTTTGTTCAAAAGTATGATGCTTCTGATCTGCTGGTGTTATATTTTTAAGATATTGTTTGCAAAGGTTATTTCTAAGCACCTCTTTTTTGAACAGAAAAAGGGTATATGTACTCCTAACATGTACAGATTCTCTTATGAGAAGAGGTTAACCGTATGTTAAATTTGTCAAGACTGTAGTTGATCTGCAGTTAATTTTACTTTTTCACTGTCGTGAGATTCCACAGAAAATACATACTATGGTTTAATATTAATTTATGAAGCAGGTCATAGCTTTACACATGTTTTGTATACAGCAAGCCTGAGGTTTAATTGACAACATTTCTAGGTAAGGCTTGAAAAAATTCTACTTCTGGTATCAACAATACTTAGCTAGGAGGACCAGTGGTAGCTTCTTAATTATTTTCAACAAATGGCTGTGGCTGATCCATAGGACATTTAATACATCTCCATAAAACAAAAGTATTCCCAATGTTCATTTGGGAAACCCTGAGGTGTTTTTCTTCATGGATGGTATTTCGATGTTTAAAAAACTTGCAAGTCATATTTCTAAAATTTCCCAATTTCTTGAAATCTGTAAGAAGTTATTATCTTATTTAGTACATCAAGTTCTTAGACGCTTACCATGAACATTTTAATGCTGTCTCCAGAAAAAAAAAGTCTCTCATTGTTCTTATTTTTTTATTTTCTCCACCAGGTTAAGTTTTGATGAAGGAAGATCTTGGAGCAAGTACAGCTTCACTTCTATCCCACTTTTTGTTGATGGGGTCCTGGGAGAACCTGGAGAAGAGACCTTAATAATGACGTATGTTGAAAGTATTACATAGATAATAGGGCTGTGTAATCAATGAAAAAAGTTTCAACACTCAGTACAAAATTAGGGGGTTGGAAAAATAGTTTCTAAAGTGTTTTTGAAATTGGACATGGTCTGTATCATATTTATAAAGAGTTATTTATAATGAGTTATTTTTGTTACTTTTCGTTAAGTAATTAATTGAGCCAATGGGGAAATTTCAGGGATGCCTTTCTCCCTCATTGTTAGAGCTATTAGCCTGAGCCTTGCTACAAGCATAGAACACATTACCACTGTTATCTCATCAAGTTTCAGGATATTTCACTCATCCACGTAGTTTCAGAGAATTTTCAAAGTTTTTGCAAACAACATTTTTAAAAAGAAAACTACAAGAGCTGTCACTCTGAATTTTCTATACAATGACACAAGATAACAGGGGCTCATTTCCCCCTAATTTTCAGAAATATTCATACATCTATTGATTTTTGGGATTTTTTAAAAAGTTTGACAAAAATGTTTTTTTTTAAAAAAAAGGCACAACATTGAATGTCTATCATAGAACTTCAGTTTAGGAATTTCCTCCCAGCCCAGCACTAATTTAATTACTTGTATTGAAATATCAGTCAGTCCTTTGCAGATTCATCAATTTATTGGAACTTTGGCTGCTGCTATGCGGGAAATATTTATTTATTTATTATTTATTTCCAGCATTTATACCCCGCCCTTCTCACCCGGGGGGACTCAGGGCGGCTTACAACAGTTGGCAACATTTAATGCCAAGAACATAATAATAAAACAAAAACAGTACATATAATTAAAACTATAAAAATACATCATTAAAATACATTATAACAATTAAAACATATGTAAATTAGATCCATTTGTCTAAAAACCTCATGCTTCAGCCTTCAATCGGACCATGTCGACGTTATTGTATTACTCATTAAAAGCTTGTGCACACAACCATGTTTTCACAGCCTTTCTGAACCCCAGAAGGGTTGGGGCTTGTCGGATATTTGTGGGGAGGGTGTTCCACAGCTGGGGAGCCACCACCGAGAAGGCCCTGTCCCTCGTTCCCACCAGCCACGCCTGCAAGGCAGGTGGGACCGAGAGCAGGGCCTCTCCAGATGATCTTAGAGATCTAGCTGGCTCATATGAGGAGATACGTTCGGATAAGTAAATTATCTCTCTCTTATCCTAATTGGAGCTTTCTGATGCTGAGCAGAATTCTGGGAAATGTAGTTTGTGGCAGGGCTTTTTGAATTCTCTGCCATAGGGCTCCTCGCCTACTCATTTCTCAGAATTCTGCGCTTTCTCAGTCTCCTTCCCAGGTCACTCAGCTTTTCCCGCCATCCTTCTTTTCTCTCCTCATGGCGAGAGGTCATTAATTTAAAGAGGAATGGCAGCCTTTTTGGCTTCCCATGCTTGTACTGAAAATGAAACTGACTCTGATGATTCCTAAGTTTTGATGTTTTGATTCTTAAGTTTTTGTGTGGGCGCCCCCCTTTAAAATACCTGTTTGTATATATAAAAATTATAAATTAGATATGGCTTACTAATGAAAAACAAATTTTTGCACACCTTTAATAGATAATTTGCATTACATAAATTTAATGAGATCCATTACACATGTACACTTGTATATAAAACTTATTAGTAAGATAATATCACATTTGTCACCTTAGAAGGGTGATGGCAAGTGGCCACCACTGCCTTAGAAGATGTGGAAAATACTTTTCTTTGCTAATTTGAATTGATGATGTTGTCATTCCTATTATTATCATCATCAAAATTGTCCTGCCTTTTTTCCAAGTCTAGGTTAAAATAGATCCCATGCATTGATATTTTACTTATTTTAGGGGTGCTTCAGTTGTGGGATTTTGCATGGTCAAGGATTTGATCTGCATGGTTGTTGGGATTCCTTCAAACTCTGCAATTCTCTGATTCTGTATGAA
This sequence comes from Anolis carolinensis, assembly GCF_035594765.1. Classification (NCBI taxonomy): domain Eukaryota; kingdom Metazoa; phylum Chordata; class Lepidosauria; order Squamata; family Anolidae; genus Anolis; species Anolis carolinensis. The sequence continues at coordinate 227,296,131 of NC_085843.1, forward strand.
GCACAGATTATTGAAATATCCTAAATTTTGTTTAATTGTTTTGTGCAGGGTTTTTGGACATTTCAGCCATCGCTCAGAGTGGCAGCTGGTGAAAGTAGACTACAAGTCTATTTTTGACAGACGGTGTGCTGAAGATGACTACAGGCCATGGCAACTTCATAGCCAGGTAAAATATTTGAGATGTGGATTCGTCTTCAGCCACACTTTCCCTAATTGCATATGTTGGATTACACCCATATTTTGACATGTGCAACTGTGCAAAGAATATGAGATGTCCTCATCCCTCCTCTCCTCAGCAACATTTCTCTCCCTGAAAAGTCTGCCAAGAGCAACCCCAAGAAATGTAGTGAGTTGTACAATGGAAGAGACAGGGGCACTTATGTGGCATGGAAGAGGCAGGGTTTTTTATAAGAATAAAGCCCTAACATCAGAATATTGCTCATTCTGGATACCCCTCTTAATTTATTGGGTCGGAATTCATGAATTCATTTCATGTATGGCTGTGATACAATACAATGCTGAAATATCTGCTAATTCGTGAATTGTCCCATCTTTCCTTTTCAAAGGGAAGGATGGTTTCCCTGTGTGTGAAGTAAAGGCCAATTGCAAACAGAGATAACAGCCAGGACAAGGGCTTATGCAGCCCCGTTGGCTTCAGTACAATCTCCAAGCAGCTCCTGTCTTTAAAATATGTAGGATAATTTCTTCTTATTCAACCAATTGCTGCGGGGGGGGGGGGGGGGTGTCTTTTCTTACTTGTTGCTGTTTGTAGGGCTGAAGTTGAAGATATCTTGGTGAGTGTCTGAAGTACCTTTAAGTTACTGAAGTTTAGCTAGTAGACTCTTTACAGCCATCCAATTAGAGATGATACAAAGGGGAAGCTAGCTGGGGCTTAGACACATAGATCACACCTATGAAGCTAGCTTTGGTGACATGGGATTGATAATTTACTTCTTAGTGACCAAATACATATGCGATAGTAGTTGGAGCCAAAGAAGAAACACTCATGGAAAGTTGACTGTAGAATTTATACCGTTACATGTCTCGTAGGATACACTGAACAATTGTTAGCTGCATTTTGTTTGTTTATTGCAACATCACTACATTTTACATTTTGCATGTTGGACAAAGAGGATACATCCAGTATTTAACAATGAACCTTAATTTTTTTAAAAAAAATTATTGAGGGGTAAGTGTATGACATACAAAAACATTTTAAAAACAGGGTTCACAAATAAGGATAACAGTGGAGGAACATAGAGCAGGTTTAGGGGGGTAAGGGGTTTGGGTGGTAAAGGAATAAAAACATAAGGAAAATCAGGGAGGGAGAAAAAAAAGGGGGTGATTCAAAAACTTCAATTCTTTCCCCTTTTGGTACAGTATTTGTAATTTACATTTCTTATAATGTCCCAGTTCAGTTTTCACATTTAGACCTTTTATTAATATACATTTCCACTTTTTCCCAGTTTGTCTTCTTTATCGGTTTACCTCTAATTTCTTTCATACACAAAGTTAATTTGTCCATATTCTTTATTTCTTCTAATTTCTCCAACCAATGATCAATCTGTGGGATCTGTTCTGTTTTCCATTTTTTTTTTGCTAGAGTTATTCTAGCCGCTGTTGAGATATATGTGAAGAGTTTATCATCATTTATATCCAATTCTAGTGAAGTGTCCGAAATTCCTAACAAGTATAATTCAGGTTTCATGGAAAAATTTCTATTCAATATTTTTGTGTCTCTACATGGATCATTCTCCAAAATTTTTGTATTTTTTCACAAGTCCACCATAGGTGGTAAAAGGATCCTTCATGCGTTTTGCATTTCCAACAGGTTTTTTTTGGGTAATTTTTATACATTAAGGCTAATTTTTTGGAGTCATATACCGTCTGTGAAAAATCTTTATCCAGTTCTCCTTAAGGTCCCAGGAATATGTATATTTTAGTTTTTTATTCCAAATTTGTTCCCATTCTTCAAATTTTATTGGACAGCCAATATTCCTTGCCCAATTAATCATACATTGTTTCACAGACTCAGATTCGGTAGACCATCCCAATAAGACATTATAAATCTTCGATATTTCCTTCCTGTTAGTTTGTAATAATTTATCCCATGTTTCTCCCTCTTCACAAAATCCCATTTGCTTGTCTTTTATAAATTGTTGATTAATTTCTGCATATTGAAACCATGATAGGTCTCTAAATTTGGTTTTTAATTCCTCCAAGGTTTTTAATGTATACATTCCCTTGGATTTCCCTTCCCTTACTTTATGATTCAGCTACACACATATATATTCTGTGGTCCATATGAGCTTTTGGGGTTTTTTTCATTTGCTGTGTGAGGTCCAAGAAAAATGTGACTAATTTATCTGAATATAACTTTTGCTTTTCCTAATAACTGGTGTCCCAAGCATATATTTTAATAATGCTAATTATAATACAGAGAGAGTTTCTCCTGTTCTCTACCTAGGGAGAAGCATGCATCATGGGGGCAAAAAGAATCTACAAGAAACGCAAGTCAGAAAAGAAATGCATGCAGGGCAAATATGCCGGTGCTATGGCATCTCAACCATGTGTTTGTACAGAGGCAGATTTTGACTGGTGAGTAGAGCTTGAAAAAATATTATTAAGAGTCTTTTAACTTGTTCAGTTCTTGTTGTAGGCACAGAATCCCAGATTTTTATCCCAGAAAATCTCACATCCACCCCCCCCCCCAAGAAAAAAAACCTGGGTCAACTTATCCCACCGGGCAGTGTGAGTACTAAACCTTACCTCTTATCAAAAAATGAATCTTCCCCTTCTATGAGTCAGGTAATGAAAAATGAGAGCTTAGTCTGTCTTGGGAGAACCTAAAAGAAACACTGATCTGCTCTGCACTCTCTGTCATGCCATCATTTCTGGACTTTCTGGATGCCTGTGTGGGAAAATGGCAGTGATAGCAGCCAGGGGCAACTGACCCCCTAGGGCAGTGGTTCTCAACCTGTGGGTCCCCAGGTGTTTTGGCCTACAACTCCCAGAAATCTCAGCCAGTTTACCAGCTGTTAGGATTTCTGAGAGTTGAAGGGCAAGACACCTGGGGACCCACAGGTTGAGAACCGTTGATCTAGGGTATATTTGGCATGTCCCCCTCTCCATGGAATACTTATCAGTGTGTCATATCAAATTCCATAATTATGGCCTCCAAATGTTTGCATCACTTGTACATGAGGTTGACTTATGCAGGAGTATATATAGTAAGGACCTTATCTATCTCTCTTTAAACCAGTAATGGAATTGGTTCTCCAAATATTTTGGATTTCAATTCCTAGAAATCTATCTTAGTAAGAGATCATGGGATCCATGTGGTCTTTTTGCAAGTTGTTGGAGCTCCTCTTACCCCCATCTTTCAGCACCCAGACTAGGAGGGAAATATAGCATGACCTGAGAAAGTTTATAATCACTTTGAAATAGAGTGAGGATATCTTGACAAGGACTTCAGATTATTTCAATAGGAAATCTAATGAGGAGAGGAAAAGATTTGGAAGCATATATTTGGAGAAGAAACTGAAAGAGCAATTCAGGATCTTGAATTTAATAGTTTTTGGTGCAGTGATATTAATTTATTGAATGCTATTGAATGCTCACCACAAAAGCTTCTAGAGATGATTCCAGATCAGTAAAACAGTACAAGCCATGACCTCAAGGTTGTAATCTACAATAATTAATGCTTCCTCTTAAGTCATTAAGGTCAGGATTAAAAGTTATCCTATGATAATAAATGTGTGAGTCATTTATATGCTAATAAGCAACACTGTTTTTGTTACCATAGACTAACAGAGTTTACACTGTAGAAATGCTATACAACTTTCCTTCTAATGTCGCTACAGTGTTGCCCATGGATATGTTATTTATTAGCTGAAACATATAATATTCACACTAATTGCACCTGCACAAAAAGTTGCAAACAATTACATGAATGTTACAGGATATACCATGTGAACATAATATACACGTTTTGATTACTTCTGTGAGGTTATGTTTTTCCTTTACTCCATATTAGTTTCTGTGTTTGCATTCTTAAGGGATGTACAAAAGCTATCTTGATATGATTGTATACAATATTGCATCAAAATGCAACCAAGGTGACCAAACACATGTGTCAAAGTTATTCTGTCTTTTTTGTTTCATCCACATGCAAGAGTACATTTGTACATCAGTAAAGTGACATTCAAAATGATTATGGTGCCATCATAGATTTTCTTTCATCAACCCTGCTTTGATGTCATGATATACTGCATTATCATATTTGTTGGTGGTGCTCTGTGCTTTCAAATGCCTTAACCTGAGATTTTATTGGCAAGATTTGTTAAGAGGTGGTTTGCCGTTATCTTCCTCTGAGTCTGGGAGAGTGAGACTCAAAGGATTTCTATGGCTGAGCAGGGATTCAGTCCCTGTTTTCTCAAAGCCCCAGGTCAATATTCAGACCACTAAGCAACACTATTTTTCAGAAGTATGTAGTGCTATTAAGAAGGAGAGGCAAACAATAAAAAATTAATTAAAATACTACTAATTAAATGCAGATCACAGGAAAAGTGTAATGCAGGAAAAAAAACACAGAACAAAGGATAATGATCACTCGGTCAATCTGTTGGAGCCCCTGGTGGCGCAATGGGTTAAACCCTTGTGTCTCCAGGACTGCTGACTGAAAGGTTTGCAATTCCAATCTGGGAAGTGGGTTGAGCGCTCATCTATCAGCTCCAGCTTCCCATATGGGGACATGAGCGAAACCTCCCACAAGATGGTAAAACATCCAGGCATTCCCTGGGCAATGTCCTTGCAGATGGCCAATTCTCTCACACCAGAAGCAACTTGTAGTTTCTCAAGTCACTCCTGATACACACAAAAAAATCAATGTTTTCCCCCTTTTAGGAAATTTGATCTTCTACAGAGCTAAAATCTCATTTTTAAATCAAACTTCTAATCTCAAGTTCTTTATGAAAAATGGTCCAATGTGGTAAATTCCTTTAAAAAGAAATTCATTTTTTATTAATTTGCAAAATTCAGTTATTTCTACAATACAGTATTTATTTTCCAGATATCTCTTAAAGATGAGAAGCCTGTCTGAGGAAAGGAGATGGCTATTCTAATTTGACATTACCAAAATGTCTGATTGCACAGGCATTAAAATCCAGACTTCATAAGACAAGAAATCAAATTGGCTAGGACAAACTGGGAATGTTATTCTTTTTATATATATATATATATATATATATATATATATATATGAGTTGTTTTTCATCTCAAACACATTCCTTTCCATTTACAAACACATATACCATATTTCTTCAATTGTAAGACACCATTGATTGTAAAATATACCCTAATTTCAGTACCACCACCAACAAAAATACATAAGATATACCTGCAATTCTAAGACGCACTCAATTTTTAGAGATGTTTATATTGAAAAAAGTGTTTCTTAGAACTGAAGAGATACAGTATTAATACTAGAAAGTTTTGTCACAAAAAAGTGCTGATAAAATTTTCACCAGCAATGAGGAAAAATGAGGAAATGAGGAAAAAAACAGAAATAGGGAAAGGCCTCCCATCCCTAGTAATACCTTTACTAATATCACGTTTTTCAAACTAGGAGTCAATGCTTCAGAGATTCAATTTGCATGCATTGCCTACTTCTCACTACCAGGGGGCAATAGTGTTTCAGGAATGATTATCACAATGGAAATGGTGTATCTAGCCTTAAGGACAATACTTCCTAGCAACTGCCTAGAAACTAAATTGTATTTATTGGAGTTGTAAATGGATTACATGGTGACACATGTGTTATTAAAGCATTTATTTACCTGGATTTCCATCTCTTTTTTTTCACCACAGCATGAATAGTATCACTCCAGTGGCTGTTTGAGGTTTTTATTCTGTACACAGGGAGAAAAACATCTAGTCAAAGAATAACTGCAACAATAATAGCAAAAGCTATAATTCCTGTAGAATGTTAGATTAAATCTGATACGATTAGCTTGCTTTAAAAAGGCAATGGGAGTTGATATCTTAGATTTCTGTGTGGCTATAGAAGAGACTGCTGATGAGGAGGCCTTTCAAAATATTTTCTTAAAGGTGAAGGAAAGGATTTGAGATTTACCTTTTGAAAAATCAGATGTGAGAGAGAACAAAACCACCCTATTTTCCCAGTCCTAATCCCAGTATTAACAGATATTGATTTGAAGACCATTACACAATAGTGTCCTCAAAATTGCCTCCTATGAAATAATTCTTTAGATTTCCTAAACCACATTAAAAAAAAACCGCAACAATTTACATCTAAGAGAAATTACACACCAGGCACTATTGTATGTGCAAGTCTTTATGTGATGAACAGGTGCATCTCATATATTGTTTTCTCTGAATTTATTATTTACTATATGTTTTGGTTTACATGTGAATGTTGCTTTGATGACATGGATATAAAGAAGATCAAAATAGTTCAAATAAATAAAATAAACTTTACAATCAACCAAACAGAACGTACTGCGGAACAAAATTGGGTAACTAGTGGAACCAGATTTTCAGTCCACACACAGGCCTGACAGACCTGGGAAATGGTCTGCCATCCCAACAGCATTCCTTTGTAACAGATCAAGATGGAGGGGAGATGGGGGACATATGGCGGAAGTTTTTTTTTTTTTTTGTTTATTAAATCTCTCCAAGATGCGCTGGACCTTATATACGCTCATGCAGAGATCTTAATGTACACACAAGCAGATTTCTTATCTCTGTCTGCACCCAACTGTTAATTCAAGCTCTGTTTATTATTATAAACATCAGAAGAAAGGAGTGGTTGCAAAGAGTTCTAATTGCTTTCCAATTGTGCTTCCCTTTAGCCACCTGTGTGTCTGTGGCTCCATTTTTTGACAGCCCAATCAGCTGATTTGGGCTTTTAAATGTGCATGTGCACTGGAGCAGTCCACACAGGGGGAAGGGAAGGAAGTCATGTGTTTTTCATGTCTGCAGAGGTATACAGTCATGCAAACGTGCACATTTTTGGGGTGAAATTGGGTTTTAAGCTCACCTTTTAAACAAGTGCTTTTCAGCTGTTAACCCAATTCTGCACGCACTTTTTCCAAACATCATTTAGACACACACCCCTTTATCTTGGTTACTTCATAGGTAGAAGGGCCCTGAGAGCCCTGAAAATGTGGCAAAATTCCTCTCATATCCTCTAGATAGGTAAAGGAAATACATTTTTTGTAAAGGTTGGACCAGAGCCCCTGGTGGCTCAAATCCATGGAGTGGGATGAGCTCCCACTGTTAGCCCCAGCTTCTGCCAACCTAGCAGTTCGAAAACATGCAAATGTGAATAGATCAATAAGTACTGTGCCAGTGGGAAGGCAACGTCACTCTATTCAGTCATGTCAGCCACATGACCTTGGAGGTATCTACAGACAATGCCAGCTGTTTGGCACTTCACTGCAGCCCTCTAAGACTCCATGGGTCCCTCCACTTTCCCCCTTTTTTTATTTTTAATGTGGGGGTGGGTGGACAGAATAACGTTTTAGTAACAGTAGTCCAGTTAGTCACTTTCTGAGACAGCATTAACAGCAGCACATAAGAACTCAATGATAAATAAATAACAATAGTAAATATGACATTTTTATTAAAAAGTAGCATTCTAAGTGCTTATTCTGTGTACATTGTTGCCTTAAATTTCTGCTTAGAAATCCTTTGAGAGGTACCAGTAGTTTATTTGTTTGAGATTTGTTTATTAAACAGGAAGTCATTATCAGTAAAAACAATCTGTACTTTAGAGGCTTGGATGTACCATTCTTTTTAATTCTAAAGTGGATTTCTAAACTAAGGCCTTTTAAATTAGTGATAAATATGATTTCCCTTTCCACATTTGGGGACTTGACTTTTGCAGATTTGACTATTCAAATATTTGATTTGACTGTTCTCTCTGGAACTCCCTCAGTCATCCAGGACAATTCTATCTTCAATTTCCAGCAAATGTTGACTATAATTTGTGCTGGAGGACCAAAATGTTTTGTCTGTTTTTTAAAAACTTTTTTTCACAGTTTTCTCTTTTACAGAGGTTTTGTATCTCTAACCGCAGCAAAAATGAAGGCTTATTGTACTCTACTGAAGCCAAAATATGTGCTACATGCAAAATGTATGGGATGGTAGCTACTTTAGGACTTATTTAAGTGAAGGGAATTTTTTTTTACAGCGGGCCATCTAGAGTGAAATTACATCTTTCCCTCATTCTGAAGTTATAAAACACCTTATGATGGTACTCCTTCCTTCGCTGTATTTAAACTAGAGAAAATGGTGCATTGGATTAGTAAATCCTTTGTTCCCTTTACTGCTTGTATGTCCCCAACTACTTCTGCTGAAAAGGGCTGTTCCTTAATTACAACGGTTCTCCAGTAACCATTATGCTTATGAGTAAGTAATGTCTAACTGAAGTCTCAACTTACAGTAAACAATGTATTTCATAAATACCAATTGCAAGGCCAGATGCCTGGCTCTGAAGTTGTAATGCTCAGTTCCCCTAACTCCTATATTCAGATTTCAGCAGGCAGGTTCATCCTCGGCTGCTCCCATTGATGTTAATGCTTGTTGATTGGAAGGCAGCCTGTGGTGCCTACAAGTAGGCAGCAATTTGTTGTTATCATCAGTGCTTCATATGCATCAGAGAGGAGACAAGACATTCATTAGATCATGAGGATGCAAGGTGAAAGAGAGATACGAATGTCTCTCCAGTGAGATGCAAATAAGCTGATTGCATCATTTCTCAGCATGTGCAAACATGTGAGTGAGTGAGTGTATGTGTATGCATGCATGCCATATATAGGCAAGGAGATTACTTAAATTTAAAAATGCTGCAATCAGAACTCTGTTAAATATACAGCTTGTTGAATGGCAAAAAAGATGGTTGCAGGAACCTAGTTATCTTTTTTAAACGTAGATTTGTCCAAATTGAAGGTTTACTCAACATCAAGTGTGGATAAATGCCGGACATTTGGTTTGAGAAACAAAAAATATTCTCAAATATATTGGTCTCTGTTGGGAAGGTCTGGCATTTAGGCTTAGCCACTCTAGCTCTAGAAAGAATTAAACAAAACTCTAACAAGGAATATTGTCTTGTTAATATAATAGCCATGAGTCCAGAAATTAATATGATCATACCTGTCCTGCCAGAGATCAACGAGACTGTTCCCTTGCTCAAATTTACCCTTATACCATGTGCATCATCATTCAGAGCCTGCCATAAAGGAGTTCCTCGCTAGCACAAAACATATAACAATTCACCTCTGCCCACACACATTAGACAAAGCTAAAATGACAAGAAGCAGTATCATCTTATAGTAGCTTGTTCTTGCAAACATATATGCTCATAAAATACTCACAAGGATCCAGTTTCCTTAGCCAGCGATGTCTATCACTTTTAGTATATTCCAACTCTATAAAGCAGACATGAAAAAGATGATATCTTATTAAATGTGTTGCAGTAGAAGACCACATTACAGTGGGGTTGATTAATTGAATAACAACAACAACAACAACAACAACAACAACAACAGCAACAACTTTATTCTTGTATTCCGCCCCATCTCCCTGAGGGTACTCGGGGGAGCTTGGGAACCAAGCCCAGCAATGTACAATAAAATACAACAACATAAAATACATTCCAATTATAACAAATTAATACATCAGAACTATAAAATCACAACATCACACAATAAAAGCCTAGCCAGTAGCCAAGGGTGACACAATGGTAATTCAATCTTGGGGCAGAGGAATAAAATTATATGTAGTTGTACAATATATTAGGAGTACTAATAACATGGGCCAGTGATAAAGGAAAGGAAGCCATGGCTCTGGGTTTGCAGCAACTGAGCAGAGATGTGATGACGTGTGACTCTTTAAGGTCTTCTTTCATTATTTGAACTACCATACATTCAAACCAACTTGATTGCAAATAGGGATAAAACATAATGTGTTCTGAGCTTGGAGACTGATCCCTGACATCAATGACACAACCCAATCTTGGAATATGTGCGGATGTACTAAGGAAAAAAGTGTATCTGGGTATACACAGAGTGCTTTTCTCTGACCCATAACCATGTCTTAAGCATTTGGATTGCACCTGATTTTAGGAGGCAGAAAATACCACCCTTGCTACTCTATAAAAAAATATTAAGAACCTCTTCCATAATCTATATCTTGCACTGAGAAATATTTAAAATCTCTCATCTAGAAAGAAAACAGATAAATAATATAAAATTCAAACTAATATTGTCAGATTAAATCGTGTTTTGTATTTATTGTAATACACATTTTTGCTCATTTATTTTTCACTTGATTATTGAACCTGTTCTGAGAGTGCAGTGTTACTGCTGTTTAATTATATCAGTACATGACAGCTCGGCAGTACAAGCATTCTGGTTTGTTGACAATCAGATTACAAGAGAAAGAAGGCTCATTCATACATAAATATTTGTTTTTCTCTGGAATGATGTTGTTGAATGATGATTTCAATAGCCTTTCTGCTGTCCCTCCACTAAGGATGCTTATGAAATTAATTTGCATCATTTGGGATAACTAAGCATCTGTTTGCAAAGCAATTAACCAACTTTCCTCATTGACATGTTACACAAAAGGCCTAAGAGCAACATACAGACTAAAGAAAGAAATGAAAATGCTGGATTTTCAAAATCCATTTGTGCGTTGTCTTTTCCCTAAAGCAGCAATTACTGGTTTCCAATGACAATGAATGGCGTACGTCCAGAGGGAGTTATCAACACAGTTGTAGTGCACATGTTTCATATGCATTAGGTCCTAGGTTCATTCCCTGGTATCTTGAATAAAGGAATATTAAATAGCGTGGCTGGGAAATACTTTAAGAGAATAATAGCAGTGGAATGTAGACTATTTGAGCTCGTCCAGTGAATGACCGAATTCCATATTAAAAAGACCAGAACTTATAAATTAGCTTCCCCACTCAGAAGCCTCAGTCCCTGGTTATGTTGTTTAGAAGATTATAGAAGTTGTCTTAACTTTTTAAACAGCTTATTATGTTACCACACATTATATCCTTCCCAACTGTCACATACCAAAATGGTGGGGAGGGGGGGGGAGTGACTTGAGAAACTGCAAGTTGCTTCTGGTGTGAGAGAATTGGCCGTCTGCAAGGTGGTTTCCCAGGGGATGTTTTGAGGTTTTAACCATCCTTGTGGGATGCTTCTGGAGCTTATAGAGGGAGCTCATCCACACTCTCCTGGGATTCAAACTGGCACAGAAAGAGGCAAGAAGCCTGGTGACTTATGTGAAAGATGAGCAGACAGGAGCATATTCATTGTGCACTAACTGATTTCTACATTGGGTACTGAAGAGTCACTTCCTTCTTCTGAGAATGATTGGTACAATAAAAAATTATTCTCGCTCAAATGTTGCATACTCATTGATGTTAATAAAGAAAGGGATGTGAGACTATATAGATTATGACTCCCTGATTGTGGGAAAATGCATGCCTAGTGATATCAAAGAAACTGAGCACATGTTGAAATAATTCTACAAGGTACTACATCTGTCAATTGTGCCATCAGAATTCATTATAAATAGATGTAAATGCAGTATTTATTTAGTTATATCAGTTTAATACCACTTTAATTGCCCTGACTCCATTCTAAGGAATTGTGAGATGTATATAGTGCACCACAACTTCCCTGGGCAATTTATCTGAACTAGAGCCAAAGTATCAGGAAAGCCTGTCTATACAACTGAATTTAACTGATTAATCATCATTTTTTCTTTATTCAAGGTATCCCATCATCATAAGAACATATCAGAATTAACTCACCATCTACTTAGATGTGCAATGGAAATGGATCTTATGTCATCCCAATATGGTGCTTGAGTTGCTTATTATTTAAACATGTCTCTTTTTCTTCAATCCCAGTGACTATGGATTTGAACGTCACAGCAATGGCCAGTGTCTGCCTGCATTTTGGTATAACCCATCAACATTGTCAAAAGACTGCAGTCTTGGTCAAAGTTATCTCAATAGCACTGGGTGAGTGACTAAAGTTATCAAAAGCTGACTCATTGGCATGTCCGTGTGTGTGAAAGTTATTAAATTCTCCAACAAAATCTCTGTATATCAGGTTTGAGATGTTTGATTATTGAGTAGTGACATGTAAAACACAAAAGACACAGATAAACTTGTGGAGTCATAAAAAGCACCATATTCCATTAGAGGGATTTTATAAATTTGCCAAGTGATGGTGTTGTAAGTTCTATAGAACTCCGTATAAGGCTATATGTTTGAAAAATATGTAATGAGAGAACACAGAAGCCAACTGATGTTCAACACCTCCTGTGTGCATAGCCTGAAACACTGAGCTAAATCCCCATAGGCTAAAGCAGTGTGGTCCCACCTTTAGTTACCCAAGGGCCCATCAAACTTTAGTATAGGAATGTGAGGGCCAGAGACATTCCAGAAAGAAAATGAATTATAGAATTAATATTGAATTACATAACTAAAATATTATTTAATTTCATAATTAAAATATTTTTCCAGTAAGAAGGGTAAGGGTCAACAAAAATGAATTGGTGGGCCACATGGACCACACTGGGCTAAAGCATGATTACCGGGCATCATCTGTTATACTTAAGAAAAAAGGAACACCCTTCATGAGAATACTGGAAGCTTGGGAAGGGTAAGGCTGCTTCTTTTTTTTTTCAACTGTCCTGTTTCACACAACTTTAGAGCCACTGCCTCCTGATCAAGCTGAACCCCAATGGTGTCAGATTGTGGTTGTACGTTCACTAAAAGTAGAAGCACAGATTGCCTGGAAATGCCTTAAATGGGGAGATCAATATAAACTCCCTGACAAAGCTTTCCAAATTTTCTATAGAATCTGGCTTATATGAATCATAGCTTGGTACTTCCAAGCCCTTTGACTAAGTTCCTAAAGCTCATCATTTTTAGCTGGTTCATGATTTTCTTGATGAAAACTGCTTGACAGATGGCAGTGGTGAACTGGAAAAGTTGAACCTCACCTGAAATTAACCAATTGCAACTGTTTCTTCCACTGTCGTATCTGTTTCCACATTTGAACAGGTATAGGAAGGTTGTATCTAATAACTGCACAGATGGTGTGCGTGAGCAGTATACAGCCAAGCCTCAGCAGTGTCCTGGCAAGGCCCCAAGAGGGCTTCGAGTTGTCACTTCGGATGGCACATTGACATCGGAACAAGGGCACAATGTTACATTTCTGATGCAGCTGGAAGAGGTATGTTCTGTTTCACGTTTTCCCACTGAGGCTTTTGAATCTGATTTATTTGGAACAGAATGGATAGAACAGAACACAATTAATGAAATGATGCTATTGAACAAATTCATAGTTTGATAAATCTGAGCTGTGTATCAGACATATCCATTTAGAACAAGCAGGGCCTAATGCACCTCTTTGTGGGTTGAAATTATTGTCCTCCCTGATTTTTTGACAAGTACCAGTACGTTGAAGCTGCCTGGGCTAGTATTACAAAGAAATGAGAAATCAGCGCATAGAAAGCATGGAGAATTCAAGTTTCTGAAATAATGCATACAGTCATTTTCTCTATTAATGCAAGGTATGAAAATGATATCTATATTAACTAACAACTGTTGTTTCTATGTCCAGTCACTTCAGATAATCTTGTTTCATTTGATGATGTAAAAGTCAATATTACAGTGTCATCCTTTCACTTTCATGGGGATTATGGGCACAGCTCTCCCATGAAAGTGGAACAGGTGAAAATATATCTGTTGGGGAGAGAATGAATCACTGCTGCTGCAGTCCCCAAGAGGAGGGGGAGAGGAGGAGGAGTTGATCCCATACACTTCTTCACTTACTCTGAAGATCCTGGTTTCTTTTTCTCTTCCTACATGTCACAAATATCTGTTTCACCTGAAGGAAGAGATGAGCTATTGAGAGATATATATGTAGCAAACTAGAAGAGGAGGAGGAATGTTCCCGTGCATGCCTATAACATCACTTACCCAGGAGATATAGTTCATTCTGCTATTCCTCTCTGTTATGTGTGCCTCTTTCCCCTGTACCTCCTTTCCTTTGTCTCAGCAAAACAGATATTCCCAGCACACAGGAAGAGGCAGATGAGCCAGATCCATGGGATGAGTGAAGTGGTACATGGGACTAGCTCCTCCTCCTGCATACCATGAGTATCAGTTTCATCTACACAAAGGAAGGGAGGTACTGGGTGAAACAGTAAACAACACACTTACTTCCTAAAAAGTCCCCTCACCGACCTCCTGAAAACAGGACAGCCATGTAAATGTTCACACAACAGACCCAATCCTGAGAAGCAGGGGCACAATTTCACATTCACAAATAATCAAAACCGCAGATGTGAAGCCTACCAAAGTGGGGGGAATGACTGGAGTTGGGATAACAGAGAAGATCCTTTTCTGATAATGTAGCCTGTGAGAAAATAGTGCAGAATTGATGTATTCTCTCAATTAAATTAATAGAGTGACTTGATCTTAACGGAATACATTGTTGATATCTTAGATACTTTTCTGCCATGTGCATTTCAAAAAAAAAATCCATAAATGTTAGGTGTCATGGACAAAATTCAGCTATATGTTTTGATTCTTGTTATGTGAGCATTGCCTAGGGTAGGTGAAGAATAGGTTATTTAGGGTGTAATTGTATAACTTGCTTCTTGCAATAAGCTCCTCTGAACTCAGTGAAACCTTTATTTAAGATACATGTAGAACTGCATTGTCATGCACTATTACTGTCTGTATGTGTGTATGCATGTGTGTGTATATATATGTTTGTTGTTGTTTACTCATTCAGTTGCTTCTGACTCTTTGTGACCTCATGGACCAGTCCATGGCAGAGCTCCCTGTCAGCTGTTGCCACCCCCAGCTCCAAGGATGGAGATATATACATACACACACACACACACACACACACATCTTTTCTGGATTTAATACAAATTTTGTTCATAAAAATACTTCCAACACTGGGTTTTTGCCACAGCAAAAAAAAAAAAACCCTGGGTAAATCTGCATAAAAATTACATAAAGCAGATTGTTAAGAATTCCATTCTGGAAAACAACTGAGGAAAAGCAACATCTGCCTGCCACAAAGCCCAATTAAAACTCAATTTTAAACATCTGCATGGCTAAAGAGATAACAAGTCATTGCATAATTGAAGAGTTCCAAATTAAATGTGAGGCTTGGGACTCAATTTTGAAAACTTTGAATCGTACCTCATTGATTTATATATACAATCCAGCACTTTATAGAACAAATTCATGCTTGCCGTCTCTTGGGTGAGCTTGAAATTAGACGTTTGAACATGTTATTTTCATTAGAACTACGGAAATTAGTCTTCTCTTCAACATTGAAATAATATGAGCAGCATATAAGTAATCAACATATAATAATATTCTATAAACAGTTCAGACTGCTGTTTCTGAATACCTAAGTGTGAAAAACCAGGAAGACTGCAAGAGGAATTAATGTGTGAAATGCATCTAGACATGCATGACCTGCCTTTCCTATATATCCATATATCTGTAAGGCAAACTTCAGAAAATAGCACTCACCCATCCTACCTTGCCAAATCCTGCAACAAAAATGACACAGTGTGACAATGAAACATTATTTATTCCTCCCCCTTGGTGAAATAGGTTTGTGATAACAACCTTTGCAATTATGCTTCTCCTTTCCCCCTATTCTTGTTCTTCCTGATTTATTCAGCATAAATCTGACAAAGAGGCCTCCAATTTTTGGAAAGATTTATATATGAATACCTACAAGTGCCAGATGTGTTACTTTTGGAAAAGAGTGGAAACTGATAAACATAAAGGGGGAAAATGTTCTCTCTGCAACTAGCACTTGCTACTGCTGTACTATGCATTCAACATGAATGGGTGCTAGATCAGAATATGTTTACAGTTGACCTTCCACATCTAGAAAGTACTTGAAGATTGTTTGATGTCATGATAGAGTATCTCATGCAATAACAGTACGGGAACAAATTATTCAGTTTAGATTCTACACAAATGTGTTTAGGAAAGCCTTGATGTATTAATACAAAATTAGTGTAAACGCCTTCACGTCACTACCTAATTGTATGACTTCAGGATGAAAAAAAACAAAAACATTCAGCCTAGCAATTGATTTATTGCAGTGATCAATAATGTTTGCAGGGGGAAAGTGACAGATATGGATCTATCTTTTGTAATTTTCCATGCAAATGAAATCCACATCTTAAGTATCTGTTATACATATTTGTTGATTATTTAAATGTACTGGTCTTCATCTTATGTAAGTTTGTATCAGTATTTTCTAGGGAACTTGCATAAGCCATTTGGAGTTTTTGATGCCTCTATTTTTTTTTTTAAAAAAAAATGTGTCAGAAGTGACTTGAGAACATAATGCAAGTTGCTTCTGGTGAGAGAGAATTGGCCATCTACAGAGATGTTGCCCAAGGGACAACCACATCCTGCTGGGAGGCTTCTTTCATGTCCCGATGCCTGTGATATGAGCAGAACTGACTTTCCTGTATAGTAGAATGTAAATTATTACTAACTTCTGTTTCTAAAAAATTAGATGTGTGAGGACAATAATATAGATCAACTTTCAGTATACACAAAGGGAAAAAAGACTTTAGGTTTTTACTTTCTCTCTTTCTGTTTTTTACCTTTTCATTCAAAATCCAGAAAATACCTGTCTCACTGTTCATATTGTATCTCATTTGCTTAGATGTTCTTTGGTCTCAGAAACCAAAATATTTAAATATCAGCTTTTTAAATATAACCTTTTCAGAAAATTGTTACAGCCTGAACTGAACTTAATGGAAAGGAAAGCACTTTCAGTTCAAAAGAATGAAATAATGTTAATGAAAACAACTGGAAAAAAGACCAAATTCATCTTCTCAAAGAGGCTTTGAGAGTGGCAGCTATAGGTCTTCTCTAATTTGAGTGGAAGGGAACAACTTTCTCACCAGGATGCCTTGATGAGCATCAGAAGGCCACTTCCTGCTGAGCTTAGAAGTGATTTTTCTTTAATGGCGAATGTATACTCAGCATATTTTTTGGCTTACCAGAATCTGTAAAAGGTGATGCTTAAAATGATGCATTCAGATTAGAACAGATATGGCATTCATCTTTTTCCAAGTTCTCTTTTTATTACATTTAAGTGCATTCTTATACATTCTTACCTAGTTAGAATCACCAAGCTCACCGAGCTTACTTCTAAGTAGGTATATATAGGATTGTGTTGTAGAATACCCCTAATATTTTACAGCACCATTTGAAGGAGTCACATGAGATGAAAATGTATATAATATCTTGCTTAAATATATCCCTTTTGCCCCACCCCCATCTCTGAGTAGATGCCCATAGGTCATTTTTCCATTCCCTCCTCTGATTTCCTTTAAATTTATTTCAGCTTACTTCTTTACTTTAACTTTTCCCTTTATGTTTCTGAGAGGCTACTACATTTTGCAAAAAGAACCCTCCTGAGGATATGACTTTCCACTGTAAAACAAGGCAGAGATGTTGTTTTAAAATGAAAGTGATGATTTTTAAGAGATTCTCTTCAATGTCACTGAAATTATAATAGTATGGCACTTTGGGTGGAAAGAGCCCCAGAAGTAGATTTAATTAGTAATAATAATCATAATCATCATCATCTTTATTTCTATTCCTCCCCATCTCCCTGAAAGGACTCGGGGCGGCTCACAAAATGAGTAAACACAATAAACAATACATACAAAATTTAAGATACCAATGTGCCTCTCCAGCCCCTACAGTCTCAAAAAATTAATTTCTGACTTGAAATCATTCAACTAAATTCTCAGATTTAGATACACTTAAATGATAACAGGTGATGCTTTCCTCTTGAGAAGATGCCTTTTGTAGACTATTTTCAGGTGTTTTCACACCTTTAATTTGTCTAATTATTTAATGAAGGGTGCATGTGGTTAAATTTCTACCATCATCACTCATTTAAACATACATTAATGCAATCTAATACCACTTTAACAGCCATAGCTCAAAGCTATGAAATCATCAGATTTGTAATGTAGCATCAGCACTCTGGCAATGAAGGCTAAATAACTTGTAAAGCTACAACTTACATGATTCCATATCATTAAGCTTTGGCAATTAAAGTAGTGCCAAAATGCATTAAGTATACAATGTAGCTCAGTGGTTCTCAACCTATGGGTCCCCAGATGTTTTGGTATTCAACTCCTAGAAAACCTAACAGCTGGTAAACTGGCTAGGATTTATGGGAGTTGTAGGCCAAAACACCTGGGGACCCACAGTTTGAGAACCACTGGTGTAGATGCACCGTTAGCTGACTGAATCAACAAGAGGCGACCAGCCCTAGATTCTACCTATCCCTGTAAATTGTGGGTTACCCTCTGTAAATCCCTTCCAAATGTTCAAATTGTCCTAGGGTTTTATGCAAGTTTTATTACTCATACATTTTTCCCATATTTCCCTCATTTAGGGGGATATTCAAAGATCAATAATCCGAGTGGATTTTGGAGATGGGAGTGCTGTGTCATATGCCAATCTCAGCTCAACAGAAGATGGGATCAAGCACATCTACCAGAATGTGGGGATTTTCCGAGTAACAGCACAGGTGGAAAACAGTCTGGGAGCTGACAGTGCTGTCCTGTATTTACATGTAAATTGTATGTTATTACTGTTAGTATATGAAATATTTTTAAATTTTCTTTTTCATATGGTTGTTTCTGAAAGTCAGTAAATCTGTGCTGACAGCAGAGGTGGTTAGTTTTATTTTAAACCAATTGTATGAAAATTTGGTTCCCTCTATTGAGCTGATATAGCTTAGTACAGCTCTGCATTGATAACTCAGAGGGAAAAGAAATAGGAACATTAATTTAATATATTTACAGTCTACTTCTGCCTCTCTCTGCACATCATGTATTGAAGAAGGCCAAGTCCAACACATTTTGCAGAAAACCCACTCTGCTTTGCACAAAAAACAATTAGGCAGCCCTATTTTTGTACAACAGAAATTTCACCAAAAAAATCCACAGAAATGCAAAATCTTGCAGGATGTTGACAATTTCTCTGTTTTGATGTGTTGATATGCTGACAGACACATAGAATCATATAGTTGGAAAAGACCACATGGGTTATCTAATCCAACCCCCTGCCATGCAGGAAAAACACAATCAAATTATCCATGATAGGTGTCCAGGCCCATAGCCAGGGTGGGTGGGGGATTAAAGGTTCACCCCCCCAAAAAAAGTGCCAAGTTAAAAAAACATAGTTTACTGAACTGGTTAACCAATTCATGAGTAAACCAGGTTTTTTTTTAAGCTGACACATTTTGGTGGGGGTTTGAACCCTTAACTGACCCCACCCTCCTGGCTACAGGCCTGCCGGTGGCCGTCCAGCTTCTGCTAAAAAGCCTCCAAAGAAGGAGCTTCCACAACACTCAGAGGCAGAGAGTTCCAACAGTTCTTATAGTTAGGAAGTTCTTCCTAATGTTCAATTGCCTTTCCTGTAATTTGAACCTCAGACAGTTTGAATGTATACATCACAGGAATCCCTTTACCTATATGTGCAGGTTTGGTGTGTATCTTACATGAGCATATCCAATTGAGGGAAGTTCAGGTTTTCATTTTGCCCTCTTTCACCATCTTCCTGCCTCCATATACTGTGAAGAACTCTGGAGGTCTCTGTGAATTATGATCAGTCTTCATCTGGCTATGGAGATGTAACCAGATGCTTTCCTCATCCCAGCTACACTCCGCAGCAATAAGATGACTATCGAGAATTTTGTATCACACTGTAAGGGTATCTTGTTAGAATTTTTTGCAAATAACCAAAAAAAGAGAGACTTGCATAGACATAAGACTGATTTACATCTGCTTTTGTCACTAACAGACTTCCAGCCATTGTGTGGAATCTGTCTGGCATACTACATTAGTAGTTGCATTTTTTTTACAGGTTCACATAGTGGTGCCGAGGAAAGGCAGATAAAATGTGCTGGCTTTGACTAATTTATTTTTCTAATTGCTTATTCCTTCACAATTGTATTTCCCACTTTTCCCTCCTCCACCATCTGCAATATAGTTGCACCAACAGGATTCTAGTCTCTCTGTGTTAGTGCAGCTCTTACCAACCACTGTAGAAAGCTCAGGGTTTTCTTCTGCCCCCAAATCAGAAGGCCAAGTTAAGGGAAGGAGCAGGGAAATGTGTGTTTAGTGCCTATTAGTTGGTAGAAATACAGAGGATTCACAAGTCTCCTAGCCCCATTTCTGGGAAAGAAGGTAAAAAATTATGTCTGCACTGGAGATAGTATTACATTTTTAACATTGCAATGGGTTAAACCTTTGTGAACTGCTGACCTGAAGGTTGAGTTGCTGACCTGAAGTTGCCGGTTCGAACCCGTTGCCGGTGAACTTCCGTCTGTCAGCTCTAGCTTGCAGAGACATGAGAGAAGCCTCCCAGTAACACATTCGGGCATCCCCTTGGCAATATCTCTATAGACAGCCAATTCTCTCACTTCAGAAGCAACTTGCAGTATGTTCTCAAGTCACTTCTGACACAATAAAAAAACATTGCTGGAAAGAAAGGGTTTTTTTCACTACATAAAGTACTTCAAAAAACGAGCTCTGGCCACCCCTGCTGATACGAGTCCGGTAGTGTTAGGTTGGACAGCAGACCCTTATATTAGATTCTTCTACCTATATGTAAAGAAATTCTATCTTCTATTTATTGATGGAATTTATATATCACTATATGATAGACAGTCCCTGAGTTACAAACATTTGACTTATAAATGTTAGGAACAGGGGAGAGACAACAGGAAGTGAGAGAAATCTACCCCTTGGAAGGGAAATTCACTCCTGAAAAAGTTATAATGTGGGAAAGGCAACTCAATGGAAGTTTTATCACCAATCCTTGTTTCCACAACAAGCCAAATTTTTCAATAATCACAGGGGCAGAAAGTGAGGCGAAATTTGCTGAACTGGGGCACAGACAGCAAAACAAACACCACAAGAGTTTTAACCCTTCTCTATATGATAAAAAGTTAATATATGTAATGGTATATATTTGGGTGAAGGAACACTTTTAAAATGTGCCTATTCTGACTTACAAACAAATTCAACTTAAGAACAAACCTACAGAACCTATCTTGTTTGTAACTTTGGGACAAGTAGTGCATTGTTTAATAATTATATGAAAGCTATTTATGCCAATAATTGGATATGGCAACAGCCAAAGCAACCCAAACAATAGACCATTACAGGAATAAACCAATAAAATAAAATTGCCTGCTCTGCTTCTTATTCATTCCCATCTTTAAGGAAATAGCAGAGACAACAGCCAGGCCTTGTTTGTAAAGGTCACTAGAAACTAATAAAGAAATGGTAATATCCCCAGAGAGGTTTGGAGGGTCTCAGATAACAGGGCCATGCAGTCTGCTGCAATTTGACAGAAAATGATTCTGCGGGGGCCCATCACCATAGCAAGCCACTGTGTTTGCAAGCTAATGAGGCCACTTGATAGAAGAGCGGTTTGCTTATGCAGGCCACAAGTGGCAATGAAAAAGTCATTGCTTCGGTCACTCCCCTCTTGTAAAGCATCTCCCCCACCACATAGAACTGATTGGCAGAGAACAATATTGGAACTGAGTGCAAAGGAGGAAAGAGGTTACTTGGCACTCCCAGAAGCATCACAAACATTATAGCCTATGGTGTTTCCAGGAATCAATATACAAACAGTCTTCATACTTGTAGATTCCATGCCATTTGTCATGGGAACTGTGTCAACTCTGTGCATTAAAAAGTCTGAATATCCCATCAATCCTTACTAATTTAGTAGTCAGGGATTATGGGAGGTGCAGTTCAATGGTGCCTGAAGGAATTGGAGATGCCATTGTTTTCCTTTTATGCCATTTTATGCCATTATATTTTCCTTTTATACCTGTTAATGCAGAAGATCATAGTGGGTGCTCAGGAAAGCTTTTTCATCTGATCAAATTATGTTTTCAGAAGTCAAAAAATGATTGTGGCCCTTTATGACTAGCATTTCTTTTATATTTAGGAATACGAAGGTGAATTAAAAACAAATAAAACTTCAACAACCAGTCAATGCTTTCATATTAGATTGGTCTGGATTTGGGAGAAAATTGCATTGCTCTCCTGTTTTTATTAAACTGTAGGTCCTCAATTACTCAACACTGTTTTTGCTGCTGAGAGGTGCAGTCCAACAACCATATCTGGGGTTCTGTAGCTTAAAAAAGCAAGAAAACTGATTCTCCTAGAACTTTGCTTTACCCTAGATCATTTCAGAACTTGGAAACATTCTACTTGTTGGACTAAAATGTCTATATTCAGATCATTTGTGCATTGAGCTAAATATTATCTGGTCTCCAATTCAAACCTCCTGACTAGCTGAGACTTTTTACTGTAGTAGTCTTTCACAATGTACTTGCTAGGCTTGCTCAAATAATTCGTTTTCCCCGTTTACCGTTATTAATTCGTTATTTTCGTTTGTTTTGAAGCAATTTTGAAGCATTGGTTGTCCACACGTCTGGATATCGCGGTTTCGAATCGCGAGAGGCCGTTTTTCGTTATGTCGTCGTTTTTTTCGTTAGGAAAAAAAAGCTTTTGCAAATCACCCAAACTCCCACCATTCAGGCCCTTTCCTTTTGCCCCTCAGCAAAAGGGGCGTCACGGGCTCAGCCAATGGGAGGGGGCGAGGGGGAAGGAGGCCGAGGAGGAGGAGGAAGACGGAGGGGGAAAATGGCCACCGCCGCCGCCTCGCCTCAGCTCAGGCCTGATACTCAGAGGTTTTGACGTCTGTGCGAAGCTAGGCAAGTGGGGTTTATATATCTGTGGAAGGTCCAGGGTGGGAGAAAGAACTCTTGTCTGTGGGAGGCAAGTGTGAATGTTGCAATTGGTCACCTTGATTAGCATTGAATAGCCTTGCAGCTTCAAAGCCTGGCTGCTTCCTACCTGGGGGAATCCTTTGTTGGGAGGTATTAGCTGGCCCTGATTGTTTCCTGTCTGGAATTCCCATTTTCTGGGTGTTGTTCTTTTACTGTCCTGATTTTAGCTTTTCTGTAGCTAAAAATGCATATAAAATTGATTCTATAGGGAGGATAAATGATTGGATTTCAACTCCTACAGCTTAGCTTTCTCTGCCAATAATGGTACCATATCAAACTAAACCTCCCAAGATTCTGTAGCAGTGAGCCATCTTGGATATTGTAAGGGATTTTTTATTATTATTATTATTATTATTATTATTATTATTATTATTATTATTATTATTATTAGACCTTGCTCCCAGGAAGGTGCCTTCGCTGTGGCTCCCAACTTATCTATCTACCTTTCCACATATTTTCCACATTGTGTGTATGTGTATGTATATTATATATACATGAGCCCCGATGGCGAAGTGTGTTAAAGCACTGAGCTGCTGAACTTGCAGACCGAAAGGTCCCAGGTTCAAATCCCGGGAGCAGAGTGAGTGCCCGCTGTTAGCTCCAGCTTCTGCCAACCTAGCAGCTTGAAAACATGCCAATGTGAGTAGATCAATAGGTACCGCTCTGGCGGGAAGGTAATGGCACTCCATGTAGTCATGCCGGCCACATGACCTTGGAGGTGTCTATGGACAACACTGGCTCTTGGGCTTAGAAATGGAGATGAGCACCAACCCCCAGAGTCAGACATGACTGAACTTAACGTCAAGGGATACCTTTACCTTTACCTATACACACACACACACACACACACACACACACACACACACACACACATTATACAGGGACTATATACACAGTATATATCACACACACACCAATTTAACAAAGTTTCAGCCACAAAAACAAAGTTTCTGAAGTAGAACAATGACTTTCACAGTAAAGACAACCCAATTTAACAGGAAATAAGACTTTCAAACCAGGAACAGATTTCTGCAATTATTAAAAAATGGTTTATTATAAAAGCTATGAAAATTCGCCAAAAATCAGAGGATGAGGGAAACGTTCCAAATTTTGGTGAGCTATCAGTGTTAAATGTGTTCTACCACTGTACCAAGTTGGAAGAAGATCACTCAAAAAATGAGGGTGGGAGAGTCCTGTAAAGTCCTCTCCCTCTGTGCTGTTTTTGGGAATTGCGCATGCGCGTCCGCCATTAACGAATTAATTTAGAAAATAACGAATTTTCGTTAATTTCGAATTTTTGGGGGGCCAAATTCGGAAATACCATCAGAAACGAAAAGCTGCCCCCCTCTAGTTGTGAAACGAGTTTAGAATCAAATTTTTCGTGGATCGATCAAGCCTAGTACTTGCTACTTGGTCCATGCTGAAACCAAGCAACTCTGGGAGTATTATTGGAAACTTTACCTGTGCCAAGCACAACCAATTTTCTCTCATAGTACAGGTGTAGGTGGAACCACTTTTGTGTTTTACACTTCCCCTCAAGAATTGGAAAGGCAAAGAGTAAGTATGGGCTGGTGGATTAGGATAGTCACAACTTCCAGGTAGACCTCTCTGGTTTCACCCCTGTAATGTGAGACTTGTGTTTTCTTCCTACAATGAAATGCATGTATATTTGCATGAATGTTTCCTCATTTGTGCTTGTATTTGTTTATTTTATTTATGTATTACTTTATTTCTATCCCATCTTTCTCCCACTCTGGGGACACAAGGCAACTAACAAGTGTGTGGGAGTCAGCCCAAGAGTCACTGGGCCTCCTTCTACACTGCCATGTAAAACTCAAATTATCTGCTTTGAACTGGATTATATGGCAGTGTAGACTCATATAACCCAGTACAAAGCAGAAAATCTGGATTATCTGCTTTGATAATCTGGATTATATGGCTATGGTGGCTATGCATCTTAAAGTGACCATGTGAAATATGGCAAATATAGGTAGATAAATTCCATTGAGTTAAATAGTTTCTTGTAAAAATGAACTCTATTTTACTAAGTTAACAGAAAAAGATTTAAATAATTGGCCCTCAAAATTGCAGAAGATTAGCCAATCTCATAAAAAATCTGTATGTTTTTTCTTGTTATTTTTGTCATGTAGATAGAAGTACAACACTACCTGCTGTTCCAAAGCTGCATTTTAAGCTGCTTTTTAAAGTTACATTACTTTGATTTAAGTAATTAATCAGAATTCTCTACTTCAGTTCATAGAATCATAGAATCATAGAATCATAGAATAGTAGAGTTGGAAGAGACCTCATGGGCCATCCAGTCCAACCCCCTGCCAAGAAGCAGGAAATCGCATTCAGAGCACCCCTGACAGATGGCCATCCAGCCTCTGCTTAAAAGACTCCAAGGAAGGAGCCTCCACCACAGCCCGGGGGAGAGAGTTCCACTGTCGAACAGCCCTCACAGTGAGGAAGTTCTTCCTGATGTTCAGGTGGAATCTCCTTTCCTGTAGTTTGAAGCCATTGTTCCGTGTCCTAGTCTGCAGGGCAGCAGAAAACAAGCTTGCTCCCTCCTTCCCTTCACGTATTTGTACATGGCTATCATGTCTCCTCTCAGCCTTCTCTTCTGCAGGCTAAACATGCCAAGCTCTTTAAGCCGCTCCTCATAGGGCTTGTTCTCCAGACCCTTAATCATTTTAATCGCCCTCCTCTGGACGCTTTCCAGCTTGTCAACATCTCCCTTCAACTGTGGTGCCCAGAATTGGACGCAGTATTCCAGGTGTGGTCTGACCAAGGCAGAATAGAGGGGGAGCATGACTTCCCTGGATCTAGACGCTATACCCCTATTGATGCAGGCCAGAATCCCATTGGCTTTTTTAGCTGCTGCATCACATTGTTGGCTCATGTTTAACTTGTTGTCCACGAGGACTCCAAGGTCTTTTTCACACACACTGCTGTCAAGCCAGGCGTCCCCCATTCTGTATCTTTGATTTCCATTTTTTCTGCCGAAATGAAGTATCTTGCATTTGTCCCTGTTGAACTTCATTTTGTTAGTTTCGGCCCATCTCTCTAGTCTGTCAAGATCGTTTTGAATTCTGCTCTTGTCTTCTGGAGTGTTGGCTATCCCTCCCAGTTTTGTGTCGTCTGCAAACTTGATGATCGTGCCTTCTAACCCTTCATCTAAGTCGTTAATAAAGATGTTGAACAGAACCGGGCCCAGGACGGAGCCCTGCGGCACTCCACTTGTCACTTCTTTCCATGATGAAGATGACGCATTGGTGAGCACCCTTTGGGTTCGTTCGCTTAGCCAATTGCAGATCCACCTAACCATAGTTTTGTCTAGCCCACATTTTACTAGTTTATTTGCCAGAAGGTCATGGGGGACTTTGTCGAAGGCCTTACTGAAATCCAAGTAGGCTACATCCACAGCATTCCCTGTATCGACCCAACTCGTAACTCTATTGAAAAAAGAGATCAGATTAGTCTGGCATGACTTGTTTTTGGTAAATCCGTGTTGACTATTAGCAATGACCGCATTTGTTTCTAAGTGTTCGCAGACCACTTCCTTGATGATCTTTTCCAGAAGCTTGCCTGGTATCGATGTGAGGCTGACTGGACGGTAATTGTTTGGGTCGTTCTTTTTTCCCTTCTTGAAGATAGGGACCACATTCGCCCTCCTCCAATCTGCTGGGACTTCTCCCGTTCTCCAAGAACTCTCGAAGATAATTGCTAGTGGTTCTGAAATAACTTCTGCTAATTCCTTCAATACTCTTGGATGTAGCTGATCTGGCCCTGGGGACTTGAATTCGTTTAGAGAGGCCAGGTGTTCCTGGACAGCTTGTTTCCCTATTTGGGGTTGGATTTCCCCCAGTCCTTCGTCCATTCCATGTTGCTGAGGTTGAAGATGGCTTTCTTTTTGTGAGAAGACCGAGGCAAAGAAGGCATTAAGCAGTTCTGCCTTTTCCCTGTCCCCTGTCGCCATCACCCCATCTTCTCCTTGCAGAGGCCCTATCGCCTCCTTTTTCTTCGTTTTTCTACCAACGTCAGTTCTGGAATCTGATTGGTTAGTCCCAATTAGAGCAGACCCTTTGCATAATTTTTGAATGGTGACATTTAATTCAATTGGACTGGTTGGGACTGCTAAAGGGATGTCAGCACAAAAATAATCGGGTTGGGAAATGACTGGATCCTTTAAAAAGATATGTTGTTCATATGATTTCAGAATGCATTGAAATAACATTCATGACAGCAATAGGGATATAATTCTTGGTGGGGGAAAAGTATTGTATTATTTTACCATGAATTTATTTTATATCTTTATCATTATTCAGTTTGGAAGGGCCCCCGGTGGCGCAGCGTGTTAAAGCACTGAGGCGCTGAACTTGCGGACCAAAAGGTCTCAGGTTCGAATCCGGGGAGCGGAGTGAGTGCCTGCTGTTAGCCCCAGGTTCTGCTAACCTAGCAGTTCAAAAACATGCAAATGTGAGTAGATCAATAAGTACCGCTCCGGCGGGAAGGTAACGGTGCGCCATGTTGGCCACATGACCTTGGAGGTGTCTCTGGACAACACCGGCTCTTCGGTTTAGAAATGGGGATGAACACCAACTCCCAGAGTAGGACACAACTAGACTTAATGTCAGGGGAAAACCTTTACCCTTTAGTTTGGAAGCTATTTTAAACAAAATTAACACATGGTTGCCTTCCATAAAACAGCATTTTCTGCACAGAAAACAAGAAACTGCTATAGGAAATGATTTTTCCCCCTCTGAACAAAATACATGCAAATTTTGCTGATAAAAAGTTTCAAACAGTGAAGATTCTCATCAGTCAAGGATTCTTCTCACCAGTTTTCTTGATTTTTTAAAAAATATTTTGGGGTAGTTTCTTTAAACATTTTATGCAAAACAGAGTTTCTCCCAGTATTTATATCTTTAAGAGCTTATAACTGGATTTTAATAAACACACTCCAAACTTTAATAAATTATGTATGCATAAGAAATAAGAGGCAAAGTGTGTGGAGCAATTAAATAGATGTTTTGGAACAGATACTTTTCTAAAATAAATACTCATTGGTTGACTTGGAAAATCCTTCCTAACAACATACTGACGTTGCATTGCTCATATAATGCAGCCTTATACTGAATCAAATCAATTGTGCAACAAGATAGCACGTTTTCCTCAGACTGGCAGCAGCAATATGAATTTTCATGCTCTCATCTCCTGCTTAATATCTTGTTGCCAAGATCTGGGTTTTGAGTCCTTCTAAAAACAAATTGTATGTTCTGTCATTATACTGAGAATTGCTTTAGTGAGAGCAATCTGTACTTGGAAAAGTAAAGGTATCATCATTAACATATGTGTTCGTTTCATTATGATAAGGAATCCTTTGCTCATTTCAGCTGCCTATGAATTACATTGTTATGAACTGAACACTGGTACTTGGCACCTTAGATATAATGGGAGATCATGCCCATTTTCCTGCACTAAGTTTGCCATTCCTCTTGGAAATCCTCACATTCCCAAAGTTCTTTGTTTTTCCATCTAAATCTCTGACTGTTTTAACATATCATCACCAAATTGTTCTAAGAGTGTGTATTTGTAGAGTAGATCTGTTTTTGTCCTGAAAGACTTCAAGCATGTCTTCAAAACTGGGTTGTAAGGTGAATTTTCCTGCTTGGCAGGGGGTTGGACTGGATGGCCCAAGAGGTCTCTTCCAACTCTATGATTCTTTGAAACCAATGACTTGACTTGAATAATTAGAAATGTAACCACATTTTTGCTGCTTGCAGATCAAGCTAAATATGTGCATATTGTTCAGGGCTATTTCATGCAGGACAATATTCCTAAATGAAAGTGATTTCTATGTCTTAATCTCTGCTATCAGCACTGACCTTGCATTTTCCAGGTTGGCTTTGACTTCCCAGTGTGCATACAGCATGCCATGCGCATGAACATTGCAAAATGTAATACATTATAAGTGTGACAGTCTTTTAAAAATCCAATATGGTAGTCATTTATATTCTATATTATTTTTAAAGCAATAAATCCAGTAAATTTTTACTCCACAATAAGCATGTGTTGACTTGCTGTCAAAGGTGAAATAGGATTGTGTAGGAAGTAGCTCATTCTCTTGACTGAAACTCAGGAGAGTGAATTTGAATTAATTAATGTGTAAAATTCATAGACACATTTTCTCTCTTCTTCGTTTCCAGGTCCTTTGGAACATGTTCATTTATCACTGCCATTTGTAACAACAAAGAATAAAGAAGTTAATGCCACAGCAGTTCTGTGGCCCAGTCAAGTTGGAACATTAACTTACATCTGGTGGTTTGGAAACAACACTGAGGTCTGTATTTTGTGCAGCAAAACGAGTTGTTAAATCATGAGATAATGTCATTATCATGGGGGTTGTGAATTCTCTTGAGGAACAGATTCTAGGACCCTGAAAATCACAGAGAGCAATTCTCAGCACTTTTATGTTGCAAATCAGCTTTTTTACAAACTTGCTTAACTGCCACTGTTTAGGCCTCATTTGCATTTTATGCAAATCACTAATCCCCCATTGGACACAGCTGAAGAGATCAAACTGAGAAAACTGCAGAGTGACGGATTATCAAAGATTCCAAGATTAGAATCCCCCCTCCATTTTCTTATGTAAAATGCAGATTTCCCCCCTTCCTTTAAAGCTTATGTGACATACTCAGAGTTCAGACATAAAGTTCTGTGTTTGGTTGATGATCTCTCTGCAGTTCTATAGGGCTCGAAGCTGTATTTTTTTCATCAGCAGGACTGATAAAAGGAAATGTTTGCCAACAGTCCCAACACCTACTCTTTTATAATGCTAAACCTATATGGAACTCTCATTTGTGCTATAAAGCTGCAAGAATGCCTCATTACCACATGCTAGGAGAAGTGAAATGACATCTAGTACATTTCCCTGCCTACGGACACTGTTTCGCATAAAAGCATGCCAAATAAAGCCACTGTCTGCTTTTTCCTTTCCTTCAGTTGTCTGTTGGAAAAATCTTAACCGGTGCTTGATAAAGTGCTCTTTTTTGTATGTGGCTGTACTTCTTTAAAACTCCTTTACATTTTTAGCAGGGAGTGAGAACTGAAGATGTTCTCTTCAGGAAGAAAAAGGAGGCGATAGGGCCATTGCAAGGAGAAGATGGGGTGATGGCGACAGGGGACAGGGAAAAGGCAGAACTACTTAATGCCTTCTTTGCCTCGGTCTTCTCAGAAAAAGAAAGCCATCTTCAACCTCAGCAACATGGAATGGACGAAGGATTGGGGGAAATCCAACCCCAAATAGGGAAACAAGTTGTCCAGGAACACTTGGCCTCTCTAAACGAATTCAAGTCCCCAGGGCCAGACCAGCTACATCCAAGAGTACTGAAGAAACTAGCGGAAGTTATTTCAGAACCACTGGCAATTATCTTCGAGAGTTCTTGGAGAACGGGAGAAGTCCCAGCAGATTGGAGGAGGGCGAATGTGGTCCCTATCTTCAAGAAGGGAAAAAAGAACGACCCAAACAATTACCGTCCGGTCAGCCTCACATCAATACCAGGCAAAATTCTGGAAAAGATCATTAAGGAAGTGGTCTGCGAACACTTAGAAACAAATGCGGTCATTGCTAATAGTCAACACGGATTTACCAAAAACAAGTCATGCCAGACTAATCTGATCTCTTTTTTCGATAGAGTTACGAGTTGGGTCGATACAGGGAATGCTGTGGATGTAGCGTACCTGGATTTCAGTAAGGCCTTCGACAAAGTCCCCCACGACCTTCTGGCAAACAAACTAGTAAAATGTGGGCTAGACAAAACTACGGTTAGGTGGATCTGTAATTGGCTAAGCGAACGAACCCAAAGGGTGCTCACCAATGCGTCGTCTTCATCATGGAAAGAAGTGACAAGTGGAGTGCCGCAGGGCTCCGTCCCGGGCCCGGTTCTGTTCAACATCTTTATTAACGACTTAGACGAAGGGTTAGAAGGCACGATCATCAAGTTTGCAGACGACACAAAACTGGGAGGGATAGCTAACACTCCAGAAGACAGGAGCAGAATTCAAAACGATCTTGACAGACTAGAGAGATGGGCCAAAACTAACAAAATGAAGTTCAACAGGGACAAATGCAAGATACTTCACTTCGGCAGAAAAAATGGAAGTCAAAGATACAGAATGGGGGACGCCTGGCTTGACAGCAGTGTGTGCGAAAAAGACCTTGGAGTCCTCGTAGACAACAAGTTAAACATGAGCCAACAATGTGATGCGGCTGCTAAAAAAGCCAATGGGATTCTGGCCTGCATCAATAGGGGAATAGCGTCTAGATCCAGGGAAGTTATGCTCCCCCTCTATTCTGCCTTGGTCAGACCACACCTGGAATACTGTGTCCAATTTTGGGCACCACAGTTGAAGGGAGATGTTGACAAGCTGGAAAGTGTCCAGAGGAGGGCGACTAAAATGATTAAGGGTCTGGAGAACAAGCCCTATGAGGAGCGGCTTAAAGAGCTGGGCATGTTTAGCCTGCAGAAGAGAAGGCTGAGAGGAGACATGATAGCCATGTACAAATATGTGAAGGGAAGTCATAGGGAAGAGGGAGCAAGCTTGTTTTCTGCTGCCCTGCAGACTAGGACACGGAACAATGGCTTCAAACTACAGGAAAGGAGATTCCACCTGAACATCAGGAAGAACTTCCTCACTGTGAGAGCTGTTCGACAGTGGAACTCTCTCCCCGGGGCCGTGGTGGAGGCTCCTTCCTTGGAGGCTTTTAAGCAGAGGCTGGATGGCCATCTGTCGGGGGTGCTTTGAATGCGATTTCCTGCTTCTTAGCAGGGGGTTGGACTAGATGGCCCATGTGGTCTCTTCCAACTCTACTATTCTATGATTCTATGATTCTATGTCTTCATATAGGGCTCATATTATGGATCATACAGACCTACAGAATGTTCCACTTACATTATGTTAATGTAATGTAAACTCTTCTTTGCCACTGAATGGTGGAAATAATTTTTTTCATGTCAAGAGTGATTTGAGAAACTGCAAGTTGCTTCTGGTGTGAGAAAATTGGCTGTATGCAAGGAACAGGGAACACCCAGATGTTTTGATGTTTTACCATCCTTGTGGGAGGCATCTCTCATGTCCCTGCATGGAGCTGGAGCTGATAGAGGGAGCTCATCTACGCTCTATCCAAGTTGATTTCAAACTGACAACCTTCAGGTCAGCAACCCAACCTTCAAGTAATCAGTCCTGCCCGCACAAAGGTTTAATCCACTGTGCCATTGGGGGCTCCTGGGAATAATGGCATCCCTACACATTGCTATCTCTGAATAATACAGTAGAGTCTCACTTATCCAACATAAATGAGCTGGCAGAATGTTGGATAAGTGAATATGTTGGATAATAAGGAGGGATTAAGGAAAAGCCTATTAAACATCAAATTAGGTTATGATTTTACAAATTAAGCACCAAAACATCAGGTTATACAACAAATTTGGCAGAAAAAGTAGTTCAATACGCAGTAGTGCTATGTAGTAATTACTGTATTTATGAATTTAGCACCAAAATATCACGATGTATTGAAAACATTGACTACAAACATGCATTGGATAATCTAGAACGTTGGATAAGCGAGTGTTGGATAAGTGAGACTCTATTGTAATCATACCTGTAGTGATGATCATGACACAAATTAGCTGTGATCATATAATGACATGATAGAATGTTAATCTTCAACAGACATACCAGCCCCCCTCCCTTATCTCCATGTGCAACTGACTTCTCAACTGCTAGAATTTTCTTCCTCAACCACTAATGCCACTTTCACACAGCTGAATAAAATCCCACATTATCTGCTTTGAACTGGGATGTATGGCAGCATGGACTTATTGCTTGTGAGGGAAGATATGCTAGCTACAGTATATACTCTAAGGATATTGATGGGCCAGTCATTAATTTCCCATTGCACATGGTGATGTCGAGCATCACACATTCTTTTATTAGTGTGTATTGGCATAATCACATCATAATGACTGCAATGCAATCCTTGGGTTACCAAACTGCATTGCAGCCGTTCTAAATGTTCTTCCAGACTTGTCTGTGAATCAATTGTTTTATACAGATAAGAATCCCCTAGTGTCAATGAGGATACATTGATGAAATATCACTCCTTATCTCTTCACCATTGTTTTTGCTTTTACATCAATATCCAATTAATCTTAGCTTTATTCACTAAACGCCCACTAAAAAGTGATTGTTAAACTGTTGAAGTTTAAGAATGGCACATCTGGGAGCACCACCAAAATTACTTTACTGTGATAGAACCTTGCTTATTTTAAAGCTAATTAATTTAATGTAGTTTTTTTTACCCCCAATATGGTGTAATGCTTTGAGTGCATGACTATGACTCTGGAGACAAGAATTTGAATTCATGCTTGCCTGTCAAAACCCACTGTGCTAGCCAGGGCAAATCATACAGTCTTGGCCCCAGAAAACCCCAGAATAGCTTAGCTTTGGAGTCGGCATAAGTGGGAAACAAACTGAAAACAGGCAATAACAACAAATATCATTTTTCATTTGATTGGTGATGAGTATGGGACTACATTAAATAAATCTCTTAAAGATGAATAGTAAATTTGCTACTTTAATATGAATATAGTGATTTTTTGTATATATTGTATATACTCAAAGATAAGCTGAGTTTTTCAGCCCTTTTTTTCAGCTGAAAAAGCCTCCCTCGGCTTATAATGGGGTCAAGGTCAAGGCCAGCAATGGAGCCTTCAGGCTATTGCTTGCAGTATATGATATATATGATATGAGTATATGATATATTTCTCTCTTACCTTTCCTTATCACTGTGTTTTCTTTTGCAAAGCCCCCCTCGCTCTTAATCAAGGGAATGTTTTGAAAAGAGAAAGACACCCTTGCAAGTCAGGAAGAAGATATATTAATCTTATGGAAGCATTTTCCCCTGAAATATTTGTTAAATTCTCCTATAGATATATAGGCATTAACCCCTTGCAAGCTTTTGCAATCCTTATGTACCTATATATCTCTATCTTTCTATCTATCTATCTACATTAATTTCATATATGAATTTTCCCCTCATATGTCGGCAGTTCTTTGCAAATCCTATATACATATAGATCCTTGTACCTGTATATCTGTAGCCATACGTATACATTATTTTTATATATGACTTTACCCTCATATGTTTGCAAGTCTCTGCAAATCCTATATAGATATAATTATCTATATAAAAAGAGATGTCTGGATAGATATGAATATATTCTTACCTACCTATATATAGGGCTTGCAAATATTACAGGGGGAAATGAACACACAAATATATATAGACGTGTGTATGTGTGTGTGTTAGTGTATGGCTTGCAAATATTGTAGGGGAAATGCACACACACACACACACATAGAGAGAGGATTTGCAAAAGTTTCAGGGGAAAATGCTTATGTGAAATTAGTATATATAATTATAGATCTATATCTAGCTCTGCATTCTTTATATAAGCATTGAATGTTTGCCTGTTACTATGCTGGCAGCTGGCCTGAGTCCCCATGGGGAGATAGGGTGGGATCCAAATGAAGTTTATTATTATTATTATTATTATTATTATTATTATTATTATTATTATTATTTGAAACACAACAAGTTGAGTCCACAGCAGACTCTGCTGGCTGTTGAATTGGATCACACATTGGACTCTTCCCAAGTGTCTAGGACTGTGTGATGTATCGGCGAATAATGCGAGCACATCGCAGTAAGGTGGCCTTCTGCAGCTGGCAGATGGTAATTTTGTCAGCGCCGATTGTGTTTAAGTGCAGGCCAAGGCCTTTAGGCACTGCATCCAGTGTGCCGATCACCACTGGGACCACCTTGACTGGCTTGTGCCAGAGTCTTTGTAGTTCGATCTTTAAATCCTCATATCGTGTCAACTTTTCCAGTTGTTTCTCCTCAATCCTGCCATCACCTGGGATTGCGACATCGACAATCCATACTTTGTCTTTTAACACGATCAGGAGGTCAGGAGTATTGTGCTCCAAAACCCTGTCTGTCTGAATTCGGAAGTCCCAGAGTAGCTTGACATGCTCATTCTCTGTAACTTTTTCCGGCTTGTGATCCCACCAGTTCTTTGTTGCAGGCAGATGGTATTTGTGGCTCAAGTTCCAATGAATCATTTGAGCAACGGTGTTATGCCTCTGCTTGTAGTCAATCTGTGCGATCTTCTTGCAGCAGCTGTGGACGTGATCTATTGTTTCATCTGCTTCCTTGCAGAGCCTACATTTAGGATCTGTTGTCGACTTTTCAATTTTGGCTTTGATGCCATTGGTACTAATGGCTTGTTCTTGGGCTGCCAGAATCAGACCCTTATAATTAAGTTATTGTTGATACCATATTGTTTTTGTTGCCCCTACTTTTCCACTTATAGAGCTAGTTTTTTCTTTGAAATACAGTAAATATTCAAAAACATTTAACCTACTGATGCCTTGATTAATGTAATTTTATTGGTATCTATTTTTATTTTGAAATTTACCAGTAGCTGCTGCATTTCCCACCCTCGGCTTATACTCAAGTCAATACGTTATCCCAGTTTCTTGTGGTAAAATTAGGTGCCTCAGCTTATATTCAGTTGGCTAATACTCGAGTATATACGGTAATGCTTGTTTGCTATAGTGTCTGTGGAAAAATTGATCACTGTTGGATTTTCATTTGGTGTCTTAATGGTCATGGAATTGTATCTATCTTCCAAACATCCCAGTTAGATATTGCATGCATTAGAATGCCAGAACCCTCTGTCAAGATTGGGAGCACCACAGAAAACTATTCTCAAGTTGCTGAATTATGTTAAGCTGTTCCCACGTGAAGCTTCCTTTTGAATATTTCAGAGGAAGATTTTCACTGATACTCACAGTTGAATATATTGTATCTAGAATCAGCAAAGGGTACTTTCCTAAGTGGATATTCATCCTTAGAAGTGTGCCCTCACCTGTAAACTAACTTTCTTTATTCACTTTGCATTCAATTCTTCTCCTTCATTCAGCATATTTTGCTTTGTGCATAGTATGGTCCATATTGTGTGCAGAGTATCCACAATATTGGTATCCGTGGTTTCATTTATCTACCTTTGAGAAAATGTTGTTTTGTTTATCCACAATTGACAAAACATGTTCTCTCTCCTCATCATACTAAGCATCTATCCACTTTAAACCCAGTTGCTGCCTCCTGCAGAATTCTGGGGCTTGTAGTTTAGGGAGGGGTTTTTAAACTGCTCAACCAGAGATGTCCTGGGCCTCACAAAACTATAAACCCCAGAATTCTGCAGGAGGCAGTAACTGGATTTGAAATGGATAGATGCTCTAGTGTGATGAAGTCATAAGTATTTTCTAAGTACCCTAGCATGATTATATTGTATTATTAGGTCAGATTATTAATAGGCTCATGATTATCCACAGTTTCGTGTATCCATACTAAATCCACGAATGTGGCTACTGGGGTTATACTGTATTCTGAGGTTTTCCTGGATAAATATTTTACCATTAATTACAAATTGGTTAATCATGATGCTATATTTTACCTCCAGCAGCAAAGACAGTATATCTACATTTGATCCTGCTTGTGGGGATGGAATGCTAGATAGGCAGGCTTTTGGTTTAAAACAACAGTGTTATTTTTTTATAGCTCATATAGTATGGCTAGGGAAAATGACCTGTTTTGTCTCTTCTCAAGTTTGGCCGTGCTGCACACTTTTAATTCTAGTGTATTTTCATAAACGTTTTTAGGGGAAGAACTTTTGATTTCACTTTCTGTGCATATAAAAATAAGACTATCAATGAGCACCTATCTCATTCCCCTTCTTGTGTTTTTGCAGCCACTGATTACTCTAGAAGGGAACATTGCGTTTACATTCTCTGCAGAAGGAATGAACACCATCACAGTGCAGGTTTCTGCAGGAAACACAATTCTGCAAGACACCAAAACGATTGCAGTGTATGGTGAGCCCTATCTTGTTCACTGTTGTTGACTGATTCTTTCCCCCTGTTCCTTGTTAAATTCAGGCCAAGGGAGCTAGAAGGACACAGAAGATGTAACACATATGCAAGGTAGGATGTATGTCAGTTTCACTAATCAAGAAGAAGGGTCACTGCAGAGCCATTATTTTTTTCTATGGAGGTGCAGGAGCTGAAGCAAAGAATATGTACCTGGGATTTGGAAGCATTTCAGCATAAATTGCTATTTTATCACTCTAGTCCCTTTCAATTTATTTCTTTAATTTCAAAATATCTTCCATGTTCATACCAATGCTTAATGTTATCCCTATGTAGATTGTTGTGTTCAGTTTGTGATATTTAGAAAATCATATAATCATACCACAAGAAAGGGGAATAGCTGTTTCAGCACAGAATGAGATCCTAGATTTATTTAAAATATAAATATTCTAAATAGCATGAACACTTGGGGTCAGAGTTTCACCTTAGCAGAATCCAATTGAGCAACTTACCCAATTACAGGAGATCAAAAACTGGGAAAATGGGATAATCATATATGGAAAATGTAGGTTGAACTGTGCTTAGCAGATGCATTCCTCCATTCAATATTCTCAAATTTGAGGCAAGATGCGTGTCAGAAAAATTTGACCAGATGATGAAAAAATTAGCACTCAGAACTCCATCAAACTGTTATCCAGTACAGTTGATATCTATCTCTCTTG
This sequence comes from Anolis carolinensis, assembly GCF_035594765.1. Classification (NCBI taxonomy): domain Eukaryota; kingdom Metazoa; phylum Chordata; class Lepidosauria; order Squamata; family Anolidae; genus Anolis; species Anolis carolinensis. Next base: position 227,333,806 of record NC_085843.1, read on the forward strand.
TTAGATATCAAACACTATTTGAGGCTGGGTCTACACTGCCCTATAGCTCAGGATCTGATCCCAGAGTATCTGTTTATTCCAGATTATCTGGCAGTGTAGGATCAGATCCTGAGATATAGGACAGTGTAAATCCAGCCTGTGGGTAACACTTTTCATCAATGCCTATCTTCTGTCCCTCCCCTCTTGCCGCCCTAATATTCAGCACTCTAATGTAATTGCTATGGTGGCTTCCCTTATTTGAGGGATGTCTTGGAGTGTTTCATTTGCAGCCGTTCAAAAAACAAACATTCTAATTGCTGGATAAGATGCTTCTGTTTGGAGACAATATTAAAGGGGGAGAATCAGACCAAATGGGATTTTTTTGTTTCATAGAAAGAATAGCCAGTAGGTTGCTCATAGATGTCTAGCATTTAATGAGCTGATTGTCAACAAGGCTTCAGATTTATTTAAATTAAGGGTTTATTCTGAGTCAACACAAAGTTGAAACTTATTTTAATTAGAAGCATCAATAAAGAAAACACAGGCATCAGTGCTCGTGACACTGGTTTGTATTTGAAGGATTAAGTGGCATCATTATCAAAATAGGGTCAGAAGGAAGTAGCTGTAGTTAAAGTCATGCAAATACAAACAAGGATTTATTCATTTCATCAGCAAGGCTTCTGCAGGTTGGTCTCACTTTGTGGCCAAGATTGTAATCAGTGACAATGATTAAAATCCTAAAACCATTGTGATAATTTTTTCAGATGTCCTTTTTTCTATGCTCTGTGTCCAGTCTTGGTCAAAATGGACAGACAGATATGCACCACTGTGCACAAACTATTAATATGAAAAGATTTACACTAAACTCTATTAAGGGTATAGATTATTTGTTACAGGTGAGTATCTGCTTTCACATCTGCTGGGAAAGTCCTGGTTGCCCAATTGTGTGCTGTTTTGATGCCTGCCCCAGAAACTTTAAGCCATGTCTACATGGGCCAAGTAAAACAAGCACACTTCAAACCTTGTTTGAACAATCCTTCATGACGTATGTTCAATTTCATAGGAGAAGTACTGCTTCCGGCTATTAAGGAAGCACAAGAAGAACTTCTAGTTACTCTGAAGCTTCAAGAAAACTCTGCAGTGACCCAGGTGTTTTAGACATGTTGACAGCTGAATCAGGCTGGCTCAGGGTGATCCTGTGGCGCATGGGCCAGAAGCAAATCCAAGCAGCTCCTTAGCAGAGCCTTGTTGGCAACATTGCTTCTGGTGACCACATAGCTGGGTGTCTTGTTCATTAGAAGTGCTATTGCTAGCAAGGCTTTGTCTGGGAACTGTTTTTGGTTGGCAAATTGGCAGTGGCGGCAGTGGCCCATAGAGGGACAGGGCACTGGTGCCAATGTGTTGTTGACCATCTGGACTCCAAAACGGCTTCATGGTGAATTATTTTAGCTGGTGGAGATACAGCCTTAATGTGTGATTGTGTGTACATAATGCATACAGTGATGGTTTATGAAAGATTGGGTTCTGGATTCTATCTTCTAACATTTAATGTTATCTAATAAACATATTGATTATAAAGCTCACACATTACAGCCCTGTCATTCCTTTTTCCCCTAGAGCAATTTCGATCATTAAGGTTATCCTTCTCCCCAAATCTGGATGAATATAATCCAGACATTCCTGAATGGAGACGGGACGTTAGTCGAGTCATCAAGATAGCTCTAGTTGAGGTAAGTGAGGGGACTAAATTATTATTTCTAAATAGTATGATCTTCCAAAATTAATGTAAGGAATAGACAGCAATTTAATTTTGGGTAAATATATACACATTTTCTTCTTTTGAAAGTTTCTTTCCTTGCTAGTTCCATTTTTGTAATCATACATCACTGTCACTATTTCTCTTTTGCAGGATGCTGAATATGTGAAATTAAAATTTAATTTAATTTCTGGCCAGAGACAAGCAGTTTAAATCTACAAATTGAACTTCCCCATTTCTTTTCTCCTTCATTTTGTTGCTCATATCTAGCTTTTTAGCTATATCTGCGGTAACATTAAGCCAGTAGCAGCCAGGCTTTCTAGACCACTGCAGGTTGCCCCTTGGCTTTATTTGTGATAATTCAATCCATTAATCACGTCTGCTATCTTTATTTAGTAGTGGAATATAAAACTAAAAAGAACATGCTTTGGCTATATTTCTTTTATAGAGTAGGTGTTCCAGAATATAGATCTAAGGAAGTCCTGTGACTGTTGTGTAAATGACATTCTTGGTGAAGTAATTTGTGTTAGTATCTGTGGCACTAAGATAGTCCTGTCAAATTTGTTGAAACTGATGTAGTGCTTCTGGAGATTGAACAGAGTGTGATTCAATATAATCTGAGTCATCATATTCAGAATTGTTTTGCAGAATGTGTTTCCATCTTTACAAGACGTAAAAGACTTGTCTCTGCCTTAAGTTAAATAATATTTCCAGATGTCACAGAGATATCAAGATTTAGGGCAGAAACAGTATATAAAATATAGACTGTCATGGATCCATGATGAATGTCTGCCTCAGAAAGTCATGCTGTGGCTAGTACTCAGATTTCCAAATGTGGCAAAACTGATAAGGTCATTGTAAATCTAAATGAATCTGCGATATTTTCAAGTAGGATATTTCTCAACAGAATATCCTTTCATTAAAGCGGACCCACCAACTGGCCTATGCCAGCCTTTGTTAAACAGAGTTTTGAAGGCTTCCATGTCCTATATGGGCTCAAAAAATTGTGTACATTGAAATATACATTACAAAATACACTTCCTCTTATATGCATGAGATATATGCTTATACCATTAGGGGAGTCTGTCTCTACTAATTATATCATAATCTATCATAACCAGGTCTCAAAGAAATGCATTTCACCTATCTTCTTTCTGACACTTATAATGATGACAACTGCAAAAACGTATAGCATATCTGAGTAGTCATGTGTTAAGTTTCTTTTCAACACTGATGTCACACAATATCTACCTGAAACTTAAACAAAATTCTGAATTCAGTGGGAATTTGGCCTGCTAACGTTTATATAAGTTTCTTTTTATTCAAAAGCTTTTATTTTATTTGAGACTAACAATGGATTTAAGTCTAAATTTCCTAAGCACTTGAGTAAATCTGGCACAAAAGATTAAGACTTTGCTCAGTGACTGTCCAAAATTCCTCTCTCAGTCCAGAAGTAGCTGGTCTCTGCTGTGTTGCCGCCAAATGGGGTAGTTTTAAGTCTGCCAGACTATTTCTACCCATTCCCTCCTTTTGAAACGTGCAATTGGCTTGCATTGTGTGCATCAGATCATTTGCCTTATCAAGGCTGCCACTATAACTGATAGTACTTATTAAAACACTATTTTTAAAAAACCTGGAAATGTAGCAAGTCAAATAACTTTGTACTGCAGTACTTCAGTTTGAAAAAGATAAATCCATTTACAGTATCTTTCTTTTTTCAAATTGGTTGTCAGTCTTTAATGAGAATTTATGCCATTCACATCAGTTAAACTACCTCACCCAGTTAATTTGATTTTATACCAGAGATAAAGTGATCATAAACCCCATAGGTAAAAGAGGTCGCTTACTTAGGAATCTGAGAAAGGACAGTGATTTTTATTTCTCAGATGGCAGCCTTTTCTAAATTATCTCAGCCAGGCAGACTTTGCTGGTTACTAACAGTTTTTCTTTCTACATCTTAGGCAACAGGTATTCCCAACAAGCATATCTTGGTAGCAATCCTGCCGGGTTTACCTACATCAGCTGAGCTCTTTATATTGCCTTATAATGATGCAACAGGAGGAAACAGACAAACAGCAGAAGATCTCCAGCAGGTTTCTGATCCTTTTCTTTTATAATATTGTGTGAGATTGTATTTTATATATATCAAAATCAATTATTGCAACACTGAGAATTTCTGGCAGAAAGTGAAAATAAAACATATTGCATATTAACTTTTGTTTCATTTGTAATACTGTTTACTTGACTGATAAGCTTCTTAAGGCCATATCTTCTGAATTAGGTTATAGCTGAAATTTATAATGTCAACTAGAATTTATTTTACAGCAGCATAATAATGACCTAAAAGGTAAATTCAGGGGAGAAAAGAGTAGTTGTCAGAAAAACAGAGATACATAATAATTTCAATTACATCCTTCTTGGTTGTTTATATCAGAATCATATCCTCTTCAGATGTTTTATTTAAGATGTTTTCCACTTAAGAGGATTTTTCCTATAGGAGAATAATTCATATATGTGATCAATTCGTTAAAGATGTGAGAAATAAAACCAACCTATTGATTATATTCTTGTGCACTTTGACACAACTAAATTGAAACTGAGATTTGTGCAATTGGGCTGACAGAAAAGATTTTGTCTTTCCTTAGACTAGGGAGACTATCAAAGGTGGTGAACTGTAGTATGGGGAAATTCCTGAAAATGACGTACTTTGTATAAATAAAGTCCTTCTACCCACAGAAGGTTAGGATCCAATACATTCTGTCATAAAATAGAGATCTCCTGTACAGCCACCCCAACAATGCAGATAAGGGTTGTTGTATGTTTTCTGGGCTGTATGGCCATGTTCTAGAACATAGCCATACAGCCCGGAAAACATACAACAACCCTGTGATCCCGGCCATGAAAGCCTTCGACAACACAATGCAGATAAGGTTTGCATATGTATCATTAACCAAAATAACCTCATGCCAAAATGATCAGTGGGTGATTTTTAGACACAAATACATTGTTAGAGAAATTCCCCACAGTATATTTCTAGTTGCATTCCTTCTGAATAATATCGGATGAAAGTACATACTTTACAACTTTTAATTGGATTCCGAAATGGCACTATAAATGTAGAGGAACCCCTGGTGGTGCAGCGGATTAAACTGCTGAGCCTCTGAACTTGCTGACCGAAAGGTAGGCAGTTCAGATCCAGGGAGGGGGGATGAGCTCCTGCTGTTAGCTCCAGCTTCTGCCAACCTAGCAGTTCGAAAACATGCAAATGTGAGTAGATCAATAGCTACCACTCTGGCAGGAAGATAACAGTGCTCCCTTGGAGATGTCTACGGACAACAACAGCTCTTCGGCTTAGAAATGGAGATGAACACTAACCCCCAGAGTCAGACACGACTAGACTTAATGTCAGTGGAAAACCTTTACCTTTACCTATAAATGTATACACTAAGTGAAATCTGTTTCTGAAACCACTGCTTGGAAATTCCTATATACATTTGTTTGGCGTTCTCTAAAAGTCTAAAATTTAATCAGCTTTCTGGATAAAGTCAGTAATTTCCACTCACTCACTATTTCAAATTATTAATGCTATTGGATTTAGTAATTTTGAAAAGAACATTTAAAACTATTTTTTTAAGCAAGCATATACTTTTATTTATTAATCATCTCTTAAATTATGGCCAAAATTCATTAGTAAGCATTAGCTGATTAGAGTTTTTATTTCTGCTGAATTTGATATTTGCAACAGTGTTTGAAATATTTAAAACAAATTTTGAATTGTGTATTTTTTTCAAATTTGATGGCTATATTTCAATGCCTGCAAGCTCTATCTTGTACCCCAATGGCAAAGCAAATATCACCTCAGTTTCTGGCTTTTATTTACTTTGTCCTTTTTTCTGTACATTTTCTCCACGTTCTTAGTACAAGAGAAATGAAGATTTACTTCCATGCAGACCTTTTCCCCTTGGCACAACTGGAAATTACAGTTGATCCAGCTCACTCGCAGCACTTGGCTATTTATTGAATTCCACAGATTATTATATAGATATTTTCCCAGTGTATTCCCAGGCAGTCTGTGATCAAGTGTTATAGCTTTGTGATCTAGTGTTATAGCTCTAGCACATTGTCACCAGAAGCCTTTATCAGAAAGCAAGAAGAATATAACTGTAAATAGAACATCTTGACCACATTGCAATCTCTATATTATAGGAATTAATTCTTTATTTGTGTCTAGGCATTCCCCATAATATAATTTTTGGCTTGCCAAGAGGCAAAGATCTGCATACATTTTATTTTGTGAAGAGAAACTATATTCACACCTTCTTTTATAATTATCCTCTTGATGCTGGCATTTTGTTCTCAAATACCTAACAGCTCTGAGTCCCAGTGACAGAAACACATTTTCTTGACATCTCCAGCAATTAGTGTCACTCTAGAAATGTAGTATGACGTAGAAAGTCACTATTAAACTGCACATTGTAATTCTTTTTTTCCAAAAAAATTAGTCGTTCATTAATATTGCTTCAGTGAGGTAGATAGTTAGCTAGCAACAGCTGGTGGGCATGTGTTTTTGGTTTTACAATGACATATGTGTTTTTTAGGTAGATGCTTTGGCATTTTGCATGAATGTTTTTATAAATATGTTCACTATAGATACAAACTCTGAGCATGTTTTATACAAAACTTACTTTTCAATATTTTCTACTTGAGCTTGTAGGTAATACAGGAACTCAAGATTTGTTTCAAAAACTTAATGTACAAGCTGAGATTTCCCTCTTATTCATAAGTGTTAAAGTAATAATAACAGGGCGGATCACAATACACATACACAGCAAACATTCAATGCTGTTTGGACAGACAGGACAGAACAGACAGAAAGGAGGTATGTTGTCTTGAAGTCCAGTTTTTGGTGCCTTGGAGGTTGATCTCGGCAGATTCAGTCACAGGGGAGTGCTGTTGCTCCATTCTCTATGACAAAGAGCCATCAGGACTTCCTCCTTCCACCTTATTTTTGCTCACCACATTTTTGGCCTTGTTCTTTATGGTGTTATAAAATACCTCCTCCACAATTTGCAGTTCCTAATTTCTCTACTTACAGCTCTAAACTTTTTTGAATTGCTTAAGTAAACAGTAAGCTGTATTTAATATTTTAACCTAAAATGCACACACTTGTATCAATATGAGGTTTCCTTTTTAGGTAAAAGCTATTTTGTTAAAGAAGGCAAGTACAAAAACCTGAAATATTTCTGCTTTCTAATGCATGTATTTGTTAGGAGGCTGTGAATTACATCAGTATTATTTATCAACCAAACACACTCTTCAAGTACCTTCAGCTTGCAAATGGCTGAATTAGGTGCTTCCTCACAATACTTGACTGCCTCACGTGACTCCCCACACAGCAGCTTTCACAGCAACATGCTCCAATGAGCTGTCAAAATAGTTGTTGCTGCAAGTCAAAGATAGCAGACAGTGTGCTGTATTGTATTTGTCTGTTTACATCTTGCCTTTCCTCAAAGCTGAAAATCAAAGAGAGCTCCATTGGTCAGAATTTGGTTTGTTGACAGTGCATAGTATGCATTAGCTGGAATTCTATTGGTAATATACAGTTGCATATGATGTTGCACAGGAAGTTGCTTGTCTGGGGATAAATCTATACTGTTACATTAATGCAATTTGAAACCACTTTAACTACCATGGCTCAATACTAGAAGTGTGCATTTTCTCATTAATCCTCATAAGTCCTATCAAATTTGATAAATTCATACTTATGAGGCGATATCCGACACATGGGCATTTCCCATGCCAAAGACTTAAGAATAGAAACTTACCAAATACTTTTTTGTTTGCATTTTGTAAATCTTGGAAGCCTCCCAAAGTCAGTTTTGTTTTCAGCATAAGAAAGCAAAGCCAAGCCAAAAAGATGGCCTTTCCTCTTTAAATTAATGGCATCTTGCCATTACAGGAGGAAAGCAGAGTTTGCTGGAAAAGAAAGCACAGAACTCTGGGAAATCTAGTTTGGGAAGGCTAGGAGCCCTATGGCAGAGAATGCAAAAGGCCCTGGCCTAAATTTCATTTCCCAGAAATCTGCTCGCATCAGAAAACCCCAATCAGGATAGGGAAGAGATTTATTCCCCTCTAGCAGCAGCCAGCCAGAGTTCCAATGAATGGTTGAATCTGCAAAGAGGAGGATTGACTGATACGCCTAGTAAGTAAGTATTTAAGTAGTAGTAGTAGTAGTAGTAGTAATAATAATAATAATAATAATAATAATAATAATAATAATAATAATAATTTTATTTGTTTAAATCATTGCTGGGCTGGGTAGAAATCCCTAAATGGATGGTTCTTGGGGGTCCCTTCCAACTCAACAGAGGAAGCATATTGATTCATTTAGAGGCTGGACAGCCATCTGTCAGGAGGCCTTTCTGCCTGGAAGAAGGCAGTTGGATTAGATGACCCTTGGGGGTCCATTCTAACTCTAGGATACTATGAAAATGTAGAATTGGTTAATTTTGGTTTCTATTGGTTAATATATGAGAGACATTCAATGAGATAACTGTTGTGGGTTTTAAAAAGAAATTTGTCAAAACTTTTTTTTAAATCCCTAAAATCAGTAGATGTATGAATATTTCTGAATGTTTGGGGGAATGATCCACTGTTATCTTGTGTCATTGTATAGAAAATTCAAGGAAATAGCTCTTGTAGTTTGTTTTAAAAATGCTGTTTATACACACTTTGAAAATTTCCAAAAAATCTGTAGATAGGTGAAATGTTCTGAAACTTGATAAGGTAACAGTGGTAATTTTGTTCTACCATTGAGAGAGAAAGGAGCCCCTGAAGTTTCTTCAATTATAGTAATTAAGCGCAATCACTAATGAAAATTTGTTACTGTCATTATAGTAATGAAATTTTCACTAACTATACTTTAGAAACACTTTGGAAATAAAACACCAGCACACCCTAATTTTGTAATAATTTTTGAAACTTTTTTTATTGATCGCACATGCCTACTCAATACCGTGGAATCCTGGGAGTTGTAGTTTTACAAGGTCTTTAGTCTTCTCTGTTAAAGAGTGCTTATGCCTCACTAAACTACAACTCCCAGAATTTCATAGCATTGAACCTTGCAAATTTGCATTGTCTGATCATTTGACTGGGTTCAATAATCTTGAAATACAGGCAATCCCCAACTTACAAACAACTCATAGTTACAAACAGGGCTGAAACAACAGGAAGTGAGAGAAACTTACCCCTAGGAAGGGAAATTAATTCCTGAAAGAGTTATCATGGCAAAAAGGTGTTTCCACTGAAGCTTTATTACCTATCCTTATTTCCACAACAAACTGAAGTTTTCAAGAACTGAATGTACCTGTTCCGACTTACTTACAAATTCAACTTAAAAACAAACCTACAGACCCTATCTTGTTCATAATTTGGGGACTGCCTATAATGAGCTAAAATAACTCAGCTGACATGCTTCTTCTACCTCTGAACCACTTTTCAGACTCATTTACCACTTTTTCTATTATCTCCTGTTGTTTCCGAGGTAACCATGAATAAGTGGAAGGTTTGATGCTCTCCAGCAATATTGTTTCTATAGCTTATGACATGACAGTGATAATGAATTTTTAAATTATTTAGGGTTGGTACGAACACTAGTGAGGAGAACAGTTTCAAAGGTACTGGAAACTTTATCACCTTAATGTTTCATTCAATTAGACTTTGTTATAAAGGAACATGTAGGAGCCAAGAAAAAGGAGAAGTGATGGAGAATGGATGGACTGATTAACTGGATGATTGGTTTTCACAACAGTTATCTTTCAGACTTTATGGCTTCACAGACTTGTGGCTTGTTGTTTTGCTTTTGGACAATTAGAAATAGCAATTAACTGAACAACTCAGAGCTCTCAGGTTCATATTTGATGCCATCATTCATATTTCTTTTGATAACCTTTCCATATATATTTCTCCTTATAAGACTTATGTTGTGTAAGGACAACAGTTGTGCAGATGTAGTCTTCATGTTATTACACATGTAACTACTATTTTGGCTATCCAGGGTTATTTTTTTTGCTGTAAATCTTTTTTATATAAAGGGTGGAGATTTAGTCACTTTTGTTTCAAGATTCTTTCTCTGTGTGTTTACAGTTATCAAACTACGAGCTACATTTATACATTGCTAAAAAGCCTGGGAGGATATAATATAGCTGCAATCATACATATAAACAAACTGATATTGCTTTTCTAATGTTTTATCATGCACATGCCAATTGCTTACATAGAAGGTAAAATATTATAATGAGCAAAAGGAAATAATAATTGCATCAGAATGGAGATGTTCCTGTTCAATAATTAATTTTGTAAAATTTTCTCATAAAATGTAAGAAAATGTAAGATCAGAAATGTTGTTTTGGAACACATTTTAAAGTGAACCAAATCAATTCCTACTTCCTCAAAAGGCACACAGATCATAAAACAGCGAACCTTGAAACTGAATATGCCTTTGATTTTTGTGCTGCACTTTGCAGTTCAAAAATGCATATTTTATGGATTCAATTGAATACAAATGCTTGCAATTTAAATTCAAATTGTGAGGGTTTTAGAAAACGCAGAAAACTTGACACATATGCAGCTGACAGGAACTGCAAACAGGCTTTTGGATCAATCCCTAAATTAAATAGGGAATATAGTACAGAAAGAATTAAAGGAGGACTAAAGGTATAGAGCAAGGGGAATTGTCTTACACACAGTTGGATGTGAATGTGTGATTCAAGCGTGACCGTAAAAAACTTCTAAAAATCAGGAACATAATTCCACAATATACCTTTGTAGTTTTAACACATTTTGAGTGTTCTTTACCATTGATGTACTAAAATAATATTTTCTGACATACAGGACAAGCAGCTTTCAGTTTCCACTAGAGGTCAGTATGATACCTACTCACATAAGCTCACAGATGTGTTTGAGTTCAGACTTCCTTTTACCCAAATACTAGTCTCTTCATTCATACTCTTATTATTCTGGATTGGAATACTGTCATGAAATAAACATTCCTATTGAAATCCAAGACTGAATATTTCATTTTATTTCCATATCTATTAAAATATCCCATGTATACTAATGATTAGGAAGGGTAATTTTTACATGTATTTATGTCACATCTCTGTCTTATTGACACTTGGTTTTTTTTTTTTACCTAAGCTAATTCAGTTCAGTAAGGTTTACTTAATTCAAAGTAAATCCAAATTCTCAAATAAAACTATAGTCTTTAATAAAATATACTAGCCACCTATTGATATGGTCACCAGAAAATTCTATAATAGTTCTATTTGTGATCAATGCTATAAAGCAGGCATGGGCAAACTTTGACCTTCCAAGTATTTTGGATTTTACCTCCCACAATTCTTAACAGCCAGTAAACTGGTTGGGAATTTTGGAAACTGAAGTCCAAAACACCTGGAGGGCCGAAGTCTGCCCATGCCTGCTATAAAATATTGTCCCTTCACCTCCTGTTTGACATTTTGATGTCTAGTTCAGCATGAAAGTTTAATATGGTCCCAGTGATTCTGTGTGCACACAATTGGACTGACGCCCATGATTGGCAATGATATAAGTCTGCTTGTGTGCATACTTTAAAAATGTAAAGTAAAAGAAAAATCCAAAGTCACTGTATACCATCAATATTGAAAAGAAATTTTTTTCTATTAAAGTTCAGCATTATTAACAAATATTTCAAAATACTGGAACAGAAACATTCATCTCCAATGATATTGCTATACAAAATCAATTTAAGCTAGTCATACTCCAATGGGAAATTGTTGTGGGAACCTAGCAAAACAAATGGGAATTGAATTAGAATACAACACAAATGTCAGGGAATACTTATTGTTTCATTTTGATGAGGCTTTAGAAAGATTGCAGAGTGTAAGCAGCATTCTATCTCAGTCCTATTACAGTACACAATCTCTGAGGAAATACTTTGAGGGGCCATATTACTTGAATTATTTTCACCAAACACTAAGAAATGAGAATAACAGACTAAGATTATTTTGTTTTCCTATTGACCAGCTACATAGAGCAAATATGAGAATGGTATAATAAAACTGGCCAATTGGGTCCCAGATATTTTGCTGCCTGGAGCTCTCATCTGTTAGGACCAAGATATCACAATTGTTTGCTACAGAGCCTGCCTTCATATTCCTATCCTCCATCTTCAAAACACTCATATTTCTGTTTGTGCATGGCTTGCAAAGCCAACTTTTCAACATCTGATTCCTGTATCACTTTCACTTTGTGGAGGGGGGAGGGTGTCTGTCTTTTGCTCGGATTTGGCATTTTCCTTTGTCATTACTTTACATATAACAATATTCAGTTGTAATTTCTCTGACTGAGCTTTCAAAACTGTCACCAAATTCTCTGTTGTCTGACAGTCTTGCTAATTCAGGTTCCAGTGTCAAAATTCATGTTGAGAAGCTTTTCCCGGTAAATTTGAAAATTGTGAGCTCAGTGCTCCAGAGGTCACCACCTTTCTTTGCTCTCAAACATGGCCTTGTTCCTTGATTCAACTCAATCACATCACCATCTCTTTAAAACCAGACATGATTCCATTAACCTGATAGAGAACATGTATAGTAATGAAAGATCCTGATTAAAGAACAAATAAATCAGTAGCCTGGAGAAAAAACTAGAGGCTTCAAAAAACTAGAATCTTCATTCTAAATTAGAAACATTATTCAGCATGCTAATTTAATCTGGGGAATTTCTGAGAGTGGACTGGTGGGAAGAAAAGAGGTGGAAAAACATCCCAAAATTATCAGTTTACATCAGAGAGGGGTCAGTCTTGGTAGATAAGCAAGTTGGACTGTTTGGGTCCTTCAAACATTCTAATCCTATTTCTGATGCCCACAGTGAAGCATCCTTCAGTAGTAAGCACTGTTGTTTTTCTAACAAGAAACATTCTTAGAGGCATCCACTTTAGGCTAAGCTGTCAGTTGGATCTTTTTAAAGAGATGAATGCAAAAGAGAAGCAAAGTCAGAATTATGCTGTAGGGTTTTTTTTCCATGGACATAATTTAAAATAGCATTGCTGTCTTCAAAGAATGATTTTATTTTTGTCCTTACCACTCCAGTCATGTAAATTGGAAGCCACAGATTGTACCTTGTATTTGGTTATCTTCAATTCATTTATTACCCCTTGAGCGCAGAGTACAGTTCTGTGGCTGCCATCCAAGATACCATTTCATATTTTGTTGATCTGCAACCAAGCTGGTGTTTCAGCCAGGGAACCATAACAGGCCACCTGTCCTTTTGGAAAATTTGGCACTACATAGAGTTGATGTTATGGAACATTACTTCTCATGGCCATAAGTTCCCTGCTGAACTGTTGCTATACTGTTGCTATTGTTCAGCTTTCACTTAAGAATACTTGTTGCCATATAACTTAGATATTCAGGCAGCTACCAAAATGAGGATGGCACCATTGCACTACTCTAGTAATTTTGCACATGTATCTTTTATGGCCAAATAATCATTATGCTTGGCTGTATGTAAATGTTCTTTATGTTTGTTTACATCTCCAACTGTATTTTCTTAATAGGTCTTTGAGCTTCACAATGCTTTATATGAGAATTGCCACAATAGGTAGAAAATGCCTGCTGTTTGAAAAAAAAATGAAAATTATAGGGAAAAAATCATATGGATCTGTATCAAAGACTTAGGACCTTGTCAGACATGCCACTGAAATTGTTGTGAATCGCTGTGTTTAGGTAGTGGTAACGCAGAGGACGTGGGGGCCTGTCACCTCATGTCCCATTCCTTGGTGGTTTCTCCCCTTCCTCATCACATAAAGGGAAGTCTATTTTCAGCGGCTTGACCCATCTTTCCTTATGGAAAGATGGGGAGCCTGCCAATGTCCGTCGCTGCCATTTTTCAGTGGCAGCACTTCAGCCACGGAGGTGCCTGAAAAATAGTTATCCAGGGTATGATGAGAGACATCTGGCTCTGTGGCTGAACCTCAAAAATCTGCCAAACCTTTCTCTGTCAAAAAAAACAAAAACATACATGTGAGGGGATCCTTAAATAAGAAGAGACTGAGCTATAGAGAATGTTATTTTAAAAATCCTAATAGCTCTACCTTTGTTTTGTAATTATAACAAAACTTTGAAAAATAAGTTTATCTTTTTCTGAGACAGCACGCTGCCAGGACCCTTCCTCCTTGGAGCCAGCCAGAAGCCATCACACAACGTATGGCAACTTCTGACTCCATGGAGGAAGCATCCTGACAATGTGGTAGGATGCTTCCTATGGATCATGGGAAACTTTCCATGTTCCGTAAAGAACCATGGGGTGAGCATAGGGGAAATCCACGTGATTACACTTCCCCATGTGTGATGGGGAAGCGACGATGTGAACGAGGTGAGGCACAGGATGCCAGGATTGCCTCGTTATCCCACCGATTTGCCACAGGGGCTGGCAAATTGCCCCAGGGGTAACCAGTCTGGAAGTTGATTGTCTTCTTGTCTTTATGTTCCCTAATGTTTTAAGATTCCTTTAATGTTCTGATACATTGATTGTTATTATAGGTATCAGCAATCATTTCTAGTTCATTTGGGTATTTCAGTACTCCTTGGCTGTAGGCATATAAACCAATATGTTTATTGCTAAAATATATTTAACATAATCCCTGATTTGTTCCTGTTCTCTGTGCTCGTTCTCCCTCTCCCCCCTCTCCCTCTCTCTCTCTAAATGAATTTGGCCATAGCAATTGAGTTTGTTTTTAAATAGTCCATTTTGTATCTTTTGTATGTTATTTCTAACATCATCATTGTTATTTCAAATACATTGCTGGGTAAGAATTTTGCTGTTTTTTTGAACTTCATGAATTATCAGCTTGTAAACCGGTTTCCTAATTATTATTGAGCCACGAATAGTTCTCGAAAGCAATCCTGCATATGAAGGGCAAGTACCAAAAGTATTTTTAAAAATTCATTAAAGATAATAAAAAGATGATAAATCTATTATACTGAAAAGTGAGAGTCAGATAATGTATTCCCATCTGAGCAGCATTACAGATTTAAACTAAATCAACAAAATAAAAAAGAGTGAAAATGGCTATAAAATGAAGGGAATACCTTCATTTCCTGATAATTTCTCATTAACCTTTGAAGGCTTATTTGGGGGAAAGGATATTAGGTGATTACATCATGTGGTGAATCTGTTCATGAAAATAGATTTTATATAGATCTCCCCCACAATATGATATTTCTGACCTCCATTTAGTTTTTAGTAAAATATGAAAGATATTGTGGATCTTTTTGTATATCCATGAATGTGTGAGACATGGAACATTTCTGTTAAAAAAAGAAGAGTGTTACATCTTTAAAAGACAGTGGTTAAAACTGTGATAGAAGCTTTATGTGTGTGTGCTGCACTTGGCAAAGGGATTGAAGGTTATATTTTCTAGAGCCTTTTAAAAACCAAATGGACAAATCTTACAAGTAAGCTGCTAACACTGGTGCCGATCTGAACTTGGAATGTGGATAGCAATATAATTTGAGTGTGATATTATAGATAAGTGTGGTGCTAAGAAGATGAGTTCAAGGCAACTTCAGATTTAAATAACCTGAATGAAGATATTTTGGGTTGAGGGGTAGACGAACCACTATTATTCTTACCATATGAAGTTATGCATGGATGGCAAAATTGAAGGCCTTTGTATAGATTGTCAACTTGACATTGTTGCTTCCTTAAACTTTCATATGTTTCATCTCCAACTGGTAAGGTAGATTGATGATGAAAGAATTTATTCATAAGGATCCACAGATACAAATTTGTCAAAAGAAGGCTATATTCAACAACCACCATTGGTGATAACATTTAAAAGACTTGGGAATCTGTTTGAGACAACTGATTTGTGATACCTTCAAAAGACAATGGAATGTTAGCTACAGTGTTTATTTTTATTACATTCTGTTACCAAATAGGGACTTGTCAGTTATGAAAATTAGTACTTTTAACTTCATTTGTGCAAGAAAGAATATTTATTGATCGATCTCAGTCAACAAAATATTTGGACTGCCATGACAAGAGGATAATGTCATAACTGCATTGAGATTTTTTACATACCTTTCTTTTACTATTGCTTATTCACAGTCTTTACCTTTGTGAGAGTCCTTGCATCATTTTACAGCTGAATTTTCTTTATTTCCTTTTTCCAGATTTCAGAAGTTTTGGCTCAGAAATTGAACCAAAACTCCATACAATTTGACTTGAAACCTGGTGTTAGAATCTTTGTCCATGCTGCCCATTTAACAGCAGGTTGGTATTGATTCCTGAACATTTCAGCTCATGTTGCTAGCACAGTTTATTGTCAAGTCTTCACTGCAATGCTATAGAAATGCTCTATTTTTAAATACCTGAATGCTTTTTCTATTATGGTGTATTGAATGTAATTTAATGGAATCACTGTCAGACTTACAGTGCAATTTTTGTGTGTCTACTTGAAGGTAAGCCACCTTAGGTTCAATTATACTTAATTCCAGCATGTGTGTATAGAATTGCAGTCTCTACAAAACAGTTCTCTGTTGTGAACAGACAAGTGCCTTCAAAGACCTTTGGCAGAAAATAGCTCTTTCTCATCTTTAAGAAGGTGGATTCGTCTATAAAATTATGTGACTTGATATTGTATTGACTAATGTATGTTTAGAAATTTTAGCAAGAAAACTAACTCAAAAATGATGGGTTGACTTATCTATGGGTTAATTACCTTCACTGAGTAAAATGGTAAAAGGTGAGAGCTTACTCTGTCCTGGGAGAACTAAAAAAGCACCAAACCCCTGTACTTCTTCTGCTGTGCCACTGCTTCTGGCCTTTTTCAAAACCTGGACAGGGAAATGGCAGTGAAGGCAGTCAAGGTTGTCCTTTTGCATTACCGTTGGTGATTTCCCTTCTCCATAGAATGACTCAACTTATCAATGAGCCTTATAAATATTCATAATTTAGGCCCCAGAACCTGTTCTCGACCCACACACAGGGAGCACACTACTCCTCTGTTACGTCAGCTCCACTGGCTGCCGATTAGCTACTGAGCATGATTCAAAGTGCTGACTTTAGCCTATAAAGCTCTAAATGGTTCTGGCCCAGCTTACTTGTCTGAATGTGTTTCCCTCTATGACCTACCACATAGTTTAAGATCTTCAGGGGAGGCCCTGCTCTCGGTCTCACCAGCCTCACAGGTGCAGCTGGCGGGGACGAGAGACAGGGCATTCTCAGTGGTGGCTCCTCGGCTGTGGAACTCCCTCCCTAATGACATCCGGCAGGCTCCATCTCTTTTGAGTTTTAGAAAGAAAGTGAAGACCTGGCTATGTGAGCAAGCGTTCAAAGAATAAGTTTAGTTGGCTTCGACTTGGTCTGGACTAAGGTTTATGTACAAGGTTTTTGTGGATGAATGGCTCAAGTATTTTGTATTGATTTAAATCTGCATTTAACTGCTTATCTTTTTATTCTTTTGAATTGTTGTGTATTGGCATCAAATTCCGCCAGTTTTGTAAGCCGCCCTGAGTCCCTTCGGATGAGAAGGGCGGGATAGAAATGATGGAAATAAATAAATAAATAAATACATCTGGTAATTATTCCCCTTTGGTTTTTCACTTGTCTCATTGGCCTTTCATTGACCATTTCATTCAATAATGTTATTAATTATTTTCTATCTGGAAATAAGTGTTCAAAATGTGCAGTAGGAAACATTCCCTATACAGTTTTCAAAGATTATCGGTAGTTGAGGAATTATACTGAGAAGAGCATGCATGATATTTTTTTCTTAGAATTAGTAACAGAGGTTTTTTTTATCAGACTCAGCTTCTCCTTGAAAGCATTTCTCAACACCCAAGAAACAGTGTTTTTACATTATTTTTTCAGTGTTTGTAAGCATTCTTTACATTCCTACACAATAGTATTAAATTGTTCCCAGAATTTTGGATTTTATTCCATGTCCATGTTTGGAATAAGTATATGTATACAACTTTGTTGGTTGTGTAGAGATGGTTTCCAAGCAAATATGCCTTTACTATTTTAGATCCCCCATAGTGTACCCACTTTGAAGAGATTTTAGTTCTTACTTACACAAAAATGATAAAAAATACCTGCCTCCATAGTGCAATTCCCTTTACCTACAGGTATTGTATCAATTTGATAGATAGGTATATAGGTAGACAGACAACAAGATAATTAGGAACTTTGTATAAAATAAAAGCTGAGAATCCAAGCTGAAGTATGAGGAAGACAGACATGCTGTTTCCATGACATGCTGTCTATATATAAGAAAACAACTTCATTGTTTGTTTGCTTTTCACTGCAGGAACCTTCTCAGCTTGCAGCCTCAGATTGGTTTGCTCTGCAGGAATACTGCACCTACTTTCTGATTGGCTTCTTCTTTGTCACACTGATCAAGTCTGATTAGAAATATCATGACTGTGAGTAGATTAGGTCAGAAAGAGCAAATGATGAATGTGTGAAAGATTCAAATATGAGCAAAGTTTTTATTGATTTCTGCATTCCTCAGTTTCCTACTAGTCTGGTTTATAATGTGTAATGGGGTTGGCTCTGAAGATAATGATATACTAGTATTCTGCCTTTGCAGATAATGATGCTGTTATAAAAATAAAGACATATTTGGTGATAATAGCGATGATGATGATGATCATGTTTATGATAATAATAATTATCATCATCATCATCTATTTATATAATGCCATCATTATCTGCAGAGGCAGAAAATATTATCTGAAGACACAACCACCATTAAACAACATAAACCAGACTAGTAGGAAAGTATTGAGGCATGGATAAATCAATAAAAAATTATCTCAGATCTGAATCCTTCCAGCATTCATTGTTAATGCTCTTGTTGACTTAATCTCTCCTTCCCTTACCCTTGCCCCTTCCCTCCCCACTTCTTCAAAAGTAGATATTAGATGATGATGATGATGATGATGATGATGATGATGATGATGATGATAATAATAATAATAAATCTTTATTTATATTCTGCTTTTCTCCCTCATGGGACCCAAAGTGACTTACAACATATTAAAATCACATAAACAACAATCAAAATATATCAATAATAAATATAAACATAAAATAAGCAAATTTAAGGAGCAACTACAACGTACATTCACTTTCATGTGGCATAATATCAACATAAATTGCACTTTGCTCCAGTCCATAACATATGATGTTTCCTGTCACTTGAGATTAATTTCCTTCACTAAAATCCTGTCTAAACACGAAAGTTTTTAGTTGGCTCATAAATGAAGAAAGGGAGGGAGCTGTTTTAATTTCTTTTGGGCGGGTGTTTCACTGGGTCGAGGCAGCCACTGAGAATGCCCTCTCCCTCGTTGATGTGAGAGTAGGGCCTCTCCTGAAGATATTAAATCCCAGGATTTGCAGTTTAGGGAGGGATAAAAACAATCCTCATCCAACGAGCTCTAGTGCTTCACCAACTACAAACCCCAAGATTCAGTTAAAGTAGAATCACAGCACTTTAATTATATATTTTATGTCTACAGCTACAGAGGGTTTTAATAAGGAAGGTCCTTGAAAAAAAATGCCTTAGATATTTCTAAGATAGTGTGGGCTGGTAGGCTAAGTCTAGATTTGATTTTCATTTCCAAACAAACAATCTTTTGTGGGTGGTGGAAATCTCACCAAAATAAATATTTATTAAGTGGGAACTGAGAACTATCTCTAGATAATATAAATCATTTTATGATCAACTAGGATATTTATCACACATGGCAATTTTTCCCAAATTAAGGATTTTCAAGTGTATTCTTTACTGTGTTGCAAAGAAGCCATGTTTTTGGACAATGCCTGCAACCTCCCATCAGAATTACAACATGGTTTAACTTGAAAACACTGTAGTGTGTTCAATTAATTCATTGTTGGTTGTTACCATTTACTTTGGTTTGATAAAAGTTTCTCTATTTTAGTATGTGTCCTGGATCAGTACTTCTCAGGTTGATATAGGGGATATTTTTTTTCCCCACGGACTGGCACCATATGTATGCCCATTGACTACAAATTGTTCTTTGTATTGCCATTGAATTGGCAGGGAATGGCTCATGGGTTGGCACTACTCCATGGACTATCACTTTGAGTAGCACTGTCACTCAGTTTTTTAAAATTACTAATTTTAAAATTAGTCCACTGTTTCTTGGAAAAGCTGGTCCTGCCTCGACCAGTGATTGCAATACTCTGTATATACTCACATATCTCTTCACCTATTACTGTGGTTTGGATCTTGATCATATGCAAATACAAACTTTAAAGCAGTGATAACCATACACAGTACACAAGATACATGCATTTTTTGCTCTTTTTAAAGAACGTTAAATTTTTCATCCACTAAAATTACTGCTATGATGATGGATATTGTAATGCAGGAACAGCAAAATTGCATATTTCTTCAATAGCAACATGCACTAGGAATGACAGGACTTTTCAAAACAAAACACATACTGTCTGCATACTTTTATTGCTGCCAGTTAAAATACAGAATGTCAGTGGTACAGGAGCATTTTTTTAAAAAAGGAAACATTTTGGATCATCCTCCAAATTTGAAAAACAACAGAACTAGAATGTAGCTCTAAAGGGGATTCATTCTTGAATTGTGGACATCCCAACTTTTGTTCTAGAGCCTCAGAAGAGTAACTATAGAGATTTAAAAAGTTGCATGCATCATTTCGCAGCTACTCTATGTACGTGCAATATTGTCTGCAATGCTTTCATTTATTTAACATTCAACTCCCAGAAATCCTAATAGCTGGTAAACTGGCTGGGGTTTCTGTGACTTGTAGGCCAAAAACATCTGAGGACCCCCAGGTTGAGAACAACTGCCTTAAGTAACCCTATCATGGGATTTTCATGGAAATATTTATTTCAGACGTGGTTAGTCTTTCCCTTCTTCTAAAGTTGAGAGATTACGGCTTGAACAAAGTTGACTAGTGGTTTCCATGGCTGACTAGAGATTTGAACTAAGTCTACAGAGCTGCAGTCCAATCTTGAAGCCAATACTACACCATGTTGTTTCTCTATCAATGTATGGCTGCTAAAGCTTATAATTTATAATCTTTTATTTAGCAGAATATTTGGGACCTGATGCTCTAAACCTTTTTCTGATTTTTCCAGCCCCGCTCATAGATGTCACACCTAGCCACAGTGGTTCAGCTATGCTGATGCTGTTATCCGTGGTATTTGTGGGATTAGCAGTATTTGTAATCTACAAATTCAAAAGGTATGATGTCTTCCTTCTTTCCTTACTGTTCTTCTGGAAGGTGTGAAAGCATACTGCAAAAAGAGCCTTAGCGTACACACCAACAATGGTTTCTGTTAATGTTTTAGGAAGATTCCGGGCATTAATGTTTATGCAAAGATGCAGAATGAGAAAGATCAAGAGATGGTCAGTCCAGGCAGTCAAAATGAAAGCATTCCTAATGTCCCTCAAAGGGAGCTGATGACCCCAGAGCAACTAGTAGATGAGAAGTTGGAGACCCGGCCCATAGGTAAATGAATTACAGCACCCAAAAATTGGTCAAAGTCTGCCTTTGGATTGGCAAAATCTATTCTGAGTCTCCCAACCTTCTCTGCTAAAACACTCACTATTCTCACTGTTCAGTTAATCTCTCTAGATTGCTCTAAACTAATTCCAAAATCTTTCCTCTTTCTGTTCTGCTTAGTGAATAAGAAAATTGACATTGGCATTTTGTCTTCACTATAATCTCTCTGTCTCTGTCTCTCTCCCGCTTATAAATATGCACTTGTATGAGAGTTGTGTAGTAAAGAAAATATTTTATAGCTTCTTTCTAGTTTCAGCCATGAAATTCAATTGTGATGATAAAATTGTACTAGTTACTGGGCAAAGTTCAAAATCCTCCTGCTATCCTCTGTTTTTTATTTTAAAAACTATTTCTAATGCATAAAAGCTTTACTGTTTTTGGAAAAAAATGACTTATTCCCACCTCACATTTTAGGGAAAACCCATATATGATACATGATAAATGTTTAAATCCATATAACAACTGAATATAATAATAAAGCATCCGATAAATGACATGCTTCCAGAATGTCATCTCACAAGCAGCCATGTCCCACTAACATTGTAGTTAACTACTAGTCTTGGAAAATAAACATGCAGAATTATTTTCTGTCATTTGACTTCAATACCATTAGCTGGAAGAAGTATGGGAAAAAACAATGTTGAAAATCACAGTAGTCTGAGAAGTTTGGAGATGCCTGAAAAAAAAACCCTTAATTATTTTGGTTCCACAAAATAATGTTGTGTGGGTTAGATTAAGATTATAGACCACTTACTATAATCTTAAAGCCTCAACTAGTAGTCCTCAATAAATGAAGTTGCTTTTGGCTGGGTATCTGTGGAATTTCATCAAATACAAGACCCTGAGGATTGCAGTCAAGACAAACAGAAACAGAACAAACTTTGTGTCTATGAAGTTTTGTATGAAATTGTGATATTCATTAGAGTTTAAATTACTGTAAGCATGTGAGCAATAAGACGACAATAAATTTGGCACATATTTGCACCTGATCAAAAATGTAGGACAGCCAAAATATGACAATATTCTCCCCAGCTGAGTACATTATTTATTTATTTATTTACAGTATTTTTATTCCGCCCTTCTCACCCCGAAGGGGACTCAGGGCGGATCACATTATACACACATAGGGCAAACATTCAATGCCCATAAACACATCAAACAAAGGCCGAGACAGACAGATGCAGAGGCAATTTAATTTCTCCTGAGGGGATGTTCGATTCTGGCCACAGGGGGGAGCAGCTGCTTCATCATCCACTCTGACGGCACTTCCTCA
Source organism: Anolis carolinensis (assembly GCF_035594765.1). Taxonomy (NCBI): domain Eukaryota; kingdom Metazoa; phylum Chordata; class Lepidosauria; order Squamata; family Anolidae; genus Anolis; species Anolis carolinensis. The sequence continues at coordinate 227,356,427 of NC_085843.1, forward strand.
TTCCAGGTCGTAAATTAGTTAAACTTTCCTCCCCACTTTTTTTTATAAGTGGTACCTTATTTCCTACTTGATAGATGCAACTATCTTTCGAGTTGCTAGGTCAGCAACGAGCAGGGGCTATTTTTTATTTTTAATTGACGGGTGCTCACCCCACCACTGGCTGGTCTCAAACTCATGACCTCATGGTCAGAGTGATTTATTGCAGCTGCTCAACAGCCTGCACCACAGCCCGGCCCCAATACAGGCTGATGGGATCTGTATGTGATTGATTAGCTCATAAGAATCTACCTACTACCAAATCAAAACATTGATTAATTTAGAATACAGTCAGCTCTTCACATTCACAGGTTTGACTTTTTTGGATTTGATTGTCTCCAGGAATTTCTAGGTCTTCCAAAACAATTCTGTGGTCAATGTCTGGTGGAAGTTAACCATAGCACCATGTTAGAGGATCTAGAGGTGCCTAGAAAGGCGTTCTCTTGGGTTTTAAAAATAGCTTTTTAAATTTACCCTTTTCCTGCTTTCGTCTGTGCCTGAACCCCAAAGTAGTGGATATGAAGGGATGACTGTAATATTTAATCTTTTTACCTGGGTCTTAGGGAGATATCTTTTTCTGCCCATCCCTTTTAAAAAATCGACTAGAAATGCCTGGGATTGAACCTGGTATCGTCTGCATTAAACATAGACATTTTTCTAAATCATGTTTCTGCTTACTGAATGCTGAATGTATCCTTGTCCATTGTGGATGAATATTGAATATTTCCTTATTTAATATTGTGTATTTTTCTTGATTGAGATTCCTGGTTCTATTTTACCATTTTGGCTATTGCAAGACCTACTCTGATTTAGACTTATAATTGGACTTAGTCCTCATTCAGTATGAAAAAAGATAGACCACAGTGTTCTTATTGATTTTTCTCCTTTTGATTCCTCAGTGCAATACACCTTTCTTTAATTGCCTGGGGAAGAAATCTAGGAAATGAGATTTTATTGTCAGGGTTAGGTGAAAACAGCATATATTTGAAGACTGATAAATGGCTGTTCAAGATGTGCCCATTTGTTCCAAATGTTCTCAGCACTCCCTCATCATTTGAGGAGTCCCATATTTCCAGCTGAAAGTCACTGACCTGTACTATACATATTTTTGGCAGTATTGAAAATGTAATATTCTGCCAGAGATATAAATTGGATGACTTTTGTTTCTTTTTGCAGAGGTCCAATACCCCGTTAGACCTGGGCCTTTCAGGAATGCCTGGATCTAATGGGATATTTCATTAATTTGAAACAAATCAAGGAAACTTTTGGTTTGTTTGTTAATTTATACCAGAGGCATTGTTTGGACACCTCTGGAAAAAGCCAAGACAGGTCCCGCTTTGTGTGCCTGTCTGGATGGGCCCTTAATCTCTAGGTCTGTCCCCATATTTGCCTGAAAAATGAACAACTCTCAGCTTTATTTCAGCCTTGAAACCACCTTGGCATAGCAGATTTGGATTTCTTTGTCCTCTCCAATCAAATTGAAGAAGAATTGTAAAGCCATAAGAATGTAAGAATAAAAGTAGATGTCAAGGGGGAAGTACATTCATTAGGATTAAACTTTTCCTCATTCCTGCAATTTTATTTTTCAGCAATAGATGTTTTAATAGCTGATCAGGCATTATTAAGTCTATTTGACTTCCAATGATCAATCACAAGATAAAAGCATCCTAAATACTAGTCAAGTGAGTTTTCATGTGCTATGACAAACAGACATCTTTCACCACTTCTGCAAATGAAAAACATGATAAATGTATTATATAGGTTAATAAGCTCAAATCAATTTAGTGAACCATTAGAAAACTGTCACAAAGAAGTGATTTTCTCAATGTATGATAAGAAGTAAGAGCTCCACAACAGGGAAAAGTACTCAATTTATCAATTCTTAAAAAAAAGAAACTAATCCTGAGCATACCTTTCCTAATCAAGTGCATGCAAATATTTATTTGTTTATTACTATGGGGCTTCTATTTCTTAATAATCTTTCCTTGCTTCTCTCCTTGCACCAGTGGAATAATATGCAAGAATTATGCTTTTAAATCCTCTAACTGTTTCTAGCTGGGGTTGTTTGTAGGGTTGCCAGATTTCCAAAGACCAATTCTTGTACACAAGAGGCTATTGGGAGGAAAATTTCCTGGACATCCTGGACGCCAACCAACGAGCGTGACCAGACAGCCAAGGACTGCCCAGCGTCCAGAACCAGACAGTGCATAGACTGTTGCCCTGCCGATGAGCATGATGGCGGTCAGATGTATGAGGAGCGCTCGCCAAGCGCAGGTGTGCTGGGTTTGCTGACCTGCCGACTAGTAGACTGGCAGTCAGCTAAGTGGAGGGGGTGGTGGTCTAGGCTGCTGTCTATGTGGGGAACAGACCAAAGCCTTGGTGTTGGGGAAATGAGTAGGCGGTTTGCAGCCCTTTCAGAGCTGCCAGTCACAAGACTTGACTATGAACCTTGTACTGGACACTGGACAAAGCTGGCAATTCCTATACTGTCTAAGTCAACCATGGATATCTGGCAACCCTATTTTGAATCTATCCCTTGGCTTAATCCAAGACAATTTCAGCCTGAAAGTGGTTTGCAATGCCGGGCTCAGCCTTAGTCATTGTGTATGTTTGTGTGTGTGTATATGTATGTTCTAAAAAATAGCATGTGATGATTATCCTTCCTTCTCTACTGTTGTAAAAACCAATTCCAGTATGTCTGGGATTAAATTGTTTGTATAATGTAGCACTGTGTGTGGATTTCCGCTTACACAGAGGAGCTATTTTCTGAACTTGAGTTAAAAGACATCCTAGTGTACTTGTTATTTTCTAGGAGGCCTTGCTTGTTTTTGCCTCTTGTGGACCATAAATGCCAAATAAATAAATAGAAATTGGAATCTGCACATGCTTCATATAGCTAATCTATTTCTCAACTGTTTACAAAATGAAGATGGATTTTCTGCATTTTATCATGCTTCTATAGATTTGCAGAAAATTTGTATAGGGAAATTTGAAAGAGGGAAATTCAGAAATATCCTTAATACTGATTTTTCCTATTTGACAACTAACAATTTGTTTGCGAGTTTTGTAGGCTACAAAGCCTGTCATGTTTGTGTGATAGGATCTAAGGTCTTAGTAACAAAAGACATTAGTTAAATGTCAGCATAAATTCAATGGGGCAGGCATATTTTCTCCTAGAAAGTCACAACTTCAGTTGAATTCAAAGTGAATTTTGCTAAAGGATTAGGATTCAAAATAACGGATTTTCGGACAGAAGAAACATCTTCATGCTTATTCCACTTATTTCTCCCTCTGGAGAAATTAACTACCACCCATTTAGCACATATCGTGTGTCTCCTCTTTGGGCAAAGACAAATGCCTCTTCAGATTGTCAAAACTCAGGGACCTTGCATCTTATTTCAAAAGCAGTTAAAAGCCTTGCATATTTTCTCAGAGGAACACAAATGCCCCAGTCATTTTTTTCCCACATTTTCAGTCATAGTTTGACAGGTTACAATATAGTTATTAGCACAGGAACAAGTAGTTATGAATGTATGAGCTACTTCTGGAAGGAACAGCAGACATTTGAGGTGCAAGTGTATATTTGTAAGCAAAAGTCCAAGGTCCAAGGCAAATGGCAAAATATTAAGATGCTTTCAATTTCCTTGGTAACTGTATACCTAACTCTCCTTTATTTTTCTTCTCTCTCTCTCATTTACTCTCTGCCACAGGAAGTATTTCCACAGTTGCTGAGCCTCAAAGCACAAAAGAAATCCCCACTTGTATAAATGTTTGAAACAAGGACACCAATCAGTCTCTATCCCCTTTACCCTTAAATATAAATATGTATATGTATAAAGAAAGAAAGAAACCAACTGCTTTTGGACTTTTTGATTCTTCTGATGACAAAAGGGTTTTTAGCTTTAAACCTGTGCATGTGTATGTCATTTGGATAACATATTTGGAACTGCAGTGTACAGGTACTCTATTTTAATGGAGTAAAAGGAAAAGGAAAAAATCCTCTTAATTCTCTTCTCTCTTTTTTTCTAATCAAGGTTTAATTTGTAGATGATTCATACTGATATAGGCCAAGAATTTGCATGGGGAATTTGGGGGAGGGCATGAAGTGGGGTAAAGGTTATTGACTTTTCCAGCATAATTTTTGTGCTTTTAGCACAACAGGCTTGTAGGAGGATTTGCCACCAAAGCCTACATTCCAAAAATACACCCAAGAACTGCCCTCAAGTTTAAAGGCATCACAATGTTCTCATGGGTTTTGCTGTCTTGCCATTTTCTTGTTTTTTTCATCTCTTTTGTCTACAATAACTGCTCTAACTTCTTCAGATATAGAGTAAGTCCCCAAAGCTGCTCAGGTTCCTTTCATAATAGAGTATTATACAGAGGTATAACCCATCTTTCTAGTACAATGAAGAAATAGTTCCCTCACAGTCACAAGGATGAAAGCATATACACTATTTTATGTCTGCCCTTAGAAGACACCATCTTTATGAAACATTTCACTGTCTGTTATTTTGTGGGACCCTTTTGAGAGAGGAAAGAGTATGTTCTTTAGCTCCACATAGTAATTACATGAATGGATTTAAGCTGTTTTTCTAACATCCAAATCATTCTGTTCTGACAATAGTATTTAAGAAGGGGAAAAGTGGTTCGGCAGAAATATAATTTCATTAATGCATATTTCCTTTGTTCATACTGGCCCATAGAGGCACTTGGTGAAGCAGTGTGATGGTTGGGATCACTTTTCACCTTCTAGCCTCTTAATATTACTTCTGCTGCCACTCCTAGTCACAATTATATAGAACTGGCAACACTTGGCAGTTGCCATAATGCTAAAATATATCAGGGATGTGACTAGAATCCTAAAGATTGCTTTCTATTTTTTTCACACAAAATAAATGAATTTTTGACCCAATCTAATAAACTTCAAGAAAGTTTATATATTAATCTTTAGAAATCTTCTATGATTTTTGTTACAAAATTTGGCATCACTTATGTCTATAGTTGTAGTATTCAAAATGATGGGAACAACTTAGTCTGATCACTGTATAGTAAACCTCATAGTTCTAATAGGCCATAGAAGTCCAATATTAGTGAAGTTATTTTTATAGGTCAATTTGAATGTTTTCTTTTTCTTATAGAGTTTGACCGACAGCTAATTTTAAATGACTTTTTGATGTAATTTTTTCCCTCTTGGTTGGTTACAATGTAGTGTAATGTATAATTGCTATTGTTTATTGCTTTTACAGTCATATTTATTAAACAGATTCTGTCTCTAAAGGAAGGCACTGATGTTTCTATTTCTCATTTATCTCATTGTGTTTGGGTGTAACTTCATTTTTTTATTTATTTTTAGATTATTTAGGGCATGTCATGATATCAAAAGAAAAAGAATATCTTGTGACACATCTCCACATGCCACTTGTGCCAGGACCGATCTGAAGTTGGGACCTTTGAATCAGCCCTGGGGAAGTCCATATAGCCCAGCATCACCCTACTAGGTTTGGTCCTGCTATAGGAACATACTATTCATCACAATCCTGTCTCCCATCCTGGTGGTGAAAACAGAGCATGAAATTGCTGGTGGTCATCACTCACCACAAGTGTGGACACTGGCTGGAGTGCCAGTTATCAGAGAGGGAGAGAAAGGAGGGCTTTCAGACAAAATTCTTGAATTTTGAATGCTTTCAATAGCATAGATAAACACATGTTTAAATCACTACCATTGACATCAATGGACCAGTTAATAACACAGGCCTTCAATCAAGAACAAAAACAACTTTATTCAAACAACTTTATTCAATAAATATTTTGAATTTATTGCAAGTCTTCACCCCCCCCCCCCCCCCGCCGCCTTTTAGGGTATATCTACACTGTAGTATTCATGCAGTTTGACACCACTTTAACTGTAATGATTAAATGCTATGGAATCGTGGTATTTGTAGTTTTACAACGTCTGTAGCTTTTTCAGCAAAGAGTGCAGGCTCCTGACAAAACTTTAAATTGCATAATACCCATATCTAAGAACAATATTCATGACTGAAGTAAGAATGGAAAGAATGTCCATTATTCATTTCCTGGCTGAGAAAGGCGACTCCTGCTGTTTCCAAAACCCTTACCGGGAAGAATAAAAGTAATTATGAGACTGCCATAAGATCTGTGATTCTTCCACATTATTTATCTGTGTAAAAATACCACTTTTTCTGCATTTGGGCCCGGGCTGTGGCGCAGGCTGTTGAGCAACCAGGTGCAGCCAGTGCAACAAATCACTCTGACCAAGAGGTCATGAGTTCGAGGCCAGCTCGGAGCCCCGTGTTTGTCTTTGTCTTTGTTCTATGTTAAGGCATTGAATGTTTGCCTTATATGTGTAATGTGATCCGCCCCGAATCCCCTTCTGTAAATACTGTAAATAAATAAAATAAATAAATATATACATTTTCCATGCAAAAAAAACCCCAGTGTTTCTTGCACAGAAACTAAATTTTGGATTATATGGCAGTGGACAGAATGGAAATTGTCTGATTTGATAATTTGGTTCATATGGCAGTGTTGATCCAGCCTAAAGAGCTAAGGCAAATAGTAATGACGAGCAAAAAAGGATTCCATCACCAAATAGCAAACAAACCTCTAGGTTCAGATCATACTCACTGAAGAATTATTAAATAGTTCAAAAGTATAATTATATACAGTAGAGTCTCGCTTATCCAACGTTCTGGATTATCCAACGCATTTTTGTAGTCAATGTTTTCAATATATCGTGATATTTTGGTGCTAAATTCGTAAATACAGTAATTACTACATAGCATTACTGCGCATTGAACTACTTTTTCTGTCAAATTTGTTGTATAACATGATGTTTTGGTGCTTAATTTGTAAAATCATAAACTAATTTGATGTTTAATAGGCTTTTCCTTAATGCCTCCTTATTATCCAACATATTCGCTTGTCCAATGTTCTGCCAGCCCGTTTATGTTGGATAAGTGAGACTCTACTGTATATATATATTCTAGGACCCCTTCTACACTGCCATATAAAATCCAGATTATCTGATTTGAACTGGAACATCATACCAGTGTGGATGATGTAATAATTTGGATTATATGGCAGTGTAGAAGGCGCCTAAGATTCATATAATGGCTTTGATATTATTTCAGACAGTTAGAACAAAATTCAAAGAATGCCAAATAATTAGTTTCAAACCCTGACACTGATGGTTCTTTGGTTAGATTGGTGATGTCACCTGTGCCTGAAGTCAGTGAAGGGCAGAATGAAGATCACATTCGATACTCATCTTGGGTCTCCAAATATATTGTTTTCCTCTATTCAGGAAGGAAGTACAAGAGGATGCATTTTGCATCTTCCCATTTGCTGAATTATTCTCACATGCTGTGAGACTAACTATATATTGGTTTCCACTGAGAAGGGGTAATCAGTTTCCAAGCTTCTTAGAAAGTGCTTTAGCTTTCTAAATTTCACGTCTGCTTTGCAAATTTCATATCCATTAGCAATTTTGTTTCAGAAAATACATGACATGCTGCTTGGACAAAATCTTTACTTAGGGCAAGCACTAATATAGGAAAGTACTAAATGAAATACTGAATATATAGTCCATCAGTTTCATGTAGTGTATATGAAAAAAGGGTTAAGAATCCAAAGAAATCAAGCCCATAACTGCCAGGATATTTTGCTGGACAGATACAGACTGTCTACATTATAGTATGTCCATGATCTCCATGAAGTAAGGCAGGATGGCTAGCCATTGAAGAGGTGCACTGTTACCAAATGGCTAAGCAAAGTTGAACTTAGAGCAATAATATAATAAATGTCTTCATGAAAAATAGAGTTAATTCTGATCACCTTTTAATGGGTTAGGGGCTCCTTAACATTTGATGAGGATGTTGCCAGTTATGGGGAATTGAGTTCAAAAGTGCATGTTCATGTAGCCCATGTAAATATAGACATAAATGATCAATTGTTAAGAGAATCACCCCTTTAGATCTTATGACAAAGCTAAACAGAGAGGTTTTCAAAAAGATCAGCAAAGCATTAAGAAGGGAGAAGAGGTTGCTTTGGATCAAACTTTTCAAAAAGGGATCCAGCTCAATTCATATAACTGAGAGTAGTATTCAAGAAGGCAATAAATTTTGTTTTGAATTTAATTTTGTTTTGTGTTTTCTATGTATCAAATGGGGTGTACGTAAGGCCTGTACTAAAGAATTTACCTATTACTCTTACTACTTTTTTCGATGATGAATAGATTTAAATGCATTACCCTTAACTTGAGGGGTATGGGGTCTAAATTCAAATGTCAGAGACTGAGAACATACTTTAAAAGGTCAAGACCAGATTTTTTATTTTTATATTTTGCAGAAGACACACCAACAGAAGGAGGGTTGTAATGAAATTAATCTGGATTGGGTAGAGCATTACATAAAGGGATTTGGAAGTTCTAAAACTAGAGGGGTTGCATTATTGATTTCACGAAGCGTGGGTTTTAAGACTGATTTAATAGATAAGGATGATAATTAAGGGTGCAGTAAATATTGAGGATTACCTACTAGTGAACATATGCCCCAAACTGTGGCCAAAGGGAGTTTTGCAGAAGAGTCGATGAAAGGATTAGAAAAGTACAAACAGGCAATATGAGAGTGGCAGGGGATTTTAACAACATTTAACCAGGAACTGGACTCATCTTCATGAAAGGGAGGGGATATACAGGCGAGATATGATTTTGTTCAAATTATTAACAATTATAACTTAAAGGATGTACTGAGAATAATAAAAGGGGATGGAAAGCTACATACATATGATTCAGCTGTGCAAAAGGTATTCACTAGATTGATTATATATTTGTATCACCACCCCTAGCAAATATGTTAATGAAGTCACAGTAAATTTAAATTCTATAAGTGATCACTGGGATGTGACTAAGATATTAGAATATTAGACTGACTATAAGCCTATGAAAAGAATGTGAATGGATATAAATATTATTAACTAGAATTCTATAAGGGAGAATATTCTTAGAGAATGGGCAAAAATTTGGGAGACAAATTTAAGGGAACCCCCTTCATACGAGGTGCTCTGGGATGCAATGAAAGCCATTTTGAGAGGATTGTTTAAATATTCAAGAAACAGGAAAGGGAACATGAGAATCAACTGATAGGAGAAAAACTTGAATCAATGTATTTGTTAACAAAGGTTCTGAATATTATAAATAATATCTCCAAATTAAAGAGAGTTGGAAACTAAGGATATAGAAAAGGTTAAAAAAGCTAAAGATGTAATGGAGACATGGCTTAAGTTAAAAAACAAGATATTTTCAGGAGTTTCTCCCCTAATCCCAATAATTTTACTGGAAATTTTTCCGGAAGACCTGAGAATTAAAGTTAAGAATAAAAAAATAATGGAGGCAGAAACGGCTCCTTCTTGGAAGGATTGAATACAAAATATAAGGGGCAAATTTAATAAATTGGAGAACAAAGTGTCCTGAATTGGTTTGAGAGCCAGAAGTTATATAATTGGAAAAATGACTGATTGGTTAGGTAAAAATCCTATATGTGGTAAGTTAAATAAATATGAAGAATGTTTAAGCAAACTTAAAAAGCAATAAATATCAGGGAAATAACTAAATGGGAAAATATACAATGGATATATAATGGGTTAATAGATGAGGAAATAGGGCTGAAGTTGTTAGAAAAGGGATGGGAAGGAAATCTAGGGCCATTGACAGATCTTGACTGGAAAAGGGTTCTAAAGTGGAGAGTGGTTAAGAATCTGTTAATAAAATTAAAAGAAAACGTGAATAAAGTTATATGGAGATGGTATACAACACTGGTTAAATTACATCAGATGGATAAGAAGCAAAGTAATGATTGCTGGATATGTAGTATGGATATATATTTTCATTTATGGTGGGAATGCTCCTGCTGAAGAGTTTCTGGAACAATATATATATAAGGAAATAGGTAACATTATAGGACTAAACAACACCCCACATGCTAAGTTAGAATTACTAATGGATGCCACAAAATTGAATTCAGAAATGGATAAGAAAGAATTGGTGATTGTTTTACTCACAGTAGTGAGATTTACCATTGCAAGGAATTGGAAAATAGTAACCAATCTCATGCTGGAAACATTGTATGGGGAGGTATGGAATGTAGCTTTAAATGATAAACTATCAATGGAAAAGAGGGTGTTTGGGGGAAAATTAAAATATCAGAATTAGACTCATATTGCTAGGCTTTCATTAAATATATTTTAGAGAGTGATAAGGGAAAACTATACAAGCCTGTTCGTCAGGAATTTTGGATATGACATTTGTTTAGTGGTTGACTCATAAATGTATGGCAGAGGAAACAATACTTGTTCAGGCCTAGGTAGTGGGGTTAAGTGTTTATAAAATGTATTCATCTATTCTTTTCACACTGTTTGAATTAAAATATTTTTTAAAAGGAAAAAAATAAAGCAATACGTAATTTTGACTTAAATATCATTTATCTTATTCTAAAGGAGACTTGGTAAATGATTATCATGGATAGTTCCATACACATCTTTTGATTGAGCTGCGCATATGCTTAGAAACTATGAAATAGATTCTGAGTGGGCAAAATGTAATATCAGATCAGCTTTTCATCTTCCTATGCAGCTTTATTAGTGTTCATTGGTACACACTGCATAAGTGAATCAACAGTACTTGCTAGATAAAATTCATCTAGAAGGTCATTAATATTTGGTGGTATTCACTTTGTAGGTAACCAATAACCATACCATTCTAAAAATTATATGTTCCATGATAGATCAATTAAACTATTGTGAATCTCCTTTGCCCTGAAATAGAGCTTCATCTATTGAAAAACATTAAAGCTTTACATTATCTAAAGGGGGTAATAGAAAGGAATGTCTTTTTATCACGCAGACTAAACACCTTTAGGGAAATACCAGTTTAAAAGGCAACATTCCAATTTCTAAAAAAAACTTACGTTCATCTACTGACAATGTAATGTTTTAATTCAAAGATTTTGTTGCTGTGTTACTCCTTTTTCAGGAACCATTTACCTGTACAATTGTGGTCATGTGTTCTTTTGTAACCAACAGGCCAAAGTGTTGTTCACAAAGGAGAAGTCTGCTTCTTACATTGCCTTTTGTGGGGGGAAAGTAATTCTTCCTCCAAAACTATTAGTATTCCACTAGGGAGGAAATGATTTGAGTTTGCTAAAGGCAAAGCTCTTATTTTACAAACACTACAAGATGTGGAATTGATAAAGAGGCATTGGCCTAATGGGAATATATTTGGTTGGTTGTTTTGCAAAGACATGTTTGGATAGGAGAAGGTGACCTTTTGTGTCTAGATCATGAAAGATGAAAAACAAATCAGCAAGTAGGTTTGGAATATTACTTGGCACATCCATCTATTTTTTGTGAGTAGAACTTATCAAGAAAGATGGTAGTATTAATCAATTAAGGGCAATGCAATATTCTAGATAATCTCCAACAGACCTCTATTACGTGGCTTATAGAGGAAAGAAACTAAGCAGAAACTTGATTCATTCTGTTGCAGGTTAATGCAGCAAGTGAAATCTTGGTCAATAAATAGTGATGCTTGACCATGATCACGAATGCTCCAGCACAATTCAGTCCTGAGTGTTCTGAAAAATCATTATTGCTGAATTCCGGTGCAACCATTTATACTCAAAATAAATCATTGTTATTTCTTTTGCTTGTTTTCATGGGCACAGTTCCTTATTGTGTTTACTTTCTTTGAACTTGATTATTCTCAAGTAACTAAAAAAAGTGGTAAAATGTGATCCATAGTGGCCTCAGTGTTTGTCTTTTGCCACTTGCTTCTAGATGAACAATACATATACAGAATATTGTTACATTGCTTTGGGGCATGATGTTAGATTAATTTGAGACCAGGGGAATTTTTTATTATTTGTAAGGGGAGTGTGGTCTAAATCATCTGCATTCTTATCAGATGCTTATAGGACAGTAGTTCTTAACCTGTGGTTCCCCAGGTGTTTTGGCCTATAACTCCCAGAAATCCCAGCCAGTTTACCAGCTGTTAGGATTTCTGGGAGTTGAAGGCCAAAACATCTGGGGACCCACAGGTTGAGACCCACTATTATAGGACAATCAATAACCTTAGGTACTCATCTCCAAGTTTATAACAGTGCACCTTAATCAAGTCAGTTGTCTTCACCCAGTCTTATATTCTTGGTGCTCCTGAATGAAAGAGGTGGACATCTTTACATCAATTTAATATCGTACACACACACACACACAGTATATAGATGAATACTGGTAATGCATAGAAACCCACTTCCATGTCACTCTCTCAGCAAACCTCAGGATAGATTTTGCAAAAAAAAAAAATGAGTCAAGTTTTGAAGGTACATTACATTCTTTATCTCAGTTTTTCCTTAAGTTCAGGATGGGAAACATATGACATTACTGGTCTTCGGTTCATCATCACCTTTGCCAACTATGACTGGGTCTGGTGAGAATTGCTCCTGAATGCCATGCATTCCTTCTCCCTACTTTCCAGTGCGTTACTATTTCTCTGTCACTGAAGCTAAGTCCCACTAATTATTCCTTCACATTCCCAACATTTTAATTGCTGTTTTTAATAATTAATGTTTAATTGTATGGTTTTAATTATACTTGTTTATTTTATATTTATATGTTTGGGCATTGAATTGCTGCCTGCTGTAAGACTGCCCTGAGTCCCCTTCCTGGTGAGAAGGACAGGATACAAATATGTGAAATAAATAAATAAATTTACATAGACATGTTATACATTTGCAGAGACGTGTGAGATTTCTCATTGTCTGTTTGTATTTCAGTAAGTATCAGTATAAATGACTTTCTTCTCTCAGGTATATCTAATAGAATTTTCTTCCTAAGTAAAAGAATTCCACAAAAAAGAAGGAAAGCAGGAAGGAAGGAAGGAAGGAAGGAAGGAAGGAAGGAAGGAAGGAGAAAGGAGAAAGGAGAAAGGAGAAAGGAGAAAGGAGAAAGGGGAAAGGGGAAAGGGGAAAGGGGAAAGGGGAAAGGGGAAAGGGGAAAGGGGAAAGGGGAAAGGGGAAAGGGGAAAGGGGAAAGGGGAGGGGAAGGGAGATAACATAATGATGGGGTCAAATATCCTGTTTCTAACCCTGATTGGATTTCACTGAATAGATATGCCATGGTCTCTTTTCTCGTTTTCTTTCCCTGATTTCCTCAGTTCTAGCTGTAGTGCACCATGACTTTGTTTCAATGAACTCAATGCATGTTGTTCAACTGTATGTGTAAGTGCTGTTTACATGTAGTAGAGGGCAAGCAATAACCCTGCTTCTCTTAAATTTAGCTATTTTAGCCTGTTAAATATTGCAGTGTATGATCCTTCAACTCTCACTTATCTTCAGACACTCACAAGCACATGCAAAACCCTTCTATCAATGATATGGAGATGAATTTTGTTGGCTTCTTTGTACATTTGGCAGATTAGGAAAGCGGAACCAATCACATTGTCAGTCCCTTGAAAATGCAGTTTTTGACATGGTGTATCATGCAAGATAGCAGGGCAATTCAGACATTTTTTTAAGAAGAAAGAAAAGGGATTCTGATCTTGGCAAGCAAATAAGGGACAGAAGAAGTCCATTTGACCTTTTTTCTTCTTTCTTTCTTTTTTCTGGAATTAAATTCTATTCCATTAAAACATGCCTGAAAATCATGTGTGAGTAGGAGTGACAAAAAAGTTAGAAATTGAAGAGGAGAAGATTTATTTTTTAAAAATAGATGATGCATGAAATGGCATTACCTTTCAGGCTACAAATGGAGCTCTACAGCTATCTACGAATACCTGGTGGCAGGATTAAAAGGCCTTTCTCTAGCCTTTGACTTTGGCATCTTTTAAAGTCTTTTGGCTTTTATGCAGGACAGAAAATTGTGCACTTAAAAGTCACATTTTCTTCTAGTACAAGGTGCCCTGAGGAGATTTGTATAGTTTTAGACCTTGCTTGCCAAGAAATCAAGAGGTTCTGTATTTCATTTTGAGAGGCAACTGAAAGAACAATGGGTCAGCAAAGATTGGAGGGAAAGGATATTTAGTAAATATGCTAAGAATATTGGAGGATAGCTTGGACATAATTTGGCCTTGTCTAGCTTCTAGCGTATTTATCTTTAGTTACCTGCTACATAGGGCTGATATCATAGCTTTAAAAAGTTGCCTTTTGGACTACAAAATCCAGAATCACACATGACTCCACTCCCCAACACTAATTATAACTTTACTTTTCTATATAATTCATCATGTGAATAGTAGATGTTGAAGGTCTCAACTAAAGAAAGGTAATCTAATTTCCCAACATTCACCTTCAATTAATTGGACTGAATACATTTAAATTCTGCAAAGCCTTGATGAGTGTACTTTTCTAAAGACCCTGATGAAAGTTTCCTGTGTGACAAATGGCCTAATTTTAATAAACAAAGGCTACTGGTCTTTATCAGAAGCAAAGACCTCCAGTAATTTGATATTTTAGTCTTTTTTATTATTTGCAATATATTCTTATGTGGTGGCATAAATGTTAACTTACTTCCAAGCCTACAAGTATTGTAGAAGATGCAGTCTTTGAAACTACAGAATGGAATCAATTTTTAATAGAAAACAAAACTGAGTGCAAATCAATAGCAGTCCAGCAGATTCGATCTTTACAGATCCTCAGAAGCCCTAACTACATGGAGCAAATGTGGTGGGGTGGGGATGAAAGGACCCTATACCATCCACATGATGTATGGAGCTCAAACACTCTGATACCTTTCAGGGCCACTTAACATGGTCTTGTCCTACCTTTACGAAAAGGTTGTGGGATGCTTTGGGGCTTCCCTGAAGCTCCAGAGCTCACCTATATTTTCTGTGAACAGTTAGGCATATTTGGAATCAGCCTTGGCTGTTCACATGGCTATCCTTCTTTTCTTGGGTTCAGACAGTCCAGGGGCAGGAAATAGCACTTACCTTTCCTCTTTTCATCCTTTGCTTACCAGTGACAATCAGGCATGAAATTGTTGGTTATCATTGCTTGATACATCCACTGACACTAGTTGGAGTGCCTGAGCAATTGTTGAAGGAAGGTGTGTGTGTGTGTGGGGGGGGGACAACATTGCTTTTCTGAATACAAGAGGGGAAGGTAAGGGTGGCTGTCCAAACCAGCTTTGGAACCACTGCACTGAGCATCCAGCCACTGCACCAAGTCAGCGCTACACAATGCAGACACCCACTACCTGCCGAGATGGCACAGAAGCTGGCCATGTGGATTCCCATGGAGCTTATTCAGAGTACGTCGATTTGGATAAACTCTGAAGTATGTGGCCCATGTAGATGGGCCCATAGTCACACTTTGCTGCACAATCTACACAAAAGTAGTTCTACAATTCAGGCAGTGGGACTCGATAACATTGCTACCTAAAGAGTTGGTAAGAATATCAGGATGTAATTCTTCACTAATTTTCTTTTTGAAGGTAGCAATGAGTAATCTTGGCAGTTTTTTTTCCTCATTTAGAGAAAGTCTTTGAAAAGAATGCAGTTTTCAAAGGATATTCCTAATTCAGGTTTTTAGTGTTGACCTTGAGTTTCCTTTGGGAGAGAAAGAGCAGGATATAAATACTACTAGTAATACTATTACTTCTACTCCTACTAATAATAATAATATAGGGGCAATCCACTATGTGGAGTGGAACAAACCACCTACACCTGAGCTGGGCATGACCCTGATAACCCATTACAGGACTCCCAACTAGGTTTGACAGGCACCTAAGCCTTTTCTACCACTCACAGGAACTGAAACCCATGCTAAAACTACTTGTCAGATCTTGTGCAACTACAACCAAAACCACAGCTCATGACATATTGCATACACCAAACCTATATGGGAGCAGAATCATGACCATCCAATAAATATCAGCTTCACCCCTCCACACATACACTTTTGGAAGGACAGCATTCAGTCACAAAATAATATTATCATTAATAATTGAACAGTATAAACACATCCTCAGTTGTGCTTTAATGTGGGTATAATGAGTATGCCCTAGAATTTTACATTTTTCTTATTTTATGTCGATTGTACATGTAAACTGCCAGACATTTTAATTACCATTGCAATACCTTCAGGCTTCAGCTGGAAGTTAGCCAGCATTAAATCCCATCCCTAATTACATTTCCCTGACTATTTTCTTCACCTGAAACCCATAAGAAGATTGCATTTGTCAAAAGTCTTTCAGCCAAATAACCACTTACTTAATTTCAAATTGAATACCTTATTCAGGACTGGAAATTATATTTCATCCATAGGGAGTGGCAACAGGCTGTTATTGCAGTGTCATTTGGGAAATACGTCCATTCCTTCCCATTAGAAAGACATCATGTTCCACTAAGTAAGATTTTTTGAAATGAATGTGCAAAAGACTGACCCTGTGTATTTATTTTGAGTAACACGAAATCATAAATTGTGCCAATCTTAATATAAAAGAAAGTCAAGCAACAAACCTAAGAATATTTAGAGGACATATTTAATGAAACCAATGGGAAATACTTGCAAGCTAACATCATTAAGATTGGGCAGAACATCTATTTTAGAATGCCAAAACAAAGCTGTTCTATTTGTTTATAACTTTTAAAAGAGAAAATCCATCCCACTCCACTACGTGACCCAGAGATAGGTAAGTAAACATAACCCTATATTTTCAGGCATCTAGATGTTTTATTTACAGATAATATGTGAAGTGTATGCTTAATCTGGTGAGTGAAATAAATAAGGTAGACATCATATAGATTTGTTCAGACCACATTGGGAGAGGGGGGAAATCCCCTAAAGTACTGAACTCTGAACTAATTCACCACCTTTATATGCAGTAGTTTTATCAGTCTGGGAAATGGAGGCCAGCGGATGATGATTAGTTTACAACTCAGTGTTAAAACAACAAGGTATAAAAAACGCAAGAGAAGGACACAGAAGACCTAATAATCCAATTACACCTCTCACTCTCTTTTTTCAATGCTGGCTCAGTATGAAGGAACACCAAACAGTATGTCTACAGTGAACTAAGCCACTTGGCTGACACAAGGGAAACAGCCTAGAAGGAGAAGTGGTGGGGAATGTCAGTGGTGCTGGAAAAGGATCCTGCTGGTGAGGACCATTCAAAGCAGGTGGGATGAGGAGGAGGCCCCTTTGAGAAGCCTAGTCTGTCCTATATGGCTCTAGACCAGGCATGCACAATTTGTGGCCTCCCAGATGTTGTGGACTTCCACTCCCAGAATTCCTAACCATTGGAAAAACTGGCTGGAGATTCTGAAAGTCCCAAACACTTGGATGGCCACAGATTGTGCAGTCCTGTTCTAATCCATCTTGTCCAGTAATTCCTGGGACTAGGAGGTCATCACATGCTCTAGAGCAGTGGTTCTCAACCTGGGGTCCCCGGATATTTTTGGCCTACAACTCCCAGAAATCCCAGACAGTTTACCAGCTGTTAGGATTTCTGGGAGTTGAATATCAAATGTAATATCAAATCTTATTACATGCCTACAATGCCAGAAGCTGTTGAGCATTTGATTACCATCAGCCATCTACATCAGGATTGCCTTCCCAAGAATTTGTCAAACAGGACAGAAATAAAATGTAAAATGAAATGAAGGTTATGCCCAGCCACCTCATAACACTGGGGGTTTTGGGCTCTTTGCTTCTCTTCGGGGAGGGGGGGTTGCCAAGCTCCATCAAATGATGCTGCCCATAGCCCCTCCTCACTGATCCCTGAAATGGCAGGAAAACATTGCAAGACGCTTCCTTGTCAACACCGGTATGTAAGCCATCTTTTTGGCCCTTTCCCCCTGTCTGATAGGGGAAGGGCAATGCAGCAACAAGTGTTGTTGCCCTTCCCTCTGTCTCATAGAGGCAGGAACAGGGCACCAATGCGCCTTGTCCTGATACCCCCATGTGATGTGGGAAGGAGGGAGGGCACATGGGGTGCTGGTGAAATAGAACTAAACAGAGGGGGCATCAATATGATGAGGTCTCTTGTTTGTTATTTTCCTTACTCTTGAAATGTTCATTTGTAGTTTAATAAGTTCTCTTTGTGTTTGTGGTTATAAAGAAACAGTGGGTGGAGGTGAAATAATCCTTCCCCTTAAAAAAACAATTGATGTGATTTCTAAACAAATTACAAATCAATTTAAATGATTAGGGGCAGTTAAGAAAAATATAATTAGGATATTAAAAGCCTTGGTGCATTTCCAATCACCCTTTTATTGCAGCCTTGGATGGTTTCCAGGGAACAATAATGACACAAATGCATTAAAATGTAATATTTGTCCCTTAGCATGAAGTAATGTACTCATGGAAAGATGATTGATAGCATATATTAAACATGGGAAAAGACTGATTTGTTGCAAACATAACTAAAGATGGGAAAAGACAGAGATAGGACACAAACTGAGCATGTCAAGGAGAAACTAAGTATATCATAGACATTTAATTTGTGAATTGATCAGTGCTTGGCTTGCAAAGTATAGATAAACATTTATCTCACTGATGACCCTGAATGCACCTCCACTGTAGAATTAATGAAATTTTACATTACTTTAATTGCTGTGTATGAAGGAGGATGGGGTTTTTAAAACAATATACAATAGCGAGGATTTCTCAAATTATCAAAATTGCAGTTATTTCTATTTCTGCTGCCACCAACTATGAATAGGATTCGAACCTGCTACTTCAATCAAATGCTGCCACCAGGAGCTTCTTCTATATTGGGATGTTGAGAGAGAGACATGTGACACTTTGTGTGAGAAGAAACAAGAAATGATTGTTTATTGGTCATTTGGACAGTAAATATGCTTAGTGGTTTCATTAACATTGTACAGATGCTTAGTGGTTTCATTAAAGGCTTATGCTTTCACTTCAAAGGATGTTTTATATCTTGGTTCCTGTGTACATATGTTCCTTCACCAAGGAAACACAAACAGGACAATTTACTTTTAAATCCACTTCTCCTGGGATTTAAACAGCAGTGCTCTAGACCCTAGAGGTCCCAAATATATGTCTAAGCCCTTTCCTTCTTAAAGGCTTTCCCTATATTTTCCTCAAAGAGGTTTCTTTCTCAGAACATAGTTCCCAAATGACTGAATTCAAAAGATCAACTCCTAACTGACTGACTTTCAAAAAACAACTGCTCACTCACAGAATTCCAAAGCCCTAACTGAAAAAAACAATGCTCTGGCTTCCAACTGTCACTTTGGCTCTGCCCATCTCCAGTTGCTAAGCAACTTCTCATTTGCATTTAGCCAATCAGATTGCACATAGAGTACTTGACTGCTCCTCCCCCTTGCTCTGGTGAGCTGTTGAAAGTAAGGCCTACAAAATGGCGTCTCATCAGCCCTGCCTACAAAATGGCTGCACACTAATCCTGCAAAGTGGGCCACTTACCAACCTTATAAGGTAAGCCAGATCCGTTACACTGTGGCTCAATGCTATGGAATCATGGGAGTTTTATAAGATCTTAAACCTTCTCTGCCAAAGAGTGCTGGTTATCAAACTACAAATTCCCTGAGTTTCATAGCACTTAAAGTAATGTCACATTGCAATAATTTTACAGAGTCTCTGCTTCTGACTCTTAGGTGTTCCTTATCCTATCTTCATATCAGGATCAGGTTTAGAAATGACCTTAATAGGTCAGAGAGCTGGGCCAAAATTAACAAGATGAATTACAACATGGAAAGTTTTCATCACATGTTTGGTAGGAGACACTATCCTGACAACAGGTTTGAAATAAAATTGAACTGGCATCTCTGGCTCCTGTAGAAAGAGCCAGGGATGCCATCTTGTCCTTTGTTCACAATGTCAAAATGTCTTGGCTGAGCACTGAACCATGATTGCCAACCACAGCTGCAACATGTGCCTTACAAGTAGCTTAAATCATCTGTTCAAGGTTGGTGACTGTCTTTGAGACAAAAAAGGAGCTTCACATGACTCCTTTTTTTTTTTTTGATATAATTGCTCATTTTCCTTTGATCAAGAGATTACTTTGTGAGCATATATTTCAATTTTGGTGAGAGGGATGGAATCATCATGCACAAACATATACAGAAATTGATTTAATTTGAAAAGCATGTTATCTACTAATTTCCTTTTCATTTTGAATGCCCGCAATCTTAACATAATAATCTGCATGTTCTGTGATTTTGTGGCATATTGAAAAAAGCTAATAAAATAGTAACAATTTTGTAGTTCTATTTTTTCCACTTGGAAATGCCTGTTCCTCACATCTTTCTATCAGTAATCCACTTAATCTAGTATTATAGAAAATGAAATGTATATTCAGTACTTATTAACTTTAACATCAAATGATGTCTAATATATTTGTATGACCATATAGGGGTAATATCATTATACCATTATTAGACCAAGCAAAAAGACTGAACTTTCTTCATAAGGTAATGTTGTTTTTGTTTTGGTTTTGTTCTTTTTAAAATATGCAGAGGGACGGAAGTATGTGTGACTGTGTTACATAGTTTGAATATTGCAGCCAGATGACTTGGGAAGAAGATAATGCAAGGTGTCAAATTAAGCTCATCAGGGCACACAACTCAGTAGATTTATATTTACACATGGCAAATAAGGAATAGAGAAAAAGTGGGGATAATTACACATCCAACCTCCCTTTGAACTTTACTCAAGGAGCTATTGCTCTTAACACACCCAGAAATGTTACAGGGGCAAGTTGTGGAGTACTCTGGATTGGGTTGCCGGATGTACAAAAATCTCATGTAAAAAGCAGGTGCAGGGGAGAAAAATGTCTAAATGGATCCAGGTACCATGGGCTAAGGAAATAGGCTAAGCAAAGCTCCAGCTGCCCAATTAATTACACTGTTTTCGTATTAACAAGATAGAAGTGAAATACAACATGGATTGGCCAGGCTATCAGACACGTTCTTATTACATGAGATTTGTGTAAATCCCATATAGTGGAGCAAGACTGTGGTGAAGCAAAAGCTTCTTGAGAAAAAACTTAATGCATCCTAGCATTATAATGACCTCCCATAAGGGCATCAATTGCATTAGCTTTATTAATATTTAAGCACCAGACTATGCTCCATTTGTTTCCTTGGATGTTTCTGAGTAGGTAAAAGTCACTGTAATTCAAACAGTTGGAGTTACTGTTTGTTATTTATTCACTCTGATGGTTGTTTATTGGCTTTGTTTTATTTTAATGCATTCTGTTTAGTAAACAGTTGTTTTGGCATTATTGATAGCCAGCCTTGGGTTTCTATGAAGGGAGGGTGTAAACAAATCTAACAAAATAAATACATGAAAAATTCAGATACCTCTAGTAAAAAAAGAATCAAATATTTCATATCCAAGTTTTATTTCCCTGTGGCATGCAAGTAGGAATATGAGTATGCCTGTTGGCTCTGTTTCCAGCGTTCTTCTCCTGTTCAAATTATATGTGTGTTGGGTGAGAAGGTCTAAAGCAGATGTGGGCAAAGCCCAACAGTCAGTGCCTCTTCCCTTTACATAGTATTAAACCCATGTGCAAACACTGCCCAAGTAGAACTATTTCTGTAGTGTTGAACTAACAGAACCAATTACACCATGTAAACAAGCCAAACTTGACGGACTTAGATGCAGCATTTGTTTTGCTTGTATTTTATCCCACCTTTAACATAAATCAGTTTACCTTTCAACTCAATTTTACTTTTTGTTTTCACTATCATTTGGCACTCTTCTCCTCATATAGTTTCCTAGAGGCGGAGTTTCTTCTCTCTTCTCTTTTGAATATGAATATAATTCATCTTGGTCTTGAAAGTTCTGCCTTGCAGAATTAAGCAGATCCTTTGAGAAAACAGATTTTATTTCCAGCATTTATACCCCGCCCTTCTCATCTGAGGGGACTCATTTTGAATCTCAGATCAATTGCACAAATGTCAGCAAGTTTTCTCCCCTAAGTAAAGGCAGGAAAGTTAAACTACTGGAAAAGAGATTCCATCTGAACATTTGGAAGAACTTCCTCACTGTGAGAACTGTTCAGCTTTGGAACTCTCTGCCCTGGAGTGTGGTGAAGGCTCCTTCTTTGGAGGCTTTTAAGCAGAGGCTGGATGGCCACCTGTCGGGGGAACTTTGAATGTGATTTCCTGCTTCTTGGCAGGGGGTTGGACTGGATGGCCCACGAGGTCTCTTCTAACTCTATGATTCTATTATTTGATGATTCTATGAGAACATTTCCACTTTTCATAGCTGCAAATTCAACTAAAGAAAATTAGATTTAGAGTGAAGATATCTTCAAAATGCAATAGATCTGACTATTTTTTCATATCCATCCTCTTTCTGCACTTGTGAAAAAGCAATTACAAAAGTTGCATTTCAAATTCTGAAAGTTTTGTTTTCCTTCCACTAAATCTGACTTCATGATACAGTAGAGTCTCACTTATCCAACATAAACGGGCCGGCAGAATGTTGGATAAGCGAATATGTTGGATAACAAGGAGGCATTAAGGAAAAGCCTATTGAACATCAAATTAAGTTATGATTTTACAAATGAAGCACCAAAACATCATGTTAGACAACAAATTTGGCAGAAAAAGTAGCTCAATACGCAGTAATGCTATGTAGTAATTATTGCACTTACGAATTTAGCACCAAAATATCACAATGCATTGAAAACATTTACTACAAAAATGCGGTGGATAATCCAGAAGGTTGGATAAGCGAGTGTTGGATAAGTGAGACTCTACTGTAGTTCTATTTTTAAAAAAGTTCCCATTCTCACAAGCCCTTGCATAATTCCATGCTAATCTTTTTCATTTACATTGAATATTAACTTCATACAAAATGTGCTAATTAATCCTGAATAAATGTAATTTGGTTTCTGGGTAATACCATAGCATGACAATTAACATGGCAATAGGAATATATGCTATCAGATACAATTTTTGGTTTAGTTCAATGAACGGAGTGCTTAACAAATTTAATTAATTGCCTCTCAGTCAACTTTCTCCTATGCTGAAGAACCACCTTTTAGCCTTGTTTTTCTTTTCTTTTCCTTGATGACTACTATCCTTCTATACATCTGTTTTTTCACCCTTCTTAGCTTGCAACTCATTCCACTTGGGTCCTAATCACTGATAACAGCAAACAATTAATGGCCTCGCTTGCAAGGTCACACCAAGATAACACTGGAAGCAGTTAGCATTCTATAATTAACAGCAATGCCGAATGAAGTTGCTATATTTAATAATCATAATATACATACACACTAGCTATACATAGAGATTCATAAATCCAATATGTGAATATAATCCTATCATCACTTTATTCTGAAAAAGAATACAAATCCAATGACAGTGATAGTCTAACTTTGTCTAAAGCAGGATAGACAAGCCATTAATCTACAAAAGCTTATGCTTCCAAATTTTTCTCTAAGGTGCTATGAATTTGGACTTCAATACTTCATATTAGTATTTATTTATTTATTTATTTATTTACAGTATTTATATTCCGCCCTTCTCACCCCAAAGGGGACTCAGAGCGGATCACAATGTACATATACATGGCAAACATTCAATGCCATTAGACATATGACATACAGAGACAGAGACACAGAGTCTATTTAACATTTTCCAGCTTCTGGCTTCATGAGGGTATGCTCGATTCCGGCCACAGGAGGAGCTGCTGCTTCATCATCCACTGTGATGCTGAGTCCTTGATGGAGCACGCACGCTGCTGGACATTTTTTTATAGTGACGTAAATTAGTTAAATTAGCCTCCCCGCATAAGCGGCCCCTAAATTTCCTACTTGACAATGCAACTGTCTTTCGGGTTGCTTAGGTAAACAACAAGCTGAGGCTATTTAATGAGTTCGAAGCTGACCCGGGCTTTGAACTCATGACCTCTCGGTCAGTAGTGATTTATTGCAGCTGGCTATTAAACAAGCTGCGCTACAGCCCCATCCCTATTGACAAGCTTTTATACAGATTTTTGATCTCAAGCAAGCTGAATCTGGCTAATAACATGTGTTATCTTCTATCCAAGGCTAAACAAATATATTTAATCCTGCAACTCCAGGACAAGTATAGGCAATTTGAGTGTGCTGTGTCAGCACTGGTATTAATAACAGTCTTCTTTAATGTTCCATGTTATTAGAATAATCTTTTTCAAACCACTGACTGAAGTGGATATAGATAATCTTGTCATAAGAAAACCAATTATAGCACAGACTTCCAGGTTTCATATCATCATATACCTTTCAGGTATCATTGTAAATCATCACATACCTTTCAGTTGTAGCATCAAACCAAAAGCATTCTGAGCAATTTGCATGGATTCACTTAACAAAATTCTTGCACACAAAAGGATAAAGTTAAATGCAAGGCATGTGCGGGGAAAGGGAAGGTGCAAAGAGAGTTGGTAATTTCATGTTAGGTTTGTAAAAATAGCATTTCCAAATGACCATAGCATGGCAGTATGCAATCACACAAAAGCATATGAGAAAGGAAACATGCTAGCATTGAAGCACAGAGTGAGTTCAGCAGGAGTGCCACTTTTTCTGTGCTTTTATTTCTCTAACAACATATTTTACAGTGTATAGTAAGCATTGTGTGGTTAATTGAGTCCAGTAATTTCAAGCTGTTGTAATGGTGTAAAACTCCACAGTGAAAAATGTTTGACATAATCATCAACATAAAATAGTTAAAAGGTTTCATTTTAACACTCACAGTAATTTCTTGGTTTATTTAATAGGCTTGTCCGATCGATGGAAATAATGTTTCAATTTCTAAAGTAGGGGGTGCCGGCTCTTCGATATAGAAATTATTTCTTAATTTTTCACCCAAAATTTTCGGATATTTCCGAAAATTCGTAATGTTTCTAAAATGTTTCCAAAATGGCGGACACGCATGCGCAATCACCAAAAAACAGGAAACCGGGGGGGGGGACTTTTCTGGGGGTCTCCCGCCCTCATTTCTTGAGCTATTCTCATCAAATTTGGTACAGTGGGAGAACACATTCCACACTCTTTGCTCAACAAATTGCAGAATGTTTCCTGTCTCCTATGATTTTGGGCGAATTTTCATAACTATTTTTCAATATTTGAAGAAACCTGTTCCTGGTTTGAAAGTCTTATTTCCTGTTCAATTGGGTTCTTATCACTGTAAAAGTCCCTCTTCTACTTGTGTAGACTTTGGATTAGAAATGCAGCACATGCCAAGCAATGCCTTGACAGGTTTGGCAACGTCCTTTGGAAACTATAAATTGCCTTTGAACCTTTTGATCAATGGTGCCACTGGCTGACCTTGTGATTGCAAAAATGAAACTCTGGCTGAGGACTTTGGATTAGAAATGCAGCACATGCCAAGCAATGCCTTGACAGGATTGGCAACGTCCTTTGGAAACTATAAATTGCTGTGGACCCTCTATGACTTTGTGATTGCAGAAATAAAACTCAGCCCAAGGCTTGGGAATAGAAATGGAGTGTGAGGGAAGCAATGCCTTGGCGGGTGCCCCACGTCCTTTGGAAACTATTTCTTCCAATGTACCCTTTAGGTTTGAAAACAATGTGTGTCTTTGTGATTGCTGCAATAACACTCAGCCCGGGGGCTTGGGATTACAAACGGAGCGGGAGGGGAAGCAATGCACTAGCAGGAACGTAGACGTCCTTTGGAAACTATTATTTTCAAGTTCCCCCCCCCCTTTCAGGATTGCAAAGAAGGGCTGATGTGGTGATTGCTAAATTCCAAAAAAGAAAACAGAAAGGCAAAGGGACTCCCTCTGGAGTAGAAAAGTAAAGCACCCCAAGCTCTGCACTTGCAGGAACGCAGACGTCCTTTGGAAAATAAAAGTTCCCTAAAGCCACAGCAAGGACTCTGCCACAAGCCCCAAGCCAATTTCCCCCAAAAAAAAAAACCACAATATCGAACCAGCAACAACAGACAGACACTCTACCCCCTATAGCCAGAACAGTCACTTAGCCCTCTCTCCCCCAAGCAAGCAAGCAGCTTCCCAGCGTGAGCGAACCACCCTCTCTCCTCGGTATCCTAGTCCAGAATGGCTTGGCTCAGTTGGG
The DNA here is from genome assembly GCF_035594765.1 of Anolis carolinensis. NCBI lineage: Eukaryota > Metazoa > Chordata > Lepidosauria > Squamata > Anolidae > Anolis > Anolis carolinensis. The sequence continues at coordinate 227,382,551 of NC_085843.1, forward strand.
GAGGGGATTTTTATAGAGATCCTCCACGTGGACGCGGAGGATGCTAGCCCTCACCTTTTTTCAGCCATCGTGGAAGTCTCTGATTGGCCAGGGAGCGGTAGCCATGTTAGGCTGCTCTAGGCTCCCATTCATGTTAGGTTGCAGAAACAAAAAAAAAATTAATTTTTTTTTAAAAAAAAATTAAAAAAAATTTTTGGAAGGAAAAAATTTAACGAAAATTTTAAGAAACAATTAGAGAATGGGCCAACGATGGTTCGAATTACATTGCCAGTTGCGCCCAGGGAAAACGTTTCAATACTCGTTTCAAAAAATGAGAACAATCCGAAATAATTACGAAACGAGAAACATAACGAAAATTTGGACAACCCTATTATTTAATAGTCATGTTGGAGAAAGGATGTCATTAACTATCTAAATTACCCCCATACCCATATATATTCCTAAAGGTCCCAGAAAACCAAATAACAAAATAGTTGTCACACACTGGATGATTGTGCAAAAGAGACTTCTGAGTTCCCTTGAAAGTAAGCGCTATATAAATCATTGTATTGATCATACATTATTTTTGTGTTTCAATGGGCCAGATAGGCCTTTGATATCTTCCAAAGTGCTTCTTCTTATGTTACATAGTGTTGACATAATCTAAAAAAGAGGGCAGATGTTCATTTCTTGACTATCCCTCTGAAAAGCTGTTTCCACAATTAAAAGAAATAAATATGTGTATGCAATAAATCCTAATGGCTACTATTCAGGTTTAGGCTGTTCCACTAAAGATTCAGGTTCTCTGGCATTTCTGCATACTTTATTTCTAATAAATTCCTTGGGATAATATTAGCAGGCAGGTAGTAGACAAATCTTTATTCAGGCATGATTTATTCATTTATTTTATTTACACTATTTATATTCCACCGTTCTCATCCCGAAGGGGACTCAGGGCGGATCACAATGTACACATACATGGCAAACATTCAATGCCATATGAACATAGAGACAGAGACAGAGACACAGAGGCAATTTAACACTCTCCAGCTTCCAGCTTCCTGAGGGTATATTCGAATCCGGCCACAAGGGGAGCAGCTACTTCATGCACTGTGGCACCGAGTCCTTGATGGATGAATCCCTGCTCAAGTCTCTACTTTCTCTTTTTCTTCAGGCAAGAGAAACTCATAGATGATTGATTGATTGATAGATGATAGATAGATAGATAGATAGATAGATAGATAGATAGATAGATATTTGTGTCAGGAGTGACTTGAGAAACTGCAAGTCACTTCTGGTGTGAGAGAATTGGCTGTCTGTAAGGATATTGCCCAGGGGATGTCCAGGTGTTTGATGTTTTTACCATCCTTGTGGGAGACGTCTCTCATGTCTCTGCATGGGGAGCAGGAGGTGACAGAGGGAGCTCATCTGCGCTCTCCCAGGATTCGAACCAGCAACCTTCAGGTCAGCAACCCAACCTTCAAATCAGCAGTCCTACCGACACAAGGGTTTAACCCATTGCACCACTGGGGGCTCCTTGAAGTATATGAGAAGCATACCATTAGGACTGCTTTATTCTGATCTCTCAAATCCAAACTAATCATTTGCTCATTATGCAAAACACAGATTACGTCATTTAAGGGTTGACCTGCCCACAGCTCAATACTAATTTCCATTTAAAAATATTCTTTTAACCATTGATGCACAGAAAGGAAACACAGATTGTATTTCCTTCAGTACATAAATAAGCAAGGTAAAAAAGTACATGAGAAGAAATAGTTGGATTGACATAGTTAGCTATATTAGAATGGCAAAACAATTTTAAACTTACAGACAACAGGCATACTCAAGCATGAGATACTTTGCCCACGTAAGTGAGAAGTGTTGCAAATATCTGTTTCAGAGCAGGGTACATCTCTTAGCCTAGAGAAATAAAGCATATCCTAGAAAGAAGATGTAGTGAGCACAAATTCTGAACTGAGAGAAAAAAAATTCCATTAATTACTATATGGAGCTCCACACAGCCATTATGTTTAAATCTAAAAGTATTAGGTACTAATAATACTAATGTACCATGTAATGATAATGACAACTGCATTAAATAATGCTATCCACAGGTTGTGTGTTCTTTCAGGAAAGTACTTGCTTCCATTTTCCCTTGACCTATTTTGATAGTTTTTTGACCTTCATAATGTGGTTTGTGAATAAGTGCTTTCCAACAAACACTGGGGTCTTCCAAAATCTGGTATTTTTAATCTGAAATCATGTGGCACTAGAATTGTGCAGACAGGAATGCCATTCTACAATGTATAGTGTGTGTGTGTGTGTGGGGGGGGGGAGGTAACCAATCATTCAGGAATTAGTGTTAGGTTGTACTTTTAAAATGAATAATAATAATAACAATAACAACAACAACAACAATAACAATAATTTTATTTCATACCTGCCTCTCCCCGTAGCTCAAGGTGGGTTACAACATAATTTAAACACATAAATATTGTAAAAATTCTATAAAGATACATATTAAAATGTATTTCTATAAAATGCATATTAAAATACACAAGACAAAGATTAAATAAAAGACACAAGTTTAAAATTCATGCTTAAAACTGGCTGGGTAGGCCTGCCGGAAGAGGCAGAAGTTTAGATTGTTTTAAAATTTGGACAGATGATTTAGCTGTTGGAGTTCTTCCAGCAGGTCGCTCTACAGTCTTAAAGCAGCTGATGAAAATGTCCCTTGGTAACAGTTGCCAGTTGGTTTCTGGCTGGTTGGAGTAGCCCCCCCCCCCCAGAGGACCTAAGTGAGCAGGGTGGATTATATGGGAGAAGGCGATCCTGTAGGTGACCTGGACCCAAACCATGTTGTGCTTTAAAGGTCAAAACCAACACCTTGTACTTTGCCCTGAAACTAATTGGCAGCCATTGGAGTGACTTCAGGATAGTTGTAATATGCTCACTCCTAGATGTTCCCGTAACCAGCTGGAGTTCTGAACTTGGTACAAAGGTAGCCTAAGTAAAGTGCATTGCAGAAGTCCAATCTTGAGGTTACCACTGCGTGCACTACCATCTTCAGGTTCTCCAAATCTAGGAAAGGGCACAGCTTGCATATCAGCCAAAGCTGGTAGTAAGCACTCCTGACTGTCACATCTACCTGGGCTGACATTTGGAGAGACCAATCCAGAAGCACTCCCAAGCTGCGAGCACATTCTTTCAGGGGGAGTGTAACCTCATCCAGGACTGGTTGACACACCTCCACCCCCAGATTAGGACCCTTAATGGCAAGCACCTCTGTCTTGTCTGGATTCAGTTTCAATTTGTTTTTCCCCATCCAACCCATTTCCTCCTTCAGGCATTCATTCAGAGGAGACATGCTATTCTTAGCTGAGGATGTTTTTGAAGGCCTCCTTTTTAACACTAGATCAAAGAACCAACTTTTTTGGCCACTTAAAACAGATGACATTGAGTAGGTTGTAAGCAAGGCTTTTGGGAGAGCTATCTAGATAAAAATTAGCTAACCAACTATCTGCACCCTGTCAGTTGTGACAAAAGAGCAAATAACACAAAGACAAATGTTGGGACTATGAACCCCATACAGCATGGAGTATGTGAAAACATTATGTTCAGTCAGGGCAAGTTGCAAAATTCTAACCAAACCACTAAAGGTAAATATCCAAAGCCCATGCTACTAGAAAACTGGGTGGAGAAATAGTTCATTGACATAATAGGTGGGTATTGATCTAGAATGTTTAAACATGCCCAGTGCTCTTTAGTTGCTTTCCAGCTAGTAAGTGAGGAGGGTGAAACTACTCCTGGCAAGTGTAAATGCTTTATCTGGTCCCTTCAATGATGGAATAGATCCAATACAATTATAAATAGAGAATGGGAATGAGATAGGTCAAAAAGCGAGAAAGTCTAAAAGTTGTCTTTTGTTTATCTTCATCATTTTCTAAATCCTGTCCTAGTTGTGAGTTGCAGTCAAGTTCTGTGCAGTTATATCTGAGCTGATGTATAACTTACATCTGATGAGAAGATGTTTTGCTAATATGCTCATCAGGAAAAAAGTGAAATCTAGTAGTCTCTTAGATGCCTTTATCCTCTTCAAAATCACTTTGTTGATCTGTGATTATATAGCTTTTGTACACAAACTGCATTTGATGACAATGCCATTCAAATACATGTTGCAATATTAAAAGGCACATTAAGGTTTTAAAACGGATTTCAAAGTCTTATTTCCCCCGTTCTGCTTCTGTTTGAAGTTATTTTAATCTCGTCTCAGACTTGCTATTCCCTCTGCCATCATCCCCTTCCCAGGAGTCAAGCCCCCTCCCTTTTTGGACTCAACTAATTCGCCTTATTTCTCCGTCATTAGGATATTATCAAGACACCGCTTCATAAATTCCTCTTGTTGAATTCTTCATTAAATTCTAATTTTTGCTATCTAGTTCTGGCTTTTAAAGCTTCTGAAATCTACGGTAATTATACATATTCATCTTGCAACTGTACATGTTGACTTCTGAATATGAAGGCAGAAGGCAAGGATAAGAATGTGTAAGCTAGCAATAAATCTGAGATCTTTAGCCTAGTCCTATGTGACATTTATCTCCCTGTCTATATAGCATCATTTAGGCCTATTTCAATATTTTTATATGCTATTAAGATTAGTTAGACTGTTAATCAGAAGGGACTTCCTCTGATTTCAGCAGCCTGACATGAAAAATATTTGGCTTCCTCAGATCCATTATTTAGTGCAAAGATCTGAAGTGCTACAGAGAAAGGCACCATATTGTTGCTGCATTTGATTCAAGGTTCAACAAGAACTTTAGTGCCTTTCAGAAAGCATTAGAATAAATTTTAATCAAGAAAGAAAAAGTCATTTATGAGAACTTGCAAATAAGGAGAACTTATTCCTTATTTGAACTGGTTTCTGTGTGTATCAGGTGGCTAAACCCTGAGGAAGATTCTATAGAATTTATTTGAGCAGAAGCTGTTGTTTGGTGATAGATTCCATGATTGCACAATCCCCAGGCTGAATCCTTGCCTCAGAAAAACCATTGTCTGAAATCCTTTAAAAACTATGTCCATCAATATGGACAATATCGAAGTAGGCCCAGAGCTATTGGTCTTAATGATGTTAAGAACCAGATTGAGAGCAGCTGATCTACTTCATCCTGATAAGCAGACTCATCCCCTTCAGAGATAAGCCCCACCATGGTTGTATCATCTGCAAATGTAATATTTCTATGGTGGATAGGGGTACAATCAAAGATGTACAAAGTGAAAAGCAAAGGATTCAACACACCACTCTGTGGCATCCCAGTGTTGAGAATAAGAGCTGAAGAGGTATGGTGACCTAATCTAACCCCGCGGGAATGTCCAGACAAGAAGTCCGTAATCCAGGAACAGATTGCAATCCAAGATCCATGAGTTTAGACACCAGTCTAAGTTGAACAATTGTGTTGACTGCAGAACTAAAGTCTGCAAAAAGCATCTTCACCTAGTTTCTAAGTACTGTCTCATATCTACTAGCCTGACTCCCAAATTTTTCCTTATCACCCAACAGTCTCACCAAATGATGCAGGTCTGTCCTAATGGCAATGAAGGTTAAGCAGGATGATATCTCCAATACCCTCCTACAAGTGGAGATGCAACAGTGGTCCTGCTTCTGCTTACCACATCACAGATTGCAGTAGGAAGGGGTTTCATGGTTATGATGCCAAAATCATGGTGCCATGTTGTTAATACTTAGTATAACTGAATACAGAGCAATTACAAATTTAGAACTAGGTACAAATCTGTGACTACAACCCAACATGCCAGTCAGTGTCTTTAATATTTGAATAAATGAATGAAGATTTATTTATATCCTGCCCCATCTTGCAAAGGGACTTGGAACAGCTTACAACAAAACAATAACATAAATAATAATAAAACACACAACAAGTTAAACTATTTAAACCACCAACAATAAACCAAGTCATAATAAATAAGATGGAATATAACTCAAGAATGTCACATTCCCTTTTGAGGTTCTGCTTTGGAATACTGCTTCCTTTCCACCAGCTTGCAGTTCATCTTGCAAAATAGTGACCTATTTGCTATAACTCAGATAAAAATCACAGGTGGGGAAATAATTAAAGCACCATATTCCCAGCAATATTTTAAACAGCAATTTTTAAAAATAAAGATCTGCACGAAATTGCTAATTTACAGAACTCATGCAAGCAATGGCACCAGGTAGCAGATACATGCTGGCATGAGTATCCTTTTTATTGCTTCCCTCTCCATTGATGGAATTGCACTGATTGGTTGATCTATGGTTCTGCACTTGTACTTCTGCATGTGCTCATAACTCCATCAACTCACAATTCAGCTACTCTATTATTATTATTATTATTATTATTATATAATTTTACAGATGCAGTAATGGGTAATAGTTAATTTTTTTGAGTTCTGGAATAGCAAGAGGGAAGGGAAAAGTGAAAGAGGCGGAGGATCATCCCCCCGATGTCCCGTCAGTGCTGGTTTGTTGGCACAGAAGGGAAATGGTCACATCACAAACGGTAGGTAATGGGAACATTGTGGGATTGGCAGCTATTGGTGGGTGTTGGTGGGAATAGGTTAATAGTGGGGAGGAGGCACATCAACAATGGGATGCCTGTGCCATTGCACAATAGGTTATAGTCCTGGACTCCTGATACAATGCCAGTTTGCCTTTCTCATCTGATAAAGTTCATCAATGAAGTAATGTCAGCTTTTGCTATATTAACAGATATAAATAAGATCTGTAATCTGGCAACAAAAAGGAACGCTTGTAGTGAATATGTATTTCATTGAGGATATAAGGAAACAAAACTGTCTATTGGGACAGATATGGTTGGTAGAAGGGAAAGCGAGCCAACCATTTTTAATTACAACAGTTCAGTGCTTCTAAAACGCTTTTCAGTCAGCTTCGTTTTATTCTGGCTCTCAATGTCCCATTATTCTGATGAGGGCAATCTGCCTCCAGAAAGGAGTGCCACAAGAGAGGACCCCATAATGACAAAAATAAGAGCTATTTTATTATTATAGCAATTTTTAAATGCTCATTTAAATCAAGAACGTCTGCTTCAGCTAGTTTGATATCTCTTGGCAAAGAACTGCCTTCTCGTGAGTCATCAGCAAGTGTGTGAAAAGATCATCAGGGGGAATTCTGTACAATCCAGGCCTGACAGCAATTACCAAAAAACTCTCTTCACTTTTAAGGGCATCAGATCACTGCTAAGCCAGAAAATGCAGCTATAGTACAAGCAGCTGAATTATCTTGGGTATAACACATGCTATCTTGGGACTCAAGAGGTTGAACTATTCTATTTGTATTCTAGTGGCAGCAACAACCAGCTTAAGTATAAATTGTCTTTCTTCTTCAATAAGAAAAGAGATGGAAGCAGAATGTGACAATAGGAGAAAGATGGTGATCAATTTAACTGTCATGGCTCAATGCTATAGAATCCTGGGATGGAATCCTGGACTACTTTAGTCAGCTAGAGCCCAACTGGTCACCATCACTGAGAGGAGCTTTTCATCAGTTGCCCCAAGACTGTAGAATGACCTGTCAGAAGAGACCTGAAAACTAAATTAGATGTCAGAATTTAAGGACCTCATTACATGGATGAGGCCTTGCAGGGTGATTTGCCACCATCAGTGGCAAATCAGCATGGCAGCAGGGCAATCCTGGCACTCCTTGCCCCGCCTCATCCCATGTGGGGAAGCATCATCAGCCCCGTGATTTTCTGCAGAACACAAGAAGCCTCCCACGTTCCAAGGGAAGTCTGCTGTTATGCAGTCAGGATGCTTCCTTCATGGGACCCTGTTGGAAGTCTCCATACATCATGTGATGGCATCCAGTGGACGGCGAGGAGGAAGTGTCCTGAAAGCATCCTAGGATGCTTAAGTTACCTCATGGGATAAGGCTGTAAGACACAACTGAAGACCTATCTCTTCTGACATGCCTACCCAATCAATGTTAACTTGTAAATTTTAATCTGCATTTTATTGGTGTTGGAATATGTATTTTTATTATATGTATTTTAATAGTGGTGTGTTTTATCAGTCTTTTTTAACCATGGTGTACTCCACCTCGAGCTGCCAAGGAGATGTTGTTGTTGTTGTTGTTAGGTCTGAAAAGTTCTAAGAGGAAACTCTGAAACCACATTTAATTGTATCAGATGAGGACACAAGAATCTGATTGGGAAATGTGAATACAGGTTGACCATCCTTTATCTGGGATTACAAATTCTGAAATAACCCAAAATCCAATATCGTCTATATGGGTGACTGAGATATAAACACATTTACTTTCTGATGTACACAAATTTTGTTTCAATATCAAAATTATTACAAATTTTAGGTATAAAATCAGCTTCAGACTATATGTATAAGGTGTGTATGAAACAGAAATGAATTCCATGAATTCCAAGCATTTCAGATAAGGGATGATCAACCTGTATTTCTAACAACCACAGTGCAGAATATGGGTGCTCAAATACTTACAGGAATGGCATGTACATCTTGAAGAAAAGTAATACATGTTACCATTTCAGAGGGGAACACCATAGAATTAGCAATGTTTGTGACTGTGGTCTGTCTGTCTGTCTGTCTGTCTCTCTCTCTAGCTATCATTTATTTATTTACAATATTTTTACCCCACCTTTCTCACCTGAGGGGACTCAAGGCGGCTTACAACACCTGGTAAGATTCAATGCCAAACAATCAATAAAATTAACAACACATTTAAAACCATTAACAGTATTCAGTAAAAATACATTATACAAACATTAAAAAGCATTAAAATGTATAAATTACTTAATTCCATTCTTCCAAGAACCTTGTACATAGATCATCATAATCTCTGTCTATACATACATGCACTTTTTATGAACTAAAACAAATTATTGGGAATATTCAGATGTGTCAAAAGGATATTTTCATCCCTCCCCCAAAAATACTTTAGAAATTCAGTAAGAGAAAGAACTTTGATTATTTAGAATAACAACTCTGGAGTAAATCCACACGGGCAAATTGTTTCACTTTACCTCATTTGTTGCTTATTAGGAAATCACTATGATTATGGTGGTTTCAATTATGAGCCTATTAGGTACATAATTGACAATGCAAGTGCACTGATGTTACATTTCCTTTGTTTCAACTATACAACAGGAAGAACTGGTGAGGTGTGTTTTAGGCAAACAAAACTGCTAATCAAAACATAAATCGCTTTCTAATTAGTTGCTTTTGTCTGCTTTCCTGGATTGAAATAAAGTTGTGCTTAGTACAGCATGGTATAGTGTTTTGAGGGTTAGACTAGTGAACTCAGTGGAAACCCATGCAAAAACCTCTTTGAACAAATCTTGCCAAGAAAACCTTGTCATAGATTTAAGCAACAATTTGAAAGCAATTAATAACATAATAACTTTTACAAAGCTTATTGTGAGTTTCCACAATTGTTGCTGTGACTGGAAAAACAATAATTTTTAAAATTGTGGTATGTTATTCTTTCTTCATCAGAGAGATTAATATATGTGTCCTGAAAAGGAATCACAATAAAAGGTTATACAGCTAGTTAAATAGTGTATGGAAGATGGATAGATTGATCATCAGGGAGAGAAAGGCAATGAGATATGTCCCACAGAATTTCTTGAAGTTTGATATCTTGATCAGTTCCACCTGGATAAAGATGTGAACAGTATAGTTCACATTTTAGTGAAATATATGTATTAAGAGTAGGGGCCCTTCCACACAGCCATAAAACCCAGAATATCAAAGCAGAAAATCCCACTATATCTGCTTTAAACAGGGTTATTTGAGTCCACACTGCCATATATTCTAGTTCAAAGCAGATATTGTACAATTTCCTGCCTTGATATTCTGGGTTATATGGCTGCGTAGAAGGGCCCTGGAATGCACTCTGAAGATGTAATGATCAGGGGCATATTCTCAGCACATTGCAAAGTTAAGCTTCCTAAACAGACATGTATAACAATTCTAAGTAAACACAATGAATTAGTTTTTTTAGAACTCACAATAGTCAGCATACCATTGCTTACAATCTATAATTGCACAATACCACAAGACCATGGAGACATAGAAAAATGTATATTATACAGGGTGGTTAAGCATCTCATTCAAAGAAGCAAATGTATTGCCTCTGTATAAAATGTGTTGGATCCTCTTTTTATATGATTGACTACATTATTTTCACTGGAAGAGTTTGCAAGGTCCTTGCCCTTTTTGTTAGCTTAAAATACATCCCTGAGATACTTGAATGCCACCTTTTTTACTACACAATTGCAGTCTTAGGACCACCTGGCTTATTGAAAATTGGTCAGAATATTGAGTGCCTTACAGTAAGAGTGTTTCTAACTTTAAAAGACAATGTCTTATTCCTCAAGGCACATTGTGCTGAGACAGAGTTTGATAAATTTCTTTGGATTACAACTCACACAATCCCAACCAGCATGATTTTGTAATATTGAAAATCAAATCCAAAATAGAATAAATCTAATTCTCTTGCCATAGAAACTCACAAGATCTGCTGATACACCCCACCCCCGCAAGATCTGCCCTGCTATAAACCCTGTTAGTTAACCATAATTCCCTACTTCCATCTTTCCCCTATCACAATAATGGAGAATAATCTCTTAGTCTCATAAGGATTTATTTTGGTATTATTTCTTCTATTGGCCACAACAATCCAATACTAAATAATTGCTATCAGGTATTATGTATGTGCCACACTTCTGCAAAAAATCTCTGTATTCTGGGTTTTCCTCTTCACATGTACATGGGCAGGTTCATGGGAACAGCCAATATCGACACATTGACAAGTCATTCAGATGGCTGAAATCTTCTGTTTCTATGGATGGTTGATACTGATTTGAGAGGAACAGCAGAAACACATGGCAATGCAAGAACTCTTGGCTCTTTTCACCAACTTTGCTTATTTTCTGTCCTATCCTTATCTCCCTTTCTGATTCCTCATTAGACATTAAAGCAGAAGCTTCATTCTATAGGTGAAAGTAAATGCCCCAGCACATGAGTGCACTGAATGGAGACCCAAGAACTGTATCCCACCAGCAAACTTAGCAAGCCAATTATACCTTGACTGTTTCTAATCTCTGTAGTCCATAACCTTCCTTCAGCTGTGATCCACATTTTTGTTTCAAGAGAAGGTAATTGCTTTCACCTTTCTTCCTTTGAGCAAGGCATCAGTTTTGAGGAATGTGTTCAAACTCTGGAGATGTTTTCCAGCCATATTTTTTGCTCCTTCCCTCGTAATTGTTCCTTCTAGGGTTAAAGACATCAACTCCAATTCATACAAAGGATCACATCTGTCCATGAATGAGCATGTGATACGTTCTCCAACTAATCGCTGCTCACCAAATCAAAGTGGGAAAGTTTTTCTTTCCACCCTAAAGGCTAAACAGTGATGGGTTATTTTCCTTTCTTGAACTAATGGAAGCTATTAGTTAAGTGTCACTGCGACTAACAGAACCCTGGCTGAATTTAACCCTTTAGCTGTCAGTGGAAGAATTGTTTCCTTTTATGCTTTTATATGACAAGAGGTTAAAGTAAATCTTCTTGAACCTTTGAATTGAATGTTGAAAAATAATTAATTGTTTCATGATTAAATCCTCCACTCCATGAAGTGATATGTCAAGAGCAGTGATGGACAATCTATGGTTCTGGCAATTTCTAAACGAACTGGTTATTTTGAGACCATAACAATATAAAGATGCCCAGTAATCCCCCCTTTTTCATTCACACATTATAATTCTGTATATGGCTACTACATGGAAGATCCCATTAGAATCAATGTAATTTATTCCCAGGCAATTTTGTATAGGATTTCAGCTGTCATTCTTCATGTCCTAAACATTTTTAAATTGTGAAGTAACTGAATACTTTATCAAGTCATAATAGTTTGAAATATCATTATATCACCTATTAATTCATCATCTTGAACTCACATTTTTAAGTGTCATCTTTTACAGCATGCTTTACATAATTTCTCATTTTAAACCCACTAAGGATTCATTAGTATGATAAACATTTCATTTATATAAATATTTACAGCCCCTCAGATATCTGCTAGTATGAGTACATTTTATATGTGAATCCGATGCCAAGCTAATTGACAATTTCTTTGTTTATTTGGGTAACATGAGAACAGTGGTTCTCAACCTGGGGTCCCCAAATGTTTTTGGCCTTCAACTCCCAGAAATTCTAACAACTGGTAAACTGGCTGGAATTTCTGGGAGTTGCAGGACAAAAACATCTGGGAACCCCAGGTTGAGAACCAGTGGTCTAGAGGTATACACTACTACAAAACTCAGTATAGATCTCTGTTCAGTACACTGGAAAACTAGATTTAGATACATCTAGCAGCACACACTCATACCTTACTTAGGGCACATGGGTCAAGTTAAATTCACATATAAAATGTACTCATACTGTCCATTAAGTTGGTGTATGGGCAACTGCCAGAATACCATTGTCATCTTGAAGAGACAGTGGCCTGGTGCTTAGTTGCGCCTCCATTTCTGAGCTGCTTATAATTCCTCCATGTTGTCTCTGAGCATTATGATTTTATTTTGTTTTTGTTTTTTTGCTAAATCACATACTTTGTCTATTTGCCAAATGTTTAAGATAACACACCTGGAACATTACAGAGAGGATACTTGTAATTATGTGATTAATGATGTTGAAGGATGGTGGAGGTTCCGCTTTAGCATAGGGTTGAACTAGAGCAGTGGTTATCAACCTGAGCTCCCCAGTTGTTTTGGGGCTTCAACTCTCAGAAATCCTAACAATGTGTAAACTGGCTAGTATTTCTGGAAGTTGTAGGCCAAAATGCCTGGAGACCCACAGGTTGAGAACCATTGCCAGATGCATGAAAGACACCTGAAGTTCTCAGGGTATAAACAAGAGCCTTATAAGAAAATGCATTGAGTCAAAATCCAAGTTGGAGCTTCAACATGGACCTGCCAGTTGAGATGTCATGTATCCAGTGGCTACTTTGAAAAGAGTCCATCTCTGGGGCTCCCAATAGCTAATTGAGGTGTTGCCTTGCTTGGTATATAACCTGTTTGCTGTATAATAAATCTAAGAAGCTTTTTCATCCATAATCTCTGCTTTTTGTTTCCAAATCTAATCACAGAATCTCTCTTGTATTTGGCAAGACAGTCAGTATAGAACTAGTTTAGGGGAAACCCAGTTTTGCTGTACAGATGGTTAGATTGACATGACAGGAATAGATTTGAGGTCACGGTGGTGATTACATTAACCACTGTAGGTCCATTCCAGAATCCTCAGTATTTTGGTACTTGCAGTGTCAGGAAGGAGATACATTGGTACAGCTGTGCACCAGTCTTACATGAGTCATTTAACACTTGCAAGAAAATTCCGAGGAAAAATGAAATGTAAATCTGGAGTGGGAGAGGTTTCAGGTGGGATTTAGATATTCTACCATACTCAAACTCTAATTGATTATGGCAAATTGTTACCAGTCCATGGAACATACTTTTGTGGCCTCTGAAATGCTACACCAGTCTCCCATTTTTTTAAAAAATGTCCTAACTCATGTAGAAAGCATTCTCCAAACATGTGAAAACACATGAAAATATGCCCACCTTCAAAAGTATTCCAGAATCAATACTACTTCATTATATCTATTTCCCTCTTCGGTCCCTCTCAAAATAGTGGCAGGTAGGAGATGTTGCCATTTTGAGGAAATGCAGTGGAAAATAGTCATTTGAGCTTGTTACTGCAAGTGTGTGTGTGTGTGGGGGGGGGGGGGGTTGTTCCCTGTCCATTATGTGGTTGCTTACAGCTGCTCTAGCCAAAGATAAAACTGGTCAGAAAACAGAGATGCCACTCACACATAAACACCTAAGAATGCAAGACAACCCAATCTATTACTGAGCTCCCAGAGCAAGCTTATTCTATGGTCAGATTCTGAACAAGAGAATTCTGGTTTCTTTTCAAAATAGGGATCTTATCAGACACAGCTCTCAGGTATTATGCTGCCAGATGTTTGATACTTCAGTGTCTCCTTACATAGTCTACACTGTAATTTCCTCATTTGAATATAGAAGAGTGTCATGACTGACTCCCACAAATGTAATATTTCCATTTAAAAAGAAAACAGTAACAGTGGAAAATTGGCACATCAAGCATGAAATGAGAAAATAGGAAACAGTAGCTCTGTGGGGTCTTTTCGGCACTCATTGGCTCTGAGAAGTGTTAACTAAAGCACAAAAATTCATGAACGATAGAGTAGCTTATGCAGTCTCAAGACACTTCAGCACTTTTATAATGAAAGTCTCAGGTTCCCTTTAGGCCTTATGCTATATGGATATGTTATGTCTTTGCACTGTATTTCCAAATTATCTTGCAAGTGATAGGAAATTGTATTTTCTGCATGTTTTTTGTTTTTGTTTTTACTTCGACAAACAAAACATCCAGTTTAAGAAGAGTGGAACTAAAATGTCACAATCAGGCTGCAAATTCTATAATACAGGAAATGTGGTGAACTGAGGATACAAGATCGGAAATCAAGATATTATATTAGGGATCAACTGAATGCAATCATCTTGAGGCTGGGCGCAAGGGGGAGAATCGGATGTAACAATATAAGTGAACTGATACAGAGTAAATGAAAATAGCTTGTAAAATGTCATCTTAAATTCAAAGTTTGTCAATTCATGGACAATTTTTTCCACAAAATAGTTGGCATTTTGCCAACTAATTTTTTTTTAAAAAAATGAAAAAATCAAGTAAAGGGGCAAAAAAATATCTCAGTTCACCTGAACAATATTTTCCTTACTAAAATAATAAATGACAAACAAACTGTGATTAAGCCCTTTCCCATTCTAACAGACTTCAACTGTGCTGTATAGAAGCATGAAAACTAGTCCTTCTAATCCAGTGGTTCTCAATCTGGGGTCCTCAGATATTTTTAGCCTTCAATTCCCAGAAATCCCAGCCAATTTACCAGCTGTTAAATTTACCAACTGTTTTAATCTGTTTCAAAGTGGTCCCCATTTGGCCATAAGATAAAACATTTCCTAAGAAAATGGAATTTTACATTATGGGTGAAGATGATAGATCAGTTGTGGAATAGATACTTATTACTTTATAGGGCCAAAGGTTTAATCCTAAAATTCTCCAGTTCAAACTCCATACAGATAAATATGGCAGGTCTGAAAATGAAAGCTAAGAAAAATGTTGAGCCTTGCAGTTTCGGTGATGGGGATCATCTAAGATAAAGTAATGGTCGAGTGGAACTAAACTGGTTTCAGCTCATTTGTGCTGGGCCCAGGCTGGATTATTTCTACTGTGGACTGGCTTTCGATTAAGTGACCCTTGTAGATGTGCCTGAGATGGATCAATGGTCTCGCTTTTGGTGTGTTCAGAGGAGGGGGTAACATCTGATGGAAGTAAGCTTCTTATTGAATTGTAAATTAATTGAAAGTAGAAACCTCTGGCCTATGGCTTAGATCTGCTCTGCTTTGTTCCATTACACAGAGTGCTGCATAGAGGACAAAAGAAGATATCAATTTGTACCAAATTATTGTATATGCATATTTCATGTTCAAAATAATTTGAAGTTCTCAGAAAAACTAATTCATCCAAATCTTCCTCCATCAAATAATAAAAACTGGTATTAATTTATACCAGACAGTGATAACTCATATAACGTATTCACTTATTTACTCTCTATTGATCCTGCTCCAGTTTTGAAATCAGTTTTCCTTCAACAAATCCAGTCCATGCATCCATATCACTGACTACTTTGTATTAAATCATCTTTGTGATAAATAAGGTCCTCAACATGATCCTTCTTCTCAGTAGTGGTAAAGGAATTATTATGATATGGGCAAAGATATGGAGTATTATGTATATAAAGTGGCCAATCTGCCACCCTCTTTCTTTAACAATATAATTATCCTAAGAAAAGCTGAGTCAGCAGCTGGGTTAATCTTCCTTGCCTGCCATATGGCACAAATTGAAACTTCACATGCCTCTGGGTAGAGTGTGAAATGATGTCCTTGCTTATTCCTTTTAAGAGATTTTATGTGAAAGAAGAGCAATTATTCCTTTCTTCATACAATTGCTTCTAAATAGATAGAGATGGGGATATTGGTTTCACTTTCTTTGTATTCAGATTTTGTGACTGTTGGTAAGTTATCATGGAAAGGTAAACCAAAGGGAAATTAAACTTTGCTATTGTTGTTAATTGGCATGATTTCAGCTTCCACTTATGAATGAGAAGCCTCCCACGCACTGTTCTCAGGTATTGCAAACTTAAGGCCATGACTCCTTGACTGAATTTTCAATGCAATCTTCCTCATTTCCTACTGATCATGTCATCTCATAGAAACAAAGTCATAGACTGATAGAACTGGGAGGGACCTCATGGACAAAGTAGTCCAACATCCATTCCACATGAAAGAATCACCAGCAAGTAGCTGTCCAGCTTCTTTTTGAAGATGTCCAAATAAGGCAACACTCAAGGCAATTGATTGCATTGCTGACCCTCTCTTAGGCCCTTTTTACACTGTCATAAAACCCAGACTATCAAAGCAGATAATCCTCATTATCATCTTTGAACTGGATAATATAAATCTACACTGCTAAGTAATCCAGTTCAAAGCAGATAATCTGGATTTAATATGGCAGTGTAGAAGGGGCCTTAATGACAATTAGTTCCTTCTAATGTTCAATTGAAATCTACCCTCCTGTAACTTCAAACTATTAGACCAGGCCCTTCTACAAGGTACATCATCTTGGAAAGCCTAAATTTAGCAAAATCTCTCTCAACAGATATTGGGCTACTTGAAGTTCCCCATAACTACTAATTTTTGTATCTTCCAGATTTCTGAGATTTGTTTCTGGAAAGCATTCTCAACCACCTCCTCTTAGTTTGTTGACCTGTTGTAAATGCATACCATTTCTCTATGTTGCCCACATGCTCTCAGCGTGTGCCCTCTGATTTCTATACAACTGAATTTGTCTCTGACAAACAATGCTAACCCATTTTCTGCCAAATATATTCTTGTTCAATAGATTACACCCTTCAATTGTAATATTCCAATCATGGTAGTCATCCCAACTAGTCTCTGTTAAGCATAAAAAACTCATACTTAGCTTTCTGCATGAAGACAACTCATTTTGTTGGTTTCCAAACTTATGTACGTTGTTGTAGAGATATCTGAAGCTTTGTTTGTTCTCAACTATTAATGTGCTATAGATCCTATTGTCCCCCTCAGCTTCTCATCTATAATTTCCATCCTTCTGTTTAAATATGAGTTGGAACTCTTCCTGACAGCTTTCTTTAGTAATTAGTTCCTATGACTATAGTGTACACAGAGATTGGAAATATTATGACATGGTCAGTTCTGGATTTGGTATCTAGTTCCTTCAGATCTGTCCCATCCTTATATGGAAATAACACCATGATAGAATGGGGGCATCTTTCCAGTATGAGCATACATTCTCTAGGCAGTCCTTTAAATATTTAGGGCTATCTAGAAAATAAAAGGCTGCAATGCCCCCCTCCAGCAGTATGCTTATTCAGCTTTTTAATAAAACATTTATTTACCCCCACTTCATGATTGTGACTCAGAATCCCAAATTGAGTCTACCTTTTGTAAATCTCATTGATGCAATTAATCAATAAAATGTACATAAGGATTGACCTACCATTCAGAAATTGCTTTTACTCTTTTGTTGTTTATTCATTCAGTCACTTCCAACTCTTTGTGACCTCATGGACCAGCCCACACCAGAGCTCCCTGTTGGCTGTCGCCACCACCAGTTTCTTCAAGGTCAGGCCAATCACTTCAAGGATAACATCCATCCCTCTTGCCCTTGGTCAGCCCCTGTTCCTTTTTTCTTTCATTTTCTCCAGCATCATTTTCTTCTCCAAGCTTTCCTGTCTCCTCATTATGTGGCCGAAGTACTTTATCTTTACCTCTAATATCCTTCCCTCCAGTGAGCAGTTGGGCATTATTTCCTGGAGTATGGACTGGTTGGAACTTCTTGCAGTCCAAATCACTGTCAGAATTTTCCTCCAACACCACAGTTTCTTCACTCAGCCTTCTTTATAGTCCAGCTCTCAAATCCATAGGTTACTATGGGAAATACAATTGCTTTAACTATGCAGACCTTTGTTGCCAGTGTGATGTCTCTACTCTTCACTATTTTATCAAGGTTCGTCATTGCTCTCCTTCCAAGAAGTAAACGTCTTCTGATTTCCTGTGTGCATCTGCAGTAACCTTTGCAGCAAAAAATAAAAAGTCTGTCATTCCCTCCACATTTTCTCGCTCTATTTGCCAGTTATCAATCAGTCTGGTTGCCATAATCTTGGTTTTCTTGATGTTTAACTGCAACCCAGCTTTTGCACTTTCTTTTTTCACCTTGGTTATAAGGCTCCTCAAATCCTCCTCACTTTTAGCCATCAAAGTAATATCATCTGCATACCTAAGGTTATGAATGTTTCTTCCAGCAATTTTAACTCCAGCCTTGGATTTGTCAAGCCCCTCACGTTGCATGATGTGTTCTGCATACAAGTTGAATAGGTAGGATGAAAGTATACAGCCCTGCCATACTCCTTTCCCAATCTTGAAGCAGTCTGTTGTTCTGTGATCTGTTCTTACTGTGGCTACTTGGTCTTTATACAGATTTCTCAGAAGACAGACAAGATGACTTGGTATCCCCATACCATCAAGAACTTGCCACAATTTATTATGATCCACACAGTCAAAGGCTTTAGAATAGTCAATAAAACAGAAATAGATGTTTTTCTGAAACTCCCTACCTTCCTCCATTATCCAGCGGCTAATGGCAATTTAGTCTCTCATTCCACATTCCCTTTTCTAAACCCAGCTTGTACATCTGGCAACTCTCGCTCCATGTATTGCTAGAGTCTACCTTGCAGGATTTTGAGCATTACCTTACTGGTATGTGAAATAAGTGCCACTGTACAGATGTTTGAGCATTCTTTAGCATTTCCCTTTTATGGTATCGGGATATAAATCTATATAAAGACCAAGTAGCCACAGTAAGAACAGATCACAGAACAACAGACTGGTTCCAGATTGGGAAAGGAGTCTGGCAGAGCTGCATACTTTCACCCTCCCTATTCAACTTGTACGCAGAACACATCATGCGACGTGCGGGGCTTGATAATTTCAAGGCCAGAGTTAAAATTTCTGGAAGAAACATTAACAACCTTAGGTATGCAGATGATACCACTCTGATGGCTGAAAGTGAGGAAGAGCTGAGGAGCCTTATCACCGAGGTGAAAGAAGACAGGGCAAAAGCTGGGTTGCAGTTAAACATCAAGAAAACCAAGATCATGGCAACTACACCTATTGATAACTGGCAAACAGAAGGAGAAAACATGGAGGCAGTGACAGACTTTATATTTCTAGGTGCAAAGATCACTGCAGATGCAGACTGCAGCCAGGAAATCAGAAGACGTTTACTTCTTGGGAGGAGAGCAATGGCCAACCTTGATAAAATAGTGAAGAGCAGAGACATCACACTGGCAACGAAGGTCCACATAGTGAAAGCAATGATATTCCCCATAGTAACCTATGGTTGCAAGAACTGGACCATAAGGAAGGTTGAGCAAAGGAAGATAGACGCTTTTGAACTCTGGTGCTGGAGGAAAATCCTGAGGGTGCCTTGGACCGCAAGAAGATCCAACCAGTCCATCCTCCAGAAAATAATGCCCTGCTGCTCACTGGAGAGAAGGATATTAGAGGCAAAGTTGAAATATTTTGGCCACATCATGAGAAGACAGGAAAGCTTGGAAAAGATCATGATGCTGGGGAAAAGGAAGGAAAAAGGAAGAGAGGCCGACCAAGGGCGAGATGGATGGATGGTATCCTTGAAGTGAGTGGCTTGACCTTGAAGGAACTGGAGGAGGCGACGGCCGACAGGGTGCTCTGGCGTGGACTGGTCCATGAGACCACAAAGAGTCGGAAACAACTATGCGACTGAGCAGCAGCAAGCATTTGGCCTTAGTCATGCTTTACTCATAACTATGTCCCATTCTATTCAATGGAATTAATCATGATGAACATAGTCTAGATTCAGTGTAGTTGTATTTATAGATTACCAGAATTTTAAATATTGATTTAGCACATCCAATTACTGCATGAGATTTTTGTCAGCAATGGCCATTTCTATGTTTATCCTTAATACAGCTTCCTCTACCATGCATAATTTTTAGATTATGCCTTTTAATTT
The DNA here is from genome assembly GCF_035594765.1 of Anolis carolinensis. Taxonomy (NCBI): domain Eukaryota; kingdom Metazoa; phylum Chordata; class Lepidosauria; order Squamata; family Anolidae; genus Anolis; species Anolis carolinensis. The sequence goes on from NC_085843.1 coordinate 227,402,828, forward strand.
TCTCACTTATGGCCAGTAGGTAAGAGTAAATCAATTTTAACAAAATCCTTCTTACTTTTAAAAGCAGCAATTACACCACAGTGAACTTATTCCTTTTCCAGTAAGAAGGAGGAGTTTCTCAGCCTATCTCATCATGTATAATCTTCTAATAGTGTCATAAATTCTGTTCCAATTTTGCTGTTCTCAAAGACTGATTGTTTCTTTGCATCCTAACCTATCATCAATAGCCCATGTTACCTGTAATTTGTAAAGGATGGCAGAATTATCATGAAGTAATTATGTATTGGCACTTAAATGCTAGTCTTACTGCTGTTACCTCTGATTCTAGTTTAGCATCTGACGCATGTTCATGAGCTAATCTGTCAATGGACAAATTTGTCAATTTCACTATCTTTTACTACTTTTTTTAGGGGACAGAACTTTACTGTGGTTTATTTTTATAAGCACTTGTCAATCTTAACAAATTTCTTCACATAAAGGGTGATTTTTTTCATTATACTGTGACTAAGCTAACCGAAATAGAAAAAAGCATTCAAAATATGTAAGTTTAAGTATACATATCTGTAATTATTGCCAGAGCTTTTGAAAGTTGCTTTTTGAACGAGAACTCCCAGAATTCCCAAGACAACATGGTAGCTAGGGGACTCAGGAAGGTGAAATCCCAAAAGGTAATTTCTCCACTCTCTATCATAGTCAGTTTGAAATTCCATAGCTAAGGCAGAGCATTTGTGGGTATTCATCAATAATAATGTGGATATTAGAATTTGGTCATTGAATGCAGTTCATCTTTATTTTTTAACACGAATGCTTAGATTAATTTAAATGACTTGTTATTCTGTGGAGCTATCATGAAGAAAAACAATTATGACAAGCCAACAAATCCCATGTGTGAAGCTCACCATGAATGTGAGGTCATGTATTACAACTGTCATGAAATAAAAAATACTGGACTATTTGAAAACAGTCCTAGATGAACTCTGTGGACAATAGCATTTTTAAAATGGCATGCATCACCTTGACAGCATCACCTTCCAAGATTTTAAATAACTCTGCTGGGATCCTGTCGTCTCCTGCTGCCTTGTTATTAGCAATGCTTCTTAAGGCCCATTCAACCTCACTCCTCAGGATGTCTGGTTCTAATTCACTCACCACACCGTCAAAGCTATCCTCTATATTATTATCCTTCCTATACAGATCTTCTGTATATTCTCACCACCTTTTCTTGATCCCTTCAGCTTCTGTTAGGTCCCTGCCATCGTTGTTTTTGATCATGCCCATTTTTGCCTGAAATTTGCCTCTGATGTTTCTGATTTTTTAGAAGAGGTCTCTTGTCCTTCCTATTCTGTTGCCTTCTTCCACTTCCATGCATTGCTTGTTTAAAAATAGTTCTTTGTCTCTTCTGGCTAGCCTCTGGAATTGTGTATTTAATTGGGCATATCTCCCCCTATCGCTGTTTCCTTTTGCCTTCCTTCTTTCTTGGCCTACTTCCAGTGTCTCAGCAGACAACCATCTTGCCTTTTTGGTTTTCTTTTTCTTTAGGGTGTACTTTGTTGCTGCCTCCTGAACAATGTTGTGGACTTCTGTCCATAGTTCTTCTGGGACTCTATTTATTAATCTAGTCCCTGAAATCTATTCTTCACCTCCACTGCATATTCACTAGGAATATTTATGAGATCATATCTAATTGATCTGTATATTTTCCCCATTCTCTTTAGTCTGATTCTAAATTTGCAATAAGAAGTTCGTGATCTGAGCTACAGTCAGCTCCAGGTCTTCTTTTCACATGGATGTCCGCCACCTTTGGCTGCAAAGGATGTAGTCAGTCTGATTTCAGTGTTAACCATCTTGTGAAGTCCATGTATAAAGCCGCCTTTTAGGTTGTTGGAAGAGAGTGTTTGTTATGCACAGTGAGTTTTCCTGGCAAAATTATATCAGCCTACATCCTGCTTCATTTGGTTGTCCCAGACCATGCTTGCCTGTGATCCGGTTATCATTTGACTGCCCACCTTAGCATTCCAATCTCCTGTAATGAGAATAATGTCTCTTTTTGGTGTGTTATCCAGTAGATGCTGCAAATCCTCATAGAACTTATCTAATTCTGCTTCTTCAGCAGCTGTGGTTGGGGCGTATATTTGGATCACTGTGATGTTAAATGGCTTGCCTTGAACTTGAATTGAGATCATGCTATCATTCTTTGGGTTGTATCCAATCACTTCTTTCACAACTTTATTATTAACTATGAAGGCTACACAATTTCTTCGGTGTTCCTCTTGTCCACAGTAGTAGATCTGGTGGTCATCTGTTGTGAAGTGGCCCATTCCAGTCCATTTCACTTCACTGACTCCCAGAATGTCTATCTTTAATCTTGACATCTCACCAATAACCACGTCCAGTTTACCCTGGCTCATAGATCTTACATTCCAGGTTCCTATAGTGTGTTGATCTTTAGAGCATTGGATTTGTCGTTCACCTCCAGCACCGTCGGCCGTTAGCCTTCCTTTCAGCTTTGAGCTAACTGCGTCATCACATCTGGGGCTAGTTGGACTAGTCCTCTGCTCCTCCCCATCTTCCTACCTGGGAGTCCTATCTTCCGATGGTATACCAACATTTCTCTGGTTGTACTGATCCATGTAGTTTTCATGGCAAGAATACTGGGATGAGTTGCCATTACCTTCCCCAGGGATTTTATTTAGTCTGACCTCTCTGCCATGACCTTCCCATCTTGGGTGGCCCTGCATGGTATAGCTCATGGCATCATCGAGGCGCTCCAGCCCCAGCATCACATCAAGGTAACGATCCAAGGTAAGGCCAAATGCTTATTCAATACTAAAAGAATGTAAAGTTTATCTATTGTACCTAACAGTGAAGGAGGGTGTGGGTGGCAGCTACAAGTTCACTTATTGTAGGAGTGAGTTCTATTGCCATTGTCAATCAGTTGTGGTGGGGGGAATCAGAGATAGCCATCTAGTTGTTATTGCCCATCCATGGAGAAAGTGATAGGCAAGATATGCTATATACCACTTTACTGAGCATCTACAAAAGTAATTGGTGTAGTTAAAGATAAATAATAATAATAATACTTTATTTTTATATCCCGCTCCCAGTCATACATTAAAACCAATATAAACAATATAAATGATAAAACCATATAATAGCATAAAACAGGATAAAACAGTATATCAGAACAATGAGTCTGAGCATAGTCCAATATATATAGGGGCAAAAATTATACAGGCTCAATGTAAGGCTCAGGATAAAATATAGGTTTTCCACTGACATGAAGTCTAGTTGTGTCTGACTCTGGAGGTTGATGCTCATCTCCATTTCTAACCCGGAGAGCTGGCATTGTCCGTAGATGCCTCTTAGGTCATGTGGCTGGCATGACTGCATAGAGTGCCGTTACCTTCCTACTTACTGATCTACACACATTTTCATGTTTTTGAACTGCTACGTTGGCAGAAGCTGGTGCTAACAGTGGGAACTCACCCCGCTCCCCAAATTCAAACCAGGAGCATAACCTTCCTCAAAAATGTCAGGCTTAGTTTGGTTTGAACTTATCATTGCTTATTTGAAAATCTGTTGAGAAACCCTTCTTTAGACTCATCTCAAAGAAAAGTACAGTAGAGTCTCGCTTATCCAATGTAAATGGGCCGGCAGAATGTTGGATAAGTGAATATGTTGGATAATAAGGAGAGATTAAGGAAAAACCTATTAAACATTAAATTTGCTTATGATTTTACAAATTAAGCACCCAAACATCATGTTATACAACAAATTTGACAGAAAAAGTAGTTCAATGTGCGGTAATGCTTTGTAGTAATTACTGTATTTATGAATTTAGCACCAAAATATCATGATATATTGAAAACATTGACTACAAAAATGTGTTGGATAATCCAGAATGCTGGCTAAGCGAGTGTTGGATAAGTGAGACTCTACTGTACTAGGATAACTAGAAGAATGATAGGCTTCCTTAAGCAATGTATTTTATCAGAAACCTTAGCAAATAATCAATAGTAATGGATAAGGAGAGATGCAATTGAGTGTTACTCTTTCTTGTGATTGTCACCACATTGCTATGTCATCTGATGATGATGATGATGAGGATAATAATAATAATAATAATAATAATAATAATAATAATAATAATAAAAATCATCTTTATTTGTACCCCAACATCATCTCCTCAAAGGGACTCGGGGCAGTTCAAAGAAGCACTACAAGTGCTGCATATAAACAATACACAAGTATAAATACAATAACATAAGTATAAACAACAGTGTATATAAAATTCCACTAATAAAATTGTTAAAGTATAAAATTATAAAAAATCATAAAGTAGAACCTGCTGCAAGAACAATATTTTGTCCCTGTTGCCATGGATGATGAAATGCAATATAGGATTCTGCCATGTACCTGAGAACAGGTAAAGTATGAGGTCAAAGATCTAGAAAAACATGTGTCAAAAATAAATGAATAAATAAAATACAGCAGCCCAGGAAAAAAGGACATCAAATAATATTAAAACTACACAAACGCCTAGCACAGGGATATTATCTCCCTTGTAGGAGAGGTAATCTGATTTGTTGTGCTGAATGAGCTCAAAGTGAGTATAAAATCAGAATATATTCAAAGCAAGTCTAGGGAGAAGTAGAGTACATGTAGGGAAAGATGAGGAAAACTTTTCTATTTCATACTTTTTTCCTTCTGTGTTTCTTTAGCAGAGCTGATTAGCACACCTTGGTGCATTTAATTTTTCCATCAGAATTAATGCAGCTTGATTTGTATAAAAGGTTCCATCACATTCACAGTCACTCTTCCAGTGGTAGAACAGGAAAGGTCAGGAGGTCTCCATGTTCCGGATCTAAATTAAAACAGATAAAGTTGCCAGCTTCATCTGCATTTTATATCCACGTCAGGGGACTGAATTTCACAAAACATCTTTGCAATGGTAAAGAAGATGATTTGTGGTCCACAAATAGTTTCTTGTTCCTTCACTTTGTCTTCATATTTTTCCTATACAATGGAGAAAAAAGAAAGTCTTCCTGTTCTTCAATTTTATGTTGTCTCACAGTTATTTTTATCCTCTCCGTTTTTCCCAGCTCTTTGTAGAAGAATACAGTAGCAGTAGCTTAAAATTTCTTACAACCTTTTCACATGGGGCTAAAATCGGCAACATGCAATTAGCCCGGGTCACTCACAGAGCCTACCGGCTCCCATCAGATGATGCCGGCACAGCTCTATGGGTGAAGGAGGGTGAAGCCGATGCATACTGCCACCAGGGCAATACAGGAAGGCTCCCTGGTTGCCATTGGAATCTATGGGGGGAATCCAAAAATGGAGCTCCACGCATGCTTCATGTTTCCCCCCATCTGATCAGCCACAACTGGAGCAGGGCGATGTGGGGCATGGGGTTCTGTGTTCTCACACCTATCAACAAATTGGAGCACATCCAGCAGCCATGTGACAAGGTTGTTAATGCTGTGCCTAGGTGTATTTTTTAATTAAACAAAATGTAGAGATACTACCTATGGCAGTCTATGTATGTTGCCTCAAATAAGCAGGCTTCAAATCATCAACATAATAGAATCATAGGGGATATGCCTGACTAATCTTGAATTAAAGAAGTCACATATTTGCATACAATTAAAATCAATATAGATCCAAAAATATTATTCACTATAATTAATTTTATTGTTTCTGAAAAGTGGTGACATGTACCTCTGATGTCAATAGAGTGAGTTTGAATTCAAACTGTAAAGGAGCTAAGAAAGGCACTGGATCTATTTGGCAAATAGGGCTTGGAAAACTCACTTTAAAGGGCTCTGTTGCTGTTCTAACACAACACTTGGAGTCGTTTGACTGTTCACACAGGTTGGGAAGGCATCCCAGCCACCATAACTATATATTACTATCAGCATACAGATCTCTCCCAGAGATTCCTGGAACACCATTTCTCTCTATACAAACTGGGGCGAGTGTTGAGGTCTTGTGGGCAGACCCTTATCTCCACACTGGCCCCCCTCTAATATGTGCTAAACTAGGACCAAGGAAGGCTCTTTTCAGGGCAGGCACCAGTACTTTGAAACTCCCTTCTGGAAGAATTAAAAGCTGCTCCATCCCTGTTGAGTTTCCAGAAGGGGGTAAAGCCCTTCTCATTTAATAAAGCCTTGCAGAGAAAGGTGGGGTAAAAATATCTTAAATAAATAAATAAAATAAATATTTTTTATCCTGTGGCTCAACTCCCAAATTATCTTACCAGATATTGTTACGGAGTACTGGCTGGGTTTATTTATTTATCTCGTCAGAAGCAAATTGAGGGTACAGATCATGTATTTTAAAAAAACACAAACAAATTTAAGAACTTGACATTATACTAGATTTTTTTTTACCAGAAGCTGGCCACTTGGAGTGAGTTTGGTGTCACTGTGACAAGGTCCTCCATTGTGCATGTAGCAGAGCTCAAGCTTCATTGTAATAGGTGGTCTGTGGTTTGGTCTTCTCCACACTCACATGTCGTAGACTCCACTTTGTAGCCCCATTTCTTAAGATTAGCTCAACATCTTGTGGTCCCAGAGCACAGTTTGTTCAGTGCCTTCCAAGTTTCCCAGTCTTCTGTGTGCCCAGGATGGAGTTTCTCATCCAGTATCAACAGTGGGTGTATTCTGCTTCTGGTCCATGCGTCATGTGAACTCACCACAGCAAATGACCTACACTATTTTGGTCATGTAGACATAACCTTCCAGAGAGGTTGCGTTGGACACTTGACCTACTAAGAGATTAACTTTGTTACTGCTGTGCCATGAAATTTATTTTGTCTCTTTGTTTTGTTTTTTAAAGGATGTGCTATTTTGAATTAGAACAATTCTGCTTTAAATCAATGCACATGCTCCTTGCACACAGTGTTGCCCAAAGAAAATAGAAGCCCTTCTATAAAATAGCAATCTTTGTTGCTGTCATATCAGCAGCAAGACCTAAGAATATGCAGGGCCCAGATATAATTGTCTCCTCTAAATGGACAAATTGTGAGCTTCTTCTTTATCTTCTTTATAACCTAAGGGCTCACCAGTGCCCTTCTTTTCCCCCATATACCTATGCTGTCTTGATTATTATGAATCGGAAACCTAAATTGCAAACTTTGTGTGTCCCCTTACCATTAAGCATGACCTCAGGAGAAATTCAATCGTTGGGAGGAGGAAAACAGCTCCTCTTAGCTATCCATCATGATCAATGTGGAAAATTCCTCTTCAGCACAATACACAGCCAGGTAATTCTGCATTGAGACCCTGATAAATGGGAAGTGGGTAGAATAATTGCAATAGCCTAAATCCAATTGCTAGTCTGAATTAGAGCAGATCCATCGAATCAATTGCTAAATGGTAAATCAATATTTCTGTAAATCCAACTGATTTAATAGGTTTACTCTGGTCAGAACTGACAGTTGGATTTAGATCAACTATTTGAGACAGGCACAAGGCATTCTCATATTTTAGCATATTTTGTTTTAATAACTATGCTGCACAAAGCTGTGTGAGGTTGATAGTTGCCCCTAGTGTTCTATTTTTTTTCCTCTTGTGGCTGGATTCCTTATCATTGCCCTGTCACTCAATCTGGAGATCTGTAGAGGAAGGTCACCTCCATTAAATGAAATGAAACAAAGCATGAAAGTCTTGGAAACCTGGAAAAGAGATAACAAAGCACATTGAGTCAGTAGATGTGGTTTTCATTCCAACAGCATTATAATGGCATAAGCAGGTTAGCTTTGTGCTCTTTGTAGCTCTTCTAAAAGTGTGGTATAGTCCTCTGCTGTACACATTGCTCCATGTAATAGTAATGACCCAGGATATTTAGATATGTAAATCTAGCAACGCTCTATAACTTGCACTTTTAACAATTGCAGTTTTTGATTAATCTGCTTTTGTCAATAGTCATAGTAAGTTTAGGATAATGCATTGGACTGTAAACTTTCTCTCCTACAGTCTTTGCTAGCAAATACTTGAAGTGTAGCTTTATGTCAACCAAGTGATCTATAGAATCTATGCAAATAAGAGAAGGTTTGCAGCAAGGTTCTATGAATTCTGATCATGTCTAGAATATTGGATTACAACCATGACAAGTGTGCAAAAAATGATATTGTGTAGTCAACGTTAAATACTTAAAAATACTGTCAACCTTTCACATTCTCTTGAGTTATGATGGACAAAAACCGAATTGAAGAAACCCACTATTATTTTTACTTAAAATAACACTTCTCTAGGATCTCTAGAGGATTTCTAGAGTTTGACTCTATGGTAAACTTTCACTGGAAGCTGATCATAGAGTATTGCTGGAGGCCCTAGAGCAGTGGTTTTCAACCTGTGGGTCTCCAGAAGTTTTGGCCTTCAACTCCCAGAAATCCTAGCAGCTGTTAACCTGGCTGGGATTTCTGGGAATTGTAGGCCAAAACATCTGGGGACCCACAGGTTGAGAACTACTGACCTAGAGATTTGTAGAGCACATGTTTTAATCAAATCTGTAAATAATCAAATCGGTAAAAGTTAAACCCACAAATATGAAGATCCAACTGCATAGCTGAGCAACTTTATCCATGTTGGAAGAGAAGACATAACTGATTCTGATTTGTTATTGTGATGTTAATGTATAAATTCATGTAACAGTAGGGTTATACCAGTTGCACCCAGTTGCAATAATTAAATCTGCTTTAAACCAATGCAATAATTATATAATTAAGATTATCCAGAAAATAAAGAGGGAATAAGTGCAGAAAGTGTGGTAGTGAGGAAAATGAAAACTATAATGACTTTATTTGCATAGAATCATAGAATAGTAAAGTTGGAAGAGACCTCATCGGCCATCCAGTACAACCCCCTGCTAAGAAGCAGGAAATCGCATTCAAAGCACCCCCGACAGATGGCCATCCAGCCTCTGCTTAAAAGCCTCCAAAGAAGGCATCATTTAATAGTAAAGACCTTGGAGGAAATTATTTGATCAGTAGCCAACACTACATGTCTATATTTCTAACCTATGATGCCTCTGCAGAGGATGGCAGGCTGCTTTTCATTGCATTTTTATAAATACATGATATCTATGAAATAATTACTGGCATTCTGCCAAAATCATTTTGAAGTTTTTTTTTAAAAAAAAGTGCATGGGAATAAATAATTATTACTAGGTCAAACAGTTGTTGCCATACCAGAATGTGTTTGAACTGACAGCTGTGCTACTTGCAGAAGTAAGCAGTAGACTTGTGCATTTGATGTGGAAATATCCTTATTCGGAATTGTGTTCAGATGTTTAGCGCTTTCGAAGTGAGTTCCAACACTCCCGTTTTCTGTCCCTCCCCCCCATAATATTAAGAATTTGAATTAAAAGGGACAGATTTTATTTATTATTAAAAAGGTCTTTTATAAAAACTTTGTAAATTCACCAAAAATTTGTGGCTAAGGCATATGTTCTGAAATTTGATGAGCTAACAGTGGTAAATGGATTCTATCATTGTAGCAAGTTTTATCAGGATAGCTCAAAAATGAAGGTGAGAGAAGCCCCTCAAGTTTCTCCACTGACAGTAATGTTTTCCTTAAGGCACACATGCAACCGTCATTAACAAGGAACTTACGAAGATTCTGAAGTTTTGTAAAGTTTCAAAATTTTTACCCCCAAAATTCAGAAAGGACTTTAGAAACAAAGCGCCAGCGCCACATCCTTTTGAACACAGTTTTTTTGGATCACACATACCTAGTAAGCTAAGCAGCTATATAGGATATTCCAATACTTCATCTATTTATTTATTTATTTCCATCATTTCTATCCCGCCCTTCTCACCCGAAGGGACTCAGGGCGGCTCACAATCTGACAAAATTCAATGCCAATATACAATACAAAAAGATAAAACATAAGCAATTAAAACAATTAGATAATTTAACAAAATACAATAAATAGATTTAAAACCATCCATTATAAAATACTTGAGCCATTCGTCCACAAGACCTTGTACGTAAACCTTAATCCGGACCGAGTCGAGCCAACAGAATTCACTCATCAAACGCCTGCTCACAAAGCCAAGTCTTCACTTTTTTCCTAAAACTCAGAATGGATGGAGCCTGCCGGATATCACTGGGGAGGGTGTTTCACAGCCGAGGAGCCACCACTGAGAAGGCCCTGTCTCTCCTCCCCACCAGCTGCACTTGTGAGGCAGGTGGGACCGAGAGCAGGGCTTCTCCAGATGATCTTAAAGTTCTCACATGCTCGTAGGAGGAGATATGTTCGGACAGGTAAGTTGGACCGGACCCATTTAGGGCTTTGTAGGTCAAGACCAGCACTTTGAATTGGGCCCAGTAGCATATCGACAGCCAGTGGAGCTGGCTTAACAGGGGGTGGTACGCTCCCTGTATGCCCCTTTGTTTCTCCTCTAGCCACCACAGTTCTAGGAATCTGTTATTGTGCAAAACTGTCGATGTTAAATGTTCTAGGCCTGAGTATAATATCTATTTATCTGTAAATAACATTCAGTTAGCTCAATAGGATTATGTAAAAATCAAATGAGTATATGATTGTGATGTTAGACACTTGCTACAGTATGTTTGCTTTAACTGTTTGTATTTTTCTTATTTTAGTTTAGGGAATACTTTGTGTGACTTAAATGTCATATCTCTTAGGGACTCTTGGGAAACCCTTCTATAATTCTTGCTATAGAACTGTAGTGCTGTAGACCATTATAGTGCACTCATGAATTTTAGATAACTTACCAAAATAAATGTTCAGGATTCCATAGCTGGGGCTCTAATAGCCATTTTGAGTCTCCTTTGAGGGAGAGAAAGCAGGGTATAAATAAATATATTAATAATAACAATAACAATAATAGTTCAAGTAATATCAAAGTTCTATAATTGTGTGGTGCATATACATTCTTAGGCAATGTCTACTAGGGTGAAATAAAAGAGACTCACCTTGTGACTTAATCCGTGTTCTCATTGCCTAAGCTGGGGAAAGCACAAGGGGAAGCTGGACAGCGACACTACCTGGTGAATTTCCCTCACTGCCTCATGGATGCCCCTGCTTTCCCTTGGCTTGAGAACCTCCATCTGATGAAGTCCTAAGTTCTTGTCTTTTGCCACTCTACTCAAAGATGGAGTTGGTTCCATTTTTTGAAAGAGTAATTTTTAGTCAACAGCCTTGAATCTGCTGAAGTTTTGAAAGGAGCCCCATATAGGATGCATTACAATGATCCAAATGGGATATAATGAAGACATGTGTTACTGTGACCAAATATGACTTCTCAAGGAACAGGTGTAGTTGGAATACAAGTATTAATTGTGAAAATATACTGAAACCTGGGCTTCCAGGTACAGAACTGCGTTCAAGCCGTTATATTCTATCCCAGTGCCTTAAGTGTATAAATATTATTTATCCCTGAGGCCTTAATACCTTTTGGTGGTACATCTGAAGAAAGGCGTTTATATCCAAAACCCATGTTAAAATAAAATCAGTTTGTCTCCAAGGCACTTCCGCAATTCTTTGTTCCGTCTTTTTGTGCCATAAAGGGCTAACATACCTACTTCTTTGAAAATTTCCTTCATGTGTAATTTTATATTATTTTCTTATTATTAACATCAGTTTGGCTTTTAATGACAGCTGCACACGGAGTTGCTACATTTTACACATTCCTTTGGAACAGTGTGATCTTTTGGTGGAAGACTAGTGAGGGAACAGCTAATTCACACCTCAGTTGTCTTTGGGGCTTTTTATTTTATTCTTTTACCAGATGAGACCTAATTGATTTTTCACAGAAGACAGGGAGAATATTCCCTTTGAATGCTAAACAAAGGGGATTACTCTACTTAAAGCATCAATATCTTATTAATTAGACAACTTCAAACTCAGTGTTAGCATACTCTCAATGTTAACATGCTTTTAAAATCCAGGGCATTTATTTTACAAAAGAAATTGCAGAAGAGAGAAGAAAAACTTTGATTTTCTATAACTCCTTTGATATTAAGTGCATTTCCAAACGACCCCAGCAGTTTTTAAGTATGTTCGTATGTACTTTAGTATTTCGCACTGTCAACTCTTTTTTAATGTCAGCTTTCTGTATTGTGACTTGGATGCTGTTTACTTTTTAAGATACTGGATTTTTTCATTTGTCAAAGGATATATAAAATGCCAGTTTATTTTGAAATTGTTAGCTGACAGATTAAAACTTGGATTTGAATATCATTTGGTGGAAGACTGCCCTTGGTTGGTTTTTCAATTTCTCTTAAGTTACCACAATTGTATTTGGAGGAGAGTTACTTGATCAAAGAATAGATCCATGATTGTATGATTTCAGGACTCCCCATGTGGCGTGCATTGACATGAACATTGTGTTGCTGCTAAAAATAGAGGGATTTTAGTCTTCTTCTTTTTTTTTTTTTTTGCATTTCATGGTTTTCAGGTTAAGCATGATGGGTGTCAATACATTGCAAACATTTCTTGCATATGAAATACATATCATGGTATATGATATTTATATACATCTTTGTGCCACAGATAATGCCTCTCATTAAGCTTGTAGCTTTGTCTTGTTTAATCTGTCATTGTTTTTATGATGTTTTATTTTCTGTCTTAATTACATTTGCCTTTTTTTAAGTATTATTAAAAGTATCTTGTATAATTTTTGCATCTTTCAATGGCTTTTCATTCCTTCCTGACCAAGCAGTGTGTTTGTTTACTATAACTAAACTTTGCATCTATTTTTCCTCATTAGCTGTAAATTGTCTTGAAAATGTGTATTTTGGCACTTTCTTTCTTTACAGAATTTTCATTCTGATTCTTGCTTATGTAACCTAAACTATGTCATATGTGTATATACCAGGGGTCCCCAAACTTTTTAAACAGGAGGCCGGTTCACGATCCTTCGGACCGTTGGAGGGCTGGACTATAGTTGGCCACCGAGCAATAATAATTAACAACAACAACAACAACAACAACAATAAAGAGGGTTGGAAGAGACTGTTTGGGCCATTGAGTCCAATCCTCTTCTGCCTTTGTGCGCCAAAAGCACAAGCAAAGCACCCCTGACAGATGGCCACCCAGCCTCAATGTTAATAATAATAATAATAATAATAATAATAATAATAATAATAATAATAATAAAGAGGGTTGGAAGAGACCCCTTGGGCCATTTAATCCAACTCCTTCTGCCTTTGTGCACCAAAAGGACAAGCAAAGCATCCCTGACAGATGGCCACCCAGCCTCAATGTTTAATAATAATAATAATAATAATAATAATAATAATAATAATAATAATAATAATAATAATAATAATGGTTGTAAGAGAACAAGAGACCCCTTGGGTCATTTAGCCCAACCTCCTTCTGCCCTTGTGTCGTGGGGGCCAGATAAATAGCTTCGATGGGCCGCATCTGGCCCCCAGGCCTTAGTTTGGGGACCCCTGGTATATACAATTGGGCCACAGATGCCGAAAAAATGTATTTAGATTCAAAGTGGGAGGTTAATTTGTGAGAAACGACAGGCCTATTGATCTTTAATACTGTCTAGATTCCTCACCCATTTCAGCTACAAAAGATGTCCTAAGTAATAATTCAGTACCATATGCCTAATTATCAAATACTGAGAGAAAATCAGCAAGAAAGTAACAGAAAAAAATAGTTTTACTAGCAAACCAGAGATTAAATCAATCCTTATATATATAATAAAGACACATACATAAACTGTAATAACAAAATGTATGGGGATACAACATAACCCATGAAAACCTTTCATTTATATTTTAATGTGATTTATTGCTCATTTCAGAGCTCTCAGTGGTGCAGCAGACAAAACCGCTGAGCCGCTGAACTTGCTGACTGAAAGGTTGGCGGTTCAAATCCAGGGAGTGGGTTGAGCTTCTGCCAACCTAGCAGTTCGAAAACATGCAAATGTGAGTAGATCAATAGGTACTGCTCTGACAGGAAGGTAACAGCACTCCATGCAGTCATTGCAGCCACATGATCTTGGAGGTGTCTACAAACAACGTCAGCTCTTCAGCTTAGAAATGGAGATGAACACCAACCCCCAGAGTCAAACACAACTAAACTTAATGTCAGGGGAAAGCCTTTACCTTTACCTAATGTGATTTATTGCTCATTTCACACAGACTCACAGGTTTCACATTATGTTCACATGGCACACCTACACAATACAGCAAACACACTGACATGTCGCAACACACTGTTTGGAAATTTCAGTAAAGGTGCAGTATATATTTATGGTAACATTCTGTTTTTCAATATCCGCCTACATTTCTCTATCCTATAAACTTTTTTTCTTTTCTGCTGCATTACAGCACAAATTTGAACACACATCATTTGAAAATAAAGCTATTCTATATGTTTCACAAAGAATGTATGGTTTTGTGTCTGTTTTTGCTAATTCTCATGAACATGAGGTGGGGTGATCTGTGACTGGTTATTTTCAGCTTCTGCCTTCCACAGTCTATGTACTTTGCTTGAGACATGCACTCTTACCTTGCACATTTCCTAACATATAAACCCATAACTGGAGAACTGGCAATTGAATTAATAGTCGTACCCCAAGGCAGAAATCCATTTGACTGGAAGCAACACACCAACTGAATATACAGCAAACAGTTTATTGTAGAATATATTAAAAAGCCAAGCAGAATAAGGTAAAAGTACAATCCAAAAATAATGAGGAAAGAATGTCTTTTAAGGTTTCAGTTTAAATTCATAACATCAAGCTGTAGAAATTCCATGGAACAAGGCAGGTAAAAACAAGCAGCATAGCAAAGCAAGACCTTGGCAAAACGTGGATAAAGTAATTCAGGAAGCCAACATAAAATTCCATAGGCCAACTGGAACACCATAAATCCTTGGAAACAGGGAGCCCTGGAAAAACATGAACCTTGGGTAAGGCAAAGTTTTCTTGACTGAGAAATGAAAGCAACATGAATCAATAAATACCCTCTCCAAAATCCCCAACCATGAGAAATGCACTTTGTCTTCCTTCAGAGACAGCTGGCTTATTATTATTATTTTTCTATTGTAAATGAGCTGACCTTCTGAGCTTTCATGAGATTTTTCTATATTTGTTGTAAAACTGTCTTTGGTTCAAGGTTAGCTCCTCGCTGGCTTCTGAATCGCATCCAGAGTGTAACTCTGTAGAATTCAGTAAAGGATCATCAGAACCTGTCTCATCTACACTTAAGCCCGGCTGCTCAGGCCCACATTCCTTACGTGAACCATCATTTTCTGCATGAAATTCAGCCTCACACTATACAGAAGGAACAGACACAGATTGAACAGGCTGACATACAATATAGATACTCTAGATTTCAAAGTAGACTATACTGTCCTCCTTCATTTTAATCTTATACTCAATTCAGTTCATGAATTTAAAACGGCTTCAAAATTTGCCGTAATTTCATCTTCTTTGTAAATGAACCAGCAATTGTTCTCAAGTGGAAATGTGAAGAATATATAGACAGATATTGTCAGCTCCCACAACTGAAAGTTTTATAAGGTCTTTAATCTTCTCTGCTAAACAGTGTTGGTGCTTCACCAAACTACAAATCCCAGGATTTCATAGAATTGAACCCTGAAAGTTAGAACTGTGTCAGATTGCATTAATTCTACATTATCAATGCATTGGCAGACCTAAAATGCCTTCCCAGGGGTCTCTCAAAACTATGGCCCCATCTACAATGGCATATAATTCAGTGTCAGAATGCAGATTAACTGCATTCAAGTGGATTGTATGGTCTTGTAGATTCATATAATCTATTTCAATGCAGTTCTATCTGCATTATATGAGTCTACACTGACCATTATAATGCAGTTCAAACTGCATTCTATGTTAGTGTAGATGGGACCTTTCATGACATTGCTACCACACTTCCTTTGAAGTTTTTGAAGCTAGGTAGAAGTAAAATAAAATAAAATCCAGAACAAATGGGTTCTGGTGATGCACTGGAACTTTATGTAGCCCACAGGTTGGACTTTTCGTATCCTTGCTGTAGATCAAGAGTGGGGAAAATGCAGACCACAGGCTGCATATGCTTCCCATCCATTTTGCAACATGTTTCATTTGGTTCTGTGGAAAGCTTTAGAAACATTACAATGGCATTCTAATATAAAGAATGTAGAGCTCCAAAACAGTTACTTTAAATCATCTATATTGAGGATAGCTTAAATGTTATTATTTTTTTGTCATCCACCTGGAGAAGGGTGAATTTGTTACATTATTCTCCTGCCCGAAAATGGAATTTATTGTGCACAGAGAAATGGCATTAGCTAGGTTAAAGTAAAATATCTTAATAGGTGATCCTCTCTGGGACATATATATTTTCAAAACGACCTCTGTGTTGACCACCAAAACTTGTTATGACCCTTTGCTGTCCATCAATATCTTCATGATCCTTTAGTTGGATGTCCTTGCCGGCTTTCCACTAAAATGCTTCAAATTGCACCCTCATGTTATCCTTATCAGTCTTTCTTCCTGACCTCCATCAGCAGACAGGGAAATGGGAAGGAAAGGGCACACAGTTTCCATCAATCTGTCTCACAAATGCTCACTTCATCCCCTCAGAACATCTCTGTGGAAATTGGCTGCTAAGCGAGTGCAGCATCTTTAATCCGTTCCTCTGGAGAGAGTTACAGCTTGTCTTTATTTCCTTTATCGGCACAGTGACTCACGCCGTGGACCAAAGAGTTTTACTGGGAAAGAAATGAAAGTCGTTAATTGAAACCATCCAAGTCTTGTTGCAAAGCTGCTAAATGTTTTAATTTCATTATGAGCCTTTGTAATGCAGGTAGATGGCTGCCTTTTTGATAAACCAATTAGAGAAAGTAAATTGCTTTTCTGGGAAACCTCCACAAAAAGAGGATTACATTTGTTGGGGGGGGGGGGGGTGAGAGGCTGTGAAAAATTGTTTGAATATCAACAAGAATGGCAAGTACAAAATGAATCAGTGTAACAGTTGACAAAAAATGAATTGCTTCATGACGGGAAAATAATTCTTGGGCCGGACCAAGTCTAAGAGTTATTTTTTCTAGGATTATCCTCTGTCTTACTTTCCCTCCTCTCTCTGCTGTGCTGCTGTTTTTTGTTTGTTTTCTTTTTAAAATGATTTACTTAAAGGATTTTTTAAATTCATTTGGTTGTATCATTATATTTTACCTATAGCTTTTCATGCTTTTCCTTTTGTGAAGAAAAGACTACAGCTTCTTGCTGTAGTATTATAATGTTTTATAATGGGGAAAAACATGGGGAAAAAGTGAAATATAAATGAACAAATAATAATAATTAAGGATATTTTATGCTTAAAGTTTTCCATTTCTGAAATAAATAATTTGGATCACAGAAATAGTCTGTTGTACCTCTATATTTAGAAGAACTAGATTGGGCTAATGTTGTTCAGTCTAATGAAAACAAATGAGCATTATTTTGTAGATGAGTATCTGAATCTGTCCCTGGAGTTAGCGCCCAGTAAGGATGGAAAGAATATTTGAAAATATGGAGGAGGGGTGGGGGGTTCAATTAGCCACAGTGGTATTACATTCTGGGCATTATGGGGATGTTAAAATGTTTCCATTGTCCCACCAATACACAAAGCCAGGGTTGCACTAAGGTATGAAGGACCTGGTGCATTGCTTTTAAAAAGAATCTATCAGTTGTGGATTATAGTTGCTGCCTGGCTCTCCGCTTTCTTTCCCAAGGGAGGGAAAGAAAGCCATCTGTCTTTCTCTCCTTCTAAGGAGCCCACCTCTTCCGGAGCCCTGATCCCCAAAAAAGAAGGAAGGAAAGAAGAGAGGAAGGAAGTCAAGGAAGGGAGGGAGGGAGGAAAAAAAACAAGGGAGGGTGAGAGGGAGGGGGGCCTGGAGAGAGAGTAGAAATTTGAACAAGGGCTGCAAATGGCCGCTGGGCCAGACTTTAGACATTCCTACTGTAAGCAAACTAAGACTGTAATTTTAGATGTTGGAAAACAAACCTAGCTATAGATATAATTTATTCAAAATATAAGGGATCATGATTTGAAAAATCTCTTTGCTCTACAGGAGTAAAGAAATAGGAATGAATAACCGGAACCCCGGGTGTCACAGTGGGTTAAACTGCTGAGCTGCTGAATTTGCTGACCAAAAAGTCTGTGGTTAGAATCTGGGGAGCAAAGTGAGCTCCCACTGTTAGCCCCATCTTCTGCCAATCTAGCAGTTCAAAAACATGCAAAATTGAGTAGTTCAATAGTTACCGGTCCGGCGCTCTATGCAGTCATGCCAGCCACATGACTCGGAGGTACCTACAGACTCTTTGGCTTAGAAATGGAGATGAGCACCAGTCCCCAGAGTCGGATATGACTAGACTTAATGTCAGGGAAAATTTTTTTACCTTTACCTAATGAATAATCACCACAGTTGTTTTTCTCAGCTTCATTCTGTGCTTCAGTTCTGAGGTGTGACAGTGTAATTGTTGTAACCAGAAGAATAAAAAGTGCCAAATTTTCATCATTAGCAGAGCTCAAAATCAGGGATAGATGAAATATTTATAATATTCTCTTTATTATAAAGAGAAACAGCAGTCAGCTACATCATTCAGAAACCAAGCAAGGCAAGCATCTTCACACTTCATATGTATTTCCTGTGTTTTGGTTTTTCTATATGGGCATGAAAAACTTGACTCAGCCTGAAACCATCCTGCTTTCCCCAAGCCAAGGCAGTCTGTGAACATGAGATACCATCTACCCTGCTCCCTCAATGTGGAGTGGCGATATCCATAGTATTAAGACAATCAGAGAAGGTAGGTGGGAAAGGCTAGAGATATTTCTTCTCCCCTCTATTGTGTTGCCTTGGTGCTAGATATTATCACTCCAAGCACTAAATAACAAACAGTGCAATTTTCATCCCCAGTGGGCACCCCAAATGGCAGACTGGGGGGGGGGGGTGAGGTAAGGGTCATCAGAGGGTGGTACTGAACTGCTTCCAGTGCCACTTGATTATGCAGCTGCCATCCAGATGCTGGGACAATTCTGGGTTATTGTGTATAACCTCCTGTGATGCTAATCTATGAATCTGGTACCCTTTTCCAGATCAGCATTACTGTTTCTGCTTTGTAAAGATGTACCCTGAGAGAAAGAATCTATTGAACAATTCAGTCTCCCCTCTGTCTCTTTTAGCATTCCATCCTCCCCATGCAGAAGACATACCATTTTCTTCTTTCTTTCTCTTTCTCTGGACTGGGAATGAAATGCAAATTCATTCATTTCCCAACTAGGATTGATTCTGGAGATTCCACCCCTTGATAAATTTTAAAAACAGCAAAACATTATGCAAAACCTACAATGTTGCACATAATATATATATATGGTTTTGTTATGAAACATTGCTGTTTTCTCTGCAATGTTTTTGTTGTGTATAGTATACCCCTTGGACAACATGTCTGTTTCCACATTAGAAAGCACTACACACACATATGGCTGTCCTTTACATACCAAAAGCTAAACAACTTTCAAGGAAGGCTGCACACTGAGTCAGAAAAAGCAGTGTAGCCTCTGAAAAACAGTGCAGTTTTCTAGTCCAACTATACTACTTTCATGGAAAAGATGAACAGTTTTCCAATAGCAAGAAAAAAACCATCCCAAGTGTCTATAGGAGAACAATTATTTCCATGTTCTCAACATCTGTTGACATTTGGAAAAAAAATTGAGATATACTATATCTGCTCCTAACAAAAGGTGAGGGGAACAATCCTTCTCTAGAAAGACAGATCATTCTGAGCTTTAGTTTTTATGACTTTTCTCTTACGTGTCCTGAGTTTTTATGTGTGTGTGTATACACACATGCAAGCGTGATTGACGAGGAAGAGAGACAGGGCCTTCTCAGTGGTGGCCCCTTATCTATGGAACTCCCTCCCCAATGAAATCAGGTCAGCCTCTTTCCTCTTCTCTTTCAGGAAAAAACTTAAGATGTGGCTATGAGACCAAACATTCAACCAGTAAATAGTGCAATAATAATAATGGATTAATGGAATTGACGTTGGACAGGCCTCAGACTATGATCTGGATTGCGTGATTTTAATTGATGCTTTAATCAATGTTTAATTGTATGGTTTTAATTATATCTGTTTATTTTATATTTATATGTATGGGCATCAAATTGCTGCCTGCTTTTTAAGATGAGAAGTGCAGAATACAAATATGTGAATATATATATATATATATATATATATATATATATATATATATATATATCTGTTCTCAATTGGGAAAAGTTGGGTAAAATAGGTAAATGTGCAAATTAGGAAAACTCCTTGACAATGTGAATTATTTCTTCTGAAGTTAGGATCACATGGCAAAATAAAGATGGGAAGGTGAGCTTCAGTGAAGCTTTCTGGGATCATGACAGAGATTTTTTCAGAGAGAAATTTCATGCAGCTAGGCAGACACAGGCAATCCTTTTGAGCATTCTGTCTCCAGTTCATACCTTGAAAAGAAAAACGAGGAAATCCCCTAGAAGTTCTATATTCTGCTAGGAATGCAGCCAATATATTTAGAAAATACCTCACATAAGCCCATGTGTCTATTTGATTATTTTTATTTCTTTAATCAATTGCCTACCTAGCAGAAGGAGGAGATATGTTTTTAAATGAAGAAGGGAAAACTTAACTTTGCATTTGATTTAGCATATACATGTGTTGGTTTAACATACACATGAATATAACACTAAATGGTTGTCAACCTATACGTATTTATTGTGACATGGTGGTAAATTGCCAGTTTGACAGAACAGTTTATGCTCCAGCTGGAAGCAGAGGCTGCAAATAACAACAAAGTATAACTATCAAGATGAGATATGAAGCAGTTATGTTCCAAGTTAGAAAAGCAGGCCACGCCTGATGAACCACAGTGACTATATTTACTGGAATGCAACCGATCAGAAAAAATAGATTGTCTTGAAGACAGGACAATGGTTTATGGAGGTCTCAGTGGGGACTTCAACATTTTCTGTCACTGCAGTACATGTTGTGGTACATCCTGTCCATTTCTTTTTTCTTTCTGTATACAAGTCCCAAATGACTATCACATGCCAAGTTGTAGCTAATTGCTTGGCCATGAAGGCTATAGCCACTATAATAAGAGGGAATGGTAGAGCAGGAACTGTGTCATTTCAATTATACCATTCTGCCTGTTCACACACAGACTGTTGACAGGGTGCTAGGCTCTTGTCTATTTTACTGCCAGAGGTAAGTTGGAAGATGCAACAGAGTGAATTTGCCAGTCACAGCTGAGTAAGCCATTACTTACTTGCTGATGGAGTAGGGATGAGGAAAGGTTATCTGTACAGGGTAGAGGATCATAAAAATGTTTTGATAGCAATTAGAGCCTTGCCATTTCAAAGAGAAGGAGGAGAAATCAGCAAATTCTTTATCTACTACTCTCCTGTGAGCCAAAAATGAAAATGTGGAGACAACACTTGAAAAGGGGTGGAAAGGTTGAATGATCAACCTGAAGATGACAATGACTGGTAGACCTGCTCATTCTTCTCAGTGGTACTTTCCTATCAAACTATTTTCAAGGTGAACCTTTCTCTGACACTGCCTAGGAAACAGAACAAAGCTTTATAGGAATGGCTTTATAGGAATTACTAAGTGTTCACCTCTAAAATATCAAAAAATACTTTTCTCTCCTTTCTTCAAACCTGGCCTTGTTTGAAGTGGAAGACCTACTAAAATTAGCATTTCCATTTCAAAAATTCAGTTCCTCCTTTTTATGATGCCAGACAGCTTTAAGAAGACAAAAATGCTATTTCTGTTGTAACCACTCATAAAGAATTGCTAGCTGTGTCTAGAGCAGTGATGGCCAACCTATGACACGCGTGTCAGCACTGACACGCCTAGCCATTTTTGCTGACACGCTGCTGCATGCAGATTGATTGGATGACTATGTCTTTTGTGGCCAAATTTGGTGTGATTTGGTCCAGTGGTTTTGTTGTTTATTCCATGGGAAGTATGCACATTACACACACACAATTTCTATTATCATAATATTATTATTGTAGCATATTATCATATTATTACTATTATATTATTATTATACTATTCATTGCTCATGACCACATTAAAACTAGAATAGAGAGAAATCAGCATGGAAACTGCAAGAGGTGCCATAGATTTGTTGTACATGGAAATAATGGTAGTAAATAATTTTTGATTTATTGAATACATTTATATATTACAATTATATATTTTTGTTATTTAAACTATACATATTGTGAAATTATGGTTTTTTTCTCAAAGTGACACACCACCCAAGTCATGCTAGGTTTTTTGGTGAATTTTGACACACCAAGCGCAAAAGCTTGCCCATCATTGGTCTAGAGGGAAGTCCATTGCTCAGCAGTGATGACAGTAGTCCTGGGGACTCAATGAAATCAATGGCACATCACCACCACTCTTTGAAAAGGACAGAAGGAGATGAAAGAAATGGGATAAACAGTTTAATACCCAGTTTCACATACTCATATCTGAAAAAATATGTTCTCCCTAGACATTTTCTAGGTTCTCCAGAAACATTCTATGGTATACTTCCACCAGAAGTCATTCATTTCAATAGCTTCATTATTATCTACATTTCCAGGAATGTATTATCCATGGATATGAGTGTCATAAGGTAAAGGTAAAGGTTTCCCCTAATGTTAAGTCCAGTCATGTCTGACTCTGGGGGTTGGTGCTCATCTCCATTTCTAAGCTGAAGAGCTGGCGTTGTCCGTAGACACCTCCAAGGTCATGTGGCCGGCATGACTGCATGGAGCGCCGTTACCTTCCCACCGGAGTGGTACCTATTGATCTACTCACATTGGCATGTTTTTGAACTGCTAGGTTGGCAGGAGCTGGAGCTAACAGCGACCGCTCACGCCATTCCCAGGGTTTGAACCTGGGACCTTTCAGTCTCCAGCTCAGCGCTTTAACACACTTCGCCCCCAGGACTCCTTATGAGTGTCATACTGTACAGAAATTAAAACTGTGAAAACATTTAATAAGGGGTATCAGTTATTCATTTATGATCTGCTAAAATCACCTCACTAGATGGATATATTACTTATAACACATAATTGTTCAGCATGCAATATAATAGTTTGTCATGGAGAACAATGCTACATCTGGCCATTCAATATACTTATTGTTTAGCTGCTATAGCCTACTCTGTAGTTGTTCCATGGCTGATAGAGAGTTAGAGAGATTGTATAAGCAACATCTGGATATGGCTCTTTAATCAGATGAGAATAGCTTACATCATTTACTTGGAGGTCTCAGTGGATGATATAATAAACTAGCTGTGCCCGGCCACAGGTTGCTGTGGCTTATAGGAATTATTTGTTGATCAGGTGGAATAGCAGTAAATAGCCTTGCAGCCTCAAAGCCTGGCCGTTTTCTTCTTATGCGAATCCTTGTTTGGTGAGCTGAAATGTAATGTAATAGGCTTGCTTCTTGGAAGGCGGGGTACTTGCATTCTAGGGGAATGGTTTTTTGGCCAATTTGAATTGCACTGAAAAGCCTTGCTGCTTCAAATCCTGGCTACTTTCTATATAGGGGTAACCTTCCTTGGGCAGGTTTAATGGGACGGAGTAGCCTCTTGGCTTCAAAACCTGAGAGTTTTCTATGTAGGGGAAATCTTGTTGGCCAGGTTGAACAGCACTGAATAGCCTTTCTGCTTGCAAGCCTGGATGCTTTCTACCTTGTGGAATTCTTGGTTGGCCAGGTTGAATAGCAATGAATAGTCTCAATGCAGCAAGTATGAATGCTGCAATTAGTCACCTTGATTATCATTTAATGGCCTTGCAGCTTCAAAGACTGGCTGCTTCCTTCCTGGGGGAATCCTTTGTTGGGAGGTGTTAGCTGGCTTTGGTTGTTTTCTTTCTGGAATTCCCCTGTTTTCAGAGTGTTGCTCTTTATTTACTGTCCTGATTTTAGAGATTATATTGTACTGTATTATTATACCACAGCAACTTTAGATATTATATTTATAATCTTATATTATCTGCTTAGAACTAGTTTGTATGAGGCCCCTTCTACACAGTTGTATAAAATCCACACTGAACTGGATTATATGGCAGTGTGGACTCAAGATAATCCAGTTCAAAGCAGATACTGTGGATTATCCTGCCTTGGCATTCTGGGTTATATAGGTGTGTGGTAGGGCCTTTAGTCTACACTGCCATATAATCCAGTTCAAATCAGATAATCTGTATTTTATAGCAGTGTGGAAGAGGCCTGAGTGCAGAAGCCCTGAGCTCCATTGTGGCTGAGTGGGTTGCTAGGAGATGAAGTGGGCGGGGCCTACCCTTCTAACTGGCAGCTGAGAAAAAAAACAGCTTTTCCTGGTCCTCTAATTTGGACTTCATTTTTCTAGGGGTTTTTTTTGTTTGTTTGAAAGACATATTTTGGATGACTATGTCTTTTGTGGACAAATTTGGTGTGATTTGGTTCTGTGGTTTTGTTGTTTTCTCCATAGTAAAACACACATTACATTTATATAGATAGATAGATAGATAGATAGATAGATAGATAGATAGATAGATAGATAGATTTCATACATGGCTGCAGGGACGTAACCAGATGTTTCCCTTCCCCATTCACCACCAACTATGGAATGGCTGTGAGAGCTGACTGCAACAGATCAATGGAAAGTCCAAGTTGGGAGCTTTGGTCATCATCGCAAGAAGCAGGAAAAGTTAAGTTTCATAATATCCAAAAAAGCATATATAGGCAGAAGTGGACATTTACCTCTATATGCCACTGACAGAATTAAGTGAAATATTCTTTCAAACATGTGTCTCAGCATGATGACATCTGGGAAAACATCAGCTTCTTCCCAAAGTGATAAACCTCATCGAGATACTTTCAGAGTATGATTTCACTATTTTAAAAGTAGAACTAAATGTAAAGTAGTATAACTTAATCCTATGTGTGTGTATCTATTCAGAAGTAAGCCATAATAAATTCAATGGGCTTTGC
The DNA here is from genome assembly GCF_035594765.1 of Anolis carolinensis. Classification (NCBI taxonomy): domain Eukaryota; kingdom Metazoa; phylum Chordata; class Lepidosauria; order Squamata; family Anolidae; genus Anolis; species Anolis carolinensis. Next base: position 227,427,831 of record NC_085843.1, read on the forward strand.
TGACAAGCACGAGTCCAAGCTCTTGTTTAGCATGTTAAAAATACATTTACTTTAGTCTTAAAGACATTTTAGAGTTCAGGGTTTTCAGTGTGAATTTTTTTTCTGGATTTTACTTGAAATTACTGATGCATTTCTAATTTAAGAAAGTTATAGAAACTAATTAAATTAATTTATTTTTTTAAAATGAAATTAGGAAACTTAATTACATTTATTTTTAACTGAACTTGATGACTAATATCATCCTTTCAGCATTAACACAATACTGGAATTACTTAATTAAGTCATTAATTAATAAAGTGGCAGCCCATGCTAGCGCAACTGTAAATCTATTTCAGTTGTTATAGGAACCCTTGTTGATTATTTGTTCATTATTACAGTATGGACATGCCATTAATTCAAAAGTTAAAAGAATTAAACCAATAGATAGGAAGGATAATTTGGAAGCAGGGTGGTCTTCTCTATTTGGCCCTAACCTCTAGGAAACTGAATTTTGAACCCTTTTTAATCCTATGACTACTTTTCTGGAAAATTAATAAAATAAAGAAAGGAAGAGGTTAAAGAAACGAGATTTTACAAGAAGGAGAAAAGGAAATCAAGGGAAGGGGGGTTTTTTTGTAGTCAGGTGGACCAGAAATGGGATTTTCAAAACTTCAGATAGCTATTTTCTCTCCCAACCCCAGAGTTGGAAGACAGTACAAGAAGAGTAAAATTGAAGGTGGGATTTTCCTGATTCATTCTTGTAAAGATTTCCGAACAACTTTTAATTGAAATATAAATAGCATCTTAACCTACATGCCATTGTAAAATAGCTTTTTACAAATATGTTATATGCTATTTTCTAATATGTTATGGTGATAAAAAAATTCTGCTTGTCTAACACAACTGCAATTGAATCATATCTGTGTAGATTATTAATAGTAACTTACTAAGCACATGAATCCTTTTCTATTGCCTTTGCCCCACATGGCTCAATGTACTGTAAAATTTTCTGTCACTGCAGTACTTCTTGAGATCAATAAGGTGTATTGCTCTAATAAGAAAGGAAACGACTCAAACATAAGTATTAAATAACTAGTTTAGCCTGTGACATCATTTCTACTCAATGCACAAACAGAACAGATGAAGAGATGCTGTCAAAATGAGCAAAGAGAGCTTTAAACCCTAAAATATTTGTTTTTCGTAATATATATGTCCTTTTTATTTTGATCGATGTATACAAGCTGGCACATTAGGAACACATACAGACTGCCTGCAAGTAACAGATGGCAATCAAATTCAGTATCTCCCACAATTTATGAACTGTTAAGAACATGGACCAAAGCTCAATCTCCCAGTACATGTTTTGCATGTATATTGTTTCAGGTTCAATCTCTGGTAGAGATGGAATCAGTTCTAATTTCACTTTGTTTTTGTTTTATTCATACTCAGCATGAAAAGAATGTATGTGTATATATTTAACAATCTAAGGACAGGTTTTGCAGCACAGTTCTTAAACATTAGGTTTTGGATTTGTGTGAATTCGACCATGCTAGTTCTGAATTAGAGCTGCCACCTAACTTTTTGGGCTACATGCCAAACAGGTGCAACCTCTCCTGTGCATACTGAGACTAGAAGCATGTTCAGCCAATGCAGATGGGTGAATATTTCATTCTATTAGGTTTTGAGAAGAATATACCAGTGCTTGCCAATTTGGAAGATGCAGATTTTGAGAAAATTCCAAGACAGGAAAATGAAAGAAATCTCAAGTTTGTCCATACTTTAACCATGGTATCTCCAGTTAAAAGAGATCAAAAATAGGTGGAAACCTGAAGTCCTATAAGAAAAGGAGTGGAAAACTTTGGGATTTTAATGGAGCATACTTAGTCCCCACCCCTCAGGACTTTGAATGGGCCAGACTCTGCTTCTGTCCCAACAAAGCTGCCAGCCTTCTCTAACCTTTGGTGGCCTCCTTCACCTGGTACTACTTTTTCATCTGAGGAGGCCTCCTCTAGGTAAGGCTTCATAATAGACTATTTCAAGGTATTCCCCATTGCTTAAGTATGTAGGGACTTTTATTCCAGAGCAGGTACTTCTCGTTTCACTCAAATACATTTTTTAAAAAAGAAAGAAACCATGCACAATCTAGTGGCTAGTCCACAAATAGGACACTGATGACCAACCCTCAAATTAAAAAACCAGACTGAATGTAATAAAGGTCATACAACTAAAGACCTACTTCTGCTCATTAGCATATGGAGAGGAAGAGGACTAATTAATAAGAGAGCACTTCTAGATACTGATTGAGAACTATGCTGTATCTGGGTTCTGTTAGTCTATGTCAACCCATTTACCACAGTAGGCCACATAATCCAACCCACACAACTCTGTTGAACTTCAGTTGGCTTTTGTAAATTACTGTGAATGTTTATTTAGATTTTATGTCACTATATAATTCTTGTCTCATTGTGTCTGATGATATTAGTTTAGATTATTGATGTTATATTCAACTAATATTAGGTTTAATTCGATGTTAGGTTTTTAAGGCTGTATTCATATGTGGGGTCTTGTTGGGATTTTATGTCAATATTTATCTGTTTTTTGAAGGCATTGAATGTATGATGTTGTTTGTTGGAATCCACCCTGAGTCCCTTCGGGGAGATAAAGTTTTATTATTTTATTATTTTATTTGAGATTTTATGACTGTTTTTAATCATGTTGAAGTTTTACTGCTCGGTTTAATGTTTTATCTGATTTGTGCTGTCGTGTCTGGGCATGGCCCCATGTAAGCCGCCCCGAGTCCCTCCGGGGAGATGGGGCGGGATATAAGAATAAAATTATTATTATTATTATTATTATTATTATTATTATTATTATTATTATTATTGAGATTAAAACCCGATTGGAGTTTCACTGCAGCAAGTGTCTACCTCCCATCTTCCCTTGAACAAAAACACCTGACCCCAAGAGAATTCCAACTTATTTCAGTATTGCTCATTCCAGACTGTCATATTTTGGAAGGCAGACCTAGGGAACTCCCCCGCAAAGCAAGCCACAACACTCAGAAATGGAGATCCAACCCTCATGTCCACCCCAAGGGCAAGTTACTTCCCAACTCCTGGCCCCAGAATCCAAAGATGGTATCCTAGAGTCCAACCCTTTACTCAAATGGTGCCAAAATGTACACCATTTTCTATTTTCTCCTCCAAAACCTGCCAGTGAAGCCAATGTAAAGACACTACTATTCTCCCAAAGACAGTATGGAGTAGGCAATACTTCCTCTCTAAAAGTGGGAAAATTCCTACCTAGCTTCTATAGGCAATTAGATCATACTTCACTGAGGTGGGTAAAAAGAGAAGAAAAAGGGTCAGAGGAGGGCAGCCAGGGCGTTTAAAACCTCTGGTCCTGCCGTCTCCATGTGACCTCCCTCAGCAAGCACACACACCAAGCAGTTTAATCTTAATTTCTCTCTAGGAAGATAACAAAGGGACACCCTCACCTGCAGCAGCCATGGCTGTAGAGTATTGGATGTGAATTATTGTTATTGCATCATCCCAAAACAAGATATTTCCAAAGGACAAAAGGCACAGGAATTGGAAGACAAAAACATTTTCCCAGAATTTTCATGAGGCTCTAATTTGAAGGGAAATATTGTATGACACTACCATTGTTCTAATTTCAACCCCATGCTTTCTCCTTCATGAGTAATTCCAGTGTTTTCTTGCATAGCTTGAATTTCTTGATATTACTATATCAGAACCAAATTGTGACTACTCAGATCTCTAGATGCGCCATTTGCCACAGTAGGGGCAGTGGCACTGGCAAGGAAGGAGTTCCCTCTCTAGGCCTAGCACACACACACACACACACACACACACACACACACCACAATACAGAAAAAACCACATTTCTGTACTAGCTTTCATATAAATGTGTGTATCTATGTCAATAGGCCAATGAATGTCTGGGTTTTCATCGGAACTTTACATGATCATATCCCTAAAATACTTTCAGCACCTTGGATAGTTGCTTTAAAATTTAGATGGGAATCTGGAATAGATCCATTGCCCCAAGCACATGTTTCCTTGAAAAAGTAAAACTATTGCAATCTAGTTGTACAAAAAAAAGTAACATTTTCATTTTCTGTAAACACATAACATCAAAAAAAAGTTGTGTTCCAGTTTGGGTGCAAGATTTACACAACCACATCAATGACTATTTGGAAAACATTGGATTTCACTCTCTGGAGTTTTTAAAGCAGATAAATAGTATTAATATTAGTGCAAAGATCCCATGTAAAGGCCTCCCTATACCATTGTCAGCAAGGTTGTGCCAAGTGTTATTTTTATTGCATAAATTAAAAAGCATTATAATTATATAAATAGCAATTGCAACTCAGAATCGTTAAAATTTTGCCTGTGTTTTTTTCTTTTAATTTTACCCTGTATATTTTCTTCTAGCAATACATTGCAGTGGAGATGTGTTACTCTGAAAGGTCTAGCTCAGAAAAAAAAAAACCACTGTTAAAATGGCCATCATTTAAAAATTTGGAGTAGAATTAAGAGAATAAAACTTTATATCCTGACTATAAACATTTGCACTGGCATTTTTGGGGGATAGATTTATACGCATAGCACTGTATACTTCATGCTAGACTAACTGCTGCTCCTTGCCCTAAGCATTTATGTGCCAGTTTAGGAAGACTTATGAGCAAGTTGTCAGAGCTACACATCAGTACAACCCAGTAATGGATGGCTGCCTAATTAATGCCTTCTCAAATTATAAGTGCACTAGACTTGTGTAGGCTTATAAATTTGGGTAAAGTGTTAATTGTCATGGAGCCAAATCCCAGGGCTGGATTTCCAAGCCCTGAATCTGGCTTCATAACATAAAACAACCCTGCAAGCACCTGGCGGGAGAAGATAAAATGAGCCTGGGAACTCAGGGTTGAAAGTATAAACAATTATAATTGATGTAGTGTGTGGGAATGGTAGTAATGTGATCCGGAGGGTGGGGTTTGATGATGATATTTGCGTGTGCTATTACGTTGCATCAGAAGTGATAAAATTGAATGTATGTAAACATTAGGTCATTCTCGACTTTTCCAAAGTCATGTATTCTTCAATAAAGATTGGATTTGAGAGCAGCTATCTTTGATCTGCGTTCAGACTGGTCCTTTGAAGTGAGCTTGACATTTAAGTCGAGAATCCCGTTCTCACCCTCCTGCGGAATTCGCAGTGAAGTGATAATGAGTGGAGAAGGAGATCAAAGCCCAAATGGAGCAGGGAGGCCTTTGCAAGGGGCCCGGCCGTTGGGAGAAGAGACGCTGCAAGCCATAGCTTCCTCTACGGGGTACCCCAGGCCGGACGGCGTGACCCAGAGGATTCCCAGGGGAGGAAGAGGCGTCTCTGCGGCTGCGGAAACCAGTTGGGGATCTGGAGGAAGCATGCCGGAGACCGTGGCCCTGCGGTTATCCATCCTGGAAACAAATTTATCCAGGCTGTCGGAAACCGTAGGGAGGTTGGTGCCACTATTGGAAGAGAATCTCCAAAAGGAGCCCATCCGATATGGCGCCGAGAGAGAGCCAAGTAAAGAAGGAGATTGGAGCCAGAGGGGCCAGCGAGCATCAACGCAGAGTCCCGTGGCCGCGAGGGGCGAGGGAGATGAGGAATATTGGCAGGAGCTGGAGTTCCGAGACAGAATGGCACGCGAAGTAGAGCGCCAGCGAGCTCTGGGAACTCTGAGGCCGCCATCTCCAACAGAGCTCCCAACCCCCCGAATGGGCGTCGGGGTTGAAAGACCACTGGGGCCAGGGATCGGGTCCAGTGGATTAGCAGACGAAGGCGGAGAGGAGCAGGAGATCCAGGAAGAGGAGGAGAATGTGCTGTACGACGAAGGAAGACGAGATGCGGGGGCTACAGCGAGGCCCGTATGCGGATGGGTGGAAGGGCCGACAGCGGCGGCAGAATTTCGGGAGCCGCGCAGAATGACTACCGGAGTGGGGCGCAGCGTGTTCAGAGGGGCCGTCCAAGGAAACCCGATGCAACCCTTCCCCCTGCCTCCCAGACAGCACCAACGGGCCGCAGAATGGATGCCAAGGAGGGAAGATCTCAAACTAGAATACGGAGGGGAATCAGCTGAATTGAACTTTTTTCTAATTAGCATCAGAGGATACATGGAAGACAATGCACACACATTCCCCTCCGAAGCAAGCAGGGTTCGAGCCATCGGCAACACACTAAGGAGAGGAGCTGCAAGCTGGTATGTGCAACTACATGCCAGACGCGACCCATGCCTGAGGTCAGTGCCCCGCTTCCTCGCCGCACTGGAAAACCGGTTCAGAGACCGGCTAGAGCAATTGAGGGCTCGAGACCAGCTTAAAGGAATAAAGCAGAGGGACAAAACGGTGCCCGAGTACGCAGAGGAATTCCTCCACCTCGCGGAAAGGGTACCAGAGTGGTCTGAAGTGACCAAAGTGGAAATATTTAAAGAGCGACTACGCCCCGAGGTTTTCAGCTGGGCAGCGCACAGAGATGACCCCGAAACGCTCCAGGGATGGATTCAACTAGCGGGGCGCGTTGAGTCCACCCTAGCCCAAGTGAAGCGCTTCAGGAGCAGCGGCGGCCAGCAAAGACCGGTGGCGAGAGGCCGAGGAGAAACGAGGAAGCAGGAAAGGTCCGGAGGGAGGCCGGGGATTCCCTCCAGAGGAGACGACAACAAACCTAAACCGGGATGCTTTGTGTGTGGGAAGACGGGCCATCGAGCAGCAGAATGTTGGGCACGGAAGGGGGAGCCGCCAAAACCCTCAAAACCCAAGCCAGCAACCGGGAGGCGTGCGGAGGAGGAGGTGCAAGCCCCAGAATCTCCGGAAAGATTGGTGAGTCGGGACAAACGCATGATAGTAGTGCCAATCTGCATCTCGGGGCTAGAGAATCGGGCCACCTGCAAGGCATTTGTGGATTGTGGTTGTTCTAGGAACATTATAACTCCGGAACTAGCAGGAGCGCTGAAATGCCAGCAGATGGTGCTTGACTCCCCAATTGCATTTTCGCAGCTAGATGGATCAGTTGCTGCTGGGGAAGTATCTACAAAGGAAATACGGGAGGTCCCATGTAAAATAGGCAAATGGGAAGGAAGAATATCCTTTGTGATAGCCCCTATTGCCACATACCACGTAATATTAGGGATACCATGGCTCGAACAGGCAAATCCTGACGTAGATTGGAGAGGAAAGAGCCTAGCATTTAAAGAACAGCAGACGCAATGGGAGATAAGCAAAATTGCAGAAGAGGAAGGCGAGGGAGATGAATCAGGTGAAATAGACCCACAGCTATTGCCACCTGAATACAGAGACTTTGTGGATGTTTTCAATCAGAAAGAGGCAAGTAAATTACCTCCCAAAAGGAATATAGAAGTAGAAATTGAAATAACCCCAGGAGCAAACTTACCAAAACCAAAAGTATATCCCATGTCTGTGCAGGAGAAGGAGGAATTGAGGAAGTATATTGATAAAAACCTGGCGCGAGGCTTCATTAAACCATCCAATTCTCCTCTCGGGGCCCCAGTGTTATTTAGGAGAAAGAAAGACAACTCCCTAAGATTGTGCATTGATTATCGTAATTTAAATGCAATTACTAAGGACAATAAATACCCTATGCCCTTAGTAAAGGATTTAATTACCGTATTGAAGAAAGGGAGCATATTTACTAAACTGGATTTAATTGAAGCATATCATAAATTAAGAATCAAACCGGAGGATACTTGGAAAACTGCATTTTCCTGCGCATTCGGCCATTTTGAATATAAAATTTTGCCTTTCGGACTAAAAAACGGAGGCGGTTGCTTTATGCAGCTTATAAATGAAATATTACACCCCTTGTTGTACAGAGGGGTATTTATATTTCTTGATGATATCTTGATTGTGAGTGAAGATAAGGAAAAGCACGTGAAATTGGTCCGGGAAGTGTTGCAGAGACTAAGAGAAGCAAAGCTGTACGCAAAACTGTCCAAATGTGAATTTAATAAAACTCAAATTGACTTTCTGGGGTATCGGATATCTCCAGAAGGATTAGCTATGGACCCAGCTAAAGTATCAGATGTAAAAGAATGGGGAGTACCTCAAACAAGGAGGCAATTGCAATCATTTCTGGGGTTTGCAAATTTTTATAGATCCTTCATAAAAGGCTTCGCGCAAATAACCGCACCCCTTACTGAACTTTTAAAAACAAAAGGGAAAGGGGAGACAGCAAAAGTAAAAGCTCCTGGCGCCAAACTGAGTTGGACGCCAGAATGCCAAAAGGCATTTGAAACCCTAAAAGAATGCTTCACAGAAGGACCCATCCTAAAACATCCAGATATCAGAAGCCCTTTCATAATCCATTGCGATGCCTCAGACTGTGCGTACGGGGCAGTACTATTGCAAAAAGATCAAAATGGGAACTTAAAACCCTGTGGATATTTGTCCCGGAAGTTCAGCGAAACTGAAAAATGTTGGCCAATATGGGAAAAAGAGGCATTAGCCATATTAAAAGCCTTAGAATGCTGGCGACACTTCCTCGAAGGAAGCGGTATCCCATTTGAAATTTGGTCTGACCATAAGAATCTCCAGTATTTAAAATCTCCTCGAAAATTGTCCCCCAAACAAATTAGATGGGCGCAATACTTCAGCAGGTTCGATTTCCAATTAAAATTTTTTCAAGGGAAGCAGAATGTCTTGGCAGATGCTCTGTCACGCATGCCTCAACACGAAGGCATAACCACAGCAAAAGAGGGGACAATATTCTCTGATAAACAATGGGGCTTAGCTGTCAGGACAAGAGCGCAAACCCAAAAGGAGAACACGGCTATTGTTGAACTCGACGGGGAAGATAATTGGGGAAACGAACTGAAACAGTCTTATGAAGGAGATCAGTGGATCGCATCCAACGCAGAAAAGGGGGAGCAGAAGGGGGGATTTTGGTTTGTTAACAAGAAACTGTATATCCCAGCAATATTAAGGATTAAGATTTTGCATCGTTTTCACAATAACCAGAGCGCTGGTCATACAGGAATTACATTCAGCAACAAATAAAACCCCCTTTGAAGTGGTTTACGGGTATGAAATACAGCCTTTGCCCCAGTTACCAAGATGGACAGAGAATGAGGAAACAGAGGCAGGGAAATGGAAAACACAAATGCTAGAATGCTGGAGTCAAGTGACTGCATCCTTAAAGGAAGCACACAAAAAGTATAAAGCGTTCGCAGACAGAAAGAGGGTGGAAGGTGATAAATTGGATAAAGGAGATCTAGTGTGGTTAAGTACCCAAAACATCAAATTGGGGCTACCTTCGAGAAAATTGGGCCCCAAATATATTGGACCATTCAGAATACAGGGTGTTATCAATGAAGTAACTTTTCAGTTGGCATTGCCAAAAAGTTTAGGGAAAATACACCCAGTATTCCATCGCAGCTTACTGAAAAAGTATATGGGTACTTTGGACAAAATGGACACATAGAGTTGTTGTTTGATTTGTTTCAGGACTATGATGAAAAAAGAACCGAAGAGGAGGATGAAGAAAACGAGGGCGCCATGTCATGGAGCCAAATCCCAGGGCTGGATTTCCAAGCCCTGAATCTGGCTTCATAACATAAAACAACCCTGCAAGCACCTGGCGGGAGAAGATAAAATGAGCCTGGGAACTCAGGGTTGAAAGTATAAACAATTATAATTGATGTAGTGTGTGGGAATGGTAGTAATGTGATCCGGAGGGTGGGGTTTGATGATGATATTTGCGTGTGCTATTACGTTGCATCAGAAGTGATAAAATTGAATGTATGTAAACATTAGGTCATTCTCGACTTTTCCAAAGTCATGTATTCTTCAATAAAGATTGGATTTGAGAGCAGCTATCTTTGATCTGCGTTCAGACTGGTCCTTTGAAGTGAGCTTGACAGTTAACTATATATCTAAAATAAATTGATAGCTAGGATATTTATTTAAATATATAAGAAGTAAGATGAAGTTGAGCCCCGGTGGCAAAGTGTGTTAAAGCAGTGAGCTGCTGAACTTGCAGACCGAAAGGTTGCAGGTTCAAATCCCGGGAGTGGAGAGAGCGCCCGCTGTTAGCTCCAGCTTCTGCCAACCTAGCAGTTCGAAAACATGCCAATGTGGGTAGATCAATAGGTACCGCTCCAGCAGGAAGGTAACGGCACTCCATGCAGTCATGCCGGCCACATGACCTTGGAGGTGTCTAGGGACAATGCCGGCTCTTCAGCTTAGAAATGGAGATGAGCACCAACCCCCAGGAAGAGGAGGGGTTGCCAGCGAGAGCAGTGGCAACCCGAAGCCCCATGTTGTCCACCATTCTTCTCCTCCATGTCCTCAGCTCTCTGCCTCACCCCCAAACAGTGGTCCCAGTTACAGTGGGGAGGGGGGGGAGAGAGCAAGGAGGAGGAGACCCTCCCAAAAGACAACCAACCAGCCTGTTTAAAAACCTCCAGAGAAAGAAACTCCAGAAACCCCAAAGGGCATCCATCCCAACCCCCTGACAGATGGCCATCCAGCTTATGTTTAAAAACCTCCAGAGAGTTTAATCACTACAGAAGTAGAATGATAGTGTTGTTCAAGTGTAGTACTGTTATGGCTTATAATTTGCGTAATTTGTTGATTGAATTGCAGTAATTACCACTAAAATGGAAAAATGTCTAATAAAGAAAATAAAATCTGTTGCCCATGTTTGTGATGAACCATACAGTGTAGGCATAGAAGAAGCTGCAGAAGAATCAAGAGGAGTACATAAGAAGCAAAGATAATCAGCACTGAAGCAATGATTCTCTGACATAATCTTCAAATCACAAAATATGGAATTTTTTATATTGGTTTGTTCCTGGGTTGTACATGTTGGTTTCTGATTGGTTGTATCCTAAAAATTGACTAGAGGGTGAAAACTTTATCCTGGCAAGAGAAACGTCATCCTCCACACATTTAATGAAGATTGTGACACAGAAACCAAGGTTTTGACATGTAATCAACTGTGCCAGAAACTTCATTAAATGTGTGGATGGCAAAGTTTCTCTTGTCAGGACAAAGTGGTCACCCTGAAGTCAACGTTGTACATCTTTTCACAATAACAGCAATCAGGAACAGACATGTATAACTCAGGAACAGCACCCTGTAGTTCCCAGGCACAAGTACACGGCCAAGCCTGTCTGCACAGATGGCCATGCAGCCTCTATAACTCAGGAATGGAATTTACACAATGATTCACATATTTTAAAAAAGCCACTGAAATTTCTAGAGGATGTCTTGCTGCGGCTATCTTGGGGGCTTCAAAATCCCAGGACAAAGCAGCAAGTGTGGACGATGGAGGCAGAAAGCCCAGGACCAACAGATCTGTATGTGGACCTCTTCTCAGGTTCCAGTTTTTGTTTTTGTTTTGCCCCTGACTAAAACCTGTGATTTGGTGCTGTCTGGAAGCACCCTTACATGAAAAGTTTGCAAAGCTCTGGTTGAATATTGTAGATAAAGTTGTGTTAGTAGTTGTGGTTTAGTTTTAGTTTTATAATGAAAACCTTTCTTGTTTCTGGTTTTTCATGGTAATGGTTTTTGCTTCTTTTTTCTTGCATTCTTTATTTTTTGTGTTTTCTTGTTTTGTAAATCAGTATTTTTGTTAAAAATATTTTTAAAGGACTCATAGCTTTCATGAGTGTGTTTTTGTTGGACGTCTATGATCTGGTCACACTATAAGCCCACTTCAAAATGTGTATACACTTTGAACTTAAGCCTAAATTCTAGCCTTCTGCAGATGTTTGCTAATGCACTATAGGTGTAGAGAGCTTGGCTTAGTTTTCCCCAATTTCATGCCTAAATAAGCCTGAACAAGAGTCTCTTGGCTTCTGAGAGTTTCTTTGCATGCCAGTAAAGAAGAGAGAATGTTTCCTGTGGGGTACAAAGTGATGAAGATACCATGCCAACATGCAGGGAGTTATACTATATGCAGTGGCAAATTGTTTTTCAGGATGAATCTTCAACTGATTTCCAGAAAGATCCTCCACAGCATATTAAAGAGGAAAAGATCTCCCACCATTTAGATAGAGACACTCAATATCTATCAGGTCCATGATTAGTTAAAATTTTCTTCAGGTAGAGAGACTCTCCTGGAACTTGAAAGGCTACAGCATCTCTGCAGACTGTGACTTTCTGCTTCTGTTTCTCTCTTTCTGAAGCCTAATTGAATTCAGCACAAAGCAGGTTGCAACCTTTCTTCCTGAAGCTGATGGGAAATGTATTACACCATTGTCCTTCTTTTGAGATCAAGGCACCTTCCTTTTAGCTCTTGTGACTGAAGAGCAAGTAACAAGAGGGAAATGAATGATGTTCCCAGAAACCGAGCCTGAGTAATGAATTCTATTGTTATAGTTCAAAGCTATCCTTGCAAAGCATAGGCGGATTGTGATGGAAGTGAGCAGGACTTTTGTGGACAACAAAAGGCTGTCTTGTGGCTGCAATCACAACACAAGACATGAAATGTCATGCTGATTTCAACAGCTTCCATGGAATCCAAAATACCCCAGGATCACAATTTTTATATGACATTTACATAGTAAAATCTCTGCATATTGGGCCCATGGCCAGATTATTTGTGGGTAAACCCCTGTTGGTCTAGTCCAGTGGTTCCCAATTTTTTTTTATCATGGCCCACTTCATGAGGGCTTACTTTGACCAGGGCCATTTTTGACCGGGGCCCACTTGACCAGGGACCACTCTCCAACATTAGTAACAAATGGTTACGAATCAGTTTTTTTTCCAGCTTTAGATTCGGTTTGGTAATTTGAGGTGTTGGTTCAGGATATTGCATTGCGCTAGTTCCTAATACAGCTCTAATTTTTGATTCAGCACATAAGCCATCCAGTTGTCACCATCTGCTCACACAGAGAAAAGCATATTTAATAATCTAGAGCTGATGTGGTCTATCCAATGTAGTAGTCAGCTCTGTGGAAAGGAGCAGAAACAAAATTAATAAAATAATAAATAAATAAAGAGGAAGGAAGTTTGTGGCCTGGATTTTTATTCTCTTGGCCCATTGCTGGGCTGCGGCCCACAGGTTGAGAACCACTAGTCTAGTCAAAAGCATTACTTCATAAAGGGCATTTTCCCGAATAGCTGAGATGGTGGTAAAATATCTTGAGATCTGCAAGATGGAAATTAGTCAGAGAAGACAATGATAGGTTTGATTTAGTCTCAGTTTTGTTTTCTGATTTTTGACGGATTCAGTTTGCATCTGATATGTGCCAAATCTTTGTAAGGCTTTAAAGATACCACAAAGCATAAGCCCTTGATCTCCATTCATTGCTTCTTAGTAACAGTGCCTGGAAGTATTACTTTTTTGGGACTGCAGTTACCAGAATCTCATGGTTATCATGACCAAGGTATGATGTGGATTCTGTAAGCTGCAGTATTATAAAATAAGAAAAGTAATGAGGGCTTTTAGGAGATGCTGTCCAATGAAGGAAGTTTGCAAGTTCCTGTTCTGTAATCATTCTTTTGAAAGTTGCACAAAATATAAGAGGACCAGATCTCATTTGTTGTCTAGTAATTTCAGTGCTGCAAGATGAGATCTAGCTTAATTCATAATCATATCATTCCCTATGTGGATCCTGGTGGCCATTGGAACTGCATTCCTCCCAACTTTCTTCTGTTTATTCTCCCGATTAAATTTAAATTATTTTGGAACTGAGCATTGCCTGCAACACAAGGCATATTTGTTGAGGCTGTTTCACTTCAGTGTGAAGTTTTCACTGCCAGTAAACTTCCCTTTAAGGCAGTTAGAGATTGCAGAAAATTTCTGAAAAATGCAAATGCATGAGAGTAGACATGAGCAGACAAAGTGGGTGAGCTTAAGGAAGATCCTGACTAGAGACAGAATAATGTGGATTCATTTAAACAGCAATGCTGAGCTGCGTCTGTCAACAAAATACCATAGTTACATAGAAATATACATGAGAATTCCAGAGAAAATGAAATGGGGATGTCAGGGATTAATATTATGTATGCATCTAAAAGAGTAGCGGGGGGTGGGGGGTGGGGGGGAGGCTAATGAAGAGAAAGGGGGCCCCCTTTGAATATTTTATTTTTTAAAGTAATCCTGTTATTCAGAGTTCCATGCTGAAGACATGCAATAGCTTCACCAAAGGATTTTTGGTAGCATTAGGAACCTAATAGGGTCATTGTGTGTGAAACTGACAACCAGCCAGGGATACCAAGAGCAGATGATCTTAACAGACTAAAACGATCTTAACAGACTAGAGAGATGGGCCGAAACTAACAAAATGAAGTTAAACAGGGACAAATGCAAGATCCTTCACTTCGGCAGAAAAAATGGAATGCAAAGATACAGAATGGGGGACACCTGGCTCGACAGCAGTACGTGTGAAAAATATATTGCAGTCCTTGTGGACAACAAGTTAAACATGAGCCAGCAATGTGAAGCAGCTGCTAAAAAAGCCAACGGGATTCTGGCCTGCATCAATAGGGGTATAGCGTCTAGATCCAGGGAAGTCATGCTCCCCCTCTATTCTGTCTTGGTCAGACCACACCTGGAATACTGTGTCCAATTCTGGGTACCGCAATTGAAGGGAGATGTTGACAAGCTGGAAAGCGTCCAGAGGAGGGCAACTAAAATGATCAAGGGTCTGGAGAACAAGCCCTATGAGGAGAGGCTTAAAGAACTGGGCATGTTTAGCCTGCAGAAGAGAAGGCTGAGAGGAGACATGATAGCCATGTACAAATATGTGAGGGGAAGTCATAGGGAGGAGGGAGCAAGCTTGTTTTCTGCTACCCTGGAGACTAGGACGAGGAACAATGGCTTCAAACTACAGGAAAGGAGATTCCACCTGAACATCAGGAAGAATTTCCTCACTGTGAGGGCTGTTCGGCAGTGGAACTCTCTCCCCCGGACTGTGGTGGAGGCTCCTTCTTTGGAGGCTTTTAAGCAAAGGCTGGATGGCCATCTGTCGGGGGTGCTTTGAATGCAATTTCCTGCTTCTTGGCAGGGGGTTGGATTGGATGGCCCATGAGGTCTCTTCCAATTCTACTATTCTATGATTCTATGATTCTAGACACAGAAGGTTGAGTAAAATAAGGGCTGTTTTATTTGACATATATCCTATTTAAGGTGATTAAACCTGAAAGGAGAAAGAGGGGATAACCGGATATGGGTTTTTCTGGGACCCAATCTCTTTTCTAGACTATTTATTCAGCCTTCCCTTGGATGGAAGCACTCAAAGCCAGAGGTCAATTCAATATCTGGATTGCTCTCCAGCAGTTCAGTTCATGGAAAATAAAGGGCAGGCACTCCCAGCCATGCCCAGGGACGTTATAAATGAATAAAGTCCCCAGGTCAGCCACAAAATTCAATTCCTTATTCAGCCCTAATCACATTGCCTGAAGAATACGTTCATCAAGAGAACTTTTAAATTCTCCATAAATAGGTAGAGGACATCACAGGTCTATGGGATTCGGAACTGAACAGGCATAGAATCATAAAATCATAGAATTGGAAGAGACCTCATGGGCCATCCAGTCCAATCCCCTGCCAAGAAGCAGGAAAATCGCATTCAAAGCACCCCCAACATATAGCCATCCAGCCTCTGCTTAAAAGTCCACAATAGTGGCTGTGTTGAATCCCAGAAATGCTATTCAAAGCATTAAAGTTTACTATAGGGAACTTGTGATGCTGTACAACTTGTTGCAAGCTCGATATCTTAGAAAACAAAACAAGTGTTGTACCAGGACCCTTTGTTTTCTCATGCACTAGGGTCACCCTAGTTCTTCAATCAATGAAACAAATTCTTGCATAAGAGAGGTACATTGCCCTGTCCTTGCTTGACTGATAAAAATCTTCAAGCTAATGAAAAACATCTCTCTGCCCTAACATCAGCTTTAAGAACCCACCCAAGAAATGTACTAAACCTTTCAAAGACAGAAGGCAACCTGCAGAGCCATGTGAGGGGGAAGGCCAGGTTTTAAAGTAGCCTCAGACTCCTCTCCCATCATATGCTGTGTCCTAAATTTCTGTGCCACATCTAA
This sequence comes from Anolis carolinensis, assembly GCF_035594765.1. NCBI lineage: Eukaryota > Metazoa > Chordata > Lepidosauria > Squamata > Anolidae > Anolis > Anolis carolinensis. The sequence goes on from NC_085843.1 coordinate 227,443,873, forward strand.
CAACCCTGGCCTAGAATCATAGAGTTGGAAGAGACCACATGGACATCCAGTCCAACCTCCTGCCATGCAGGAAAAGCACAAAATACCACCAATAGATGGCCATCCAGGCCTCTGTTTAAAAGCCTCCAAAGAAGAAGCTTTCATCACACTCTTAGACAGAGAGTTCCACTGTTGAACATCTCTTATGGACAGAAAGTTCTTCCTAATATTCAGATGGAATTTCCTTTCCAGTAATTTGAACCCATTCCTCTGAGTCCTAGTCTCCAGGGCATCAGAAAACAAGCATGCTCCCTTTTGCTTATGACATCTTTTCAAACAGAATGACTATCATGTCTCCTCTCAACTTTCTCAACCATGGAGGCCTTAAAAAGATACTCTTCCCTCTAGCACTGTTCGACATGCAGGTTAAGGTATATAATGTACAGAAACATGTATATCGCCTTATTAGAGGGAAAGTGGAATGTGACTGTAAGAAATAAATTCAATTGGACAAGCTGAATGCTTGCATGCCTACAGCAATCTCAGTGCCGTAGGAACTGGGAAAAGCTCTGCTGGAGTCATAATTGGTAATAATTCATTTTACACATCTAAAAATTCTTTACCTATGAATATATCTGTAAACCAACCAATGATTATGAAGAAAACAAATTCCTCTTCTTCCTCCTGAGGGAAGATGATATGCATGGTTTTAATATTTAAGTTGGTTGCTATGTTCTGAACTAATTGAAGTTTCTGGACTTCTGATGTAGCCCAATTTACAGCATGTTGCAAAGTTCATCCTTGAGGTTAATAGCCCATACACTAACATCTTTAGATTATCCAACCTGAGGAAGGGAAAGAGATGGTGAAACAGCTAAAGCTGATAATAGGCACTCCTGACTGCTTATTCTCACATCTACCTGTGCTTTGATATGAAGCAATGGCTCTAGAAGCACCACCAGGTTCTAAACACAGTCTCCACAGAGCAATGTAATCCTATCCAGGTCTGGTTGGTATTCCTCCAAATCCAGGTTTGGTTCCCTGACAGCAAACATTCTCATTTTATCAGGCATCAGCTTCAACTTGTTTTTCCTCATCCATCCCATTACTCCATCCAGGCATTCATTCAGAGAATATATATGATCCTTAACTGAGGCTGATGGTGAAGGCAGATCTGTTTGAAAGGTGTTTTCTTATTAGTTAAGAAGAGTGAGAATACTCCAGCATGAAAGAGAAACATGAGTGTGTTTATTCTCTGATGGAGCCCAGAGTTCTATGAATAATGGTACCAGCATGATCTGTGATCATCTGTGGCATTCAGTATGTTGATTTGTTGAAAGCCAGGTCCATTTTGACTTATTTAGCTTGAACACGTTCATAGTGGTTGTTCATTCATTGCCATACAATTGGTTGTGTAATTTTAAATATTATAAAGCTTATGTTGAATATTTTGCACATGCTGCCAACATTTCTCAAAATTGTCATGCCTGCCAAATGTTTCAAATGCTATTTCCTCATCAACGCCTCCTGTAGTGGCACAAGTTAATTCATTACCTCTCCTAAAGTTACATCAGTTAAAAGGCCTTTTGAACAACACTCTTTATTGATAGCATTACTGTCAGCTTGAAAAGAAAGACCAATGATAGACCTACAGTCTACCATAATTTTGTAGTCTATATTATGGGTGCAGCCTGATGTCTATATCTAGCTACTGCTGCGCAAAGACTCTCGGCTAACAATCTCCAGATCAACAGTAATATCTTTTCTTTCTGTACTTTGAGTAGCTGTGCAACAACTTCTCTTGTTTTGTTTCCCTATTAATAATGGCCTCTGTTTCTGCATTAGTATGGATATAATTCAATTGGTGTAGAAGATTTGCCAACCTGGAGTAATTAGCATTACCTTTGATGGTTTTAGATGTAGGGATGAGCAGCCATCCCTTTCTTATTTGTTTTCACTTCAGCAGCAATGACTGCACACACAATACTTTTTAACTCACAGAAAATCCATTGTCATTAAAGATTAAGGCTGTATTTCTGTGTACACAGAACTCAACAGGACATACTTCTGAATAGACAACATGCACAGGACTGCATGTATAGAATTAATATAAATCAGGAAAGCCTTATGTGTCCATCAGGGATAAATAAACCTCAAATTGATAAGATAGCCTACATCATGTAAAACAAAGTTATAGAAACAAAGGGGTAGCAATTATAGTTTGTTTTAAAATGTAAAGAGTAATGAGGTGAAGACTATCCTTTAGCAATATTCTTGGCAATTGATAAGGAAGGTAAGGAAAGCTGGCATATAGTAAATGATTGGAAATTATGCCCATGGCCATCTACAAAATCGGATTACATCTTCAGTGACTGATGGCTTGCTATTAGCACAGGGGAAAATAATGTGTAGTAACTGCAGAGTAAATCAAGAAAGTCTCTCCTGGTTCATGTGGAACATTTTAACATGGCTCGGGCTGTGGTGCAGGCTGGAGAGCAGCTGCAATGAATCACTGCAATGAATCACTCTGACCAGGAGGTCATGAGTTCGAGGCCCGCTCGGAGCCATATTTGTCTTGTCTTTGTTCTATGTTAAAAGGCATTGAATGTTTGCCTATATGTGTAATGTGATCCGCCCTGAGTCCCCTTCGGGGTGAGAAGGGCGAAATATAAATGCTGTAAATAAATAAATAAATAAATGATTCAAATAAAGCTGTGACCAGCTTTTCATTTTCTGTAAATATACATTGCCTCTGATATATGAAATAGTTGCATCAGAGACTCCTTTTCAAAGTACACTTTAATTTTGTCCAAAAAGAAGAGCTCACCATTGCTTATTCACCACTATACTTTTGGAGAGGTCTTCTGGTTTACCCTCAGCTAATATTTGATGTCTTCAATGTCTTTTTCAGATTGATTACAAAAGTTAAGATTTTAAACGATGAAACCTAAACCTAAAAGTGTCAATTAGTTGGAAATTCTCCTTACTAAGAGAAAGATCTGAATTATTAGTGCTGGGTCAACATACTTTGATCTGATTTAAGTACCATTTCTGTTTCCATTTCATGAACTACAGTCTAGAAATTGAAACAAGCTTTGATTGTGCTTTTCCTGCATGGCAGGGATTTGGATTAGGTGGCCCATGGTGCCTCTATCAAAGCTATGATGCTATGTTGTCATTATGATAACATGCAACTCACATAATGTTGAGACAGCAGAAAGGGATGAGCATTTACATCTCAACTGGAAGGCAGATGGAAATATATAGCCCCATGCCTAATGCGATTTTACCCTTCCACTCATTTACTTATTTTCCAGGTTATAAAGAACATATTTCATTGTCAGAACCCTGCTACTAGAGCCTGGATATAGCACTGAGTTTCAGGGACACTGACATTGTGGACTGATAAGACACCTGCATCCCGGGATCCTGAGAAGAAACGGCTGCTGGACTTGGCGGGGAAACTTCGCGGGGTTTTGTTGGGCGGGAGATGTATCTTCAAATGAGGGGGAAGGGTATATAAAGGAATGCTGGCAAATGCCTCCCATTCTTGGCTTTTTCATGTTGATGTTTCTTGCAGTAAAGTTTCTGGTGACAACACAGCAGGTCTCGTGTATTCATTCAGGAGCGGCTGTAGTGAGCCGACATTTCATCATGCACAAATTTCATATCAGGAAAACTGCAAGTTGCTTCTGGTGTGAGAGAATTGGCCATCTGCAAGGACATTGCCCAGGGGATGCTTGGATATTTTGATGTTTTTACCATCCTTGTGGGAGGCTTCTCTCATGTCTCCTCATGGAGCTGGAGCTGATAGAGGGAGCTCATCCGTGCTCTCCCCAAGTTGGATTCAACCCAGCAACATTTAGGTCAGCAACCTAACCTTCAAGTCATCAGTCATGCTGGCACAAGGGTTTAACCCACTGTACCACCGGGGGCGCCATACAAATTTGGGTGAACCAGCAAACTCCCACAGTAGTGGTGTTTCGGGCAGAGGAGTTATTTTATTCCTTGCTATTTTTTGGCAGACATAGAGTAGCATGAGACTCTAAGTCTTACATGACCAGAACTCTTGTCTGACTTTCTCCCACCCTGTACATTCCACAGATATATAAACCCCACGTGCCTAGTTTCCAACAGACCTCACAACCTCTGAGAATGCCTGCCATAGATGTGGGTGAAACATCATGAGAGAATGCTTCTAGAACATGGCCTTACAGAGTGCTGCAACAGAGAAAACATTGTTACTTGTATCCACCTTAGTTCACTTCACTGAGTGTTGGGACATACAATAGGGTCTCCTCTGAAGATCTCAAATTTCTTTTAGGCTCATATGGGAGGGGACAGTCTTTCAGATAATCTGGCCCCAGACATTTAGTGTTTGTAGGTCAACACCAGCATCTTGAATTGAGCTAGGAAGCAAAGTAGATGTCACAAGGTTTCTAAAATGCATACCTGTCTCCAGTCTGGCTAATGAATTTTTCAATAGTTGCAGCTTCTGAGCATTTTCCAAGAGCAGCTTCAGGCAGGAACTATTATGGCCAGATCTACTTTTCCCAAGAAAGGGCAGCTCTAGCACACCTGCTGAAGCTTTGCGAAAGCACTTGGCCTCTGCATCAACCTGGCTTTCTTAGAGCAGCACTAGGTCCAGAGCATCCCAAAACTATGGGCCCAATCTTTCAAAGGAAGGGCAACTCCATCCAGAATAGGCTGTGATCTCAGTCCGCAAGCTGGTTTTCTTACTGATCAGCAGAACCTCTGCTTGTATTCCCTGTATCATTTCTGGTCAAAGATAGGAAGATTTCAGCATACCCCTTCATATTCCATATTGCAAATATGAGTGAGGAGACAGATTCTAACCCATTCATGTTCCTCACAGAAAATTATTCATTCATTTCCTTTTTAAAAATTTAAAGGTATGCCCCACTCCTTTCTCTTCATGTGAAAAAGGTAAGGCAAGTGGGTGGACCCACCAACTCATTTCTGATTTAAAAGATTGTGTATGTCTGTGTCTCATGTATGAGTGAGTGGGGACTGCTTGTAAAAATAATTGGCTACAACAGACCACACTTACACAATATTGACCATTTCTCCTACCTTGTCAGCCACCTCTCCACAAAGGTCAATACTGACACTGAAATACAACACCTCCTGAACTCTGTAAGTGCAGCATTCTTTCAAATGAAGCAGAGAGTGTTTGAGGATCAGGACATCCGTAGGGATACCAAGGTGCTTGTTTATAAAGCTATTGGCCTCCCACCTCCTGTTATATGCCTGCAAAACATGGACTGTCTAGAAACATCACACTCAACTCCTGGAACAATTCCATGAAGGTTGCCTCCGAAAAATCTTGCAATTCTCTTGGTAAGACAAGCAGACAAATGTCAGTATGCTGGAAAAAGGAAAGACCACCAGCACTGAAGCGATGCTCCTACTCCATCAACTCCGCTGGACTGGCCACGTTGTCTGAATGCCCCATCACCGTCTCCCAAAAGCAGTTACTGTACTCCCAACTCAACAACGGGAAACATAATGCTGGTGGACAGGAAAAGAGATTCAAAGATGGGCTTAAAGATAACCTCAAAAACTGTGGCATAGACAACGAGAACTGGGAAGTCCTGGCCCTTGAACACTCTAACTGGAAGTCAGCTGTGACCAGCAGTGCAGTGGAATTCAAAGAGGCACGAATGGAGGGCAAAAGGGAGAAATGTGCCAAGAGGAATGCGCCTCAAGCCAACCCTGACAAGGACTGTCTTCCACCTGGAAACAGATGCCCTCACTAGAAGAACATGCAGGTCAAGAATAAGATTCCACAGTCACCTACATACCCACCACCAAAACACTACATTTGGAAGACCATCACTCTCGGACAATGAGGGATCGTCTAACTAACTTACATTGGTGTATTGTGTGTGACAGAAATGATTTTCATAATTTTTCTTCCTAAGTCACAAAATGCTTTCCCAGCAGATGGGAAATCTTATTTAGAATAAAATACCAGATAAAATTTTGCCATTTTCTCTCAGTATTCAAACATCCTGAAGCCATGACCCATCTCCCAACCCAATAATTATGAATACAATGTAAGCACATTGCACAAAACATCTGCATATTTGATCTACAGACTAAATCTCTTTGGGATATTCAACACAAAAGCTCCTGCAGAGGATTTATCATTTTCTTCCACACTATAATTATTGTGCGTGTTCCTCAGCAGGTGACTATACCCACTTACCTGAACGTAAGCCTCATTGAAGAATGTGGCGTACAGCTTTGCAGTTGTGTGTAGAAACATGTTGACAAAGTTCACTTCTCCTTTAAACTCACATTATAGTTGAAAGAGTTGACATTTTCTTTTGCTTATCACTTGATTTCCTAGAATATGCCTTTCTGAGAAGGCAGTGAGGTGACATTTAAAGATTCCAAAACTGTCACAGAGACTAAAGATATTACATTGTGCACTCTCTCTTCATAAATTTGAAGAGGCATGTATATTAAAGAAAGCTACTGACATATATACAAACCTTTAATCTACTAATGACCTCTTAAATATCCTTGTTCAACTCATGAAGGGCTGAGTGGGTTCATAATAATTTAGTTCATGGAAACAGCAACATAATTCACATTTGGTTTCTTAAGCTACCAAGTGCAAGCTCATCAAATGCAAAACCATACGAGGCTTTTCTGAATTGCTTGACTTTCCTGAATTGTATAGGTAAAAGCAAATGTATTGGTTTCCAGCTTTTATGGCACAGAAGCATGTCAAATTTGTCCAGGCTAGTTTATTATTTATTTTATTTATTTATACAGTACTTGTATCCCGCCCTTCTCACCCAACAGGGGACTCAGGGCAGCTTACAATAAAAACACATATATAAAATAATACAGAACATTCAATCAATTAAAATTAAATACATTAAACATTCAGAAAAATATACATATAAATATACAATTGGCGCATTTTGAGTCTAAAAACTGGGTCTGTCATTGAGTTTTAAAGCGTGCAGTAGTAATTGATGCTGCTGTTATTGTTCGAAGGCCTGGTCCCACAACCAGGACTTAACTTTTCTGCGGAAAGATAGGAGGGAGGGAGCCTGCCTGACATCATTTGGGAGGGCGTTCCATAGGCGGGGAGCTATTGGAATAGCACATAAAGGCCTTTGGCTCATCCAGAGACCTTTTGAAAATTGTTATCCTATCATATTGAGTGTTTCACTTTTAATGGATCAAGTATCCAAGGAAGTAATTGTTTTTTTTTTAATATTTAATGTCATTTTCTATGTCCTAACAATTATGCATGGCCTAATAATCATACAAAAGTTTAATGTGTGTAAAGTTTTCCGAAGCTTGGCAACAGAGCTGAAAATGTTATTAAGTACAAAATGACAATAGACCTGAGATAACAAATAGTGCCGTCCCTTCCACTGGCAAAAGGAATTGTTGTTGAACTATGGTACTACCCCACCAGGTACCCCTCGAAGATTTATAGTTCACCAAAGGCTCAGAAATAAATATATGATTTCCCCCTTTTTTTAAAAAGACCTTTTCAGGATATACAAATGCTAGAAGCATCAGAAGATCAAGACCGAAACAGCAGTAGCAGCTGTAAAACCCCTAAACACTTTCATATCTAACCCTATAATAAACTGTATCAACTTATGATTTTGTGTATCTTTCAACTGTGTACTGTATCTATTTTTTACATATGAAATGTATATAAAGTGCTTCTTGTAAATGTATCAAAATGTAACTTAGAAACTGCCACCCCTCTGTGATCCTGTTCAGATAATCTCCTGGGAATGGAAATGGTTGAGCAGATGACCCTGACCTTGTCCCAAGACATCAGAATCATTGTTTATATGTAAAGATAGAGGAGCTCACTTGTGAGCCAGCTTAGTCCAGAAATGCTTGTGTGATTCTCTGTCTGTCTCTGTCCCCTGTTACTCCCATGGAAGCAGAGACTTAAAATTATGGAAATTCATTAATTTTTTTTATGTGGCAGCCCAGCCCTTGATTGCTCAGGATTTGAACCTTTGTTTCTGAGTCTTGCAGCTTCGTTTCCTGAGCCCTGTATCATTGTTTGGCTCAGAACTGGACAGTTGAGCTAATCAAAAGCTCATCAACATATCACTAGCATTGTTTTCTCCTGCTTTGCAACTCCCAGGGGATGTCCCAACAGCCTATTGGTCCCTTGCTTGAAAAACCCCAGCTGTCATTCCTACCTTCCCAGCCCACCAAGGAAATCCCAACCTGGAGGCCAACCATGATGTCAGCAAAGTCTTCAGCCAATCCTGGCATGGATCCTAAAAAGGTAAAGGTTTCCCCTGACATTAAGTCCAGTCATGTCTGACTCTGGGTGTTGGTGCTCATCTCCATTTCTAAGCCGAAGAGCTGGCATTGTCTGTAGACACCTCCAAGGTCATGTGGCCAGCATGACTGCATGGAGCGCCGTTACCTTCCCGCAGGAGCGGTACCTATTGATCTACTCACATTGGCATGTTTTTGAACTGCTAGGCTGGCAGAAGCTGGAGCTAACAGCGGGCGCTCACAGAGATTTGAACCTGTGACCTTTCGGTCTGCAAGTTCAGCAGCTCAGTGCTTTAACACACTTCGCCACCGGAGCTCCCTGGCATGGATCCTAGCCAGACTCTTTTCTGGCCAAGCAGAGAAGGGAATGGAAGATTTGAATGGCTGTCAAACCACTATGTCATGCTGTCTTGGGGGTGGGGTGGGGTGTGGGGGGTTAGATAACATTATATATCTATCTATTGAACGTATTTGGTCTTACTTGAAGTGTAATTCTAGAAGAGAGCTATCAGCTGCATATCAATTTATTGCATTTCTGTCATTTATTATGACCAGGAGATTAAATAAGTGAGGTTAAAAAACTAGAGTGAAGTGCCATTTTATTTTCTGCTTTGGAGAGAAATTATATGTTAGATGGATCCTATCAGAAACAACTCTATAATTACTTACCAATAAATCAAACACCAGCAAAATGCTATTTAGACATTCATCAGTCCTTTGCCACATTGTCATGGAATGTTTTGATATTTTTTCTTTTAAAAAAATTAATTACAGCAAACTATTTCCAGTACTAGTTGATAAACATCATCCTTTTCTGTTAAAAGGAGCAGAGCAAGAAAACGAGAGACTGGGAAGATTTTTTTTAAAGTGTCCCTCTATAGCTTCTATTAACTTTACATGCCTGAATTTGTTTTTTTTTTAATTGACAGATGGGATACAGTTGTGACAACATGGGATGGGAAACATATTTTATGAAATTCTTTACTTGTCTGATAAATGTTTCAACTCTCTTCCCTGCAACCTAAGTCAGTGAACACATAATAGGCAGATATCCCTGAAGAGTTTATGGTCCAAATGCAATTATGATGCTGTATCAGGCACAGTCTAGCAGCATGATATTGAGCATATACCTTCTCTTTAAATATGCAAATAGTCATATCCTCCTACTATTAGGCAATTTATTAGGAAGTAAACTTGTCAACATGAACTGCATAGTGATTACCTTATATTTATGCCCTGTAGACAAGACCATAAAAAAGAGAGTGGGATGGGAGAAAGAAATATATTTTTCACACCAGTGGGAGAGAGAAATGCATAGAATATACAGTTTCATATACCGAAAGTATGAAACTGGAAAAGCAACCCAGCTGAACCCTAGGAAGAAACCTCTGTACATGCATATGCTAAGCAATCTTTCTAATATGTATTATTTATTTACTTTATTTTTATCATGTCTTTCTCCCAACATAAGGACTCAAGGGTGTTTACAGAGCATACAAATGGCCCACTTGCTTGCCCACTTGACATCCTTTTTCCTGGTCGCTCTCACCCTCACTTGCACCCTCCTGAGTGCCCCCCCTCTCAATTTGGGAACTCGGTTACTAAGGTTCGCCATCACTGGGCTAGAGTATGCTGTATCGTTTTAACTAAACTATTTAACTTTACTGTTTCAAATGTCTTTTTTCTTTTTTAGATTGCCATTTATTATTTTAACTTCAATTGTCTAATATTTTAATATTATAAACAGTTAAATCTTATTTTAATACTCACCTTTATATTGTTTTTAAAATTTCAAGTGGCCTTATGTCCCAATTTTATGGTGGGAGAGGGAAGATTAATAATAGAGTAGAGTCTCACTTATCCAACATAAATGGGCTGGCAGAATGTTGGATAAGTGAAAATGTTGGATAATAAGGAGGGATTAAGGTAAAGCCTATTAAACATCAAATTACGTTATGATTTTACAAATTAAGCACCAAAACATCATCTCAACAGAAAAAGCAGTGCAATACATGGTAACGTTATGTAGTAATTACTGTATTTACAAATTTAGCACCAAAACATCACAATATATTGAAAACATTGACTACAAAAAAATTGGTTACTAACAAATTGACTACAAATAAAGATAGAATTGCATAAAATGAACTTACAGTAACAACACTGTCAGAAGTTAAATCTGTAAAAGAGTTCAGTCCTTGCTGCCTTGAGAAACAGCTGTGGATCCAGGAGGGAGGCAGACTGCATTGGATAATTCAGAACGTTGGATGATGATGATGATGATGATGATGATAGACAAAATTATGATCTGTCAACTGCAAAAGGCTACCTTACGGGGATCTGCGCATATCATCCGAAAATACATCACACAGTCCTAAACACTTGGGAAGTGTTCGACTTGTGATTCTGTGATACGAAATCCAGCAAATATATCTTGTTTTCTGTGTCATACTCTGTCTTTGTGTCAATAATATAATATATAAAGGTAACAACAACAACAACAGCAGCAGCAGCAGCAGCAACAACAACAACAACTTCATTCACCCCATCTTCAGCAACAAACTATTCAATATAAATTCCAAGCCATATGTACAAGATTATTTTCACCAAAACTACATACAATCATTTAAAAATATGAATAACGCTGAATATCAATACTGTAGATGTAAAATAAGACATGAAGCTAAGAAAGGAGAGGCATTCTCCTCTTGGTGCTAATTGTTTAGAAACATTGATGTCATTTTGGTATATTATAAAAATGTTCAGTGAGATAGTAAATATTTACCTGAAAGTAAGTCACACTGAACATAATAGGACTCGTTTCTGATTGCCATGAATAGGGCTGTGCTCTAAGAGGATAGTTCTCAAAAGCATCTGGAAAGGTTTACCCTTTTTCCTTCTATTCCTTATCTGGAACTCTAGGAATCATACCAGTAGGAACAAGGAAACTAGCTACACAATTTGTAATCTTCTCCTGTAGCTATTTTGATACTGGTTTCTCATCTGACATACAGTCTCTCTGTGTGTGTTACCGGCCCTCAATTTATGAACTTCATAATCAGCAATATTATGAGAATTTATAAGATGACAAATTAGAAGAAAAATTAAATTAGAAGAGAGGATGAAGGAAGGGGGGTAAAATTGCAAGCATTATATCTATCTTCTAAATTGAAATGAATAGGAAGTTGATTATATCTAATTGATGATATTGTGAAAGCTGGCCAGATGGGAGGCATTTCTTTAATGAGAAGACAACCTAGCATCTCTGTGAAATGTTACCACGAAGACTACAGATTTACAAAATCTTTTGAGGCATTTTATCTTGTAATTAAATCCCCTAAAAGGGCCTAGTATGTGGTTTGATGGTTGTGTGTTACAGTGAACATTACAAAAATGCATATTTCTAAACCATATCAGACCAACAAACAGATATAGCTATGGAATCAGCTTACATAACTTTTCGTGAAATGCAGATTAGAAGACAATAGACCCCCACTCTTGATCTGAGCATTAGAAATGTTTTAAAAAAATAAACAGGCTTTAGATTAGGAATTTAACATACGAAAAACAAATTCTTTCTTCTAATGCTAATAAAGTACAAATATTCATTTTCATGAATAAAATCTTCATTCAGGAAGACCAATTACTGAGGAAACAACCCAGCCCTATTTTTTCATAGATCTGTCTAAGACAGTATTTCTCAATCTGGGGGTCAGGACCCCTGGGGGGGTCATGAGGGGGGTGTCAGAGGGGTCGCCAAAGACCATTAGAAAACACTACAGCTCCCAAATGTCAAGGTCTATTTTCCCCAAACTCCACCAGTGTTCACATTTGGGCATATTGAGTATTTGTGCCAAGTTTGGTCCAGATCCATCATTGTTTGAGTCCACAATACTCTCAGGATCAAGGTAAACTACAACTCCCAACGTAAAGGTCGATGCCCACCAAACACATCCAGTATTTTCTGTTGGTCATGGAAGTTCTGTGAGCCAAGTTTGGTTCAATTCCATCATTGGTGGAGTTCAGAATGCTCTTTGATTGTAGGTGAACTATAAATCCCAGCAACTACAACTTACAAATGAAAAAATCAATCACCTCCCAATCCCACCAGTATTCATATTTGGGCTTGTTGGGTATTTGTGCCAAATTTGGTCCAGTGAATGAAAATACATCCTGCATATCAGATATTTACATTACAATTCATAACAGTAGCAAAATTACAGTTACGAAGTAGCAACGAAAATAATTTTATGTTTGGGGGAGTCACCACAAGGTGAGGAAGTATATTAAGGGGTCGCGGCATTAGGAAGGTTGGGAACCACTGTCTAAGCTAATTCCATCCAACTGGACTGAGCAATGACCAATTTCATTCTGTCGAAGTTTTGCAACCTTTTTCTCTAGAAATGCGGAAGAGTTTGCTGAAAACTGAGAAGAATCTGTCAAAGTTACATCTTAGGAACCTAGCTGTGGTTACATCTTAGGAATCTAACAGTGCAGCCACATCAGCTTTCAGTGGTATATCTTTTTCAACTAGCTCATAAAGGAAGGAGGGTATTGAACTGTGCAGACAAGTGAAGCAAATGAGATGAACAAATTGTTTCGTTCTTTGCTACCTTTCCTGTCAGTTTCAGAATGGTCTGCAGTGCGTGGGTGGATTCTGCACTACTCTCATTGGATCTGGGATTTCAGCTTTTATGGGATGAATCCATGGTATATTTCTGATAAAGGCCAAAGAATGGAAGCTGTATTAATATATATGTTAAAGAGTAATTAAAAGGATTAGAAAGTTTTGATGTTATTCCTAATAATAGTGTAATTGTGTGTTACGGAAGGCCAATGACTCCTCATACCCAAGACATTATTTTTAAAAATCTTCTATAGCTAGAAGCAGATGGCTTCAATATTTTCAGTCCTATCTCGATAAGAGAGGAAGAAAAATACTGGAAAATGATTTTATACTCTGTGGATAGACCACTTTGATTCTGATGTTAAGAGGGAGACCTATGAAAAATGCAGTCAAATTTCCACTCCAAACAGATTGTTGAAATCTAATAAGTTATTCTATATGGCCATTGCTGTAAAGGGCAAGCTGACAAAATTAGTTCCATGTGAAGAATTTAAAGAGGCAAGTCAAGTATATAGCGAATGGGTTAGATCTTCCGCAACTCAGTATGACTCAACTTATTTGCACTCACCAGCCTGATTAAAACTGCTTTATTAATATATTCTGACCAAGCTCATTATATCTGTTGATCCAAACTTTTTGCATATTAAACCCTTAGTTCCCTGCTTGATGAGATGGTAAAATGCTGTCTTGTTCACGAACCAATTGAGATATATTACTTTACAACCCAGTTAGTGTTTTTTCCTGAACCAACTATGCTTTGAGAACAAACTTAGTTACAATTTCCCATATTTTCCATTTTCCTTTTGTATTTGACAATTTCATTTGCTTAGATTATAGCATAGTATTGTATGTTTTCAATTTAGCAAAATACTTCAGAGATGTTTTAAATAGCAAACTACCAATAATGAAACACAATCTATATATAAAAGGGTAAAGTTGTTTGCACCGTGACTATAACAACACAACTATACGCCCCAGAACCACCAAACTTGACAATACCACGCAAAAGCCTTGCCTCAAGGTTCATACAACAAAAAAACACAGCAGGAGCCTAAAAGGGGGCTAAAAAACTCAAAAACTGGCAACAAACCATCTGAGCGTGCGCCAAAAGTGAGCCCACGCGGACAAAACAACCCACCACCCCTCAACGGCCGCACCCTCGCGCACACCTTTTCCCACCCCGATGCCTCCACCAACTTGCCAAACAGCCCCGAACCTCCACGCGCCAGGAGAAGTGGCTGCTCCACCTAGGCGAGCCCAGGGATTCCGTTGAGGCCTAGACAGGTGGGTCTACTCACACCAAGTCGGGCCGGTGGCGGTGCAGGATGGCGCAGAAGGCAAGCCCTTTGCAAAAGGAGCTACTGAGGTCTCGGACCTCGATGCCAGGGTAGCTCTCACACTGGCAGTGGCAACAGGCCTGCAGGGTGCTGTGCGGGCCTGACATCAGTTCAAGCCTCCCAGGTGCCTCTCCTGGCTCACCCCTTGCCACCCTGGGGGAGGGGGAAGCTGACCAGAAACCAAACTGGATAGCCAAACTCTGGGCCTCCCAGCCCTCTGGATGCGCGGGGGGGGGGGAGGCCATGGGCCTCATCGCTCACCTCTTCCTGCACCTCCGCCATCACCCATCCTCCAAACCCCGAGGAGGAGCACTGCCCACACCACCCACAGATAAAGAGCCCACAAGCACACCACCGAGACACTATTCTCGCCATCGCCACACTACTCCCCAGACCCAGGTAAGCTCCTAAGTGACCCGAGGGGGGGATGCAGAAAAAGGGCCAGATGGCCACCTAAGGCCTCAGAAAACACCACGCCAAAAAGCGCCAAAAATGGCAGCTCGCACCCCTCTTCCCACACCGCCCATTGCCACCCTGGGGAGGAGGGGGAGCCAGACGGAGACCAAACTCCCCACCCAAACTGTGGGCCTTCTGCCCTTTACATGGGAAGGGGCAAAAAAGGACACACACTACTTCGCTCATACTTCCCAACACAGCATTACCCCAGCCAGGAATCAGCCAGGCTTCGAACCTACAAGGAAGGAAACCATTGGGGCCAGCTATCACCTCCAAAAAAAGGATTCCACTCGGCAGGAATCACCCATGGTTTGAAGCTACAAGGCAGGAAACAATTAGGGCCAGCTAACACCTCCCAACAAATGATTACCCCACCCAGGAAGCAGTCCGCCTTTCACATTACAAGGCCATTAAATGCTAATCAAGGTGACTAATAACAGCATTCATGCCTCCCACACCGAGACTACTCATTGTATTCCACCTCACCAAACAAGGATTCTCATATGAAAAAAATGGCCAGGCTTTGAGCCTCCAATGCTATTCACTGCTATTCCACCTGGTGAACAAAACATTCCGAAAAACCACAGCAATGTGTGGCTGGGCAAAGCTAGTGAAACTATAAAAATGTAAAAGTAAAGGTTTTCTCCTGACATTAAGTCTAGTCATGTCTGACTCTGGGGGTTGGTGCTCATCTCCATTTCTAAGCTGAAGAACCGGCATTGTCCATAGACATCTCCAAGATCTTCTTGCCAGCATGACTGCATGGAGTGCGTTTACTTTCCCACCAGAGCAGTACCCATTGATCTACTCACATTTGCATGTTTTCGAACTGTTAGATTGGCAGAGGCTGGGGCTAACAGCGGGAGCTCACCCCGCTCTCTAGATTCGAACCACTGACCTTTCAGCTAGCAAGTTCAGCAGCTCAGCAGTTTAACCTGCTGTGCCACCAGGGCTATATGAAACTATAAGAATTGTAAAATTTTGTGTCACACATCAATCCTATTATGGTTATTTAAAAATGAGTATCTCAGTTCAATAAAACCATTTCCCCTAAATGTGCATTTGCTTGTTTATTCCTGAGAAAGTCCAATCGAGTCCAGTATGTTTACTTCCAAGTAGTTATGGCTGTCTTATTTAATGGGCCAGAGCTGGTAACAAAGAAAACTGAAGCAAATGAGCTGCAAAAGTATATGAGCTTTAACAATCCATCTTCTATACAGGCTGTGTATATGTATGTGTGTTTGAAACATTATTCCTTTCGTTTGTGCAATGGGCTGATGTGTTTTCACAAGGTAATAAAAACTTCTGTCATTTCTACTCAGGGATTCTGCTATCTGCATAATATTGGAGCAGCAAGAAAAAGCGTGAAAAGCAAATCCAAAGTGATAACGGAGATGTCATTTCAGTTTTGGTTTTTCCACTTATAGATACTCTTCTGTTCTGAAGAATCTTCCACCAACAAAGTAGAGGAAGATTGTTTTCCACACTTCTTCCCTTATTGAAGTAACCAGTACTAGGAGCCCCGGGTTGTGCAATTGGTTAAACCCTTGTGCCAACAGGACTGCTGACTGACAAGTCAGTGGTTCGAATCCAGGGAGAGTGTGATGAGCTCCCTTTGTCAGCTCTAGCTCCTCATGTGGGGACATGAGAGAAGCCTTTCACAAGGATGGTAAAACATCAAAACATCCGGGCATCCCCTGGGCAACATCCTTGCAGGCAGCCAATTCTCTCTCACCAGAAGTGACTTGCAGTTTCTCAAGTCACTCCTGACATTAAAAAAAAAATACTTGTACTACCTTCCAAACCATATTAAAAGACATTTTGGAAGATTTGGAGTGGAATGAAAATGGAAGTTAAAAAAAATCATAAATCTCCTTTTTCTTCATTCAACTAAAAGAAGTCTCCAATGGATGAAAGAGTATTCCAGCAGCAGAGAGAAATCAATTGGACAAAACAGTGAAGTTTTTATTTGGAAAGTCTTGATTCTGCCACCCATATCTGGTTCAATAACATAATTTGACCCCACTCTTAGACAAGTTGTCATGCAGTGCTAATTGTCTCTAATGGAATTGAGAACAGACTTTCAACCTAACTTGCAAAGTAATTAATTCCTACATTCATCATTTCTTTTTATCTACGTTGTGTTCGTCAAAAGTTTCCTAAGTCATATTTTTCCATGTGTCCTGCATTCATGAAACTGTTCAATTATTTCAAAAATATTTCTTGTCTTGGAAAAGAATATAAGGATTTTTTAAAAAAGAAAGAACAAGAACAATAATTCCTTACCATTCTCTTACTGCTGTTCTTTATCCATTGCACGAAAAGAGCTATACAAACAAACCAAGTTCATTTAAATTGCAGTAGCAATCTACAGCTTATGCATCTTTTGCATTGTGTGTTTTCCTTAGGAAATGGCAGACAATTCTATGTATTCATTGTTTGTGGGATAAACACCATAATATATACTAACAATTCAAATACTTTTCCTATTTTTGATCTGGTTCAGAGGGGCATTAGAAATAATGTAATATAATTTTTTATAAAATGTATAAAAGATGTGTTAAAATGACATGCATTTCAAGTGAAGCACAAAATAACTCTAGGAGACATATTCATCTATTCTCTTATGAAGCAGCATCTCACACAGCTCTCTCAAACTATGCTGCAGCCATTGCCTCATGCTTGCTGCTAGAGGTGTTCACGACTCAAAAAAACTTCTTCATTTGAACATAACCTTTTAAGGTTTCACACTTCCTTATACCTTGGATGACCAGAGCATTAACCAGTGATAAAACAATGCATTATCTCCATTTTCCAGGTGTTTAGAAACTCTAGTTTCATCATCATTTTCATGACTGCATAGTGTATTCTAAGCTTTTCCATTTGAAAGTAAAATGAAAAATCTCCCACCAGTCTTTGGCTTCACCTTATGAGGGCTGGAGCTTATTAGTACAGCCTTTGCTGGTGAGAGAAGCACAGCCCTCTCCCTCCATGGGTCATTTCCACGGCAGGTTAATAATGTATTCCTATTGAGAAGTTTCTCAATAGCTGTATCTGGATGGTTGAAATCATCTATACAGAAGTTTTTTAAAAAAAAAAATCTGCCTTATTGCTATACTTTAGAAAACAAGTTAAAATCCCCATTAACTAT
The DNA here is from genome assembly GCF_035594765.1 of Anolis carolinensis. Lineage (NCBI taxonomy): Eukaryota > Metazoa > Chordata > Lepidosauria > Squamata > Anolidae > Anolis > Anolis carolinensis. The sequence continues at coordinate 227,461,727 of NC_085843.1, forward strand.
TTCACTTTCCATTCTTCCTTTACTTGTTTTAACACTACTGCTGCTCTGTGTTACATGTAGCTGCTTTTGATTCCAGCCTAATCTACCCAGCAGATGATGTGATGGAAAGGGAGGAAATAAATTATTGCCTTTTATCATCCTTTGCATCTTCACAGAATGTTTCTTTTGCTAGAAAAATCAAGTAACAAGGTAACATGGAATAAGTTCCTGGAAAATTTAGGAATAATGTTTTATCCCTGTATCTCTTAGATCAGGGGTCCCCAAACTTTTTAAACAGGGGGCCAGTTCATGGTCCCTCAGACCATTGAGGCCGGACTATAGTTTTAAAAAAAACTATGGACAAATTTCTATGCATCCTGCACATATCTTATTTTGAAGTAAAAAAAAAAAAACAGGAAGGGAACAAATGAAGCCTCAATGTTGTTAATCATCATCATCATCATCAAAATAATAGAGGATTGGAAGAGACCCCTTTGGGGAAAGAGCAGGGCTTCTCCCACTACTCCAGCCTTGCTATCCTCCTCAAGGTCTTTTGGGGAAAACAAACCCAAACCTTTTGGGGGAGAAGCAGCACTCATGATGGAGACCTGGAACCATTTATAAGACTTACATAACTCTTCCAAAAGTCATAGGTCACTGGCTGCCCCTCCCATTTTTTAATATCGCTTCATGTGTACAAATCTTATGAAATATATATGACTAACGAATTACAAATGAATTTTTGCACAGCCCTATTATGTATGCTGATGAAAAAGGAAGGAGTCCCCTCTTCTGCCTCGCAGTGAAAAATCTTACATCAGATCAGATTCCAAGAGTACTTTTAATCAACCCTGTGGCCATTTTGGCTTTTCTTTTCAACACAGAGAGACAAGAAGGAAAAGCAGTCAGAGAAGCAGCAGCAGCCACACATCCCATCCCTCAGCTCCTAATGAAAAAAAAAATATTCTCATCACATAAAAAGAATAGTCTGTCTGTTTCAGCAAGTAATGACTAATTAGGCATATTTGGACAAGTGTGTAATTTCAATCAGTAATGCTCACTGTTAAGGCAATTTCAAGGTTTGTGAAAACCATTGTGTAAAATTTTAATTCAGATATAAGGAAAAGAATATCTTGTGCATAGGAATCCATTCAATTGAAATGACATGAGCTAATGTTCTCATTGGTAATCATTCAAGAAAAGTACAAAGTGTGCTATAAAAAGCAAGAGAAAAAATAACTGACTTTCTTTGATATTAGTAGTATATATAAAAAATGAAACCTGGAATGACAATAGCTGTCAGCAGTTAGTGCAACTAATAAATCTCATCTACAGCTTGCCAGTGTGAAAGTCCTTTGGAGGGTGGATTCCAATCTCTCCTGACTAACAATATGTTTCCTGGGATGATAATACCTTAATTCCCACATACATGTGTCAATTCTTATATCCACCTGCTTGCATATTAACCACTAGAGCACTTAACTAAAACAAAATCTTATCAACACTATGGAAAGCGAAAAATTCTGTGTGGTCTCTGTAAATGGAGCAAGTCCTAGATTAAAAATCGACATTGCATATTGTGAACTTCTCTTCAAATAAATATTTTTGAACCATAACATGGCTGATGACTTTGCTTGGAGAAGTATGAGATTTGTAACCCATAAAACAACTTGTCAATTTCTGTATTTAACATGCAATTCCACCTATTCAGGAAATGAGAGGCTCCTAGATCTTACCAAGAAATACAGAAGGTAATATAAAAACTGATGAAAGAATTAGCAACAAGTATGTACTGCCTAATCTACTAAGAACTAATTTACAAAACAAATAGTGGTCATATTTTGTATATTTTGCAAAATATCCAGAAGTAATTCAGGGCATCCCGTGATTTCTTGCACTGATATCATCATAACTGAGGTGCTTGGTTATATGGACTCGATGGCCTCTTTAGATTTGTCAAACAGACTCCATTCCAAATTATATATGGGATTACCATGGACTTGATGAGATAACTACAATCTACTAATAATATCCCAGAAAACATCATCATAAGTAGTACAAGTGTTAGGCATTTTACAACCAACAGGCCTTCATTGGGGTCAAACTCCTCAACAATATTATAGTTCATGATACTACATAAGGAGGATCAGTAAGCAGAAGCCTCTAGATGTTATTTAACTGCAATTTCTTCCATCCCTACCCTGTCTAGTCAATAGCAACTTTCAGCCCTCACAGTGAGGAAGTTCTTCCTGATGTTCAGGTGGAATCTCCTTTCCTGTAGTTTGAAGCCATTGTTCAACGTCCTAGTCTGCAGGGCAGCAGAAAACAAGCTTGCTCCCTCCTCCCTATGACTTCCCCTCACATATTTATACATGGCTATCATGTCTCCTCTCAGCCTTCTCTTCTGCAGGCTAAACATGCCCAGCTCTTTAAACCTCTCCTCATAGGGCTTGTTCTCCAGACCCTTAATCATTTTAGTTGCCCTCCTCTGGACGCTTTCCAGCTTGTCAACATCTCCCTTCAACTGCGGTGCCCAAAATTGGACACAGTATTCCAGGTGTGGTCTGACCAAGGCAGAGTAGAGGGGGAGCATGACTTCCCTGGATCTAGATGCTATTCCCCTATTTATGCAGGCCAGAATCCCATTGGCTTTTTTAGCTGCCGCATCACATTGTTAGCTCATGTTTAACTTGTTGTCCACGAGGACTCCAAGGTCTTTTTCGCACATACTGCTGTCAAGCCAGACGTCCCCCATTCTGTATCTTTGCATTCTATTTTTTCTGCCGAAGTGAAGTATTTGTCCCTGTTGAACTTCATTTTGTTAGTTTCGGCCCATCTCTCTAGTCTGTCAAGATCGTTTTGAATTCTACTCCTGTCTTCTGGAGTGTTAGCTATCCCTCCCAGTTTGGTGTCATCTGCAAACTTGATGATCGTGCCTTCTAACCCTTCGTCTAAGTCGTTAATAAAGATATTAAACAGAACCGGGCCCAGGATGGAGCCCTGCGGCACTCAATTTGTCACTTCTTTCCATGATGAAGATGACGCATTGGTGAGCACCTTTTGGGTTCGTTCGCTTAGCCAATTACAGATCCATCTAACCGTAGCTTTGTCTAGCCCACATTTTACTAGTTTTCCAGAAGGTAGTGGGGGACTTTGTCGAAGGCCTTACTGAAATCCAGGTACGCTACATCCACGGCATTCCCTGTATCGACCCAACTTGTAACTCTATCGAAAAAAGAGATCAGATTAGTCTGGCATGACTTGTTTTTGGTAAATCCTTTTTGACTATTAGCAATGACCACATTTGTTTCTAAGTGTTCACAGACCACTTCCTTAATGATCTTTTCAAGCCCAGAGGAATTGGATATACACTCGGGCCCTCATAGAAAAAGGCAACAGGAGTCAAAGAGGAAGCGGGGGACAGCAGGAAAATGTCATAGGAAAGGATGACATGGACCCCAATGGTAGGAAACTCAGTGAGATGGTTCCCTACACTGCCCCACAATTTCCCCCTCTGTCCCCTGCTTTACAAAGGGCCATCTGATCAGGTCCTTGGACCCTGGAATGGACAGAAATATCAGGTCTGTCCCTGTATCTGTTCCTGCAACATTATTACAGATTTTAATCATATCAACCCCAGCATCAGTGTTCTATCCACTTGCTTATCTTCCAGTAATAATACATGCTATTAACTGATAGCAATGTCCTATTCTAGCCTAGAAACAGGCAGCTTCTACACGAATTAGTAAATAGACACAAATAAGATATCAGAAATTAAAACCCTTAAAACCAGTGGGATTTCCCACTTCTACCCCAGGACACCCCATCAATGATTTTAAGGTAGTTCTGACACAGAATAACCTCAAAGAAAGATTTCAATGGGAAATTGCTGAGCAATAATTCTCTAAGATATTGAGCTTCATCTCTTATGCCTTGAGCAAGGACAAAAGCATTAAAATCACCCTGCTTGCATTAAATCAAGTTCTCGATGTGAGTTTCTCTTTATTAACATCTAACTACTCCTTTGCAAATGTCTAATCTTAAGGTAATTATCTCTATCTGTGTTCTGCATTTCAATGTCTTCTGACATGACTGTTTACAATGCTGTCCAACAACGTATATTTGGATGTGGCTAAAATGGATTGGATCCATGAGAACTTCTGTCATCATAAAAGTTAGTCTTTAAGCTACCAGAAGGCTATTTGTTCTTTTTTGCTGTCACAGACTTAAATAACTACCCTCTGGGAATACAGCGAAACACAGAGATGCTAAAGCTTTTCACTGTGGCATAGCATTATAGTATAAACCATCTCTGTGTATAAAAGGTATGTAGCCGCAATGATAAGGTGATAACACTAAGGCATTTTTACCTCCAGAATTATGTAGAAATAATGTAAAATAATGTAAAAAAAGTGGTATACAATTGTGGAAGATGGAAATGGGAAAGAAATGTATTTGGAAACCCCACAAAGTCCTGTATATTAGAGGAAATATACTTTTAATTCGAAATAATAAATGAAACTGAAAGTATTCTTGTTAATGCCATGCCTGACTTACCAGAAAGGGAAGTTGTGGTGCAGGTGCTCCTCCGCTCGCCATGATCCTTCAGTGCTTCCTCCCTGGCAAACCTGACATGCCGTGTGACTCTTCAAGCGTGTGTAACAAGCAGAAAATCAGATTGAACTTCCAAGTCAATCTGATTGGTTACCAGGATTAGACCTGGGGAAAGCCTTCTTCCCTGGAGTCCACTTTCCAGGTATTTAAGACAGCCTGGCATCTATTCAGTTCAGTTGCCTTTGAGAGTGCCCCTCCCACCCACCCTTAGTTCTTGTGGCCATGTTTGGTCTGGCTCTATTTGATTTTTTGTGACAACTTTGGGGTGGTTGGCAAGGGCCCAGGATCCGGATCTGGTAGTTTGCCCTCAGTTGATGGTTCATCCTATTGGTCATCAGGGGATGTGGCGGCACAGGGAGCTTGGAGTTGTAACCAATACAAATTTCAAGTTCTGGCCTTTGTTATCTCCAATTGAATGCATCTGAGTTTTGTGTTTGAGAAAAGGGGGGTTGGTCACCTTGCACATGCAACCATATTCATTATAGGTTCAAAGATAAGATTTTTCTTTCTTTTGGATGAGGGATCAGTGGATATTTATGTCACTTCTATGATGTATTCTTTTTAATAGATTAAAAGTTGGAGAAATAGTGGAAGCAAATGGCATTGAATGACCAAGAAGCAGACGTATGGTTCCATGTCAAATATGCACTAGCATTTATAATAGTACTTTGTAAATATGCAAAGATATGTGGCAGAGAAATTGGAAGGTGGTCATTAATAATAATAATAATAAAACTTTATTTATACCCCGCCACCATCTCCCCATGGGGACTCGGAGCGGCTCACATGGGGCAAGGCCCAACTAGCACAATTTACAAAAAAACAACAGCATAAATACATTGAACAATAAAAAAACACAGTAAGACAATAAAACAAGAATTAATACAGCAGTAAATCAATCAACCACCAAGTACAATTCAGTCGACTTCATTGGTGGGGGGGACTTCATTATTAAGTGTTTGAAGCATTCTGCTATTAGGATTGTAAGTATATATAGAATATTTCCCAAATTTAGAAAACTTCTCAATTTTTAAAAAAATTACTCATGTTTTCTTATGATTTTCTGGAAATTCTTGAGTACAGACGTTCTTAAATATTTTACTTGGAGGAAGCCTTGAAATAATGTTCAAATTTCAGAAAATCCCTGCATTGAGATTATTATATCTACAGTTAAAAATGCTTTTCATAATTTCTCATTGAACTCTTAGAAACCTCTTGTGGATCTGTAGGGTTACAGAGAATTTTTCCTTAAGCATTTTAGTGATAGCCAGTGACTATTTTCTTCTCCAAAGCTTCAAGATCAATGTTGGGGTATTCTGGAAGATATAAAATTATGGTCAGTTTAGTTATACTTGATGCCAGATGTAACAGCAGTCAAAAATAGAGTCCTGAGAGAAAAAAAGTCTTGAAATCCAGGTGGTCACATATCTTTGGTATTAGGTTAGTGTATGCTACTTTACAGATGAGACAGAAGCAATTTCCACTACTTCCTTCTAGTCTCCACTGGAATGAAGATTGCAGTGTCACCGATGGGAAAGTACTATCACAGCCATTTAGTGATCAACTTCCAGAGATGCTGTAGGATATGAAGCTGCACACACATGACACAGAATTCCAGTCAGATGTAGTGAGCCTATTTCCAAGAAACAATTGGAAAAATTCACTGAGTTGTTCCCAGTTCTCTGTCTATAAATAAAAGAAAATGTTAAGAGGACATTTGCCTTAGCAATACATATAATGCTTTCCTATTATACCTTATTCCTTTTTTTTTACAGAATTAACTTGCCAAAATCTCTTTCAATTTGGTGATATGCCCATTCTAATCGTCAAACAATTTTTCCTTTACCACCTACTTTTTTGAGATTTTTTACTTATTTTTTCAATGTATTTTTATTGAGCATGCTCAAATTTTTTCACACAAAATGAAAATAAAAACAAAAAGAGTTTGAGAGTAGTGAAGTTCTTGTTAGTAGAATAGATCTATAAAAAAGTCTTCTATTTATTTATTTATTTATTTATTTATTTATTTATTTATTCATTTACAGTATTTATATTCCATCCTCATCCTGAAGGAAACTCAGGGCAGATCACAATGTATATATACATGAAAAACATTCAATGCTATTTTTAGACATACAAAACATATAGAACAGATAGAGATAATTCAACATTTTCCAACTTTCAGAGGCTTCTGGAGCTTCTGAAAGTTCTGCTCAATTCCTGCTATGGGGAAGCTGTAGTTTCATCCACTATAACACTGAATCCTTTTGATCATAGTATTTCATCCTTGCTCTTTGATTGCCACCGGAATTTTATGGTGTCATAAATTAAATTAACCTCCCCGCTTAAGCGGTCCCTCATTCTCTCGAGTTACAGCTGCAGCTCTTTTCGAACTGCTTAGGTGGACAGTAAGCTAGGCTATTGGCAATCAAGTGCTCAATCCGACTCAGGTTTCGAACTTGGCACCTTCTGGTCGGCAGTAATCTATTGCTGCTGGTGATTAAACAGCTGTGCTACAGCCCGGCCCTATGTTTCTAAGGGAAAGGAGGGGGGAGGAAGAGAAGCTTTGTATTTCTTATAATTATTACATCTATATCTTCATCTCAATTACTATTACACATACTGTCTAAAGTATTGAACATTCTAGATTTTTTTCCTATTGAGCTAACATTCAGAGGTGTCCTGTCTACCATTACTAGAGTGAGGTGGTTCCATACTGGATTTATAAGAACAATCTTGTAATCTTCTCCAAACAGATTCAGTGTCTTTGACAGCTCCCATAAAATCTGGTGTAGCTTCTATAAACCCAGTGTGAATTCATTGCCCTGAAACAACCAAGCCACTGACTCTCTTTACTAATATTTCCACAGAAATAGTCAATAGAAGAAATTAACATAGCATGCCAGTAGTTGTTGACAATGCTAATCAGGCATCTCAATCAGACACCTTCCTTTCTCTTTCTTTCATGCCCTCAGTGTTTTTTAAACTCTCTTTCTGATTACGATATCCTTTAACCGTGTATTCCACAAACTCTCTTCTTTCCCATCCAACAATTTATTGGGGGTGGCATAGCCCACCCTTGCTAGAGATATGAAGTGATAATCTCTAGAAGATTTTTGAAATTTAACCAAGAATCATACAGGATGAGCCCTCATTCTGCAGATTGCTCACTTAGCCACATGCAGTTACAGTATATGACTCCTATATGCCTTTAGTCTGTGATGAGGGACACTTCTTGTGTAAAAGATTATTTGCTGATGAGACAGGGGAAGGGCAGAAGGGGAAAAGCTCAATATGATTACAAATGCTTTTTTGTTACTTAAAACTCTTTCAGATTTGTCAAGTTAATTCTGCTGAGGTCAAACTTCTACCTTACAGTTTGTGCTTCCTTCTTCTAAAGAAGCCAGTGCCACAGCTTTCTTGGCTAAGAAGCTGAATTAGCTAAGAAGTGGCAATTCTTTGATCTTTTGAATTTCATGCAAATAGCTTAGCATTTAAGTCGTCTTAAGATCTTGTGTTTCTTCTCTCTTTTTTTGAATGAGGGGGTAGAAATGGGTTTTATTCAGATACTTGTGTGTTTAACTAATTATGTTAAAGGCTAATATGATTTGGTTATTTATGCTGTTTATACAGTAAAGCAATTGGGAAATCCTTTAAGCATTAGATTTAATTTGAGCTGCTGCTTTGAGCATTTCAGATTGTGTGGGTTGCTCACAACCTCTAAAGGGATTACTATTTGTATCTTTAAATGTTTATTTAACCTAAATTGCCTTGAGGACATATTGCCAGAAGCAGGTACAAGTTACTTGTGATAACAGAGCAAACCTTTACCAATATGTAGGAAAACCCAGACCACTTCAGATATCTTCAAAAACTCTGTATATCATACCCTTATTTCTAAATCCACCTTTGTACTCTGGCTACAAAACTTTCCTGAATTGGTCCAAGCGAGGATACATTGTGATTCAGTAAGAAAGTCTGTAATCCCATCTTGACTTTTCTTTACATCTGTCTTGTTCTTTGCTATATGATCTTTGTTATCTCTGGAAGAATGCTGTGGATTAACATTGGAGAAATGGGGTGATGCTCTGTTGTTGCTTTTATTACACAAGCAAACCACATTCAAGAAAACTTTTCTGAAGTTTTGTCAATCCACTGACTTTTCCAGTGTTCCATCTGGAGTACTGAATTTGAAAGGTGTGGAAACACATGATAAGAGCTGTTAAAATATTCAGTTGAAAGAACAGTGTGGTGATTTCTTTTTCACTTAGATGCAAGGAAGGTATTTAGTTCCAGTTTCTGATCTCTGCCTCCATCTGTGGAAATGGTTCTGTGCTGCTTCACATTCTCACATTGGATTATTTCCTTAACTCTGTAGGAAACTAAGAAGGACACACATATAAAGAAAAAGTTTTGCAGAGGAAGTATTGGCTTTGCCATGATTTTTGAGCTGACAGAAATTTCTGATTGGTCAAAAGGAATTGGATAGTTTCCTTTCTGTCAGTTCTTCTTTTGCACAGAAATCAATGGAGCTTAGCAATGTGCAGCTCTATCTGGACCATGACCTAGTTATTTGAGTGGTAGTACCTGAAACAGTTATGGCACTAGCTACTGCAGTAGAGTTAAATTAATGTTCACAGATCAAAGAAATCATTCATGCATAGGAGGATCAATAAAGTTGAAATACTGTAGGACTGGTATGAAACAATCCAGATGGCATCCATTTTTCCTTGGAAGACAGTTTACTATAGGTTTGAGGAATATTGCAAGTGGCAAGCCCTGATTTAGTGGTCAAGGCTGAATACTTATCTTCCTATTCTTCTGAAATTGTTGCCACTTGAATGTGCTAGGAATACAAATCAAACCGGCAGAACTAGAATATTAGTTCAACTACCACACACCCTTGGGCTGCCAAAAGAAGAAATGAATCTATTTTTAAGAAACTCTTATATTAGGAAATAATCATCAGGGCTGAAAAATATTGTACAAACTTGAAATAACAGTAGCACTAGTGATAAAAATAATATCATTTTCATTACAAAAGCTTTGTTTCTTTTTTAAAAAAAACCCACCTTAAATCTTTTTTCAATGTACTATATATTTCCCTATAGACCATATTATGTGAAATCTTTTATTATCACAATTGTCAGGTGGAATACTATATTATGTGACTGTCCCTTGTCTGTATGTGTATGCATGTATGTCAATTTATGAAAACTGAAATAATTTTATAAGGTTCAGTTGCTTTAGACTTTTGTTAAAGTTTCTGAAAAAAGTTCCACATATCCCCAGTTCTGTTTTTGTTTTGTTAATAGAGTTGTGAATGGAGTTTGTTTCTTTCATTTCTTTGGGAGAATGAAACAGGAAGTCAACTACTCACACAAAAATCACCTCAACACGAAAGCAAGCTGGAGCTGATCCCAGAGTAAGAGGTGCTTGGCTGCAGGCACTGGCAGGTGCACATGCTTTTCAGGCCTGCATGCCATGCCACACATGCACTTTCTGGGATTTCCGCTTTTCGGGCTTGCATGCCACACCACACATGAACTACAGGCACTTCCGCTTTCTGGCATGCAAGCCCAGAAAGCATACATGCCTGCAGCCAAGTGCCTCTTACTCTAAAGAGGGTTTGCATGCCACACCACACACACCCTCTCTTTCCAAGGAGTGTGTGTGTGTGGCGTGGCATGCAGGCAGGCCCAGAAAGCATGTATGCCTGCCAGTGTCTGCCACCAAGCACCTTTTCTAGAGTAGAAATAGCAGATAAGAAGCATCCTCAAAATGTGTGCTGGGAAAGGGAGCCATCATGGTCTGATGGAAAATTGATCTTTCAGGGCCCCAAACTGAAAACAGATATTTGCCCTCCCGATTTCAGATGGCTCCCAAAAAAACAAATCAGGGCCCCTACCGAAAGCTGGAATATGAAACGGGTCAAGGTTTATCTCAAACGCACAACACTATTTCAAACGCACAACACTATTTGTTAGTCTTAATTTTTTTCCTAAGCACTTCTTTTTCCGAGGCCCAATTCAGGTCTTCATACATATTTATGCTATACACATTGGAAAATAATGTTGCCTTCTACTACTGGACCCTTTAAGAACTCTATTCTTCTCATTCTCATTCTTATTCTTACTACTACGAGGGCTATCCACAAAGTAGGTTATGTTTTGGATTTTAAAAAGGACAAAGTATAGCAGGAATCATTTACCATATGCAGCTGAAAGGCACATTCCAATACTACAATCTCACATAATCCCCACTGAAATCTAGGCACGTTTCATATAGATAAATGAGCTTGAAAAGGTCTGCCCCAGTAAATTTGCTGCCTCTCTCCTCCGTTTCCAACAATGGGGGCGTGGCTGGCAGCGCAGCGTTTTGGCTACACTGCAGGAAGGGAGAAGGGGGAAGAGCTGAGGACACAAGCGGGGAATTTACTGGAGCAGTACTTTTCAACGTTCTGATGGCCCGTTTATGGTGGATAAGTGAGACTCTACTGTCCTGGTAACTAGATTGTGTTCATTTTCATAGTGAAAATGTTGAAGTTGTTCACATGCTTGTGGATTTGAATGGCTTCTGGGTGTAGTCTAGCATGCTTGTTGTCATGATGGTCCAGCATTTCTGTGTTCTCAAATAATATTCTGTGTCCAGGTTGGTTCATCAAGTGCTCTGCTATAGATGACTTTTCTGGTTGAATTAGTCTGCAGTGCCTTTGATTTGTGTTTGGGTGTTGTATTTGGTGGTCCCTATGTAACCTTGCCCACAGCTGCATGTATACAGTAGACTCCTGCAGTGGTTAGAGCAGGGATGGGCAAACCCTGCGGAAGACTAATCGAACTGTCTAGTAGCTGGTTCCCTCCAAAGGGCCTGTGGTCCAAATGTGGCCTTGAGGGGGCTTTCCTCCAACCCTCTACTTCCCATATGCCTCCTTCCCTCTCAACCCATTGACCCAGCTGGGTTGCTGTGCCAAGAGAAGAGGCCCAGCCCAGTGGGAAGGCACACGGCTGATTTCTATCAGCCACGCACCTTCCTCCCCTCTTGGCACAGCAACCTAGATGGGTTGCTATTCCAAGAGGAGGGGCCCAGCCCGGCCTGGCAGGAAGGCATGTGGCTGATAAAAGTTCTTTACAGTGCCTCTCAGCCACATGGCTTCCTATTTTCCCCTCTTGGCACAGCGACCCAGCTGATTGAAGTCGTTTGAGCATTGGGCTCAAACGTGATCCTGGTCTCTGCACTGGAGAACAGGGTCACATATACACTGACCATAGGTCAGTGATAAGCCAGATCAATTCCATGGCAGCCAAATACTGTGGAGAGTTGATCCAGGGTAATGCCAGGTAAGACCATTTTAACCAAGTCTTGCTATACATTAGTGAAAATCAGGCGGAAATCAGAATTCTGACCCAGAATTTAGACTATCCCCCAACTTTGGGCCTGTGGGAATAGTTGAGCCAGTTCAAGAATGGAACCAGTAACAACTGTCCACTGCCATCCCGTGTTTCCCAGGCTTGGGTATCTTGGGAACACAGGATGGCACTCACGTGGTAAAGGAGGGGCCAACAGGTAACACCCCTATGCGACCCATATCCAGGGTCAATGCAATGTATGACACACAAGATCAGCCCTAGAGTATCAATCAGTGTTGATCTGCTCCAAGATTACAATCCAGATTCAAATCCCTATTCAGCCATGAAGTCCTATTGGGTGACCTTGGGCAAGTCACATTCCCTCAGCAACAGAGCAAGGCAAAGGAAAACCCTCTTTGAACAATACCTGCTAGGAAGACCCTGTGACAGGTTCACCTTTAGGATCACCATAAGTTGGAAATAACTTGAAGGACACAACAACAACAAAAAAGAAAATACCTTCACTACAAATCTAACATGATGGCAAATCTAGGTTTTCAAGGTAAAGTAACTGTCTTAGTGAAGGAGAAATGCTACAATAGAAGGGAGAAAATGAAAGAAAAGCCATAATGTTTAGAAAGCAATGCTACAGGGACACTTCAGTTGTGTTTTGTTTCATTTTACAGAATTATTGCTGCTTCAAATCATTTTAACGAGCCAACAGTATATCTCTATCCCTTGCTATCTTTCTATAAAAACCTACAAAACCTTGGTAAATATGTTTTGCATATAGAATGCTACATTTTCATATCCTTTTGTAATTGCATAACCAGAAAGTTCAAATGCATTTTAATGCAAAGTTTGAGAGTTTATTAGATTAATGTCAGTGAAGGGTCCTCAGTAACTCATATCATGCAATCCATTTCAACCTCATTACCTGGAGTATTTGACTGAAAGAAAGGAATCCTTAAGTGCCTGTTCATTAACTTACTGCCAGAGTCTTCTGATTATTTCAAGGAGACGCTGCAGAACAAGAAGATGATGAATTGAAGAGTAACCAGATGATTGATTCATTTCCTTGGGTAAAAAACATAATAATGAAACATAAACGTGTCAGATACAATTTGACGGGATTGATATTTAATGTAACTCCTTTTGAAGGTGAAATTAAATTTCCTTAAAAGGCTATATTAAAAAGGAGATGGGATGAAATCTTCCACTGAGACACCATTACTCTTATAAATCTAACACAAAAAATGAGAATATTTTGGAAAACTTTTCTGAAGCAGGCTACTAAATTGATTTATGCAGTTCTAAGCAGTAATTATGAAATGTGCTTATCTAGACACCCTCTGTTTCTATTGATCCTTGATGAAAAGCTCATAATTCATGGCATTCTGGTGTTTAGGAATGTTGGAATTATTTATGACTAGGAGACCGAGGGCCTTAGCTAAGACAAAATGGAAGCTGGAAGCTGATTTGCAATGCATGGAGATGGGTTGTTTTCAAGGACTGAGCACAGATAGTTACAGCACCATGCCCTGAATGACAAAATCCAACTGACTGATGCAAAGGAAGGAAATAGCCATGTGCATTGGAGGACAAACAGAACCTTGTGTTAGTTTTATAGCAAAAACACTAAGTGGCTTCTTGCCTTGCATAGAATGACATGGCAGTGTTGAAGCAGAAGGTCTCCCTAGACTCAGAATTTATATGCTGCTTAAGAGAATACCCTTTTGCCAGAAAGAATTCTAAAAACCTGGATCTCAGTGAACAAAATATGTGGGTAAGGAGGCAATGACTAGCCAACACTGATCCTGAAAATTGCACAACAAAACATGAGTCTAGGGACGTCATCCCATGGGATAAGTAAAATGAAGTAAATCATTAAGCTTCACCACACCCTGTTTTGAAATTAAATTGAAAAATTTCCTGCCCCATCAACCTAATCCTCTTCTCTGCTTTCTTGAAGATTTATCTGTTTGATTTGCCATCATCTGTCTCCTTCCACTGTCTCTTCCCCCTTAAGGCATCAGTCTTTCTGGGGCCATTTGCCCTCAATACCCTTCCAATGATGCTGAGTTAAGGCATTGACCCCATTTATTTCAGTGGGAGCCATACTACTTGAAGGAGCATTAGCCATTGTTAAAAAAGATATAAATGACCATTTATATAATAAGCTCTGATCTGAGACAGCAGTGTAGTCTAGTGTATATTGTTTGGTATGGAACAGGGAATCAAGGTAAAATTTTCTTGGTCATGGAACCTACCCCATTATATTTGGTTAATACGCTTTGCAACCGATCTATCTTACCAGATTTGTCTGATGAGCAAAACATACAAAATGGTCATGTACATTGGTGGTATGGTCCAAGTATCAGCAGCAACATTTTGTCATGTGCAGATTCTTTCAGTGGCTTTCTAAACAAAACACTGTAGTTTTTTGCCACCTGTTTTTTATTTTTTATTTAATAACAGATCACTCTTCCAGGTTGGTCATCGCAAGAATGAGTATCAAAGAAAAAGTAAAGGAAGCATGTAGAGTACTACCCATTTACACAAATTTGGTAGCAACAACATGTAGAATTTACAGTGGACTTCAGCCTAGCAAATGCTAGTTTATTTTCAAACAATGTTTTGGCTTTTAAACGTGTTTTATATATTTCTTGGGAGGCCATGTGTGGAAAATGTTTAAGAAGCCTTACTTTTCTCCAGAATCACAATCAGATTATCCTAGGCTTTTCTGAAACTTCACAAACTTCTTCTTTTTCCTAGCTCCCACCTGCAACAGGGTGACAGGGTGCAGCTCAGCTCTGCCCACTGACTGCTCCAAGGAGTTTTACTTCCTGTGTTTGAGAACTTTTGCTAGCTCTGTCTTTTTTTCTCTTCCCCTTCATGTCTTCTTTGCCTTGTGATACTTTTGCAACACATCCTCCACTTTTGTCATGTTTGGGATTGGGAAGGGGAAAAGGAATTTTCTGTTTCAGTCTTCTAATAAGTTACTTCATTGTTGCTCGAGTTCAAGACAGATTATAGCCAGATATTGCTCCATATCTTTGTCCCTACAAGTGCTAAAGATATAAATAGATGGATGATAGATAGATAGATAGATAGATAGATAGATAGATAGAGATATATATAGATATGCGTGTGTGTGTGTGTGTGTGTGTCAAGGACAGAACGCCACAAGATAAGATATAACAAAGTTTATTGGAGTTACAGAACCAAAAATGCCCGTAAAAGACAAGGGCTAGGCAAACATTGGCCTTAAAAGTAAAAAGACACAAGGAAAACGTTCAAAAGATAAACCGGATTAAACCGGAGTTTAATCCGGGTTAAACCAAAAAAGCTTACTTCAGCCTGGGACTAAAACAAACAAAAGCTGGTGAACAAAAGGTTCAAAGGAATACAAAAAAACTGGCAGCAGATGCTTCTCTGCTGCCAAAAGCTATGTTTGAGTAACTAAGAGGTTACTCCTCCACACAGCAAGCAATTTCCAGATACAAACGCAGCATTCAAGGGCAGAAGCGGTCAGCGAAGTTCCAATCCGGTCCGAAGGTCGTAAGGCAGATACAGACGTTTGTAGTTCACCAGGTCCAACGATAATCACAGGAAGGAGAGTCCGAGGCCGTAGTCAGTCAGTCAGTCAGTCAGTCCAGAATAAACAGATGGCGTCCGTCAAGAAGACGACGGAGGTCCAAGCTATTAAGATTAAGCACAGGTTGCACAACAAAAGCCCACACAGTTCCTCCCGCCGTCTATGCCCAATGTCCTTGGTAACTTACGTAGTCAGCAAACGAATCACACCCGTCTTCAGGAATTTCCCACACAGAGCCCAAGCGTTCGTCCAGATTACCTTGCCCAACGCAATTAGCCATTGCTTCCAAACCCCATTTTATGCCAGTTTACAGCTCCTCATCACTATCAGCTGTTACCCTAATTCCAGGCGTTTCCTCATCACTTTCCTCATCAGAACTGAAACACCTTTGACTACGCCCCACAGCATCCCCAGCTGTGGATCCCGTCCCATCCCTCCAGCTTGTCCACGGGTCTAATCCTGAAGGTCCCCAATCGCCTTCCATACTATCATTGCCAGTGGCACCCAAATCCTCCCTCACACGAGTCCATTCCATGTCATCCTCCTCTGAGCTAACCATCTCTTCCTCCATTCTCTCAGTAAAACCCTCAAAGGAATCCTCGTCAGATGGTTCTGCAAAGATATCCCGCAGCTGCTTCCTTTCTCGCTCCTCGAGAGTATCTGACTCCCGAGGAGTCTTACGACCACGTCTCCCAGTATCGGAGCCATAAGGCTCAACCATAACAGTGTGTGTGTGTGTGTGTGTGTGAAAATTTGGAATCCAGACTAGCTAGGGAACCAAACAGGCACCTGGAGTCCTTTCATACTACAAAACTGTAGTACCATTGCCAGGGTTTTGTCCTTTGGATATTCTGATTTTCAGATAGAAAGCTGAAGTGCTTTGTCAAGTTCTAGAATTCCAACGCAGAATGTGTCATGGTAAGGAAAGTAGAATTGGGAGGTTAATACACAGTCTGAAAGGGTTATATCTGGCACACCATATATTTTGGGCAAAATCTGGCAGAATAGCAACTTCAGTAATGGCAGACCAAATACTTTGATTACAGAAGAAGAGCACATGGTGGTTTTAAAGGGATCATTGAACACCAGTTCCTGCCTTCACCTATCCCTACCCCCTCCATGAAGCTGGTTGCTTCACCTCTCTGTATGACAGGTTGTGTCATGGGCTGCTTGCAGGAAGAAGGCATAGAATAAACAGCAAAGACATTGCTTCGCAGTTATGCTTTGTAGTTGTTTTTCCCCATGCCACACAAAATAATCTTTGCTTCAGCAGGAAAACCTCATTTACACTTTAAACTTTTAAATGTGAATAAGTTTAATATCAGTTAAATCAGGCATTGCAGCCTGGCTGGCAGGGTCCGGGGGGGGGGGACAGTCACACATGCTGTGTCGTGTGGGCCCGGGAGGGGTAGGTCTTAGGAAAGAATGGAGCCAGGAGGGGGCAGGGCAGGGCAGGGCCTGGGTCATCCTCAGGTTGTCCTCCCAAAAGAAGGATGGGACTGCTTGCCCCATCCTTATACCAGGGGCACATGGCAACTGCCCTGATCCTCTTCACCTGATTCTCAGGCTGTCAGAGGAGGGTGAGACAGGCAGTGACTGAGGGTGCTGCGGAGGGCTTTCAGCCACCATGTGCCTTCCATGAGCTGTGCTCCCAGCATAAGGGTGGAGCCTCTCTCATAGTTATGCTGGGAGGAGGGCAAGACAAGCAGTGATTGAGAGGGCTCAGCTGCTGCATTCCTTTCTCACCAGTCTTTTTAGTGGAAGGATGAGGTGGCTGTCTTGTGCTTATGCCAAGAGGACAGAGAAAATGAGGAGGGCCTGAGGTAAGCATCCAGGAAGCCGCATCAGCCCCCCCCCCCCCCCCCCGGCCAGGGCTTAGTTTGCCGATGCCTGATTTAAATTATAATCATCTTACCAGAAAGGTAAAGCTTCTGCAAATAGTAAGTCCCTATTTTCAGTTTCTAATCAATTATGTGAATTAATATGGTACTATTATTCCACAATAAATGTCACACATAAAAGAATTCTGAGAATCACAAAAGACTGAGTAGTCTGCAACCCCTCCAAGATTATCGTATAATAAATAGAACGTATAAAGTGTACGATATAAAGTGTTCAACTTTTAAAGATTTCATAGATGTGTCATTTGTCACTGTCTTCTCATACCTATCCACTTTGCTCAATCAAAAAATGATAAAAGACGTCATGTGGTTTGTGGATCCAAAGAAAGCCAGAATCAAAAAAGCTGGGGAAGACATTTTATCTATTAAGCACAGAACCTGAGTTACAATGCTTCTACCATCGAAATGAGGATGCTCAGACATAAGAAAGAGATAAATAGGCCCCATCTACACTGCCATATAATGCACTTTCAAACTGCATTATATAGCAGTGTAGATGGGGCCCTGAGAGAGAGGTTGAGAGAGGAAGAGAGAGAGAAAATAGAGAAATTGTAAACCTGAGGAAAACCAAAGAGATCAGAAGAGAGGACAAAGATGTAAGAAACACTTATTAAGGGGGTATCCCTCTGTGAATGATTCATGGCCACAGAATGCTAAGAACGAAAAATGGAAAAGGAGTGAAATGGGAAATTGCAGAAGGAAGCCTGACTGGCTATAATATGGGACAGAAATATCATTGCATAAAATGTTATTGCTGGTCTCATTTGTTTTTTAGCCTATTTGTTTTTTGCTAAATTAAGCATAACTTGGATGTACCTAACACAAAGATCAGAAGCAATTTCCAGTTAAAGATTTTGGATTACAGATTGCTAAGCACAACTTTCCCCACCTCATTCTGTTTTTGGTATCCAGATTTCAGTGGACCCCAGATCCATTTTTCGGGAGCTTCCTGAATTCGGTCAGAAAAAAAAAAATCAGTTTTTCAATCCGGCAGACATGAATCCATGAAGATCCGGCCTATTGGTGGCAATGGGGAACTTAATAGACTCCTCTTTCCATCATTTTTAGGTCATCAGTGTTTTAAAAAACCATCCTTTCTGTGCTCCTTTCTCCTTATATCCTTCAATAAGACTTGGATAAGACCTGGATCTCCCATTCTTTCTGGGATACTTATATCTTTCAATAAGATCTGAATTAAAGGCAGTCTTAAGAAACTATCCTTTCCAGAATCCTTTCTCCTTATATCCTTCAATAAAACCTGGATTAAAGGTATTGGACTTAAGAAACCACCATTTCTGGAATCATTTCTCCTCAACATCCTTTCAATGAAGCTGAGTTAAGGCACCCTTTTAAAACATTTATTTCAAAGGGAGCCACACCAACTGAAGAAGCATTAGCTACACGCTCCATGTGTAGCGGAAAGAAACCAAAAGCAGCAGTTTTCAATAGCCATGTGGTCTGTTGCAGCTGGAAAAAAATGGTGGTGGAGCCTGTGCTGTTACTGCTGGCTGAGAGCCGAAGGAGGTAAAACAGCCAGAGCCCATTTTGAAAAATCGATCCTTGCACAACCCTACTGCATAGGGGAAACACGGTACTTTTACTCTTGTTAATAACCTATATCTGTACACACAATTGCTCTCTTTACTTGGCTTGTGTAATTTCACAAGTTATGCATAATGTCTTCAGTAAACAGATTCAGTTCTTTCATTCGGCCATGAAATTTTCCCCATTGAGCTTTGTTTAGACTACTTCCTCCTGTCCATTAAGTGACAGAGTTTCTTTATTGCCTGTTCTCTCTTCTAGCCCAGTTCCTCTTGCAAGAGTGATTGATTGGCAGCAAAACAGCTCTGTTTTCCCTTTTCTCTCATGCAAAGAAGCCCCTGCCCCCTTAACTTTCAAAATACCCTTTTCTTAACCTTGCAATCCCTTGGGATAATAGAATCAACAAAACCATGTATTTGTTCAGGCTCTGCACAACAGACAAAATGTATATTTTATATGACCCCAGTTGCATATGGGAGCTTAAAACAATTCATGCTCAGTTAAAAGTGCTATGAATTTTCTACTAGCGTGTTTGAATGAAATGCTAAAAGAATTGGTTAAAGTCTCTCCTAATCAGTGAAATTTTCTCTTTTATTTAGGAAAAAATATGTTTCTACTGATAATTTTAGGTATATATAGAATCCAGGAAAATCCCAGTTCAATCCCTAGAATCTAAAGGCACAGCTAGGAAAAAACATCTGGCTGAAAGATTTTTATTTCTAAAAAAGTCCATAAAACATTTTACAATCTTTCACAACATTTTCATTGTGTTTATCTTTTAGAACTCACATTGATTTAGCTATATGTGTTTACTGAGCAAGTTTAACAATCCATTCTTGCATTGTCGATTCTTCAGTCTGTTTTCAAGTTTAAGCAAACAATATTCTTGCTTTTGTCTTCCTTAAGATCATCTGCCTTCAATTTAATGTCAAGCTATCTTGTTCAAAATACAGATAATCATCACAATATAACCATATTTAATTTTTACCCACTTTTTCCTTTTAAAAAGGGAAGCTATCAATGGTGAAGTGGTCAAAATAATATTAGAGAAAAATCTCTGTACTTATGCCAAATTTATAATAAAGCCTTATATAGAAATATATGTTTCTTGAATGCCACAAGCACTTAACAAAACTGCTTCTGAGAATCTTTGAAGTTCAGGACTTATTGTGCACCAAAATGTGTGTGGTATTTTTTAACTGACAAAATAACATTTTCAGTGCAGAAAATTATTATTTCTATGTAGAAAAGTGGTACTCAACGTGATTTACAGCATAAAACACAATTTCTTTCTGAAACTTGAGGATGAGGGAGGATGCCCTAGTTATCGTTTGTCATTGTAGAGAAATTTGAGGGGAGAGCTCCTGTATTTTTTAAAGTTGTTCTCAAAAACTTCAAAAATATTCTAAAAATCAGTGGATGAGTAAAACATTCTGAAACTTGGGGGCGGGGTCATAAAGTGATAAATGTGTACTACAATTGTAGCAAGTTTCATCCAGATAGCCCGAAAACTGAGAGAGAGAGGAGCCCCATTAGTGACCCTACTGACATGAATGGGCGAATAATGTAACAAAAAATTAATGACTTTTTTGGAACTCCATAATAGATCTGACACAGACCCCTTACAATTTTTTCAAAACACTTCAGAATCAAAACCGGGGTTGCACAAATTTCATTAAGATAAACAAAGAAGGTTTTTTTGAGATGTGCACACCCCTAATAACAACTTATTCAAATGCAATACAGAGTGATGTCAGACCTCGGGATATAAAATACATGTACATTGATGTAAAAATGGGAGAGTGGTAAGATTTAGTATAGTCCAGATCTTTGTTCTAACTTTCAAAAGGCTCTGTAGTTTGTGTAGGTCTTTCAGATCTTTGCAATGATCAGTTTGTGTTAATAGTTTTTTTATCGTGGCAGAAGTGACTTGAGAACATACTACAAGTTGCTTCTGGTGTGAGAAAATTAGCCATCTACAGAAACGTTGCCCAGGGGACACCTGGATGTGTTAGCTTGGAGGCTTCTGTCACGTCCCCACAAGCTAGAGCTGACAGACAGGAGCTCACTCCATCTTGTGGATTCGAACCGGCAACCTTCAAGTCAGCCACTCAACCTTCAGATCAGCTGGCATAAGGGTTTAACCCATTGCCCCACCGTGGCTCCTAGTGTTAATGGGTGAAAACAATAAATTTGATTACCAAAAGTCAGTGTCCTTGGATTTGAAATATTATACCTTTGTTACATGTTCAATAGGGAAGACCCTAGTATTAATACATAAAGTGCATCATGAAGCCATTATCTTTCTTCATACATCTGCTAATGGATTGGAATATATAAATGTTATTCAATCCAGTTGTTCCTCTTCCTAGTCTTCCTTTGTGATTTCCTTGTTCAAGGACTGCGACCTTTAAATCTTGCACTGTATGTCCAGGGATATTGAAATAGATAACCACATAATGCTTTTTATTCAACATGCATATTAGAACATGATAGAAAACAGCATCCGGAAGTTTCTCAGTTTTACAACACATTCCTTTAGAGAAATATCGCTAGCAGTTGTTTTCAGTAACAAGCTATGGACCAGTGGGACCTGATTGTCATCTCTGTTGTTGCCACCTATAATTACTTCTGAAGATTCATGTCCTATAATGATCCCAGGCACTCCTGTTATCCCCTGTTATCTCTTCCTGGTGACTGCTTGGCAACATCTGTCACCATCATCTACACAAGTTAGGAGAGCAATTTTGCTTTGGGATGACACAGAAACAGACGTTGACACTGAGTTACAATACCCTATGCATCCAAACTAGGAGTAAAAAAAAAAAAGAATAAACAAGGAGGTGGATATCATAGAGCATTTGCAAGCTGATATTTTAGTAGTACATCTGAAAACAGATGGGTTTGATAGGTGAGGCATGAACAAGGAGTTATATTGTTAATAAGCTTCCTGTGTAGCAAAAAATGAGTTAGGACCTTCCTCATTGTTGCTCAGAGAATGTCTTCTTATTTGCCTTCATGCTGCACTGGCACAAAAATGAATGAAAACAATAGGATCCCATCATGAAATATACAATTGCAAAGCAATTCACTGATTCCACAAACAGTGTGATTAATCAATATATTTCTGGATAATCCATCTTTAGGTGGGAATCCTCCCATCCTTTTCAAACAGGGATATGAAAAACAGGGCCCAGATTACTTAGCACCGATTATTCCTGGGAGACTGCAAATAAGCTTCTGAGATCATCTTGCTGGCTCTCAGCAGGCCGTTGCACCTTTGGAGCTTCTTCCTTGCGAGCCTCATGACCTGGGTAGCCAATGGGAGTCAGGCAATCTAGCTTTGGGGGTTTGGTGGGGTGGGGAGTGAAGATTGCTATTTTTGAGGAATCTTTGATGCACCTTCCTCTTCCTAATTTCATCACCTGTCACAACTGTGAGTTGGCCAGTTAGCATGGATCCTGGATCCTGAAATAGGGGCCAATACATGCAGTACTTGTGTAATATTATGTAATACATTTTATTGATTAGCCCTAAGGCCGTATCACAACACCAAACCAAACAACAAGGCTTGATAGGACTTGATTACACCCTATGTAATCCCCTCGGGGAGATAGGGTGGAAAATAAAGTTGTTTTATTGTTGTTGTTGTTGTTGTTGTTGTTGTTGTTGTTGTTGTTATGTAATAAGTTAAAATAAGACACTTATAACAATACAGTAAATAAATATGATAAAACTGAAAATATAAATAATAGAATCATAGAATCATAGAATAGTAGAGTTGGAAGAGACCACATGGGCCATCCAGTCCAACCCCCTGCTAAGAAGCAGGAAATCGCATTCAAAGCACCCCCGACAGATGGCCATCCAGCCTCTGCTTAAAAGCCTCCAAAGAAGGAGCCTCCACCACGGCCCCGGGGAGAGAGCTCCACTGTCGAACAGCTCTCACAGTGAGGAAGTTCTTCCTGATGTTCAGGTGGAATCTCCTTTTCTGTAGTTTGAAGCCATTGTTCCGTGTCCTAGTCTGCAGGGCAGCAGAAAACAAGCTTGCTCCCTCCTCCCTATGACTTCCCTTCACGTATTTGTACATGGCTATCATGTCTCTTCTCAGCCTTCTCTTCTGCAGGCTAAACATGCCCAGCTCTTTAAGCCGCTCCTCATAGGGCTTGTTCTCCAGACCCTTAATCATTTTAGTCACCCTCCTCTGGACGCTTTCCAGTTTGTCAACATCTCCCTTCAACTGTGGTGCCCAAAATTGGACACAGTATTCCAGGTGTGGTCTGACCAAGGCAGAATAGAGGGGGAGCATAACTACCCTGGATCTAGACGCTATTCCCCTATTGATGCAGGCCAGAATCCCGTTGGCTTTTTTAGCAGCCGCATCACATTGTTGGCTCATGTTTAACTTGTTGTCCACAAGGACTCCAAGGTCTTTTTCGCACACACTGCTGTCAAGCCAGGCGTCCCCCATTCTGTATCTTTGATTTCCATTTTTTCTGCCGAAGTGAAGTATCTTGCATTTGTCCCTGTTGAACTTCATTTTGTTAGTTTTGGCCCATCTCTCTAGTCTGTCAAGATCGTTTTGAATTCTGCTCCTGTCTTCTGGAGTGTTAGCTATCCCTCCCAGTTTTGTGTCGTCTGCAAACTTGATGATCGTGCCTTCTAACCCTTCATCTAAGTCGTTAATAAAGATGTTGAACAGAACCGGGCCCAGGATGGAGCCCTGCGGCACTCCACTTGTCACTTCTTTCCATGATGAAGACGACGCATTGGTGAGCACCCTTTGGGTTCGTTCGCTTAGCCAATTACAGATCCACCTAATCGTAGTTTTGTCTAGCCCACATTTTACTAGTTTGTTTGCCAGAAGGTCGTGGGGGACTTTGTCGAAGGCCTTACTGAAATCCAGGTACGCTACATCCACAGCATTCCCTGTATCGACCCAACTCGTAACTCTATCAAAAAAAGAGATCAGATTAGTCTGGCATGACTTGTTTTTGGTAAATCCGTGTTGACTATTAGCAATGACCGCATTTGTTTCTAAGTGTTCGCAGACCACTTCCTTAATGATCTTTTCCAGAATTTTGCCTGGTATTGATGTGAGGCTGACCGGACGGTAATTGTTTGGGTCGTTCTTTTTTCCCTTCTTGAAGATAGGGACCACATTCGCCCTCCTCCAATCTGCTGGGACTTCTCCCGTTCTCCAAGAACTCTCGAAGATAATTGCCAGTGGTTCTGAAATAACTTCCGCTAGTTCCTTCAGTACTCTTGGATGTAGCTGATCTGGCCCTGGGGACTTGAATTCGTTTAGAGTGGCCAGGTGTTCCTGGGCAACTTGTTTCCCTATTTGCGGTTGGATTTCCCCCAATCCTTCGTCCATTCCATGTTGCTGAGGTTGAAGATGGCTTTCTTTTTGAGAGAAGACCGAGGCAAAGAAGGCATTAAGTAGTTCTGCCTTTTCCCTGTCCCCTGTCGCCATCACCCCATCTTATCCCTGCAATGGCCCTATCGCCTCCTTTTTCTTCCTTTTTCTACCAACGTAAGCAAAAAAGCCTTTTTTGTTGTTTTTTATGTCCCTGGCAAGCCTGAGCTCATTTTGCGCTTTAGCCTTGCGAACCTTTTCCCTACAGGTGTTGGCTATACGTTTGAATTCTTCTTTGGTGATTTCTCACCTTTTCCACTTCTTGTGCAAGTCACTTTTGAGCTTTAGCTCAGTTAGAAGTTCTTTGGACATCCATTCTGGCTTCTTTGCACTTGTCTTATTTTTCTTCTTTGTTGGCACTGTTTGCATTTGCGCCTTGAGTATTTCACTTTTGAAAAACTCCCATCCATCCTTAACTCCCTTGTTTTTTAATATCGGCGTCCATGGAATGCCGCTCAGTAATTCCTTCATTTTTTGGAAGTCAGCTCTCTTAAAGTCCAGAATGCGTGTTTGACTTGTCTTAGTTTCAGCATTCCTTTGTATTGCAAACTGCAGGAGCACATGGTCACTTGCCCCTAAGGATCCAACCACTTCAACTGTATTGATCAGGTCTTCCACATTTGTTAAGATTAGATCAAGAGTTGCTGATCCCCTTGTTGCCTCTTCTACCTTCTGGACCATAAAATTATCTGCAAGGCAAGTGAGGAATTTGTTGGACTTTGTACTCTTGGCTGAGTTTGTTTTCCAGCAGATATCGGGATAATTGAAATCGCCCATGACTACTATATCTCTTCTTTGTGCCTGTTTGGTCAGCTGTTGACAGAAGGCTTCATCAAGTCCTTCATCCTGACTCGGAGGTCTGTAGTAGACACCCACGACAAGATCTTTTTGAGTCCCTGTTCCCTTGATTCTTATCCAGATGCTTTCAAGCTGGTTTCCCGGATTACAGTCTTGCATTTCTTCTGCAACGTAACTGTTTTTGACATATAAAGCTACTCCCCCTCCTCTCCCCTTTGTTCTATTTCTGTGAAAGAGGTTATAGCCTTCAATGGTTAAATTCCAGTGATGGGAGTCATCCCACCAGGTTTCAGTGATGCCTATGACATCGTATGTGTGGTGCTGTGCTAGGAGTTGGAGTTCGTCTTGCTTATTTCCCATGCTCTGAGCATTAGTGTAAAGGCATGTAAGCCCCTGTGACCTCCCCTCGAACTGTTTATTTGGGATTATTGTGCTCTCTGTACTTGGTCCTTGCTGTGTTTGTGCAGCCCTCCGTTTAGCCTTTTGGCGGTTCCCTGTGGTTGTGGGTAATATAGTGTTCGCCAGGCTGTTGTTCCCCTCCCCCAGTGGATCTAGTTTAAAGTGCGCCTGATGAGGTTTGTGAGTCTGTGTGCAAAAAGATGTTTTCCTACTTGTGTGAGATGCACCCCATCACTTGCCAGTAGTCCATCCTCTTGGAAGAGTAGACCATGGTCAAGGAAGCCAAAATGCTCCTCTTGACACCATTTTCTGAGCCAGTTATTGACCTGTACTATTTTTCCGGCCCTTGTAGAGCCGTGTCCTACAACGGGGAGGAGGGATGAAAAGATCACATGTACATTATACAGTTTTAGCTTTCTTCCCAGAGCTCGAAAATCATTTGTGATCTTTTGAAAAGTATGCCTAGCGGTGTCATTGGTACCTACATGAATCAACATAAGGTGGGGAGGGTGATGGGGCTTTAGGAGCCTACTGAGCCTCTGAGTGATATGGTGTATTTTTGCCCCTGGGAGGCAGCATGTTTCTCGAGCCATCGCATCCGGTCTGGAAATGATGGCTTCCGTTCCTCTAAGGAGGGAGTCACCTACTACCAAGACCTGTTTCCTTTGAGGATTGACAGGGTCCCTTTTGTGCAAGACAGTGTGTATGTCCCCTGAAGAGTGTTCCTGTTGAAGTGAATCATGCAGGTGTAAAGTGTTGTCCTCCTCCTCAACATCCCCAGTGCATTCATCAATGACAATCCATTGAGATACATCCAAGAGCCCATTACTCTCCCAAGGATGTTCCTGTTGCTCCTGGTCTACGATTGGGGATGGAGCATTTGCATGATTACATAAGTGTGACTGTGGTGATGCACTGTCCCCGTCAGGGCTATCCCCTGCGCATTGATCCAGGGTGGTCCACTGAGTGGTATCTAAGAAACTGTGGTCCTCCACAAGATGTGTTTCCTGATTGTATGTTAATGATGTAAGAATTTCAAATCTGTTGTGTAAATGCAGCTGAGCAGAGGAGTTCTGCGGAGGCTGCCTGGTCCTGCGTCTCCTTCTATGGGTGACCTCCTTCCAAGCCTGAGAGTTGTCTACCTTTGAGTTGATCTCCCCATAAGGTTCCTCATCATGGTCTTGGTGGTGTTGGTGTGATGCAGGCTGCAGATCTACAGCAGCGTGTTGTGCAGTGTCCAAGAAGAGCTCGAGTGCCTGAATGTCCTTAAGGGTCTTAATACGGTGCTCGAGCTGTTGGATCCTCTGCTCCATCAGAGTCATCTGTTTGCATTTGGAGCAGATGTAGTTGTCTAGTTTTTGTGTGAAAAAGCGGAACATGCCCCACATTTGTGGTTCTCAAATGTATTGTTTTGCTTAAATACAAAGATGTTTTATATATTATTTTTGGGTCTTGGCCACACATAAAATATTTTGTTCTGATGTGAGATTCCCCATACATTGTCCTTTTGATATATGGACCAAAGTAGAAGTCTCTCTCCCTCTGATACAATTTATAGTCAAATAATATGTGTGCTATATTCATAATTTGAGGTGCTCCGCAGATACAAATCCATTCATTATAGGGGATGCTATTAGCATGCAATACATGGAGTGAGAGTTGCCAGATGTACAAGCTGGGTTTAGAAAAGGCAGAGGAACCAGAGACCAAATTGCCAATATCCGCTGGATAATGGAGGAAGCCAGGGAGTTTCAGAAAAAACATCTACTTCTGCTTTATTGACTATTCAAAAGCCTTCGACTGTGTGGATCATAATAAACTATGGCATGTTCTTGGTGGTATGGGGATACCAAATCACCTTGTCTGTCTCCTGAGAAATCTGTATAAAGACCAAGTAGTCACAGTAAGAACAGATCACATAACAACAGACTGGTTCAAGATTGAGAAAGGAGTATGGCAGGGCTGCATACTTCCACCCTCCCTATTCAACTTGTAAGCAGAACACATCATGCGACGTGCGGGGCTTGATAATTTCAAGGCCAGAGTTAAAATTGCTGGAAGAAATATTAACAACCTTAGGTATGCAGATGATACCACTCTGATGGCCGAAAGTGAGGAAGAGCTGACGAGCCTTATCACCAAAGTGAAAAAAGAAAGTGCAAAAGCTGGGTTGCAGTTAAATGTCAAGAAAACCAAGATCATGGCAACTACACCTATTGATAACTGGCAAATAGAAGGAGAAAACGTGGAGGTAGTGACAGACTTTATATTTCTAGGTGCAAAGATCACTGCAGATGCAGACTGCAGCCAGGAAATCAGAAGACGTTTATTTCTTGGGAGGAGAGCAATGGCCAACCTTGACAAAATAGTGAAGAGCAGAGACATCACACTGGCAACGAAGGTCTGCATAGTCAAAGCAATGGTATTCCCCATAGTAACCTATGGATGTGAGAGCTGGACCATAAGGAAAGCTGAGCGAAGGAAGATAGACACTTTTGAACTCTGGTGCTGGAGGAAAATCTTGAGAGTGCCTTGGACCGCAAGAAGATCCAACCGGTCCATCCTCCAGGAAATAATGCCCAGCTGCTCACTGGAGGGAAGGATATTAGAGGCAAAGCTGAAGTATTTTGGCCACATCATGAGAAGGCAGGAAAGCTTGGGAAAGATCACATTGCTGGGGAAAATGGAAGGAAAAAGGAAAAGAGGCTGACCAAGGGCAAGATGGATGGACGGTATCCTTGAAGTGACTGGCTTGACCTTGAAGGAACTGGGGGCAGTGACGGCCGACAGGGAGCTCTGGCGTGGACTGGTCCATGAGGTCACGAAGAGTCGGAGACGACTAAATGACTGAGCAGCAGCATTACCATTGTATCAAGCTGATCAAATCTATCTCAAGTGAATACCTCCCTAATTTTTTTTGGCATTTGCATTTTTAAATAATTAGCAATTTAGAAGGTACATGTATATTGATTCTGCCATTTTAGGTTGGCAACATTACTGAGGGTGGCTATATCTTTTTGTCCTTCTATGTCCAAAATTCTTTTAACAGAACTCTTTTTTACATGGTCACTTAGGGTGCAGGAGACAGGAAGACCACAACTTTTTATATAATTTGTCAGTTGCATAATCCAAGAAGTTTGCAGTTGGGATTTTATCTGTTCTCCGTGATCGCATCTCCCCCTACGAACTGGCATGTGCTTTAAGATCCTCCGGAGAGGCCCTCCTCTCTCACCCGCCCCACCGTCTCAGGCACGGTTGGTGGGGACAAGGGAGAGGGCCTTCTTGGTGGCAGCGCCCCGGCTCTGGAATGCCCTTCCTAGAGAGATTAGGCAAGCTCCCACCTTACTTTCATTTTGTAAGGAGCTGAAAACCTGGTGGTTTAAACAGATCTTTGAATGGAGCTCCTTAGACTCTCTAGCTATACCTCTGCTTAGCACTTTATCCATCCCTGCCCACACTGTATTGGAAAACCTGGCACATCTCGCACTTTACAGTTGGCTGCTCCAATGTTAAATCCTGGCCACTGTATAATGTTTTAATTGTTGTATGTTTTAAATTGACCATATATTTCCTGGTATGCTGGAAACCGCTCTGAGTCCCTTGAGGAGATAGGGCAGTATATATATAAATAAATAAATAAATAAATAAATAAATAAATAAATTATTATTATTATTATTATTATTATTATTATTATTATTATTATTTTCTAATAGGCACAATTTTTGGGAATCTATCTGGCTCCATTACATTGATTTTGCACCAGTAAATTATACGCTCTAAGTTTAGACTGTGCATGGATTATGTAAATTTCCAGTTCAACTCTCACCGAGGCAGCTGAAGTCCTTTTATCTACTCCCAGTATGCATCTCATGTGCTAAGATTAAGCTTGATCTATTACTGAGATGGAACTTAAATCCCATACTTCTACTGCATATAAAACATAGGTGTAACATTAGCTTTATATACTTCAATTATTAAGATTAGGGTACCTGGGGTGGCTATGTGATTTTACTTTAAGTATTATATTCAGGCACACCTTTGCTCTCTGAGTATGCTGCTTTGATGATGAGAAGTCCAAGAACCAGTAACCAGAAGTTACTCCAAGATAAGGAAAGGTGTACTGGTGATTTTAGGGGTTTCCTGGCCCTAGATGCAATGGGGTCAGTGCTTGCCCCACACACCAACAAATCAGGAAACCTAAGACGGGCCATGCTGGGGTGGTCCAGTAAGCTGTCTCAGGAAGAGATGTATTATATCAATGGCAATTACACCAAACGGAATAACGGATCCATGGCCCATTGGGCGTGCTAAACCTCATAAGCTGTAACCAAATAAAGTTGTGGCCTTATTCACCCAACATATTGCACTGCTTGGTTACTGTGCTAAGACTACCAACATCTACACTTGCCTGGGCAAAACCTGTCAGTATCACTTTCTCAGATCCCCAGTGGCACAGCGGATTAAACCGAAAGGTCAGCGGTTCATATCCAGGGAATGGAGTGAGCTCCCGCTGTTAGCCTCAGCTTCTGCCAACCTAGCAGTTCAAAAACATGTAAATGAGAGTAGATCAATACATACCGCTCTGGCAGGAAGGTAATGGTGCTCCATGCAGTCATGCTGGCCACATGACCTTGGAGACGTCTATGGACAATGCTAGTTTTTCAGCTTAGAAATGGAGATGAGCACCAAGCCCCAGAGTCAGACATGACTAGACTTAATGCCAGGGGAAAATCTTTACCTTTACCTATCACTTTCTCTCACATAATCTTTTTTTCTTTCCAATTTCAGGTTCTTTTCATGTCAAATATGAAATATGTGAACATGTGTGAGCTTTTCAGAAATGAATTGAAGCTCTTTGAAAGACTGGGCCAAGTTTCTTGCACTTACAAAAATTAACTAAGCCTATTGAATTCCAAGCTGACTGAAGTAACGTCAATTAACAATAGGGACAGTTAACCTCACATTTGTTTTATTGTGCTTTACACTATCAGCGCTTGCATTGTTTTTGTTAAATACATGTCAGCCAGAATGCTAGCTCATTTTAATAATAATGACCAAAAATATATAGTAAGCAGAAGCGAATAATAGATAATTTAATATCTGGGATCGAAATAGACTACAAGAATCCTGACAATTCCAAAAGGGTGTTTATTTTGTTAAAGATGTAAAGACAGCTATTATTTCTCCAACTGATAAAAGTTTGAATTATGTTTTATAGAGATGGCCTTAACTAACTTCCAGCTCCCACTGGGATGGACTTTACCAGATGTTTGAAAGAAATTAGGATATTTATACCAGTCTCTGAAAGTGAATGGAAACTTCCAGTGTTGCTAGGCACAGCTGGTGAGGAGAAGGCTACAGATCAATCAGATCTTTGAAATCCTTAAAATGATCCCTTACTGAGTTTCAACCTTTCATCTCTCCTAAATGACAGATCTGTATCGGAAATAACGGGTTCCACTCCCATGAGCTAGTCTTCTCTGCTTATACCTGCTGGCTTCTTGTGCAAATCAACAGACTTCAAAAGAATTAACTCCTGATTGGTACCAATGAAAGGGGATGGGAAAAGAGTCAAGTTGTTTTTGAGATTATTGTGTAATGGCCAGTTCCTGCTGTATTAGAAGTAACCCCAAGACTATAAGCTTCTTTTCTTTTCCCAACACGGAAGAGAAATCTATCTCCCCCCCCCCCAACACACACACACACACACCTTATTTTCCCATAGCATAGTATAGGTAGTCTGTTATTGTCTTCTCTTCCACAAAAAGTGTTGGAGAAAATCAATTCTGAGATGGAAATACTCACAGGTGTCTCCAGAAAGCCCACATGGGGATTCAAATCACTCCTGCATGCCTTCCTTCCATGATCAGCTTGTGATTAATAGTGAAATACAGTGCTCAGGTTGTATTCTTTTAGTTGCCTCCTCAATATTTATTGCCAAAAGAGAAGAGATTGTTCTCATGAGTATTAATAGAAAAGAAAAGAACCTAAACAAAGATGCTAACTACAATTTCTCAATCATTGGTTGCAGCACCATGTTGTATGTCTCACAGGAATGCACAAAAAATATAGATATTGAGGTAGATAAGAAACCACTTCCTTACCTTAGACATCCAATTTCAGGGTGCAAAATGAGGGCGGAACCAGAAGTTGGAAATTTTACTTTTATAGACAACTCTCAGAATGGTCATGCTGGCTGGAAGATTCAGCAATATTCTTCTAAAAATACTGCTTCTGTTTGATTCACATTTTTCCCATTTCAATAGAATCTTCAAAATATTTTTGGCAAATTAAAATGTTTTATTAATAGACAAATTGAACTTATTTTCCCCTCAGTTGCCACTATAGTCTCTGTGAGGAAAGGAAACCTCTGGTTCTCAAATCTTTGTTTTTGGATCGTTAATGTATACTAATGCCCGTAGTATAAAGCCCTGACGTGACTGGATTCTATATATCTTTAAACTAACTTTAATATAATGTTGACATGACTTTATATATCACTGTATTATATGGTTCTTTAACTTAAATACAAGTCTGACGTGACTTGAATTAACAGTTCCAACATGAATCTTAGAAATCTTGAGTGCAAAGCAGTGTACACTCTGGCAGTGATACAGTGTTTCTCTTTTGATGAACTGTAGATTGAAAATCATATATTGAGACTGCTACAACCCATAGGAAAAACTATTATAAACAAGAAATAAATTATTATTGCTTTCTCTGACTGGTAAGAATAAAATATATTCCTCGTGTCTTAAAGAGTTCATTAATGTCTACACAGATCTTTCCTTCTTTTTCCTCATCTTTCCATCTTTATTTCAGATGTTTAAAAGTTCATCTGAAAAGATACAACACAATCCTAGTTGAATTCTTGACTCCTAAAGAAACATATGATTACTGGTATCCATAAAACTGGGGAAGGGGGCTGTGCATAAAAAGATGCTGAATACAGTAGAGTCTCACTTATCCAAGCTAAATGGGCCGGCAGAAGCTTGGATAAGCGAATATCTTGGATAATAAGGAGGGATTAAGGAAAAGCCTATTAAACATCAAATTAGGTTATGATTTTACAAATTAAGCACCAAAACATCATGTTTTACAACAAATTTGACAGAAAAAGCAGTTCAATACACAGTAATGTTATGTTGTAATTACTGTATTGACGAATTTAGCACCAAAATATCATGATATATTGAAAACATTGACTACAAAAATGGCTTGGATAATCCAGAAATTTGGATAAGCGAGGCTTGGATAAGTGAGACTCTACTGTATGTATGATGTATAGCCAGCATGCATAAACAATTTATACAGCCCGCCAAACATCACTCCGCCCCCCCCCCCCCCCCGGTGCCACACATGGGAGAATGAGAGAAATAAAGCTGCCACACACTCTGCCCGCACCCCTATATCTGCTGTCAACCTTCCCTAGTGCCACTGCACACTTCCCACTGCTGCTGCATACACTCCCTCCATAGTGCCCCCCCCCCCCCACACACACCCTACTGTAGAACAGCCTACCCGCCTTCACAAGCCCTCTTCTCCACTGTGCCATTGTTACTGCCATTTCCCTGCCCAGGCATTCAAAAAATAAGAAGCAGATCCATAGTGAAAAGTAGAGGGGGTTGGCACCACTCGAGTCAGAAAAGAGGATAGTTCTTTTTTAGATAAGAGTTTAGCTACAATATTTGTTTGACCCATGGATAAGTTTACTCAGTTTTTTTGGGGTAGATTTTTTGATTAAAATATCTAGACTTATACATGAGGACATAGGGTAGGCTTTGTCTTTGTTGACTAACTGCAAGTACTAGTTACTATGAATTTGTCATTAAGGGTCAGCTTAAAAAAGATGAGATAAAATTTGGCTAATCAGCATCTTCATGAAAGAGCCTAAAAAAGTTACTTTTTGGAAAACAGTTTCCAGAATATCCTAGCCAGCAATCCTGATTGATTGGTTCCTAAATTTATGATCCAAAAATAAATTTTCCAGACTATGGAGTTTTGAAGTCTGAATTTTCAACTGAACTGAGATTTTTTACTATGAAATTAAGCACTAGGTGGCATTATGTAGCTCCCATTAGAAATGCAGAACCTTCTTCATAATATTAAGAGAATATGTATAGCTGGCTAGTTAACATATGTATATATTCTACCGTTGTTCCATTTTGCAGTGTAGTAGAATTTATTGCTTGATCATGGCTTCAGAGAATTCAGAGGCGTTTTGCTACATCCTGCCCAAAACAAGGACAGATGCATGTGTTTCTGTTTGTAATAGCAGTAGGGCCTGATGAGAAATGTGGGAGCCATGTGCTTGATCATATATCTCAGTAATTCACCTTTTAACTAGACATTAACTGTTAATTTTTAACAATTTAGGAGGAGGGTGGAAAATATTAGAACATTCTGATAAATGCCAGCAAGGCTAAAGCCATGCTGAATGCTTTAATCCAACTACTCAGTTGGGTAATAATTTCATTCATTATTGCTGAACATCAGCCAGTTGCCAAAGCATGTTGTATCTTTTTGCAGAAATTAATATTCTTCCCACATGCACACCCATAAACCATATGTCCCTTTTTTTGAGTCAAGGAAGGAAGAATTCACTTGGAAATTTCAGGCAAGAGGGCACTATAACAAATGTACTCATTGAGCCTCTGCCATGATGCAGAACACATTCAATGTAATCCTGTATTCAGAATCTCTTGAATGCCCCAGACATTTTTCTGTTTGTATCTTTACAGGAGAGGTTAGCCGAGAAAATATTTAGACTTCGCCTCTTATGAAATGTTACTTGTTTTACTGACATTCATTTTCTTTTCTTTGGCATCACAATGGTTTATTAGTGGGACAAGATTACAAAAGACATAAATAGAACAAAAGCAAAAATGAATCAATATAAATTTAAAAGAACATTGAATTTTGAAATGAAACATGTGAAGTTGGGCTTCCGACCCATCAATTCAATAACTAGAAAAATGTTTAAAGAAAATTCTAGACTTCAAATATTGATTTTGGCATTTTATATAAGGAATGCCATTTTACTATATCATTGTATTAAGTGGGACATGAGCAACCTTGAGTTCTGATATCCGTGGGGAGGCTCTGGAATCAAAACCCAGTGGACCAACTGTATTATGCTTATAAGCATAATTTAAGCATAATGCATGTATTTTACTCTTCCCAACTGTTAGCATATAAATTAACAGTTCTCATCTTTATATTACAAAAATCATTATCAGTCCAATGCCATTCTTAAAAGAATGGTGAGTTGGGAAGCTTACTGGATTTACCAAACAAGATATATTTACCTTGCTTTGCCAAATATTATTTTGTCCTTCCAAAAAATACCCCCACATTCCCTGGGGACTCTAAAATAAATTAGGAAAGGATCAGGGGAGGGAATAGGCAGTGGGTTGTAAGAATCTCAAATTGCTTAGATAATCTTTCAGCAAATTATTTTCTGAGAATTTTTGATCAAGCTTGAAATATGGGAGAAACTCCAAAAATCATAGTAGTTCTGAAGGTCTGATAGTCCAAGTGACTGGATAACTTGCATTCTTCAACCACAGACTTGCACATCTGGGACACTATGCTTTTAGAGATGCTCTCACTTATTTGAGCAAAAAGATTTTCTCAGCAATGTAACTCACAGGCTTGTCTGTGCATAATGTAAAATAGGTTTTGCCTTTAGCTGTATTCCAGAAATACAAAGGAAGGGAAGAAGCAAAAGAAAGAATCAATTCATGTACACAGACCTGGCAGATTAAACTTTCAAGGCTTAGCAGAGGTGCTGATGCTGCTGTCATGGCTGTACCACTGGGAATCTTTGGTCAGCATTTCAGATTGTGTCAGCTTGATCTGGCAAACATCAGTGGCATTCAAATGATTTTCTTTCTGATAGTTCCTTGTTTTGATATATAAAATATTTCCGTGTTGATCTCTTCCTGTCAACTGAACACAGATGTTTATAGCTAATCAGCCTTTGATCCTTGCTGAAGACAGCTGATCAGAAACACACACCATGCATGTCAAAGCCTGGTATTGATCATTTCTGCTTTGGTTCACTTTGCATGCTGAATTAACTTCACCTGGCAACTTTGCTAGATTGGTATTACATTAAATTTGCCTCTAGAGTCCTAAAAAACATCATTCAGGGAATTGAAAAGATGCTTTAAAAGATGGGAGGAGAGAAAGAAGGAAAAGGAAGAAGAAAACAATACTTTAGAAAATAATTTATTATAGGTTTCTATGCACCCATCATCTGATTAGAGCAAGTCAATGTTTCTGAAGGTGTTTTTCAAAACGTTGCTTCCTTCCTCACAGTATCCCTTCATTTTCTTTTGATTGAGGAAATCTACCATTAGTAATGAAAAAAGAGCACTGCTGGCTATAGACAGATCGAAATAAGCTAAAACTAATATCCATTTATGAAACAATGTAACCCCACAATGCACATTTTCAGGTGCTGGGGTTTCAAAGTCATGTGGCTGATATGCACATGTAGACACAGACACAGAGATGGTACACTTCAAAAGAAACAGAAAGCACTTATTTCCAACCTCAACTTATCTGCTGATTCCCCCACTTAATCTTGGTTTTCAACACTTCTTTCTTTCCTTGCTTCCCTTTCTTTTTGATCATTGTTGTATTCATTCACTTTCCACCCCTCTGGCTTCCTCTGCTCATGCTCAATCACCTCTATCTCTTGTTTAGTCTACCTCTCCCATCTACTCACAGGAAGGCAGTATCATGTAAAGCTACCTACAGGCCCTACAGAGGAATAAGGAATACAAGTTGAACATTCCTTATCTGAAGTTGCAAAATTGGGAATATGCCAAAATCTGTAATTGTTCACATGGGTGGTTAAGATAATGATACTTTTGTCTTCTCATGGTTTAATGCACACAATGCACAAAATTATATAAAGAAATAGTATATATAAGATTATCTTCAGGCTAAGGTGTATATGATTATGAAACATAAATGAACTTCATGTTCAGACTTGGGTCCCATTTCTGAGATACCCCTTTAGATATTTATCTATAAAGACAGGTATTCCGAAACCTGGAAGAAAAAGTGTAAACACTGAATAAGGGAGAAGCACAAGAGATATTCAGCCTATACCTGCAGGCCTGCCTGTATTGATGCCCCTGTGCCCAAGAATGTTAGTGAAGTTTTACAACTATCTCAGGATGGCTTACAGCTACGTACTATCTAGTACTTTTTAGAACATTTTATTTCCCATCTGCTTTCCCTCTTGTATTCCCTCCCCACTTTACTTTCTCTTTGTGTTGTTACCCTCCCTCAGTGACAGATCAGACTTACTTCTTAATGCTTTTTTTCACTTACAAAGCAACAGGAGACACAAAGTTTCCCCAGGCAGCAGGGTATACATTCTCTCTCCAAACAGAAGGACTTATGGCTCTCTAGAGCAGTGGTTCTCAACTTGGGGTCCCCAGATGTTTTTGGCCTTCAACTCCCAGAAATCATAACAGCTGGTAAACTGGCTGGGATTTCTGGAAGTTGTAGGTCAAAACACCTGGGGACCCACAGGTTGAGAACCACTGTTCTAGAGGAAATCAGCATATCTATCTTTCTAGAGGCTCTAGGGAGAAATGAATACACTATACTGATTTCCATTTTTGTCTCTAGAGAAGCTTAAAATTTGCCACTCAGTGATGGTCTAAAGCTGGTAGTGCATCATCTCAAGGGCACCAAGCAATTTGAATGGTTACAAAGAAGGCTGTTTGAACTACCTCATCAACACTTTATACTTATCCAGACCCAGCAGGCACATAAGTCTTCTTCACTATGGTCTTCTCCACAACGGTCACAGTCCATTCACTTTGGTGAGTTCTGCTGTATAAATTATCGCCATTTTGTAAAATATTTTTTATTTTATCATAATGCAATACATTCGTTATACATCATTTTTAACAGCAGACACGTAATATTCAATACAATCTGCCATTCATTAACTTTTGGCATCTACTGTTATTTTTATGCTTATACATATTTTCTATCCCTCACCGCAGTGTTCCCCTCCCGCCGAGCCACTACTTTTTATATATCATCTGTCCAAAATTTCATTTCCTCTTGTGGAGGTAACTTTCCGTCTTTTTAAAAAAATCCCTTTTCAATAATTTTTCTCCATACATCATCAAAATCACTTTGTTTCCATATCCCCCTTTTAATTTTCAATTTACATGTCAGCTTACCATTTATTGCCAATTTCCATACTTCCTTATACCACTCCTCTATTTGGATATCTATTTCTCTTTTCTGGTTCCTTGCTATAAGCAGTCTTGCTATTGCTAATAAGTTTGTTATCGCATCTTTATCCTCTCTTTTCAGTTGTTTATTATTATATAATGATAATAAAGCTATACTAGGACTTCTTTCTATTGTGATATTCATTGTCTCCTCTATTTCTCTAAAAACCTTCCCCAAAAACTACTTACATATTTACATTGCCACCACGTATTCATACTTGCTATTCTTATTGGTGTTAGATACCATTTCCATATTAACTTATAGTAATTTTCTTTAACCCGTACTGATAAATGTTTCAAATGCCTTTTTCTCCATAATTACAACAACTCTGTTTCATTTATTTCCATTCCTAAATCTCCTTGAGGGTGTTATTCCCAGATCTCCTTGAGGGTGTTATTCTT
Organism: Anolis carolinensis; assembly: GCF_035594765.1. NCBI lineage: Eukaryota > Metazoa > Chordata > Lepidosauria > Squamata > Anolidae > Anolis > Anolis carolinensis. The sequence goes on from NC_085843.1 coordinate 227,499,998, forward strand.
TATATTTCCTTTGTTTATTTCAACTGTCTCATCAACACTTTATACCTATCCAGACCCAGCAGGCACATAAGTCTTCTTCACTATGTTCTTCTCTACCACAGTCACAGTCCATTCACTATGGTGAGTTCTGCTGTATAAATTATCACCATTATTTCTAAGTCTACATCTGTACATACATCTGTGCATCTCCATGTCCTCTATTGATAGAATTTATTCTAACAGAAAAAGGATGAAAATATGGTAAATGACAAGCTGAGGTGTAAGAGTTCAACATTTGAAGGTGGACAGATGAGAATCATTTGAGACACACACACATATCTCAAAATTCCTAAGAAAAAAAGAAAAAAAAATCAGCAAATGATCAGCCTGTTCATGCCTTTTAAAAATACTTGAAGGGTTATTATGTATTATTTACTTTATTTTTATCCTGTCTTTCTCCCCACAGGGACTCAAGGCAGCTAACAAAAACATGACACAACAGAGTTCCTGCTATACAATGCAGTAGAAATATAGAAGATGAACTGAAAGCCAAGAAATTTATTTTTCACTCTCACTGAGAAGCATTCCTTTCCTACAATGAATTAAGACTGTAGTGCCAAGTATGCTTATTAGGCTTAGGTTCTATTGAAGACAGTATTTCTGAATAAACATGCATAGATTTGCACTGCAGGGCTTCAAATAAATAAAAAAGTTAGTTGCCAAGAGTGCATCTATACTGTAGAGTTAATTCGGTGTGATCCCACTTTAACTGACATGGCTCAATGCTATGTAATCATGGGAGCTGTCCTTTTACAAGGTCTTTACCAATCTCTGCCAAAGAGAAAAAGAATTAGAGTAGTTTTGTGGGTGTCAGGTGTCAATAAACTTAATTCCTTTTCACTGCCTGCTCCATGTGGGTACATACATCCAGTACTGAATCATTCAAGCACTTCTATTTTTAATGGAGTTTGCAAAAGAAATGTTCTAGTGAACTACGAGATGAGGAGAGTTTTGCCATTCACTTTATTAGTACTGACATACCAGGAAACTTGTATATAGTCTGCATATATTTGATCCATGTCTATAGGATCCAAGGGACCAATGGGGAGGCTTGTTCTCTCTTATGACAGAAAAAGAATTTTCTTGCTTAACACAATTCTATATGCAAGGTCAATCCATATATCATTTTCCTATTTATCACAGCATCGTTTATGGCTCAGAATAAATCTGAAAGTTCATTTAGTTGAAGATGATCAATATCTCTGGGTTTTATGTCTGAAATTGACTCTGCAGAAAGAAATACACCTCTTGGAAGGATTCCCTGGAGTTGGCGCCAGTCTTTTTATTTATTTTTGTAACCCAGCTTTATAACACAAAGGCATCTGAAATAAGCACAGCAGATACAAATTACAGATTGTGCCTGGTTTTGTCCCTTGGAAGCAATAGAAATTCATGTGATCTGAAAATTAAATCTTCCATGCTTTTGTGTCTGCCCTCTTCCACCTTCACGCACACAACTTAGGTGTTATTGATGAGGCTCTGATCTTTTATGCACAACTGCAGCTGAAAAATTATTCATATTGACGTTTGATAAAGAGCACATCACTGGGGAGTGGGGAGACAAGAGAACAGAGAAAAATGTAAATGGAATTCCAGTAATACATATTTTCTGCATTTCTGCACTTATACATCTTGTACATCAGGTGTGTTTTTTATGTAGATTGAATATAAAGCAGAGTAGCTGATTTCTTTTAAAACATTAACAGTACAAGCAGCCAGGCCTGTATCCGGGGGGGGGGGGGGGTGTTAGGGGTTCAAACCACCCCCGAAAAACCTGGTTTACTCATGAATTTTAACTGGTTAACCAAATCTCCATGCTAAGTCTATGAGACGCAAAAAAATTAAGAGTCCCTCCAGGCACTATCTCAAGCAGATATTGACAGGTCTGTAGCGGGGGGGGGGGGGGGGTTCAAACCCCCCCCCTGAAATTTTTTTAAAAAACCTCCAAAAAAGTTTTCTGGCTACGGCCCTGCAAGCAGCAACAGTAAAAGCAATAATGAAGGGACTAGAATTGAGTGAAGAGCTTATGACCTCAGCTGTTAGTTTATATATATAAATCTCAGATTAATTTGCTGAAGTACAGAAAGAAACACTAGTTTTTCAGTATTTTTCTTTTTGATTCTCACAAATTAATTTGTCTTGTCTTGGTATAATGTTGAGAGATCTAGAAGTCTTGGAAGCACTGAAATACATCAAAAACTTACAACATCATGCCTTATTATTGTACAGGTTTTTCCTGCCCAAATTCTTTCCCTGACCAACTGACATAGAAAACCTGGAATGGACTCTTTATACTTAGTCTAGGTAGGACATTTTAACAAATCTTTTCTGCATCAAGCAATGAACCTGCCACAAACCTTACACAAAGAGATGGTTAATCCCAACTTTATATAAGTCCTATTCAATGAATTATTTAATTGTATGTCAATACATAGATAAATTCCTTTGATTCAACTTTCTATGTCAGTTTGTAGATGTTTCTGACAGTCAAAACATGCTTTATTTCCTAAGGACTGGGCTCCTGAGTGTTACAGCTGGACCTCAGCCCCTGGTCAATGACTCTCATCAGTGTGACAATTTTACTAATGGGGGGGGGGGGGGTAGCCTAGCTGAACAATTCAGTAATCAATTTCTAACTCTTGCTGTTTCTTAAAACTTCTTTTCTGTACATTGTGGTGCTCCATTGTGTTTGCTAATCTTCAATATCAGTGTTGCCAATTGGCTACCTATTATAGATAAGTATGCCTGAATCTCTGAATGAGAGGAAATGACAAAACAAAACAAAAATCAGTTTCTTCATATGTTACTAAAATACAGCAATAATCATGTCCACCCTTGTCATAATGACATCAGCCCACTGTAATATCCATTCAGTTTTCACAAATAATTAAATATGTACCAGTTTATGAGTTATTCTAAAACCTTGCTCTTATTTTTTCCATGAAAAAATGAAACCATTTAACTTAAAAAAAAAAACACTCTCTGAAATTGATAAACACCCAGGCAACTTTTCTTAAGTCCATTATTGTATACAGTGTTCCCTCACTTATTGCGGGGGTTAGGTTCCAGGACCACCCACAATAAGTGAAAATCCGCAATGTTGGGACACCATATTTTAATATTTATACATTATTTGAGTAGTGATGCACTATTTTAAGTCTTTATTAACATATCGTGTGTTGATAAATCACCTCCTTCTCCTCCTGTTGCAGCTTGGGCTCCTTTTCTCTCCCTTTGGCTTCTCCTTCCTCCCTTCCTTAGGCTGTAAGTTGTAATATTTTATGATTTATAATAGCCTTTTAGAGTTTATTGAAAACACGTGAAACAGCGAATCTGCGAAAAGTGAACCGCAAAGTAGTGAGGGAACACAGTACTATCTACTTCTAGATATTAGTGCTATAGATTAATAATTCAAACCATAGGAGAGATACCCAGATTATGTGGGTACATATTTTGTGGGTACTCAAACAAAAAGCATGACATTGTATATGCAAATGAGTATTATAAAAGTGATGGATGGGTGAAAGAAGCTGGATAGCTGTCAGGGACAAACAATTTGATGAGTTAACTCGACTACAAGAGTTCATAAGATCCAAAAATCAAGGACTGTCAGAGTTTGCTAATGCAAAGTGATCTATTTAGTAGACCTTGATTTTCATTCGGTGGCATTATTGGTTTCAATGACTTATGTCACAGTTAAATATAAAATAAGGATGTGTCATAAATCTGGAACTCGAAATATGTTATGAGATTGGTTTTTCTTATCATTATGCATGCATGATTGGATGGAAGAAAGAAACTCATCTCCATCTACTTTGCCCAAGGGTTAGAACAGGTGGTGTAGACCAGCACTATAAATCTTCACTTGTTTCATTTCTTACATGAAAGAGTGAAGGATTTCAAAATTTTTATTCATGCTGAAAGATTTTGAGGATCCATGTTGACTTTTAGTGACCATGGCATTCTTTTATGTTTGCTTAAATAGAATTAAGTGTGTGTTGGTTAAACAGAATTCCATGTGCTAATACTGAAATGTCATTAGTAGTGCCAGAAAAGACCTCGCAAAAAGAACATCGGGAAAGCTAATAAATGAATAAACAAATTAATAAATATCAATATATAAATAAATAAACTCTAGGACAAGATTGCTGAGGTTTAAAAAGATATGCTACTGTTTGCATGATGCCAAGTAATCCCTGGTTCAGCTTGCATCTGAAGCATGGGAAAATATTCAGAAATTATTCCATTGATCCTCATTACTTCATCTTACCCATCACTCTAATTAAAAACAATGTATTCTATTCAATAATCTTTCCCCAGTGTTGCGGCATTTCTGCATTCCTTGCCCTGGTTCTTTAAGCTTGCTGAGTCTTCCACCTCCAAAACTGTCCAGTCATTTGGCTCATTGGGAGAGGCGCATATACTTCTGAACTTCTCATTACAGGCTCTAGATCCATTTATAAATTTGAAGGGATTGGAATTAATAGTGACAAGGGGCAATTATGGTACTTGAACATGCAATCCTTAATTGAAATAAATCAATGGCAAAAAAGGAAGCTAAAAAGAGAGGGTTGATTGAAGAGGTTCAAAATAGAAAATAACAGGCTGAATTGCACTCTGAAATGTTCCAAATAGACTAAGAACAGAATGCTTTATCATGAGGGAAAATCTACCATACTAATCAACTCTTTGGTGTGTTTTTTTCATAATATAAAGGTAAAGTTAAAGGTTTCCTCTGACGTTAAGTCCAGTTGTGACCCACTCTGGGGGTTGATGCTCACCTCCATTTCTAAGCCGAAGAGCCAGCATTGTCGATAGACACCTCCAAGGTCATGTGGCCGGCATGACTGCATGGAGCGCTGTTACTTTCCTGCCGGAGCGGTACATATTGATCTACTCACATTTGCATGTTTTCGAACTGCTAGGTTGGCAGAAGCTGGGGCTAACAGCGGGCGCTCATTCCACTCCTGGGATTGGAACCTGGGACCTTTTGGTCCAAAAGTTCAGAAGCTCAGCGCTTTAACACACTGTGCCACCAGGGGCCCCTTTCATAATATACAGTAGTGTAAAAGGAAAGGGGATATTCTTATAAAACCTCAAATCATAACAAAAAGGACAAAAATACAACATTACACAAACCTTTCCATTTTTGCTGGCCATGATTATGTCTCAGGTCCATATAGATGCTCATAGTCCTCACCCTCAGCCTCCCCCCCCCCCCCCACACACACACACTTCATCACATACAAATGTATCTCACATTTCGACCCTCAATAACATCCTCTATCTCCCAGATGATAGTTATGATTATGATCTCTTTTAAAAAATATTTCAAGTTTATTTTACGTGATATCTTCTTATCTCTGATCCAATGAGTGGAGAATAAAACATTAACTTAGAAGCAAGGTTTAAAAAGATATATATTTCCTTTAAACATATGATTCCCTATAATGGTATTCATATAACTTTAGTCCTGGAAGATAGTTCAAAGATTATCTAGTCAAACCTGTCAATGCAAGAAATTAGAGTCCACACACCAAGTATCCATTTCGAATAAGTCAACTCCTCCATTTAAGCAAAATCCATCAATTTTCCCAAATGTTAAATTGAAATTTACTTTCTTGTCATTTGAACCTCTTGGTGAAAGTTCTATTTCTTTGGAACAGCAGAAAACAAATTCTTTATCTTCTATGTAACAGCCCTTCAGATTATTAAAGATGGCTAACACAGAATTGAGTATCTCTTATCCAAACTGCTTGGAACAAGTTTTTTGGGAGGATTTTGGATTATCAGTATTTGCATATAGATACATAATGAGCTATCTTAGAGACAGGATCCAAGTCTAAACAATAATTTTTTGTTTCATATATTCTTTTTTAAAAATCATTTTTATTGAAAGATTTGTAAGCAACAGTGTTACATTTTCTTTAACATATATATATTGTTTTTCTTGATACAATAAAAACCAAATTGACTGTTAAGGATGGTTAGGGAAGGGGGGTCGGGGGGGGATCGGGCGGGGAATACGAGGGGAGGGGAAGGAGCAGGAGCAGAAAAAAGGGGGGAAAGGGAGAGAGAGAGAGAGAGAGAGAGAGAGAGAGAGAAAGGTTCAAAACAAAAAAACAAAAAGCAAAACAAAACAAAAAACAAAACAAAAGGTTCTGTGGGTTTGTTCTCAAGTTGAATTTGTATGTAAGTTAGATCAGGTACATTTTTAAAGTATGTGTATGTGTGTGTGTGTATATATATATATATATATATATATATATATATATATATATAAGCTAAACAGCAGGCCTGTAGTGAGGGGGCGGTTTTAGGGGTTCAACTCCCCCCCCCCCCCGAAATTTTTCAGGTTATAAAAAAAACCTGGTTTACTCATGAATTTTAACTGGTTAACCAAATCCCCATGCTAAGTCTATGAGACACAAAACATTAAGAGTCCCTCCAGGCACTATCTCAAGCAGATATTGACAAGTCTGTAGCGGGGAGGGTGTGTGCAAGGGGTTAACCCCCCCCCCAATTTTCTGGCTACGGCCCTGCTGAACAGGGTACACCCTTCTTCCAGTGTATGAACATTCTCTGTGTCTTATAAGGGATACCCAGATGCCCAAAAGAATGTGCAAAACACATTGAATTATACACACTTGCCAATGCCTTCCAAGTGTGGTGAATGGATGTGAGTATGACATTCATAAAGGATCTGCCATCATAAATGGAGCCATAGGCCATCTCTATCATGTTCCAGGCAGCTCTCACCTGGTAACCAGAGAAGAGTTTAATCAACAAACACAGGATGAGCCAAGACCAGATTTACTTAATCAGAGAATTAAACACTGAATCTTTCAAAGGTCTGGCTAAGCAAAACAGAAATACCAAAGAGCTATCTGTTACCAAAAAGCTATCTCTGCCAGACTCTTTATTTATCCAGAGAACTCAGCTGCTGCTCCTTACATCAAACCTGTACAGGGCATCACAAGAACCTGTAATGCAATACTCAAGAAGGGAAGGTTAGCTTGACCTCTTCCAAGCAGCCAAATCAGATTAACCCTTTCCAAGCACCCAGCAGCAGCCTAGCCAGGTCAGACAAGCATCTGGCCATGAGAATCTCTGTGGTGGGAACTGGAGGAGGAAAAGTTGACTGCATACAATATTCAGACTTCTTGCAGCAGATATTATCCCTTTTAAGTAGTAAGGGAAAGAAAATGGAAGTGAGAAATAGAGAGGTAAAAGAGAGAGAGGAGGAAGGGAGGGCACGTGACATTACTCCCAAAAAATATGGATTTCGGAGGACAAATTTCCCTACCCTACAAACATAATTGTTTCCCAGAAACCTACTTTATATCAGTTTACATTTATACATACCTAAATTTACTAAATATAAGGAGGAAAGTCATTTTCCAATTCTAAACAAAAATTCTGTTTACTTCCTTCCTTAGTGAAATATGTTTGTTGTCTGTTATATACATCACACTCCTTGAAAGTACAGAGGTCAACTATTGAGCAAGCTCATTTCCGCTTACAAGGCGTTTTGATTAATATCCCTTGTCTAATTCCCTGTGAAACATAATGCAACTCTCTGGGTAATGAAGACAAGGCTGAGTTATTTAGGTACTTGTTAGTGAAGCTGATTTGCATATAATTAACTGAACTGATTCATTTGGGTACAGAATACAGGATGTCTCACCCTTTCTTTATGTTTTCTATCAACTTCATGACAAATTAAGAAAGCATGAAGTTATTTTCAGATCATATTGATTCAGGTGGGTAACTAGGCATTGTTTTGATGACTGATAAGCTCTAAAGGACCTTACAGAAAACAAATTGCATCTCCAGCTTAGTACTATTTATATCCAGTGTATTTGTTCCTATATGATGTGTTTCTTAAAAATCCAATTAGATTAGATGCAGAGACATTAAAAAAAAATGGAAAGTTGTGTTATTGCAGTAAGCCTGGAAATGATTTCTTCTGACCTACTTATTGGGAAAATTAATGTTGTTGCTGTTTTGGTATTGCTTTTGCCTGAGTGTTTTGATCTATCACATAGATTGAAGCACTTGATACTAAGCCTAGTTGAAAACAGCTAGCATATATTTGTGAATTCTGCATTTCTTTAAAAAAATCATTAAAATATGTCAAATTCAGTAGGTGTTATCAAATTAAGAGAATAACAAAATTTGTTTTAATTTTCTTTATTACTATTTTAAGTCCTTACTGCATCTATGAAAATTGTATTACACACATCAATAGGAACAAGCAAGGGGAAGACAATAACATTAAAATGCTCTATAAATTCATGGAATAAGCTCTAGCATTTAACCTTGCATAAGGAAAGCACTTCATGGCGGGAATGTGAAATTTGAAGCACTTCAGAAGGTGAAGCAAAGCCCCTTCTGTACTTTCTTTTACTAAATGTAATTCCACATATGTCCATTCTGACCCTCACAGGTCGCATGTGCCAGTGAAATTCAAAGATTCTCCTATCAGCTGAGGATTCCAAATATGAAATTTTACTGGAAGGAAATACACTCTAACTGTAGATATTATTTGAGCCCAGAGGTGGTCCAACAGCAAGGCGAAGTCAGTGCCCGCCGCTGGCGCACACCAACAGGGAGCGCTCTCGAGGTGTCCCCGTGTAAACACAGTGCCGCTGCCCACCGCTGCCCGCCGCCATCTCCCATCTTTTTTCAGTTGCACATTGCCCAGAAGGTGGGCCCAGGAGAGCGTGCATCGGCACGCAGGGTGGACGGGCGTACACTGTCCTGGGCCCACGTTCCGGGTGATGTGGCGGGCCCAGGAGACTGTACACCTGCCTGCCCTGCGTGCTGATGCACGCTCTCCTGGGCCAGCCTTTCAGGTGACGTGCATGCTGCCACGTCACCCAGAAGGCGGGCCCAGGACAGCGTACACCTGCCCTCCCTGCGTGCTGATGCATGCTGTCCTGGGCCTGCCTTCTGGCCGATGTGCACGCTCTCACGTCACCCGGAAGTTGGGCCCAGGAGAGCGTGCATCAGCATGCAGGGCGTACACTCTCCTGGGCCCACCTTTTGGGCAGCGTGAGAGCGTGGCACCGTCGCCACAGCAGCCGCCAGCGCACCACTGCCACAGCCACCACACTGCTGCCGCAGCAGCCGTCGCCGCAGCAGCCGCCGCACTGCAGCCATGTCCTCTGGTTTGTGGGGGGGGTTGGGTGCCAAAATGGGGGGGGGGACGCCAAGTAGTAAGTTCGCCTACTACTTGGAATTACCTCGGGCAGGTTCTGTTTGAGCCTACTAATGAACTTAACATTGATGCTTGCTTGGAAATAATTCACTTAGCATGGGGGTTCTCAATCTGTGGGTTACCAGGTGTACAACTCCCAGAAATCCCAGCCAGTTTTCCAGCTTTTAGGATTTCTGGGAGTTGAAGGCCAAAACATCTGGGGACCCACAGGTTGAGAGCCACTGACTTAGCATATCTATTTCAGTTATCCGTGTGGACAGTTTTGGATTTGAAAGCATTTTGGAATCCCAGATCAGGGTTGCTCTACCCGTGTGGTGGTGGTGGTGGTGGTGGTGGTTGTTGTTGTACACACATCAATCCGTCTGCCACTGGCTCAGCCCAATTGTCAAATTTTAAAACGCAATATGGCCCCTGTGTCAAAAAGTTTGTCTGCCTCTGCTCTTGCCTATTCTGAGTTTTCTGCCAATATGACTTTAGTATTCATTTCATCTCTTGTTTCATTGCTGCCACCTCTCTGGAGAACGAGGGGACCAATTCAGTGAAAGGGAACACTGTGGAGAGATTGTGTTCACTACCTTGGCCATTTATCCATTCCATAAATCATGGAATAGATAATGGAATTGCCTGCTGAGGCAGCAAGATTCCACAAGGACCATCAGGATCCATATGTCTCCAGGGAGGTACCATCTCTGCAGAAGTTGTGAGCTCTAGCAAGTCTAAACTCCACCAAGTAGTAATCTGTCCATAAAAACAGAACTATAGACAGTTACTTCATTCCACAGACCACTATCACCCCACCCAGCACAGGAAACACAATCCAAAAGGCCTTTTACAAAGAAGGGATCAACTGAGTATAGCGCTGAAGGTGCTAATGAGAAGGCTGTCTCACACATTCTGATCAAATGTGTCTATGAAAATTGTGGGCCCCTCTCCTGCGGATCTTAAAACTCAGACATTCTCATATTGGGAAAGAGGGTTTTTCAGATAGTCTGATAGACATTTGTAGAGAAATGTGAATGAGGGGAGGGCATTTTTACAGTGTTGATTCAGGCAGCAAAATGGCTTGAGCCAGCCCCATTCTGCTGTATGCACACATGATAATTGAATATGCTATACTGGTATAAGGGATGGGTGCACTTTCTTTATTGCTATCCAGATTTCTCACCTTCTCTAGGGCAAGAAACATGAGCATTGTGTGACAAATCAAACTTAGCATATTTGTGGAAACCACAAGGTTGAATAATTGATATCCAATGCTGTTTTCCAACTTCCTTGAAAGAATGGGTAAGGAGGCTGTAGTCAGCAGATGAAACAGCCAGACTGCATAATTCAGTAATGGAAAAGAAATCAGCACAATGAAGTTATAACAAGTCAATGAATGTACAATTCAACTCTGGCAGCAGCAGTATAAATCATAAAGTCATCAGCACTTGAACTTTGTCCTTTGCCAGCCCATCTCGCAAAGCTGACAGAGCTCATGAAGTCAACCACTAATTAGAGTAAGACTCACAGGGGACAGATCAGAATGGCTAACAATACCCATTAATCACCACAAAGTTTCAGTACCATTACCACGAATGACAGTGAACTGAATCCCAAGCAAATAAGTTGTCTCTCATTATGAACATCACTGCTGAAAGGTAGAAGCTAAAGATCAAAATACTGGGAAAATATGAGTCATCTCAGACAGCTAAGTGGTTTTTGGTTCCAAGAAGGTGGGGTGGTATCAGAAAAAGAGATAATAAGAGAAAAAGGTGCTGTTGGATGGCAATAGGGGATTATGATCAATAATTCTGACTAAAGAAAACACACACACAACTATATAACTTTTGATATTATATTAAAATGAGTGAACAAGTTAAGAAAACAATTTCCTGAACCAAGTTGAACTCTCAGGTGTTACTCTATTTCAGTGGTTCTCAACCTTTGGGTCCCCAGGCGTTTTAACCTACAACTCCCAGAAATCCCAGTCAGTTTACCAGCTGTTAGCATTTCTGGGAGTTGAAGACCCAAAGATTGAGAACCATTGCTCTATTTCCTGGCACTCTTTCTAACCCCAAAGCTATCTACACCTCACTCATTCAAGTAAACTCCCATCTTTCCAAATGGAACTTCCATGTTAATTTACAGTGAAACTGGAGATTGAATCCATGGATAAAGGGGTCATACTCTATTTCTCTCATCATTTTCAAGTGCCAGAAGATATATAGAATCCTAATAATCCAAGGAGCTAAGATCTAATGTTAACAATACAGTTTCAAAAAACAGTATCCCATAGCTTTCCATTTCCTTGCCTTACTTTGCTATTCACCAAATATGCATTTGAAACTGCCATTCTTGATGCCTACCACTCTGCCAGAATAGAAAAAGAATCCAGGCCTAGCCAGAATGCAATATTCATATTATATTTAATTGCACTGATACAACTAGGCAAATTATATCCCCTTAACTGTAATTTAAATAACCTCTTTTCTAGATAAGAGCAGATCTCCGTGTTGAGAAATATCTTAGCTGCTGAGTACTCATCTCTAACTGACTACTAAAGTTTTTAATTAAAAACTGGAATCCTTCACGAGTGCATGCTATAAAGTTTACTATCTGCTTCCCGTCAAAGGTGGAGGGTAAATTACAACTACTTCTTCATTTTATTTTAATTAAAAATAGTTAGATGGCCATGATCGCCTTTCTTCCACTTTTGTTATTTAATGACCATTAAAGTAACAGAATTGAAGGACTATTAGTATTCCGTGAAATCCCTGATGGTTAAATACGGCAATGGAAGCTTGGCTTCCAGGGATGGATGTAATTAATTAATTTAATGTGTTAAGGAAATTGTCCTCCATCCAGGCTAAAAGCATATTGCCGAAGGAAGACTGTAGGGTTTTTCTTTGTACAGAGGTTTCCACTTTCTAATTTTATTATTCCTCCTGTCAATGGGATCCTAGGCTCAAATGCAATTAATGATTGCATAGTTTAATTTGCAGTATACCTTTTGATTGCTAGCCTTGTAATTTCTCTTCTGGGAACAATGTTATCACCATAGAGCTTGTCATGCACCAGTTAATCTCACTGGTTCAGCATGAAGACTAATTGTTTGTACACACTATATCGAAGCCAGATACACTAAAAAAATAATGTGCAGCAAGTTCATAGGAGTCACTAGCATTACCTCAGGTAATTGATGATTCCAGTGACAAACCCGTTTCCTGATTCTCCCATCAAACATTTATTTCCAATCAGTTCTTTATTCTTCTTTGTCAAGTAAGTGAATTATGCAATCACTAGGAAGGATGGAATGATTGTAATGTTAAACTCCTTAATCTAAACATTCAGGGCCAACCCATCCACCAATAAGTTTCATTATGTGAATTTGGACCTGTACTGTGGGAGAGGACCCATCTTTGCTGGCTTCCAATGGAATGCTTATGTCAAGTGCAGAGCACCATGATGACAGGTGTGATTATAGTGGAGACATTGCAGTGTTTATAAGCTGTCTGGCCCTCTTGACTCCTCTATGGATGAGACTTCACTTTAAGAGGATAATGGAAGAGATTACACAGCAGATTTTTTTTTCTTCTCAGCTCATGATATGAGAAGTAGGGGGCTGGACTGTTTAGTGTATTGTCATTACAACTGCATGAGCTAGATGTGAAAATATAGGCCAGGGTGTTGGTAGGATCAGATTGTCAGTGGCAAGATTGCTAACACCCCTCATTGGGCTTATTAGGCCCAGTTTGGCCTAATGTGGTTCCACTGGATGTCTGATATGCAGAATGAAGGCTTGTGAAGGATTGTTCTGCATCATCTGGGCTTGTTGGTGGTTTGAGTGTTGGATTAATGATTAGTCCCAGTTACTAACTATATGTTTCAGGAAAGGTGGGGAAGGGGAGAGGAAAAAGTCCAGCTAAGTGGCAACCAGCCAAGCATTAAGCCGTTCCTGTCAAGGACAGAACGCCACAAGATCAAAGATAACAGAGTTTATTGGATTTACAGAACTCAAAATGCCTGTAAAAGACAAGGGCAAGGCAACTTAGCCTTTAAAAACAAAAAGGGGCAAGAAAAAACATTCAAAAGATAAACCGGATTAAACCGGAGTTTAATCCGGGTAAAATCAAAACAGCTTGCTTCAGCCTGGGGAAAAACAAACAGAAGCTGGGAAACAAAGAGTTCAAAAGAATGCAACTAATTGGCAGCAGATAATTCTCTGCTGCCAGCACTATGTTTTGAGTAACTAGGAGTCACTCCTTCACACAGCAAGGCAAATTTCCAATACAAACTCAACAGCCAAGGATTGAAGCAGTAGCGTAGTCCCAATTCGTTCCGAAGGTCGAGAGGCAGAATCAGACGTTTGCAGTTTTCCAAGTCCAATAGGAGAAAGCGAGCCCGTAGTCAGTTTTCAGTCCGTAAATCCAGAGTAGCAGATGGCGTCCGTCAAGAAGACGACGGAAGGTCAAAGCTATTGAGATTAAGCAGAGGTTTTGCACAAACAAAAGCCCACACAATTCCTCCCGCCGTCTGAACCCAAATTCCAAAACAACTTACGTATCAGCACACGAAAACACACCAGTCTTCAGGAAAGCGTCCCACACAGATCCCAAGCGTTCGTCCAGATTACCTTGCCCAACGCAATTTGCAATTGCTCCCAAGCCTCATTTTATGCCAGTTACAAATCCTCATCACTATCAGCTGCCCTCCTTAACCCGGGCGTTTCCTCATCACTTTCCTCATCAGAGCTGGAACACCTCTGACTACGCCCCACAGCATCCCCAGCTGTGGATCCCGTCCCATCCCTCCAGCTTGTCCATGGGTCTAATCCTGAAGGTCCCCATTCATCTTCCATCCCATTATTGCCAGTGGCACCCAACTCCTCCCTTACCCGAGTCCAATCCATCTCATCCTCTTCCGAGCTAACCAGCTCTTCCTCCATTCTCTCTGTGAACCCCTTAAAAGACTCTTCGTCAGACGGTTCTGCAAAGATATCTCGCAGCCTCTTTCTTTCTCGCTCCTCGAGAGTATCTGACTCTCGAGGAGTCTTACGTCCACGTCTGCCAGAAGCAGAGCCATGAGGCTCAATCATAACAGTTCCAACATTACCTGATTCCTCGGGTGAGGAAGAAAAAGGAGGTGGATTGTCTGCTATTCTGGCCAGACTTAAGTCTTTGGAGAAGACCCATGTCCCTCATAAAAAGTCCATAATCTCAACTCAATGGGAAACCAACTTTAAGGATGAGGCAAATCTTACTAAATAGATTTTGGCTCATTTCTATGCCTTGAAAAAACAGGGCCAATGTGCTTTACCCGAGGAAGTGGAGGAGGTTCCATTAGCCCTGATGATTACTGTTGAGGGTGCTGGTGAGGCTGCATTAACATGAGTCTTCTGACACTATCCACACAAATTGACATAAATGGCCAAAAGGATCTGGAACAGTTCAAATGGATAGGCATCTGTTGACTCTATCAGTGGGGGAGTAAGCTCCATTGGAAGTAGTCTCCACATTCAACATGGTTTGGGGCTATCCCAAATGTGTTTTTGACATTGTTAACCCCAAGGGCCTATCCTCCACAATTATTTTATGGGTATTTAGGCAATATACAGCATGTAACCAATAGTGGACATAGTACAGTGCCTTATGGTGCAATCCCAAATGAATAACAGTCACTTCCTTTGGGAGCCATTTATTACAAGCTACTACAGGCAGTGTCCTACATTAATTTACAAGGTCTTCCATATTTCTCAGTGTAAGTCTGCCTTTTTATGAAGAGGTTTTTTGTATGACCTCATGTGAAACCTCATGTGAAGCTACAGGTTTAGGTCTGTGAAGTCATTTAAGCCATTTTGACCAATCCTTGTTTCACACATTTTGCATTCTTTCAAATAATTTCATTTTGTTTTATTCTATATTTTAAGCTGCCTTGCATATTGGGAGACCTGGGGGATACTGAAGATAGATAGATAGATCAAACTTTCAGGATTGCAGTTAACTGTCCATAGCTCTTCAGTACAAGGAGATGATTTAGTTTCATAGTTCAGTTGATCTAGATTGGCAAAATTGGCCTTTGTTTCTAGAGTTTGAGGGTATCAGGTCTGGCATGCTACTCTAATAAACCATACTATAGATGCAAATCAAGACCCACTCCCTTTCCAGACATAATCTAGAATCTAGAAAGGACAATAACCTAAAGGGAAATGTAATTAAAATCATGAGAGAGCAGATATCTCCAGTGCCGAAAATATAGGATTGATCCCACAGCCAGATTCATGGCAAAAGCTGTAAGATCAACTTCAATCCAAAATGTGAATAGATCTAAATTTAACCCTGTTTTAGATTCAATCATGGAATTGAATCTTGGAGGTAACAGTGCAAGGTTGGTATTTAATAATGGGTGAAAATTTTCCATATTGCTGATTGTATCTGGAGAGGTAGTGGGTTTTTATTTATAGTATGATTTTTGGAGCAACATGCTTGACCTGGAATTGTTATTTTGATGCTCAGATGACATTGAGCAACCAGGCTATAGATAGAATGGCTTGGGAAAGAGTCCTACAATGGCAGTTTTCTTTAGCAAGTTCCATCTAGGGTAAGCCCATTGACTCAACTGCTGAACAGTGAATAATATACACTTATCCTATAGCAATGATGGGCAACCTTTTGCACTTGGTGTGTCAAAATTCACCAAAAAACCTAGCATGACTTGGGTGGTGTGTCACTTTGAGAAAAAACCATAATTTCGCAATATGTATAGTTTAAATAACAAAAATGTATAATTGTAATGTATAACTGTATTTAATAAATCAAAAACTATTTACTACCATTATTTCCATGTACAACAATCTATGGCACCTCTTGCAGTTTCCACGCTGATTTCTCTCTATTCTAGTTTCAATGTAGTCATGAATAATGAATAATATAATAATAATATAATGGTAATCATATGATAATATACTACAATAATAATAGAATAATAATAGAATGATTATATATATATATATATATATATATATATATATATATATATGTATGTATGTATGTATGTAATGTGCATAATTCCCATGGAGTAAACAACAAAACCACTGGACCAAATCACACCAAATTTGGCCACAAAAGACATAGTCATCCAATTAATCTGCATGCGGCAGTGTGTCAGCAAAAATGGCTAGGTGTGTCAGTGCTGACACACGTGTCATAGGTTGGCCATCACTGTCATATAGACTGAAGGACCTCAGAATCAAAATTATGAAGATAGGTTCTGTAGGTTTTGTTCTTGATAAATTTGTATGTAAGTCAGAAAAGGTATATTTTTGAAGTGTAGGTAAAGGTAAAGGTTTTCCCCTGACATTAAGTCCAGAATTGTCCGACTCTGGGGGTTGGTGCTCATCTCCATTTCTAAGTCAGAGAGCCGGTGTTGTCCATAAACACCTCCAAGGTCATGTGGCTAGCATGACTGCATAGAGCACCGTTACCTTCCTGCCAGAGCAGTACCTATTGATCTACTAACATTTGCATTTTTTCGAACTACTAGGTTGGCAGACGCTGGGGCTAACAGCAGGTGCTCACTCTGTTCCCCAGATTCGATCCTGCGACCTTTTGGTCCACAAGTTCAACAGCTCAGTGCTTTAATACGCTGCGCCACCAGGGGTTCCTTTTGAAGTGTAACTCTAGCCAAATATATAACTTTTTAACTTTAGATAGCATAGGGAGGTGTTAACACCCTTGTGTTTTACTATCTGTGCCCCTGTTCAGAAGATTTTACCTCACTTTCGATCCCTGTGATAGTTGGATTTTGAAAAATTTGGCTTGTGGAAACAAGGACTGGTAATAAAGCTTCTGTGGTGACACCTTTTCCCCTTGATAACGCATTCTGGAATTTCCCTTCCTAGGGATAAATTTCCCTCACTTCCTGTCATCTCTCCCCGTTCTTAACTATGAGTCATTTATAATCAAATGTTTGTAATTCAGAGACTGCTTGTTTACTCAAATTGAGACTACCATTAGAATTGAGGTTTTAATTCCTTAAATCCTGCAGCTAGCACGATCAATTACTCTTGTTGGCCGTAAGATTCTTGGCAATTTGCCCCCACAATAATTTTTTTTGAACTCTGGACTTGACCTCCACTACTTTAAATTTATTCATTTTTCTAACTTTGGAAACCTGGTGCTATAAAATTACCAGTGATAATGGTTTGCCCTACATATTTGAATTCATGCTTATTATCTCAACCAAGAATGTCATAAAAGCAATATTATTGGCACCATCATTACTTTCAGATGTGGAAATCACAGTGGTTCTTTACTAATATCCCTTTTCAGCTGTTTAGCTTTTCAGCTATTCAGTATTTTTCCCATTTGTTGAACAGCACTGAGCTTTAACAGCCTCCTTAAGGTGTTTAATTAAATGCAGGATCTAATGGTTCTTGTCCATAATTTATATCTTTATAAGAAATTTAAATTTGGTGTCTTTAAAAATAACTCTTGTCACATTTATTCTTTGGTGGATCAGAATAAATTATGCCTCAGAGGCAAGGATACAATCTTTGACTGACTCATCTTGACCATTCTATTACAGATCTCTGAAGAGTACTCCTTTAAATTCAAGCAAAATTTGCACTGTGGGTTAACTGAAGAAGTAAAGATCACAATTTTTGCAGACACAATGCGTATGCATGCAAGATTCTGAAATAAATTTCTTTCACAGGTGAGCATATTTGAACAATATATTATTAAGCAGAGGTTGTGTTTGTGTGGACTTCTTCTCATGCAACTTTTTTTTCTAACAAAGCAGTATTCTTTAAACATGGGCAGGATATACACACTGCAGAAAGATACATCATATGCATTTTTTACAACTTGTGATTTTTAAAATACATATTTAAAGACAATATAAAGAATGGCTTGAGGGAAATAATTCTGAAAAATATTTTCACAGTATTCACATAGTATGAGTAGCAATTAAATTACCAAGGAAGATTTTTAAAAAACAAAATAAAAAAAGGTTATGTCTCCTGGAAGTTTTCACCATAACTTTGCTCAGGACATGTCATGAATAACTCATTTGGCTTGTCATTTTCAATGTATCCGGCTCCGCAGTATTTTCTCTGCTGACTTTCACTCAAGCTTTATTCATATCGTTACTTGAAAAGTACCCATGTTTTCCTTCACATTGTCTTTGTTTAATTAGGCAGATGTTTTAAGACTTCAGCTCCATACACACAACCTAGAAGTGAATCCCACAGAATATTCTGTCTGATTGAAACACACACAGAATTCCAGTGAAAATGCGAGTAATCACATCTTGGAGGAGAAATTTGGATTTTATTTGATAGAATATCTAGGCAATATGTGGAGGACAGGTGTGGGAAAAGTGAATGTATTTCTGAACCACTGTCCAAACACTGGGTATCTCCACATTTCATCATCAGCATGTCTGGCTATTAAAAAAGCATCACCATTATAGAGTTAGTTTCATTCAGTTTTCTTCTGAAAATACTGACTTGTCCTCCTCTACATCTCTTCCCAAGGCTATTTTATATTTCCGTGTATAAGAAAAAAATGTGTTATAAATCTAAATACAAATGTAGTTTACATGCCCTAATAATTATGTTTATTAGAGCAAATCACAAATTGAATAGGTGGGAGACAGGGCGAGCAGATTCCTAGCTTCCAATTTCATTCACCAAATATGACATCTAATCTTGAAGTGGAGAATGTGGCCTATGTTCTCTACAACAATACAACAATAACAACAAAAGGGGTTGATGACTAAGGGCTGATAACACCTCAGTTTTTGATAGAAAAAGCAAACTTCAAGTCACATTGCTGCGAGTCTTTCGGGCTGTATGGCCATGTTCCAGAAGCTTTCATAGAACCATAGAGTTAGAGAACACCTCATGGGCCATCCAGTCCAACCCCCTGCCAAGAAGCAGGAAATCGCATTCAAAGCACCCCCGACAGATGGCCATCCAGCCTCTGCTTAAAAGCCTCCAAAGAAGGAGCCTCCGCCACACTCCGGGGAAGAGAGTTCCAGTGCCGAACAGCTCTCACAGTGAGGAAGTTCTTCCTAATGTTCAGGTGGAATCTTCTTTCCTGTATTTTAAAGCCATTGTTCCGCGTCATAGTCCCCAAGGCAGCAGAAAACAAGCTTGCTCCCTTCTCCCTATGACTTCCCCTCACATATTTATACATGGCTATCATGTCTCCTCTCAGCCTTCTCTTCTGCAGTCTAAACATACCCAGCTCTTTCAGCCATTCCTTGTAAGGCTTGTTCTCCAGACCCTTAATCATTTTAGTCGCCCTCCTCTGGACACCTTCCAGCTTGTCAACATCTCCTTTCAATTGTGGTGCCCAGATTTGGACACAGTATTCCAGGTGTGGTCTGACCAAGGCGGAATAGAGAGGGAGAATGACATCCCTGGATCTAGACACTATACTCCTATTTATGCAGGTCAAAATCCCATTGGCCTTTTTAGCCACCACATCACATTGTTGACTCATGTTTAACTTGTTGTCCATGAGGACTCCAAGATCCTTTTCACACATACTGCTGTCAAGCCAGGCATCCCCCATTCTGTATCTTTGCATTTCATTTTTTCTGCCTAAGTGGAGTATCTTGCTTTAGTCCCCGTTGAACTTCTTTTTGTTCAACAGAGAAATATTGAGCGACAAATGGCTTGAAGGTATTAATGTATTGTCAAAGGCTTTCATGGCTGGAATCATTGGGTTGCTATGAGTCTTTTGGGCTGTATGGCCATGTTCCAAAAGCTTTCTCTCCTGATGTTTCACCCACATTTGTGGCCAGCATCCTCAGAGGTTGTGACTGAGGTATACCTCACAAACTCTGAGGATGCCTGCCAAAGATTTGGGCCTTCATTCCTATTTCGGTCTGTTAAAAATACTTCTTAGCCTGCATATGAGAAAATACAGGCTAATAAACATGAAAAAGGACTCATCACTTCACCCAGATTAATTGCCTCATTTCTTATGTGCCTTAATGCTACATATCTGCAAGATTTCAGACTACAAGTTTGCTATTGGTTTCAGGTTGAAAATTTATGAAGCCATTTAGACATTGGTCTTTATAATACTGTGTTTGATTTTGCCGATACCATATATTCTCCTATGAATTCAGCAGGCTTGGTTGTTTTGAACCTGGCCCATTGGCAATTGGTTTTGTTGAAAGAAGATTATTAATTAAAAATTAACTGAGTAGTACCATACCCTTTGGGTACTGCTTCTTCTTCAAGCA
This sequence comes from Anolis carolinensis, assembly GCF_035594765.1. Lineage (NCBI taxonomy): Eukaryota > Metazoa > Chordata > Lepidosauria > Squamata > Anolidae > Anolis > Anolis carolinensis. Next base: position 227,520,501 of record NC_085843.1, read on the forward strand.
TGAATATGAGAGATATTAGAGAAAGGAACCTTTGAAAAGAGAAAAATACACAGATTTCCCCCTCCTCTGTGTATTGAGTTTCACATGTGAGCCTTTCAGAGTAAGCATCCTCACTCTATGAAGAAAACTACACAATGAGTAATACAAAAGTGATACAAGTCCATCCTCTCTTATTGCTTTGTTTTTACCAAGCCTCATAGGCTTCAAAGGTTAAATTATTATGAGAATTTTCTTCCACAGCTATTTGCAAATTTCCCAGACTATAAGTTGAATATCTGTTTTTTAAACACCTGCTGAACCTACGAACCAACATCCTGAACTATTAATGGAACACCAGTGTGGATTCCTGGTGCCTCTTTGCTTCCAGACTTTACAAATAAGGATTAAGGAGCCAGGGGCAAACATTATAAATAATTCAGTCATCCATCACTCTGACTAACAATCAGAGGAAAACTTCTCCATCCTCCCACTGGATAGACAGATAAGAGAGGAGGGACGAATCTGACACAAATGATTAAAAGAAGCACTCTATAATGACCTTTCCATTTGTCAGGGCTAGCAGCTAAGAATCTCGCCACTCATATTTAAACACATATTATTCCATATTCCTGTTAGTTTGTTCTGTAAGCTGTTTTTATTTATCCTAGCTAGAAGAGGGGCTGGTGAAAAGCAGCTGAGCAAACATGGAACATCATTTGGAAAAGAAATATACTCTCAGCACTTTGATTGACTGCAATACAACTCAAGTTCTTAAAAAGTTTTTTGGGGGGGAGAAAAAGAGAGCAAGGGAAGAAGGAAGGAAGGCCTGGTAGTTATAAATAAAATAATAGCAATTTATACATGTTCATTGATTATTTAAAGAAAATTAAGTCACCCTACAGAAATTTACATTAAATCAGTAAGAAATCATATAAATGAGACAAATTAATTAAAAATGACAGAATTAAAAGCAATAATAAAAAATGTCAAATAAAACAATTAAAACAACTACAATTAGGCTTTATATAGATAAACAAAACATATCCTTTGAAGGAAGACAGTGAGCTTCCCTTGGGAGGAAGCTTTAATGGCTGCCCACAGGTTGCTGGAAAGGGTTCTGTGGTCTGAATCTGGTGTTAATTCAAGGGTTTTGGGACATACAGGAGGGGCTTGTGATCAACTTAATAAGAATTCAGGCTATGGGAGGAACAGGTCCACTGGATAAGCTCACCTCAAATCATAAAGCACTTTAATTGGCCTGGAAAAAGAGCAGAATTTAGTGTAGTTGTTGCAGCAAGGGAGTCACAAAGCAAGTAAATTGGCTTTTCAGTGTACAAAAATTACCCATATTTTCCAAAAGCACATGAACACCACACACCTGGATTTTGATAAAAACATCCTGTGTTCCTGCTGTTTATTTGTGTACAATGTATCTTCATGGGCTGTGTAGAAATAACAACATTTATGTAAATTCTCCACTGAAGTCACAGTAACTGTCTCCTGCTCACAGTAGGGCATTGAGTCTTCTTTCTACTGTTCATTGCTATCACCTTTCTTCTTTTCTTCTTTTCATGCTGCAGAAGTTACAATATTGATCTTTGGATCTTTCAGAAGAAACACAGATATCATGATAGAAAGCATGTTTCAATATGTTGATCATCTGCAAGTTGGTGTTTTTAAATCAATATTCTGCTATCTGTATACTGCTGTGTTCTGTTCCCCATGTGCCAGCTGAACTGCTGACCTGAAGGTTGGGTTGCTGACCTGAAGGTTGCTGGTTCTAATCTGCAAGATGTGGTGAGCTTCTATATGTCAGCTCTAGTTTGCAGGGACATGAGACAAGCATCCCAGCAGTATGATAACATATCCGGGTGTCCCCTGGGTAATGTCTCTGTAGGCAGCCAATTCTCTCACACTAAAAGCGACTTGCAGTATGTTCTCAAGTCACTTCTGACACAATAAAAAATATCCTTCCAAAACCCTTGGTGATATTTGGTTCTCCACATTCACCCATACATATATACACAACTCAATATAGTAATCACCTAAAAACTAATTAAGTACAGACAACACTCAGGTTACAAACATCTGACTTACATATGACTCTAAGTTACAAACAGGGATGAGACAACAGTAAGTGAGAGAAAATCTACCCCTAGGAAGGGAAATTCACTCCTGAAAGAGTTATGGGGAAAAGTTGTCTCCTCTGAAGCTTTATCACTAATCTTTCTTTAAACAACAACCCAATATTTTCAAAATCCAATTGTCTCCAGGACAGAAAGTGAGGTGAAATCTTTTAAACAGAGGCACAGACAATAAAAAAACATTACAGGGGTATACCTCATAACTTCTGAGGATGTCTACCATGGATGTCAGGAGATAATGCTTCTGGAACATGATCATACAACCCGAAAAACTCTCAGCAACCAAGGGATTCTGGCCATGAAAGCCCTCAACAACACATTACAGTGTTAATCCTTCCCTATGCTAAAAATAGCTGTAGTTACACTTTAAAAATGCATCTCTTCTGACTTACATACTAATTCAAATTAAGAAAAATCCCACAGAACCCATCTTGTTCTTCATGTGGGACTGCTTATGGTGATAATTTATATAGCATCTTAGTTACTACCAGCACTTTATGGTTGAATTCCTCCACAACTCTCAAGTGAATCCTACCAAACTTGAAAAGCATGCCCCCCTTTACCTTTCCAGCATTTTTTGTAGGTTGCAGCTAAAATGGGTCTCATCACCATCTGTGAGAAAGGCCACCGTTTATCTTGTCAGCAGAGTCCCCTGCTATAATCTGTATTTAAGAGTAATTAAATAAATCATAGTCAATCACAACCTAAGAGTAACAGCATATTGCTAAAATATAGTCTTTAGTACAGGGGCCCTTCAGCAGTTGTTGGAGTATAACTCCCAGCACCCTCACCATAGGGTAAACTCGCTAAAGCTATTGGGAACTACAGTCCAACAATTTCTGGAAAGTCACTTGATTCTGCCTCAGCTTTAACATACAATAACAATTCATCAATGAATGTGACCTTCTTGTTGGTATTCCTTGGTAGCTTCAGCTGGCTAGAACATCCAGCATTTGGAGATGGAACTTGTAGGATACATTCATGTGGAAAGGACTGCAGGATGATTTTCAATGTATTCACACCCTAGACTTTCCAGTAAGATTTAGCAATGACTCTTGAACTTTTTCTGTTCAGATATATTTGCATGGTCAACTTCATGAACCAGACAACCTAACAAATATCAATAATAATCAAATATATGTTAGATTCTGTTTCTTTGGCTGTTATTTTTTCAACTGTTATCTGGCTTAGGGCTTCTCTACACCAGCACTATATTCAGTGCCAACAGAGGTCACTCCCACTGTCCAGTGATTTCTGGTCAGTAACGTGGGGAAAATTGTTTACCTGGTCTTACCCTGCATTAAAAGAAGTTCGTAAATGCTCCAGAGTATTCTATACTTTCTAGAATCCTTCATCAGAAGCCATACATTTGAGAGTTAGATACATCTCAAGGTGGTGCTCCCAAATTTCCATCTTTTAAGTAATGTAGCCAACAACATGGCTTCTATGGCTCGATCCACACAGGCATTATAATCTAGCTGGAAGTTGGTTTAAGGCTGTGGTGTCTACAATACATACACTGCAAATGCAATCTTCGATCAGGACCCAGCCAGAAACCATATGAAAAAAATTCACTGGAAATTTTGTATCAAGCCATAAAATCCACCGAAGCTGATCACTGTAAAAACAGTGCAGTGCAGCAAAGTGAAAGATGCATCCAGAGTGCATTTCGATAGACAAGATTAAACTCTAGGAGTTTCAGATAGAAGCCAAATTAAGAAATCAGTGTGAAAATAAACAAACACTTCCCCTCCTGCAAGCAAATGACAGTGTTCCCATGTGAATGATGAATTTCAATGCCTCAGCTTATTTTGCTTTAAGTCAAGTGCTTGTCAGTTGTTTTCAACCAGCACTTTTGCTAAAAAAGCTAAAAATAAAAATAAAAAATCCTGAATTTGGTTCGATCTGGAATCAGGGGAGATTTATATTTTGTGGCAACTTTGAACAGGTTTGAGGGCTGTCTGTGGAGACACTCTGAAGGGAACCAGATTTCTTAAATCCAAATCCTGACTCCGATTAAATGGTATGTGGAAGGGCCCACTTTCATCTGGAGACTGCAAGGATTAGCAGAAATACATTGAGATGGTTTACTGTAACTGTCTTAAGTCATGACAACTGCAGAAACTCCCCAAGCATTTCTGGAGATCCCTCTTGATGCCTATTGGTGGATAGACATGGTTGCTGATAACCCTGTTGTTCAATAGAAACAGAAATGTATTCAAAAACATTAAGTGAATGACATGAAAATGCCAACAACTAAGAAACACTGTGGAACCTTTGTTGTACTGTGGAATATATGCTGTGTGTGTATGTGTTAAATGTATTTGTCAAGTGTTTTGATATGGCCGATGGGCTAATCAATAAAAGGTACTACTACTAGTAAAAAAAAGAAAGAAAAGAAACTCAGAGGAAAAGAATTCTGGACCAATGTGAATCTTTACAGTTCAAAATTTTTTCCACAAAAAATTAAATCATTATATTTATACATACATTATATTTCTATACAGAAGCATTATTTTCTGCACAGAAAAAGCAAGTTTCATATAAGAAAAATGTTTAATTTAGAGTGGTCCCAAAGTTTGTACATGGTTGATTTGCACAGAAAATCGCATTTTCCAATGTTTCCTGTGTGGAAAATTATGTTTAATTACAAAACAACCATGTGCGTATTTTGCACAGAATAAGTTCTGAATTGCAAATAGTCTTTGAAAACTGCATAATTTTCAAAACCCTTCTTGCAATGGGAAGAAAATTGCTATAATTGCCCATTGCTTCCTTCAAGAAAATAGTTAGCAGTGAATTACCTCCCTGCTTTCTAATGGACACAGAAATGGTTATGTTGCAGGTGCTGTGCCATTTAAAAGATTTCTATTTATGTTGCATCATGGAGAATGTTGACCCATAGTGACCAACAAAGTGAGTTATAATACCAGCCCTATTTTAGCTCACTAACAGAATGCTAGACTTTAAGAATTAAATTAATCTAAAAATTGTACAGATCTACTTGAAACAATACTCTCATTTCCATTGCTGATAGCAATCTGAAGGGAGGGAGGGAGGGAGGGAGGGAGGGAGGGAGGAAGAAAGAAAATCCATTTTTCTCTGGCTCTCTCTATGTATACACACACCTTATTACTACAACTTTAGGATGGATTTAATTTTTATAGGAGTTTGAAGCAATTGGGCAAGATGTGCTTAACTAGTATTTAATATATTTCGTTCTTTCTATAACAGAAAGTCTTCTGTTTCCACTTAGATCATATTTTGCTACTCCTGTGGAATCCCTGCATAATAGGTTTATTAAAAAAAGATTAACTGCATTGAAAATAATATCGTGTTTTTAAATCCAAGCTTTTTTTTTTTTGTTCCTCTTGTATGTTTACTCTTTCTGTGTCACACAAATAGAAAAAGACCAACTGACAAATGAATTTAATAACCATAGCCTGGAATAGACTTATGATAGATCAAAAAGATTACAAAGAAATATTCAATGATTGTCTAGCGAGAAATTTAATGAAATGTGATTAGCGTCAAATATTGAACAAACAGACATTGAGTCACAATGTCTGTTGCATATTGAAACTCTAGAATCATGTAATCAACACTTTAGGATGACAATAAGACAAAAGTTCTCAAACCAATTATTTTAACCATTTGGATTCTTTAGAAGTGAATTGTTTTTGAAATTTGACAAATCTGAAAGCAGCTTTTTATCATCTCAAAAGACACCAAACAGCTGACAGATATAACATTGAGAGAAAAAACTGTTTCAATTTCTCCAACATTGCGGTTTCATTTCTTTACAAGCTAATTCCATCAAATTCATGAAGAAATGTTAGAAATTTACACATTCCTGCCCTTTGCTTCCTCAATCTCTATGCAACTGGAGGGTTTTCATTATTAGCATTAACTTTAAGAGGATAGTAAAGGAAGTCCATGTTTGAATTTTGGTATCACATTCTAACAAAGTGTCTGTGAATAAACAAAGCCTAAACTGGGAAATATCATGATTCTACTTTAGCCAATCTTATTATATCTGCATGCAGACAATGGGCAAAGTAACAATCAAGTACCTCCAGAATTCTTGAGGGTGCATGTATGAATTGCAAAATGGAAAAAAGATCAAAAAGATAAGGTTGCTTTACCATCTTTCTTCAATCATATAAAAACAGAATTTTGGTATTGAAATAGAAATCATAACGAAATGGAGCCTGGATGCCATCTGGAAGAAACCTTCAACTGGTAAATGGTAAAAAAAGGCCTATTTGACCTGATAGTTTCTTTTCACTTGTAGATATTGTTATTCAAAATTAATAAATTTATAATTAACAAGAACCTGAGATTTAAAGCATCTGAATGTGTAAGAAGGCAAAACTGATATGTTTTTCCATTACTAATTACTTATCCTAGCTATGTAACTGAAATATGTGAGATGTACTAACTCTAAGGAATAAAAATAAACTGATTCTCTTGTCATGGTTGAAGCTGACAAGTTAAAGGGAAATATATGGATCCTGTGACCATAGGATTCAAGCCAAAATCTCTGCTGATTATGTTTTTCCCTCTTTAACATTTAAAATGTGGAGGAGGGGATACTTATCTGTGATTGTCTCTCACCCCATAACAAATGGTTTCTTAAACAGGGCCCCATCTACACTGCCATATAATGCAATTTCAAACAACATTAGATGACAGTGTAGATGGGGTCTTAGTCAGCTATCTTTCCAGGTTTAATATTTCATGAAATTAAAATATTGCATTTGAAGTGAAAGTTAATTATGCTTGTTCTTTACTTTTTGCGTATCAGCACATTGAGGCTTCCTGGTATATGATGGGTCTTTCCCAGGGATTAGTTGTATACTAAATCTTCCTGATAGAATGTATATTTTATTATGTGCCCTGCAGAGTTTCAGAGAAAATGCAGGGATGGTCTCAGTCCTGCATTTTGCCACTGCTTTTGTATATAAATTAGTCAGTAAACATCTAAAATTACATATTGATCTGTACACCAAACATTAAAGGGGGGAAAACATTAGATTCAAGATTTGTGGATTAAAGCAGGCACAATTCTTTTACCTCGTGCAGTAGTTTTGATCTAATGATTAACTTCCTTTCATGTTAGATATACCTACAGTTTCATCCGTCTTCTGTAACCAGGATTTCTCAGCCAATTTCTCTCTGATTGCCTACATCTATATCTATATCCATAATAAAAGTGAAAACCTGTATGTGTGTATGTGGCACGGGTGTCCACACACACAGACAGCCTCCGGCCTCCACAAACAGGCTATAGTTCCCAGTGCTAAGGAGCCACCAAGTCACTCCCTTCCACTGACATTGCAGTTACAGCGAGCTCCATGAACATGTAGCCCAAACTCTGCCAATGTCCTTCCCAAACACTACGGCCCACCACCCAATGAATGTTTTCATTTGGGGAGCATTTCATCCTAGATTTTGCATTTTCCTCCACCACAGGTAGGCATCCCAGGGTTCTTCATTGGTGTGAAATTTGCATGACCCCACCTACTGCCCTTCTCTTTCAAATCTGTCTGCATCACAAACAGAGCAGAACTGAGCAGCAACTAAACTTACTGGAGGAGTTTGGGGGATTGACTCCACATGGTGGAAGTTGTAGTTCACCCTGCATCGAGTCACAGCACTGTGACTCCTACTGGGGAATTTAGAGGAGTTATAGTTCACCTACACCCAGAATGCTATGAACCCAAACAATGATGGCTGTGGACCAAACTTGCCATGCATACCCGATATGCCCAGATTTGAATACTGGTGGGTTTTGAGGAGAATTGGCTTGGGCATTTGGGAGTAGTATGTACTGGGATTTACAGTTCACCTGCAATCGAACCCTACCAATGATGGACCAGGACCAAACCTGACACACAGAGCCCACATAACCAATAGAACATATGGGACAAGTTTGGGGAAAAGGGAGTCACTGCATCCTGAGAAACAGTGGCCCCCACTGACAATGGACTGGGACCAAACTTTGCACAGAGAAGCCTCATGACCAACTGAACATACTGCAGGGGTTTGTGGGAATGGGCCTTGATTTTGGGAGTTGTAGTTCACCTGTATCCAAAGACCACTGAACTCAGCCAACGACGGATCTGGACCACACTTGGCTCACAGACTCAACATAGCCTACTGTGGATACTGACAGATGTTTCAGGACAATTGCCCCGGGAATCTGGGAGTTGTAGTAGTTCACCCCCATCCAAAGAGCACTGCAGCCAGGTGATGACCAGCCAATGACAGATCTGGACTGCACTTGGTACACAGACCCAAAATGACCAACTTTGAATACTGGCAGGGTTTAGGGAGGATTGACCCACGATTCTGGGAATTGTAGTTCACCCACTCCAAACTGAGAATACATAACATTCAAAGACAAATAATGCCTTTTTCAAATCACCTGGGCACCGCTGGGTCCCAAGCTAGTATTTAATATTTATGTGCCTCCAGCATTTTTCTCCTCTTTAACATGCAAATATGCATGACCCTCTATGGTTTGATACCACTCCTTTTTCTGGCTGCTTCTTATTTTCTCTTAGCAGGATTAACCACGTGGATCAATTTATAGCATCTGGGATTACATAATAAATGGATGACATCACAATGCTTAAGAAAGTCTGATGCTGTGATGACTCTACATGGAGATGAATGTATCTGACAGTTTTGCTTTTCCTGTTGAATACATAAAGACATATGTGAACTTTGGTAATTTACTGAAAATAAAACTAAATTGAAGTTTTAAGATTTTTCTATATTGGCCAAATTGAATGGGCAAGAATCTACTACAAAAAAATCATTTTGTACCTGCCCAACATAAAATTGTTAAGTAAAGGCAATAAAATAAATATGTCAGGTTTTCATGAATGGTATACATTTTTGAAACATCTTTTGTGGCTGCTGCCATTCTGTAATATCTTAGTTAATCAAAAATGTTGTTTGCACCATACCTCAAATAGAGGTATGTTTGATCCCAGAGCTTGAGAATTATGAGTTATGAACAACCTGCTTGGAAAGGTAAGTTATAATGAAATTGTCTTTTAAGCATAATGCACAAAGGGAAACACTTTTAGTTTTGGTTGCACCAAATTCAATTTACTTTATAATTACCCTTAAGGTCATTTTTAGGGGTATTTTTCAATTTTAATGCCACTGTTATTAGGCCTTCTCTTATTAGCCCTAACTTTCCTCTGCAGAAATGATAACAATGATAGTAATGCAATACTTAGGATTCCATTCTGGGAGAAAAGTGGGTTAAAAATAAAACAACACATTATTGTAAGCTAAAAACATCTTTCCATACTTTTATCTAGAAAGGAAAAAGTCTAGTCTTGCTATGCTTTGAACTGGAAGTGAATAGTGGGAAACACAGCTCATGGAGTGAACTGCATTAGCTTAATCCACCCCAGTTTGATTTATACCAGGACCTATTTGCCATATTCTAGTGACCTGTCCAAGATCTATTTACACATTTTTGTGTCTTTTTTTAAAAGGAACATTTTAATTGTTTTGAAGCTGCCTTACTCACTCTGGGATAAAGTCAACATATAAATGCAATAAACAACTGGATAAAATTATGGCATAATTTATATTTGCAGATTCTGTAACTTGTATTGCCAGGGTATGGGGATGTTATCCTTTTAGACATTGGCAAGTACTTCTTGCTTTACTTGAAGAGCACTGGATGATCTGAAAACCAGTCAAAATGCATGCCCATACAATTCCCTCCTTCTGTGAACCAGAAGCTGCATTGCTTGAATAATTTTATTCACACTAAATCACTTGCATGCCTTTGCTGTGTTGAACAGAATTTTGGTCACAGTCACATAGCATACATTTCAGGGGTAGTCTTTACCACCAGGAAATTGTCTACATCAGCAAAATAATTCATCTGAAATGTGCAGCATTCTTCTCTGAATTTACCCTCATCTCCTAATCATCATCATCATCATCATCATCATCATCATCATCATCATCATCATCATCATCATCATTTGCCACTTGTGGGACTTTTCTCAACTATGGAAATAAAGGCCATTCCAGCAGCTTTCAAGATAAACAGGCAAATACCTATGTATTCAAAGGTATGGCAGATTTTACTTTTCCCCTCCCAAATAAAAAGTATCTGAGAACTACCATTTCCCTTTGATTTAGAGAAAAATATGGCAAATATGATAAGGATACTGAGTACAGTTATAGAATGGGGATTAGGATTCTCAGGTCCAAAAATCACATAATCCTTTGGATTACAAAGATCTTTAAAATTTTAGTTTGTTACACTAGTTATCTAAATATTGAAATGTGTAGCTTTACTGCCGCCGCCCCCCCCCCCCCCCCCCACACACACAAACAGCTCCATCTCTGTATGCCAGTAGAAGAAAACATCTACAATAACAGCAAAGCCATTTGGTAATGGTACATTATTCTTAGATGACTCTGACATGAGCAAAATAAAATACCTGATTATTCAAGTTAATTCTTGCTGGAAGAAAAATCTATTAAAATAAAGTAATTATCTTCAAGGCATTTTTTCCAGAACTGCCAGTAAATTGTAATTAGAGCTGCATAATAATTCCATTGTGCAGTTTAATAAATTAGATTTAAATGTGCCAAATGGCTTTTTAAATAAAAAGAGAGACTCCATATAAGATTTTGTTGTTTAGAACGTGAAATCTAAATTTCATTAAATGCAACATAAGATCATGAAATGGGGTTTAAGGCTACTGACTTTACCCGCCCCCTTTCCTCCTAAAGTGGAGAATCTGAGAATGGGCTTCATCATAGAAATGTTCATACAACAGGTTTTTCACTAGGATAAATTTAAGGAAACTGAGAAACAGAGCAGAAATATACAAATTATTGTACAAAAGGAGCAGAAATCGATATATTTAGATAGACATTTCAAACAATTGATCATCAGATATTCTGGTTTATATTGTTTCTAGTTTCATTTAGATTAGAACAGATCAAACAATGCTGAATGTTAAGACAACATTTTAAGTCAACATTTTTGTAAAGCCATTGATCAAGTAGTTCTTTAGTTTGGACTTCCAACTGGATTCAGCAACTTTAATATACCACACTCTGTCCACAGAAATGGGAAAACAATTTCTGAGTATTCCAATCTATGAAAACTCTATGGAATTCATTGGCATGCCATAAATCTGCAGATGACTTGAATCCATATGCACATGCACACACACTTACCACAGACTGTCTTTGTCCTGTAGTACCTAAGTGGGGCTACTACACTGTCTTCTTCACAGGTTGAATCTATATTCTGGATTACAGTGTACTTCTCCATTCATTCTCCTTTTGCCTCATTGTTAGTATTTTGGTGTGAAATTTAGACAGGCAAGAATTTTGCTTTAGTTCATTTTTGAGAAGAATGTACACAAGTACATAAAATTGACAGTCAAAAGAAGCAGGTGGATGAAACTGACAGTTTTATCCATTGAGAGCTTTGAGTGCATAACTACTAAATGTATGGCTTTAATCTGTTTTGTTCAGTCATGTTTGTTTTGCAGAATTATGATAGTCACTTCTTTTCCTCCTGACAAGCTTCTCACCTTTAAAAGCTATAAAGCAAAAAAGGCACAATGTGGTCCTGTGTGATGTCTCATGGGCCATGTAGTCCCATTCCTAGTACTATTGTGGCAGACGAAGAGCAAAACTTGGGTTTCCCACCGATTCAGCCAGAATCGGAGGCCCCGCACCTGCAAGATGTTTGCCCTCAAGAAGTCAGCCAAATAAGCCTTGAGCAGAATTCTCCCCCGTTCTCTCGTAAGGATAATTATAATCGAGATAGAGGCGCTAGGGAGGCGAATCGCCGAAGCGCCAGAATCGCTGCCAGACAATTAGCTGATTAAGCCTGTTTCCCTTGGGAAATCTTAAGGAGTCATGCATCTGGACACAGTATGGGTTTCACTTCTTGTTCCCCAGGGAAAGTGTTCCTTGGCGGGAAAACAAGATCCTATATAGGTGTTTACCCGCAAGGAGATCCTTGCGGAGTCAATTCGTCAGCTTCAGGAGTGAGATCGTGTGTGGACTATGCTACTCCAGTTCCTTGTTTCCAGGACCTTGCCACGGACCTTGTTCTAGTTCCAAGCCTGCCTTGTTCCCTCGGACCTCGCCACGGACCTTGTTCTTGCTTCTTGCTTCTTGTTGCCACGTATCCAGTCTTGTTTGCCAAGAATCTAGTTTGTTTCCCAGCCTTGTTGTCAAGCTCCATTGGACTAAAGGACCTTGTCTTTTCCCCACACTTTGCTTGGCAAAGTGTGTGTTTCGGTTATTGGATTATAACTTTGGACTCTAATATCTCATATTGGACATTGATTTCCTGGACTATATTTGACCTTTTCTGAAAGGTCTACTTCTGAACTTTATTCTACATTTGTTTTTATTGACTTTATATATTCCTTTAATAAAGATATTAGATAGATTCTGGTCTCTGCGCATGGTTATTGGTGCTCCGCAGCCTGGGTTCTGACATCCTGTGCTAGACTAACTATATCAATTGGATGGTGAATATTGTTGCACAATTGCGTTATTACCAAGAATTCACTCCTTTTGCATATTAATCTGAATCTCCAGAGAGAATGAAATCACTGTGCATTCAATACTGTTAAATGTACCATATATACTCGAGTATAAGCCAGGGTTTGCAGCCCTTTTTTAGGGTTGAAAAAGCCCCCTTTGGCTTATACTCAATTGAGAATGCTGGATGGCTGGGTCAGCTTATACTCAATTATATAGGTAATCAGAGATGGGCAATCATATCTTATAGTTTTATGTAAATATTCAAAAACATTTAACCCACTGATGCCTCAATTAATGTAATTTTATTGGTATCTATTTTTATTTTTGAAATTTACCAGTAGCTACTGCATTTCCCACCCTCGTCTTATACTTGAGTCAATAAGTTTTCTCAGTTTTTGTGGTAAAGTTAGGTGCCACGGCTTATATTTGGGTCAGCTTATACTCGAGTATATGTATATAATGTTATAAAAATTTCCCTTTGTCCAGTAATAAATCAAGTTAATATAGGCTGACTGAAAGCACATCTAAAAACACATATGTACTATTTAGAGAAGTTCTGTCGGGTCCCAGTTTCTCACTAAAACAAGAAATGGAGGCTGATTCATACATTTATACAGGTCATCAAATTTAACATTAGCAAGCTATCCATGTATATGTGCAAAAACTGTTGTGCAATGCCTAGGGAAATATTTTGATTAAAGTTAATTTTTAGAAATCAAAATACAGTGTCCTCAACTTCATGAAAGCTAGAATCCAAACAAAAAGAGCTTTTCATAAGGAGTGGGGAAAATAGACAAAATAAGATGCAAGACATATCAGTTGCTAAGTAGTTTGTCTGTATATAAAACCTGTCATGGTTGTTAAAACTGTCAGAGTCTATCCTTCATCTATTCAGAAACAGAAAGGAGTTTTGGCAAAATGTTGTACTCCGTATGCTAAATAAAGGAGTAAAAATAACATACACAATAGAGATATGAAACTCCCCTATTAACGTTATGATTATGATTATGGTTATGATAAACAATATAATATTGTTTAATATAATATAATATATTATATTAAATATAATATAATATAATATTATAATATTATACTATACTAATATTATAACACATTGTATATACATGTAATATTAATAATAATATTATGATGTAATACAATGTAATAATAATTATAATTCACTATTATAATTGTATATTTATATTACATGCAATATTACTAATAATATTGCGATATAGTTGTATAATATAATATATTGTATGTATATATACTTGTAAACCGCCCTGAGTCCCCTTCGGGGTGAGAAGGGCGGGATATAAATGTCGCAAATAAATAAATAAAATAAATAAATGGAACTATCTAAGGCATTAAGTGATAAGACCATGGACTGATGTACTGGTCTGTGAACTACTGGTTGTCAGGCTACAAAGAGTTAATTAGGAAATAAAGAAACATTTCTAACCAATGGACACAAATATGGCACTTGTTCTAGCATACTCAGGGAATAATAATAATTGCCAGTTCCCTGAGAAGGATTGCTCTGAGGAATGTCCAAAGTCTTGGGACAAGAATACATTACCTCATATTTCAGACCCAGGGGTCTTGCTTAAATATTGTTCTGTAGGATACAATGGATTTTCTTATATCTGTTGATGAAATGCTGATCCATTGAGCAGACACACATATGAAGGATTTCCATAGTAATGAATATCACATCATTTCTATTTGTCTTACAATGTCAGAATGCAAACAATAGGAAGGCAAACTGCTGAGTAGCACATCATAGTTAGGGTATCTCTATGTAATAAATGTTTAGACACAGATGGAAACAAGTAATGTGAAATTATGGTTTTGAGTCAAAGTTTAGTACATTTCATGTACCAGCTGGCAAAAAAGAAATTATATTCATCACCAACTATTCTTCTAGCCTTTTACACAAGCATTTGAGACTTATCTCCCTTGATCACAGCAACAATTTCTATTTGTTTCTTGTAAATACTGGAAAGAATGAAAGAAAGGGCTTCTGATTTTACCAAATTATTATTTTTATGCAAGGGAATGTTTTCCCAAACCATTACTGTGGAATCTATCATAATTTAGAGAGGAGTTAAGTAACATCACTCTGGACTTCATCACATGGATGAGGTCCCGCGGGGCGATTTGCCATCACCCATGATAAATCAGCAGGGCAATCTTGGTGCCCTGCACTCCACCACATCTGCAGCTGATGCTTCCCCATCCCATGTGGGGAAGCATTGATGCCATGGCTTGGCCCCATGTCCCAAGGGAAGTCTCTTGCGCTGCCTTCAGGGCACTCCTTCCACGGGGCCCTGCCAGAAGTCGTTGTACATCATGTGATGGTGGGCAGCAAGGAGGAAGTGTCCCAAAAGCATCCTAGGACACTGAATTTGCCTCATGTGAGAAGGTCCTCATGCTATAGTAATAATCTAATGTGGAAAAAGACAACAGAGATGGAGCAAAAGGAGGCCAACTAAGAAATCAAACAAGCAGATACCAGTATGTTCAGAGCCTGCAAGAAATACAATCAAATGAGGATTGGATGTACTTAATAATCAGAGTGTGGATTCTCATCCTCATGCTCCATAAATGATAGCAGAGAGGTAAAGAATGCCTTGAGAGGTTGGAATTGATGAAAGGAACATGATCAGGGCATGATCTTACATTATCTTGGTATAATGTAAAGCTCTGCCAAATGTACCTTCTTTTCACTGCACACAAATTCACAGCTTAAATGTCAGCTACCAGCACATGTTCCCATAACAATTTAGTACTTGTGGGAGGAAAAGGCCATGAAGAAGCTAGAAACAGAAAGAAGATATCCATTGGAACCCTTGCCCACAAAAATATTCAGCTCCTCTGAATTTGAGAAAACTTCCCACTTATCAGAATCTTAAAAATGGACAGGTATTACAACTTTCTGCTTTGTATACCAGTTCTCAAAGATTAGGAGAACTGATCTGCCAAACATCCTATTTTCACCCAACATTAAAACTTGGATACCTGATTACTTACTGTAATACTGTATATTATGCTTACAGCCTTAGTTCTACTAAACATAGCTTTGATTAGCTAAAACTGCAATTATTTTTATAATGCTACTTTCCAGACAAGATTGCAAGAATAGCATTGACCTTTTCTCCCTGGTTGCTATTTTAAAATGTATTTTCCTTAGCCAGGCGAAGGATTTAGTAGAGAAATAAATGCATTTAAGTTCTGTAAAAGACAGGCTAACTATGTTTTTAGACATTTACATCTGAGTAATTATAGTGTTATATTAAAGCTCTGCATTCATTAAGAGGATTTGAAGCAATTATATAAGAACACACACTTGTGCCTGCGTGTGAGAGAGAAATAGAACAGAATAAGACAAAGAACTTAAATGTTATCAGGTGTTGATAGTTCAGTTTCATTTAAATTGGCAATTATTGTCTCATTCGAGAGTAATAACAATATGAAAAAAGATGAGGTTATAATAATGTGAACAGATGCACATAATCGGATTTGGTATAGTTGCGTGTGTTCATAAACTTGCTGATTTTCTTGTTTTATTTTCTCAATGTGAGTTCAGCAGGAGTTTGTGATGATAATCTTGTTTGGACCCACACCACTCCAGGAAGTAGGCTGTGCCTTGAGGCATGAGACTTACATATATCAAATGTCTGCTCAATGTAAGAAAAGGCTAGGCTATGTTTAGGTGAAATAATGCAGATTCAAAGATCCTTTTTTCTGGAAGCATAGATCAGCAAGAAATGCTAGTACAAATATCTAAGCTGACTCTAAATGTTATTAGCTCTATCATTCCATATATCATGATTGAAACAAGCAAACAATTAACGATCCCTAACATTCACACAGAGAGAGTGGCTGTTTTCTTGTGATAGGCATAAGGAAAAGTTGAGCTATTTTTAAAACTACAAACAGCCTTGTTTATTGTGAGGAAATCTGAATTAGGCTGGATTGTAGACCTTCCTTTATTCTCTTTGTTAGCTTTAGCTTCACCCCCTTTGAATCTGTTTGCGATTCCATGAACAAATAGGCTTGAATCCTGGTCTCCGGAGTTCCAGTATGCTCAAATCATTGCACCATGTCAGCTCATCATTAATTACAATCCATAATAAATGGATCTGTGTACAAATTGACTGAACATATTTTGTGAATATGTATCCACATGTGCTATTTTAAACGAGTAAGTTGCTGGCAGGTATGTTTGAATAGCTACCAGATTTCACATGCAAATTCTACCCATAATTTGAAGTGAAATCAAATGTTGGTCACCAGTGAGAGGCCTCTCAATTTGATACTATTATTTGGAAATTTATTGAGGAAATTGGACCATTCCTCTTCTTTCTTCCATCTGCAAAAACACTACTTATAACCTCTTTTTCTATATTAAAAATAGCTATCTTCTTTTCTGGTATTGAATTGTGATCTGCTTGCTCTAGGTACTGTTTGATTGGTTTAACCTGAAATTTCTAAAAAAAACACTTATATTTTTATTTATTTATTTATTTATTTATTCATTCATTCATATAAAACATTTTTACTATATGTATTAGTCTTGTGCATTTGTATGGAATTGCTATCTATTTCTATTTGTCCCATTTGTATGGCCCCATTTCCATTTCTGTCAGTCACTACTGAAATTGGGTACCTATACAAATGAGCTTTTCTGCCCAAGGTCCGGAAAAAAAATGAAGATTTTCAGACCTTGGATAGCAAAGTGCAAGGGTCTGCCAGGGCCTTTAGACCCTGCCTGCTGGGCCTAGGAGCACTGAGCACTCAGAGGGCAGGGCCTACAGCTGAGCACTCGATGATCACAGGCCCATCTCACAGGGCCTTCAGTCGAGCACCAAGCACTTGATGCTCATTGGCCCGATAGGAAGGTCCTACAGCTTAGCACTTGGCACTCGGTTGTAGACCCTACTTGCTGGGCCTATGAGCATCAAGCACTTGGAGGGCAGGGCCTACAGCCAAGCACTCGATGCTCACAGGCCCAGCTCACAGGGCCTACAGTCGAGCGCCAAGCACTTGATGCTTGTAGGCCTGGTAGGCAAGGCCTACAGCTGAGCACTTGGTGCTTGATTGTAGACCCTGCCAGCCGGACTTATGAGCATCAAGCTTTCAGTTGTAGCCCCTGCCTGCTGGGCCTACGAGCATTGGGTGCTGGGCTGTAGGCCCTGCCAACCAGGGCCTGCAACTGGCATGCTGAAAATCAGCCAACCAAACGGTCACAATTTCCCCCTTTTTTTCATTTCACTGTTCTTTCCATTCCAGAGGGGGTTGTACTGTTCCGTTCCATTTGAATGGTACAAAACCATGAAAGAAACAGATGAAATGGTATTGGGACCCAAAACTATGTTGAGAGGACCTTGTCATGAAAGCTGGTCTGAAATTAACATCATTTTAAAAATAAAATTAATTAACTGAATCACTGTTTAAAACAATAAAAAATTCTTACTAGGATGTATGTATTTTGAACATGATTACTACCTACTACATACTTAAATTTCTTTACAAGAAATCATATAATAAATCATCTCCAGTTAAAGCAAGCACAAGAAATATAGATTAGTCCTTGAAGGCACAACATGCTAAATCAATAGATGCCCCTTAACCATTTTAATTTGGGTTTGTTTATTGGTTCACGTTTCCAAAATTAGAAAGGAGAGAAATTTATTCTTGATACTTAGATTGTCCAATTATGAGTAATTAAAATCCCAATTGCTCTTTACTTATATAGTCCTGGACCCAGTAAATGCTTGCAACATGAAATGCAAACAGAGGTAGCAACAATATGACATTTTGAATACAATGATACCCAATAGTCAATCCTGAAAGAAAGACAAAATGGAAGCTGGACTCTTGTGAATGGCTGAACAAAAAAGAGAAACCCTATTCAAACCAAATAATCCCATTCCCAATATTTCATCTGAAATTTTACTTTCCTTCCAGTGCAGCCACCTGCAAAGAAAAAATCTAGGGACATACAGCTACATATACAGAGGCTTCCACATAAAACATGGCTTCAGTAGAGGATGCTTGAGACAGAATATCCTTCCATACAAGCTGGTTAGACTCCTAAGATCGAGTAGCAAAATGCTCCTCTCCACTCATCTTAGGGGCAGTCAACACTTAAAACTGCCTAAAGATGGCTCCTTCTTGGGTGTGGCTCCAAAACTCTGGAATGCTCTGCTATGTGGAATAGCTTTTAATTAATTACATTAGAAGCCTAGAAACTGTACTTTATAATCATATTTTAACTTCCTGGGAATTTTATATGAGTTTACTCCTTTTAATGACAATGTTATGTTCAGCAGGAACGTATGGGATTATTTTAATGTCTTAAATTTTATATTGCTTGTTTAGTTGTTGTTGTATACCACCTTGGGTCCTTGGAGAAAGGCCATAAATTACGTAATAAAATAAATAAATAAATTTTTAATTCATGTGTAGGCCTAAGTGTCCCGGAGCCCCCGGTGGCGCAGTGTGTTAAAGCGCTGAGCTGCTGAACTTGCTGACTGAAAGGTCACAGGTTCGAATCCGGGGAGCGGAGTGAGCGCTTGCTGTTAGCTTCAGCTTCTGCCAACCTAGCAGTTTGAAAACATGCAAATGTGAGTAGATTAATAGGTACCGCTCCAGCAGAAAGGTAATGGTGCTCCATGCAGTCATGCCAGCCACATGACCCTGGAGGTGTCTACGGACAACACCGGCTCTTCAGCTTAGAAATGGAGATGAGCACCAACCCCCAGAGTCGGACATGACTGGACTTAACGTCAGGGGAAACCTTTACCTTTACCTTATTCCTAAGTGTGTGCACTTTCTGCTTTGCAGATGTTTGGACTAGATATATAGATGAGAGATGGTGGCCAATGAGCTGTGTTTAATATTAGAAAAAGTCCAAATCATCCCTTTACCATGTGTTCAACTTACTAGGAACAGACATGTTCAAGTAAGGCTAGAGTGAAACTATTTACTGCTATATTTCCATGTTCTTGAAGTTTCTTTATAAACTTTTTTATCCTTCTGGTAACTTCCGCCCTGCTTTGAATTAATACCAGATGTATTCAAAAGATATTATTATTAATAATAACTTTATTTATACTATGCCTTTCTCCCTGTGGGGACTCAAGGTGGCTAACAATCTCACACTTAGTTTAAAAAGTGCAATGCAAAAGTTAAACAGATTAAATTAAATGGTGAATAGGGAGTTCTTTTTCAAACACCCTGTATAATAAATACCCTTAAAATAGCCTTTCAAACTCATAGTCCCTCTACCGCTGGAATCCCACCCACACTTCCCCAGCATGCCCCTTATCTTTCCCCAAATGATTGCTGGCAGAAGAAGGGTTTGACCTCCTATGGAAGGCCAGTAGGGATGGGGCTGTCCTGGTCTCTCTTAGGAAGGAGTTCCACAGTCTGGGAGCAGCTACTAAAAAAGCCCTCTTCCATGTTCCCACCAAGTATGCTTGAGTGAATGGTGGGACAGTGAGAAGGCCCTCCCCAGTAGATCATAGATGTCTACCAGGTTCATTGAAAGAGATACAGTCCTTCAGATCACCTGGACCAGAGCTATATAGGACTTTCCAGGTCAAAACCAGCACTTTGAATTATGTGTGGAAACATGCTGGCAGCCAATGGAGATGTTGCCAAAGAGGCATTGTATACTCCCTGTTCCTGGCCCCAATTAGGAGTATAGCTGCTGCTCTTTGGACCAACTGAAGTTTCTGAGATCCTTTCAAAGACAGTCCCACATAGTTGCAGTTGTTGTCTGAAAAACATGGAGATGTGAATTTGAATGAAGGCATTTATTGAGCTGTAGAGATATCTTCATTCAGTATGTGACTATGCAGCATTTGAAAGTGTGTGCTGAGATACTGTATTCTCTGGACACTCTGAAAGGTAATCTATCTTTTCTGCTTGATTCACCTGAAAAATGTTGGAAAAGAAACAAATGGCATGCTCAGGATTACTGACATGTCATCCGTATAGATCTTTAGACAGCCAGAATGATCATTAGGCTTTGACCAGCCATGCTAAAGACTGTTACTGTATTAATTACCAATTTATTGTTATTACAATACAGTTATAGCACTTAGGAGTCAGTATCTTATAATTTATGATATTAAAAGGCAATCTGCTCGACCACTTGTCAGAAGAGCTGAGGTCAATGACTCAAATCAGTGCCCCATTATTCAATACCTTTATATACAGAGATATGTGACTGGTTTTGCAGGCAATAGGTACTGAACTCATATCATTGCTCAGAAAATGGATGTCAATGTACATTTTCGTCAATGAAATTATCTTTATTGTACACCTTTGCTGATGAACCCATGAAATAATGTGGCGACACATATACATTGGATAGAAATATGGCCCACTTTATTTAGAATATTACCTATTTAAATTATTTCTTCAAATGTGAAAATAAGCACATAGCACAGGAGCAGCTGGAGCAGTAAATCTCTCCCAGATCTCCACCTCAGCTTCCCCTAGCTGAAATTCCTGAACCTCAGGGGAAACCTGTGTAGGTTTCTTGCTGACTGGCCTTCTCCTGGAAAACCAACTTGTGCTGAACTTTCAATTTGCATGACTTCTACCCTGTTTCCCTGGAAATAAGACCTAGTAGAGGTTTTGCTGAATTGCTAAATATAAGGCCTCCCCCGAAAGCAAGACCTAGCCAAGTTTTTGTTTGGAAGCATGCCCGCCAAACAGAACACCAGAGCATGCAGGATCAGTAAATGTATGTACCATAGATTGTAGTATATGGAAATAATGGTAGTAACAAGAGATAGGATTCACAGTTTATCTGGTTATGCTGGTTTGTGATGACAACTACTGTATAGTATATAATAAATGTTCTTTTTTTTTGGTCAACAATAAATGTGAATTCTTCTTCATGGAAAAATAAGACATCCCCTGAAAATAAGAACTAGCACATATTTGGGAGCAAAAATTAATATAAGAGACACTATCTTATTTTTGGGGAAACGCAGTAGCTAGAGTGAAAGCCCAAGGCAAGTTTCAAGGACACCCTTCTTCCTAACCCCATGCTGGAGCAGTTTCAGAGATCTGTTGTTGACGAAATGAGATGCATAGGTGTTCACTATACTCTTCCTTTTCTCACACACTACCTGTAAAGTGAACAGCTAGGCAAGACATCACTACAAGCCAATTAATACTTCCCCAAAGCATAGGAGAAAAATCTTTGGGTAGGGGAACAAATTTCTACCCAGCCCTAAAGCAGCCAAAAATCTTACACTGTGTTAGAGGCAGGATGGTGGGCTGAACACTGAGAGGCCAAATGGCAAAATAAATTCGAAATAAATAACACAAATCCCTTTCTGTTAGAAACCCTGGAAAACAAAGACAAAACATTCAGGAACTTAAGATGTCTCTTGGACATCTCAGCGGCTTTCGATACCATCGACCATGGTATCCTTCTGGGGAGGCTCTCCGGGATGGGGCTTGGTGGCACGGTTTTGCTGTGGCTCCAGTCCTTCCTGGAGGGTCGTTCCCAGATGGTGAAGCTGGGGGATACTTGCTCGGACCCCTGGCCATTGACCTGTGGGGTCCCGCAAGGGTCTATCCTATCCCCCATGCTATTCAACATCTACATGAAACCGCTGGGAGAGGTCATCCGGAGTTTTGGAGGGCGTTGCCATCTCTATGCAGATGACACGCAAATCCACTACTCGTTTCCATCTAACTCCAAGGAAGCCCCTCGGATGCTGAACCAGTGCCTGGCCGCTGTGGCGGACTGGATGAGGAGGAACAAGCTGAGGATCAATCCCGACAAGACAGAGGCCCTCCTGGTCAGTCGCTCGTCTGATCGGGGTATTGGGTGGCAGCCTGTGCTGGGCGGGGTTGCACTCCCCCTGAAATCACAGGTTGGCAGTTTGGGGGTCCTCCTGGACTCAGCGCTGACGCTTGAGGCGCAGGTGTCGGCGGTGGCGGGAGGGCCTTTGCACAACTCAAACTTGTGCGCCAACTGCGACCATACCTGCGTGAAGTCTGACTTGACCACGGTGGTGCATGCCTTAGTTACCTCTAGACTGGACTACTGTAATGCACTCTACGTGGGGCTTCCCTTGAAGACGGCCCGGAAATTACAACTGGTCCAGCGGTCGGCGGCCAGACTAATAACGGGGGTGAGTTACAGGGAGAGATCTACTCCCCTGTTTAAGGAGCTCCACTGGCTGCCGTTCATCTTCCAGTCCCAATTCAAGGTGCAGACCATCATTTATAAAGCCCTAAACGGTTTGGGACCCACCTACCTTCGTGACCGTATCTCCTATCATAAACCTGCCCGATCCCTTCGATCGTCAGGGGAGGCTCTCCTGTCACCACTGCCAATATCTCAGGCCCGTCTTGTGGGAACAAGGGAGAGGGCCTTCTCTGCTGTGGCCCCCCGATTGTGGAACTCACTGCCCGGTGAGATTAGGCAAGCCCCCACACTAGCAGCCTTTAAGAAAGACCTGAAAACATGGCTCTTCCATTGTGCCTTTGGAGAGTATTCACTTCATACATTCCTTTTGCTGCTCTCCTTCAATATTTGTCCTCCAGATCGCACCACCACTTTATGATCCTGTCCTCTGTGGTTTTTACTCCTACTTCCTTTCTCACCTCGCGTTTTAATCTAGTGTTCATGTGGCCCACCCTTGGTTTTATTGTTCTTTGACCTTGTTTAATGTAGTGTATATTTTCTTTTATTGTGTTGTTTAATGTGCTATGATTTGTTGTTCTATTATATTTTGTTATATTGTATTGTTCTGGGCATGGCCCCATGTAAGCCGCCCCGAGTCCCCATTGGGGAGATGGTGGCGGGGTATAAATAAAGTTTATTATTATTATTATTATTATTATTATTATTATTATTATTATTAATAAAGACCCTGAAAGAAAACAGTTTAAATAAAGTAGGAGACCTCTTAGAACCCATCTGAGAAATAAAAAAATATATGGGATAAGATAAAGTACAAAGGCGGGTTAAAATAACTGGATAGTGTGGTTAGGCTTGTCCCAAAGAATACAGGACATGAAAAAGAAAGAAGCAATAGATGCCCCATTAGATATAATTATTAGCTGGAAAATAGAAAGAAAGGAATTATTGGGGAAATATATAAGGAATTAACAGCCTTAATCTACAAGACAAAATATACCTTACCGGTAGTAGAGGTTTGGAAAAAAGTAACAAACTTTAACGAGAATTTAGTCAGGTCCTGGATTGACAAAATCCAAACAAATTAAACACCTAAGGATCAAAGAAACACAATGGAAAAAAATTCACAATAGTATAGAACTCCCTTACAATTGGCACACATTATGGAAAACATCTCTAATAGATGCTGGCATAAATGCAGATAAATTCGTACATTTTCTCATATGTGTTGGGATTGCATTGAAATAAACAAAAATTACAACAAAGTCAGGGAGGTACTAGAGGAAATAATTGGGCAAAAATTATATTGGAATAAATCCTGATTTCTGTCCCTGACTATAGAGGTAAAGGAGGGAATAATGAATGGACAGAAATATTAAAATGTATGATATCAGCCATACATGGCACAATCGCCTGAGGGTGGAAGGACAAGGTGGGATCTGGAAACCTGGTGATCTTACTTCTCTGAATATTAAATTAATAACTTTATCAATCAAAGGAAAAATAAATAAATATTTGAATAGTAATTCCAAGCAACACTGGAATAAGAAATGGTATTGTTTAATCAACAAAACAGAATGAAATGATAGGTACAGAATATTGAACTAGGCCATCCAAACAAGTACATCAGTGTATTAAAATAAGTTGACCCAGATGGAGAGTGGGAAGAGGGGAGCTGGGGTGGAGGGTGGGATTTAATGGTAAACTAATTGATCTATATTGAAGTACAAACTGAACATGTCACTTAGTTACAAAAACTGTAAATCAGTGGGTCTCAACCTTTCGGTCCCCAGCAGAGCCGGCCCTAGGTATTTTTCAAGTGTAGGCGAACAGAATTTTGCCCCCCCCCCCAACCAATCACTGAAAAATAAAAGCGTTGGATAAGCAAAAATGTTGGATAATAAGTAGAGATTAAAGAAAAGCCTATTTAACATCAAATTACATTACGATTTTTACAAATTAAGCACCAAAACATCATGTTTTACAACAAATCAACAGAAAAAGCAGTTCAATACATGGTAATGTTATGTAGGAATTATTATATTTGCGAATTTAGCACCAAACATTGAACAGGGATATAGGGCAGTGTGGACTTAGATAACCCAGATAGCCCCCAGTATTAAAAAAAAAACTCTAAAATCAGGACAATAAATAAAAAACAACACTCTGAAAACAGGAGAAATCCAGACAGTAAATAATCAGGGACAGCTAAGACCTCCCCAAAAAAGATTCTCCCAGGCAAGAAGAAGCCAGGCCTTGAAGCCACAGGGCCATTAAATGCTAATCAAGGTGATTAATTATAGTTCTTTCTTCCACCCTGGACCTTCTACAGATATATAAACCCCACTTACCTCACAATCTCTGAAGGCCCCAAAGGCGGGCCCAGTGCGGGCAATGGGAGGCCCAGCGCGGGCACTGGGAGCCCCGAAGACCTTCCTGGTGAGGCCTTCCTGGTGAGGCCTCACCAGGAAGGCTTCTCCAGGAAGGCGTTCGGTGGTTTGGGGAGCAGAGGAGCTCTGCTTACCAAAGCCCTGAACTCCTTCCTGGTGAGAATGAAGGTGTTCGCAGCTTCTCTGCTCCCCAAACCACCGAATGCCAGGAAGGCCTCACCAGGAAGGCGTTCGGCGGCTTCTCTGCTCTGCAAAGTCCCGAATGCCTTCCTGGCGCTGCTTCTCTGCTCCCCAAAGCGGCAACCTTGGCTCCTTCCTTGTGGAGGGAGGCGTGGCGGCGGAGGCAGGCCGCAGAAGACAGGAGTTGCCTCGATGGTGCCCCCAACAAGATGGCGCCACAGGCAACTGCCTAGTTGGCCTGGTGGTTGAACCACCTCTGGTCCCCAGATGTTTAGGCCTTCAACTCCCAGAAATCCTGACAGCTGGTAAACTGGCTGGGATTTCTAGGAGTTGTAGGCCAAAACACCTGGGGACCCACAGGTTGAGAACCACTGCTGTAAATAGTCATCTGCATTGATTTATAGAATGTCAAGGTTTGTATTTTAATGCACTGTTATATGTATGATTTTCAGAAATAAAACTATTTTAAAACACTGAGAGTCAAAAGAAGCTGAGTGGAGGGGTGGAGCAGCCTTTGAAAGCTTCTGCTCTTCCCTCACTCCTTTACATTATATCACATGGCCGGATACAATGTGGCATCTTTTCATTGGAGGCCACAAAGATGCTTTCTCCAGCTAGCAAGCATGCTTGATTAATCAATTAATTGAGACGGTCTTTTAAACCCATCCATATATTGCAGACTTACAAAGCTTTCATTGTATATCTACTGTATCAATTTCTACACAGATAACCATTGCTGTTTGTAACCATTGCACCTCTTTTAAGACAATTTAGAATGCTTTTGTGGCTTTATATTTCAAAAGTAAATCATATTCATTCTTGCTGGACATAGCTCTTTAAACAATGTAAGATGTGAGACATTCCTTTCCAAATATTTAGAAAAAGAAATCATGAAAAATCCCCAGAAATTACCGCTATTATGTGTAATTGAATAAATTAAAACTGATGGCAGAAACAGATCATCATATTTTCTTATAAGAAATATGAATTTCTACTTTTACCTGAAAAAAGGATCACTGATTGATTGGACTAAATTATTGAATAATTGAAGATGAGATCAGCACAATATGGATTAATTGCAAAACTAGAATCAATATTCTATTAGAGCACCTCTTGAAATATTTACTATGCATACTGAAGTAATTAAGAAGATGTAACCTCTAGGTTACCATGTCAGTTTTCAAATCTATGTTTATGAACCAAATGAGTTAAATTAAGCTAGTCAATTCCGAATAAGTATTTTAGTACTACTTATTTCCTTGGGAGCCTCCTCAGAACTGCAACTTTATATTTAAGCCATTGAGGATACACAAAACCATCTGTTTCCAATTCAAGTCAATTTGACATATATTTGGGCACATCTACCTGGTTGTTATAACTCATAAACACCATGAGTTTGTTCCTTGCTTTCCCCATGACATTCCTGCACTTCTGATATTTATTGTGGTGTAAACTGGGTTAATCCAGTATGGTCCCATGTTAGGATAGGTTGGGGGTGTTCTGAAGTTTTACTGGAATTTCAGAGAAACTTCCCAGCTTTGGGACAGTATGGATAACAGAATTGAGTCAAATTTTAGACTGGTGCACTCATCAACACAGAGAAAAAGTCCATATTTCCACATTGTTCTGGTGACTAGGAAGCAAACTGAAACATATTTTGGTACCAATGTTTGAGCCAAGAACTGCATTGCAAAATTCTAAGATAATTTCATCCCAAAAAATATTGTATTCCATTCCATATTACGTGAGAAAGTATGAATTGGGCAGTTAACTTAAAAATACAGATGAAACATGTGTTTGTCTCCTTCCCAACAACATATTCCTTCTCCCCTGTAACTATCTTATCGATTACTACTAATGCCAAGTGTGATACACACACACATACACCTGCTTCATAATAATTAATGTAGCACAACAGGGGAAATGACAATCAGGATCAAAAAAGGAAATTAGAGAATACTCAAATGCCTTCCACAAGATAAGCAAGAAGTGAAAAGAAGGAAGTGCTTTACAGATGTGCTGTGAAAAAAATTATATGACTATGATTTTACTTTAGCTGCCATGGCCACATCCTGTGGAACCTGGGCTGTGGCACAGCTGGTTAGTAGCCAGCTGCAATAAATCACTACTGACCCAGAGGTCATGAGTTTGAAGCCCAGTTTGAATTGAGTACCCAACCATTAAATAACCTAGCTCGTTGTGTACCTAGGTAACCAGAAAGACAGTTGTATCTGTCAATTAGGAAAATTTAGGGACCCCTTATGCGCGGAGGCTAATTTAACTAATTTATGTCACCATAATAAGATCTAGCAGTGTGTGTGTGGAAGATGAGGAAGTACTCCATCAAGGACTTGGTGTCACAGTGGATGACCAATGACCAGAATCAAGCATACCCTCATGAAGCCAGAAGCTGGAAAATGTTAAATAACTTCTGTGTGTTTGTCTCTGTGTGTTGTATGTCTAATGGCATTGAATGTATGCCATGTATATATACATTGTGATCTGCCCTGAGTCCCCTTCGGGGTGAGAAGGGCAGAATATAAATACTGTAAATAAATAAATAAAACCCCGAAGTCTAGAGTTTGGTGACATGCTAAAGAGCCATGCTGGAAATTCTAAACACAGATTGAGAGTCCCTTATCTGGAATTCTAAATTATGAAATACTCAAAAATATGAAATTGCCCACATAGGTGGCTGCTGGCTGAGATAGTGAGTGACACTTTTGCCTTCTAATGATGCAAGGTATGCAAACTATGTTTCATTTAAAAAATTGAAATATTCTGTATAAAATTGCCTCCAGCTTATTCATATGATGTATATATTTAACATAAATGAATTCCCTGTTAAGGCTCAGGTGCCATCTCTAAGATATTTCATTAAGCAAATGCAGGTATTCAAGAATATGGAATAAAACGTAAAGCTGTCAGGTATCTCGTCCTAGAATTGCCAACAGGGTAGTCTTAGAGTCCAAGGTCAGCCAATTAGTTCTCAATAACAACAAATTTCAAAGGAAACAAGCAACAGAGGAGCCACAAAAAAGTCCTGGGTCAATCAAATTACAAAATTTTCACACAGCGAAACTGTGTCCACAATCCAGTGCCAAAGCCATGAAACAATCGCTAAAGCACTGGTCTCTAAAGCACAAGGTCCAAGGCTTGATTACAAATGTTGAAGTCAGCAATCTGGTATCACACTGCAATGCTGTTTTCACAACTGATTCTGATTGCTGGCCATTCTGATTGCTGGTTGAATGCCTCAGATGTAATTTTTCCCTTCTATGTTTTGCAAAGGAAGGCACAATTAAATCTTCCTCAGCCTACTACTCACAAGCCTCTTGAGTTTGGCTAGCAGGCTGAGTAGTTGTTACCTCTTGGTGTGGCCAAGGGAGTTGCGGTTCCATACCGGGCTCAACCAAATCCTCACCCATGTTATTCATAACACATGGATAGTGATACTCACCCTGTATCTCTTTCTAAAGTTCACTGCCCAAAATTTCATGGCAATTAAAGTGGAATTGTAATACTACCATTGTGTAGAATGAATGAGCAACAGAAGTGAGAATGCCAGAACTTCCCAACCACTAATATATTTTTAAAAAATTAATGAAGCTAGGTATCTAGAATAATGAACATATAAGGAAGTAACCTGCTGAAAGAATTGGGAATTTAAAACAACTTTGACCTTTTGTCATAGCAGCTTATGGCAGAAAATAAGGAACTGAGACATTCCTGTATAATGAAAAAGAAATGGTGAAAGTTCATGTGCACTCCTTGAAGAATGATATTGACATCCTAACAGTGACAGCTTATGGCTTCCAAGTCAATGGGTCAATGAACCAGCTCTGCCTTTTAAAGTTCAATGAAGTTACCAAAGTGTTAAACCCAATTTGCAGATAGCACCTCAGTACCTTGGATAGTGCTTTGAAGTTCAAGCTAAAACCCATTGGAGTAATTGCCCTACTGCCTTGGAAGCCACCAGCTGCAACTGCATCTCAAGATAGCATGTGAAATGTCATATTTATGAAAACAATGATTAATTTGTCAAATTGCTTTGATATCCCTTCCCATTCTAGGATGTGAAATTCAGAACTTCTAGAAGTTAGTGGCATTACTTTTGGGTTTAAGGGAATCTTGATATCTTTCTTTCCTCTTTGTGTTGGCATATCTCCTTCATAGTCTATTCTGACTATTTTCCATATATATTTTTCCATAAAATCATGGTCCTGTGGATGGAGCAGTATAGTCATATTGTAAAAAATAGACATAAAATTTGAAAGGTTTCTGTAGATGAATATCCATACATTCCTCAGTGTTATAGTGTTTTCAGAACTGAAATAATACTTTATATAACTGCCTATGTGAAACCTTATATTAAACAAAGTTTGAAAGACTGCAAAATCACCATGGATAGTATTTTATATTTGTTAGAACTAAAATATGACCCCTTTTCCCAGCATATATTAGTGCTGATATTGGTCAGGATTATGGTGCTATGCTGATCACCACAATCCCCACTTATCAGGAAGCAGCCACTGTGATTGACAGGGGTAACTTCTGATATTTGGGAAGCAACTGACTAGTGATCTTGAATGTGACAAGCAGAAAATCAGGATCCCTGTTACAATGTTACTTCATGCAAAATACATGTCAAGTGGACAGGTGAGTCCATAATCCAGATGCTTCCCAAGTGACAGAGGAATGAACAGTTGCAGCAGTTCCTTCTCAGTAAGTGGTGACCAGGGGACTTTCATCATTCCTAAGTAAAGATTGTTAATATGGAACAGTCATGAGTGTTTTATTTTTATTTATACAATAAATTGAAAATTGTCACTGAATTCAAATATTGGTGAATTGCAGTGACATCAATCCAATTCATGGGAGCCAACATGGTGCAATCATTGGAGCATTGGACTTTGACTCCGGAGACCAGGAATTGATTCCCTGTCTGGTAAAACCCACTGGGTGATCTTGGGTGGTTAATCTCCTTGGGTGGTTAATATAATCTCATGCCCAGAAAACCTTCTGACAGATTCACTTTAGGGTTGCCATAATTTGGAAATGCTTTGAAGGCAAACAACAACAAATCAGACTAATGCTATTGCAAATCACTTTTAGATCAGATTTTTTTACAGAGCATACCACAAAAATTCCTTGATCACACCTTTTAAGTGATCAATCTCCCTAATCCTCTCTGAGTTATTGGGGAATGAAAGGATAGCCAAGACACATGCAATTATTTCCTGTACCTGGACATGCACCAATTATCATGTCCAGAAAACCACTGCTAATGCCTTTCACATCACACTGAGTGCCAGGAAAATAGCCAAAAGTTTCCCTGTGATCCCTGTACAACATAGACAACAGGGAAATGGCTAAGGGTTATTCCATCACAAGTGGGTTGGGGGGCTAGTGCTGAGGAGGCTAACTACAGAGACTTAGTTATGTGCCACTCATACATCTCCTGGTGTAGGATTCCAGTTGTGTGTATTGAGGGTGAATACATTTAGAAATACATATTCAGCTCTGCATTTAAATGAAAATTGTCTATAATTAAAGTCAAATTGACATATTAATGACCATATTTAATAGTGATAGGAGCCAACAACAAATTGCTTTGTCTGTCCAAACTAATTACTGAGATATACATTTTTGTAAAATGTTCATAGAACAAAAGTAAGAGTTACAACTACATATCATAAACTAATGTTGCTGCCCCATTTGGTGAATTATATCTATAAATTGCTAGTAAAGAAATGTATGAATTGACTTTATTCAAACTAACTCTTGGCTTTTCTTGGACTGGAAAGATGACAAGAGAACTTCTGACTGAATGATTCTTTGCATTGGTAACAGTGTCATTTTCAATGTCCGGTTTTTGGTTGCCCCTGTTCCATTTTTTTGGGAACTGCCCAAATTCAGGAGGGGAGAAATACTGTTTCTCGATCCATCAACTGTAAGTTCTGTTTTCACTCTTGGAAAATCCAGCCCATTGGCAGCAATGGTGGAAATTCTGAGACTCCCCCCTTCTGTCATTTATACAACTATCAGGAGGAAAATTGCCACACCTGGAGGACACATTTACCACTACAAGCCTCCCCCCAAAGTTTCAGAATGTTTGAGTCATCCACTGATTTTTAGGAAATTCTTAAAGTTTTTTGTGGGAAAGGAAGGTACAGGACAGAGTACAAAGCAAGAAGATAGATAGGTCTGGGGAGAGATTGAATTCTCCCTGAGGGGACTCAAGGGGGTCAGACTATCCCATCCCTTCACTAAACCATCCCACCACCCACAAAATTAAAAAATATTTAAACAAACACCCTCCCGAAAAGTCCTTTCACAGCTCCCCCCCATACATGCCAACCCTCACTTCCCTAGCAAAAAAGAAGGACTGAAAGAAACTAAACTAAAAACATTTAATAAAATTGCCAAAAGAAAAGATTGGAATTGAGTCTAAAAGTGATTCTAAGCAACAACAGCACTGAGATAGAACATAGAGCTAGCATATAATCTTTCTCAGAAGCCAGGACACCACAGGAAAATGGGGGAGCTCGCCCTGATATATATAGACCAGCTTGATGAAAAGACACTTGATCCACTTTCTGGCTATGATTGGCTCAAGCAAGGCTACAGGAGGGCTGTTTTTCTTTCAAACGGCACAACACAAAGATGTTTCCACTGCCCTCCTGGGAGTGATTTTCAGTGTAACAGAAGCAGGATCCTTGTCACGCCTCACACTGAAGATCACTTGTGGAAAAGAGATGAAGATGTCAGCCTGCTGAATTCTGGTCAATATAAGCACATTCACAGGGACTCTTATCCATTACATCAGGATTTGGGGAGTTTTATGATACTTCATATTCCTTACCCTGTTAAATATGTAGCAGTCATGAATACAAAACAGTTATGAATGCTAACTCTAGGTCATGCATTTTTGTGATTGTGAATTGTAAAACTGCATGCCCCGCAGAGCTTGAAAGAATATAACGTACACTTGCTTAGAAAATTACACTCACTTAGGCGTATAGCTTGTTACTTATACCCCATGTATAGGTGGTTGTGTCTGTGTGGAGAATAGGTCTTCTTTCCTTCTTTTACATTTTTGAAAGCAAGACCACAACACCATGAGGATAATTGGATGGTTTATTCTTTAACTTTTTGTGTGTGAACAATTTCTCCTTTTGACATATAAATGCAAGAGCTATCACATGATTTCTTTTTAGAAATTAAACTAAACGACATGCAAATTGCCTTCAGAAGAAAGAGGCTGAGGTTGCAGGGCTCATTAGAACTTAATCATTAGTGAGTGCCCAGCAGGCCTGAAAAGAATGAATTGTAGAAGCCACAGGCCTCAGATTCTTTTAGGAGCCACCTCCCGCACCTGCAATGAAATTGCAGCAGAATTTCATTGGCCAAGAAGGGCATACAGCAAGAAATGTCTAGCAATGTATGGTTCTGCATCCTGTGTTCCCATTAAGCTCAAAAGGGCAAATATAATTGAAAATTGGAGGCTTTTGAAATATTTGTCAGTAACATATTCCTTTCCTATCTAAAACCATAGTTTGGCTGTGACATGTAAATCAGCCTGGGAACACAGGGCCATCAATGAGGCAGGTCTTCTGGCTTGCTTGGTAGACTTCCAAATGCAACATCTGCAATAAGATTTGGGAGAAGACATTCCAGGATGTGTGTGTTACAAACAGAAATTGTATTTGAAGTCTTTGGAACTTTTTGCTTCTGAGTCTTACTTGAAGTCTTTTAAACAAAGGCTGGGTGGCCATCAGTTAGAGGTACTTTGAGTGTGCATGACAGAGGGTTGAACTAGATGGCCCATATGGTATCTTCCAAATGTATGATTATGAGACTCTTGAGAATTGGGAAACTTTGGTCTAGAAAATCCTTCTGAACCCCACTTTTTGTCCCACACCACAAAGTAGTCAACTGAACCAAAGACTGTTCCATCCCCAGGGGAAGACGTACCTCTTTTCTGTTCTCTCAACATGGCCAAGTAGTGGCTAGGGGAGTGAAGGCTGCACCTGATTTGACCAGTTATATTTCAATAATTAGCACATAATCACGATGGCATCATCCAGGAGTTATATCATCATGAAATGATCCTCAGTTAGTCTACTGTCCACTTCCTGCCCTTTTACTGGCCATTACATGATCATGTTAAGAGAATGAATGGGAAACTGGATGAAGATTGTCATCACTGGCTATGTCAAAATATAATCATTGATGCTAGCTTCCCTCAGCTTCCCAGCCTATCTTTCTTCCAGCCATTATATTGTTTGTTGGGGTGGGAGACAATCTAAGCAAGGAGTATCATTCCAAGCTATATTATGAGATACCTGGTTGTTGTTAGATGGCCGACAATTTTTATTGTCTGGCTAAAGATAGGAGGAATAATTTAAAAAGCCTTCGTGCATATTTTATAGCCAGCACTCATTCTGAACTCCATCTTCCACTATTACTAGATATGATATGATTAGTTATTACACTATTGAGACACACATTAATATCCTAGGATTTCTCTTCTAGAACCTCATCCTTCCAATGTCAAACAATGCATTATAAGCATTGCTGCATTAGAGGTAAGCATAATCAGTTTATTGCTTGGGTGATACCTGTTTTAAGTGGGCTCTTGTCTCAAACATTATAACCCTTGTTAAACAAAGTATTGAGTAATGTCTCTCAGGACATCCTGATGCTTTGTTTTAGAAGTCATTTTGTTTTAGAGAAACTCTCATCATGTTTATTTTCCCACTCGAGGTGCTTTAAAATGCTCCTAATTCAAAAGTATTTTGTTCTGGGTTGGGCTGTTCTTCAAGATCAACCAAAAGCTCAGAGGGAAAGCTTCCAGCAGCCTCCTTATGAATTCAATGTCTAAGCTTTGTTTCTCTCTTGCTGAAATCATTGCCTAGTACAAGTTTGCTTCATGTTGGGTAAAATAACTTATTCAGCCACTTCAAAATCTGAGATTTGAGAATCTTGTTAGTTTATTCTCACCTTGAAAAATATTGACCTAGCATCCAGGATCTTTATTAGTCTGACAATTTTCTTAACCCTGATCCCTAACAGAACTGCCAATACTCCTAGTTTCTTCTTGGAAAGTTCCAATGGTATCATGGAGAAGTAGTGTTTGTAGTCACTAAAATCTTTCTTTCAGAGAGTACTTTCTTAGCATATTGTGGGTCCTCCTGAATTTCCCTCTTCTTTCTTGGATATTAAATCCCTTCCACTTTGCATTTACCCATTTTATGTAGTATTTCCCCATTCTAAAACAATTTTATTAGATACAGTACTTGTTTATCTTTTGCATGTATGGCTTTTCATTGATGATCTACCATAGCATTTTTCATTCCCATGATGTACTTATTGTAAATGTCTTGATTTTTTTTTCAAAAAGTTATGATTTTAAATTTTTTTAATGTTAATGTAAAGTATTGATTCCATTTTGCCTAAGACATGCTATTGCCCAAGGTTTAGACATGTGTAGTCAAAGCATATATGGATTCGTTGACATTCTCTGAGTGCAGATCTAGTAATACAATGACAACAAACCACACTCAACATTCCTTTCTCCCAACATGGGCATGTAGTGGCTTGGGAAAGGGAAGGAGTCAGCTACTGAAGTGTTATAGAGGGTGACCTCCCCTGATAAAAGATAGTTTATATTTAGGGAACTTATAGTTTTGCCAAGGACACCAGGCAGGAATGATATAATAAGGGTTAAGTCTTGGCCAATTTGCGAAGGGACTAATCACCACAACAAGGACCCCTTCTCATGTTAAATCTGCATACATTTAACCAAGGTTTTATATTTTATATTTTATATATTTATAGCATGTATGCATAGGTAATATAGGAACTGGGACCCATTGTACAAAAGGCATTTGACCTTTGCTCAACCCATTCCACCCCAGTCAATGACTCACAAACAATAGGACTCCAAGGCCCTTTGTCTGAAGCTGGGCTGAGGAAAATTTACATTTCTAGGCTTTAGGCTAATAGCTAGCAAGGAAAAGCCAAATAAATAATATATTTTATAATCTTGCCCTTATTTCTCAAATCCTAAATGTATCATTTTGGCCTATTATTTCCTCTTTGTGTCATCTTTGATTCACCCTGCTGTTCCCTTGATGCTAAACCATCATCCCCGGCTGCCTCCCGACCCTTTCTTTCCTTTCTCTCTTTACCCTTCCAACCAAACTATATATCCCATAGCCTCATCCTTCCCCCAGTCCGGGTCTCACACTATCCCCATTCCCTCGGACCCTGTGCGTATGTTTCCCTCTCCGAGGGGTTACAACAGGCTCCAGGAAGCCCCTATGTGTTTGCTAGTCTCCCCTGTCTCATTTGTCCCTTTATATCTTTTTCTTCCCCATGAGAAATTAGGGTGAGATAGGAGCCCCTCACAAGCCTCATGTGCCTAGTCTATGTGTTACCCCATAACCTGCGGGATCGGGTCTCCAATGCATGAGCCCCCCGTAACTATAAGTTTCTTGATTTTATATGTATAATCTTGTCTATATTTTTATCTTCATATGAGTTATTGAAAAAGCCACCAGCTCAATCCTGTGGTGACCTTTTGCCTACATTTTCCTGCCCTGGAAAAACAAGTCAACAGTCTTTCTGGGCTTCATTTGCATTTAATCAAGGATTCAATCACCTGCATTTGACTCATAGACTGGGCTGAAAGGGGGTTACAGGACCCATCGAAGGGGCCACCGGCTCTCTGAATAGGTCTCATGGACATACAAAAGCTGCTTTTTCTGTCAACATAATTGTTCCCCTGAAGGGTTAGTGATGTCCCACTTCCAAAGACAATGTAATTCCCGTTTGTCACTTCCCCAGCCATTGATTCATTTATGGACAATGTTTCCCTGCCATGGACAAACCAGTAAAACAACACCTGAGGTATCAGCTACAAATTCTTGTCAAAAAAGGTTTTTTTCAGGGCCTTGTAATGTCTTTTGTTATCCCAGTCTGGGACTTTCATAACCCAATCATAGGATCATTTCCATCACCATTGTTTCCTGGACTGCCGGCCCCTCTCCTGTCATTGGGCAGAGGGAAATCTACGTCAAGAGTGTGATGCACTCTCCCATTGGCCGGCAGGGGCTGAATTCTCGCCATCGGGAATCTCCTCTGACATCATCAGGGCTCAGCCAATCATGGCGGAGCCAGTGCAGCTGGGCGGGCATGGGAAATTTGAATGTGCTCTGTATAAAAATGCCTGTTTTGCACTATACTGTATCTCAGCCTCCTTTGGAGAATTATTGCGGCCTGGTATCACTTTCAACTGATTGAATAAAATACCTCAATGGCTTCGCTTCACTTGTTAGGCTTTATTTCAGGCTTCTTTGCTTGCCAAGCACATGGATCCATATGCAACTATTTGTGGCTGCCCTAAATTGCTCTTTTTCAGAAGGAGCACCACTAGTTGTAGTGTGATAGCACAATATAGACATCGTAAAGAAGTACCTAGAAAATTGCAGTATTGATGTGCTGGCAATGAAATCATAGCCAACAAGATTACCAGCTGTCCCTCATCTTCATCTGACCACTACATGGCCAAATCATAGGGTCCTTTCCCATTTCAACGATGCACTGGGAGAATGTGACATGCAATTAAATTGACTGCTTCTAAGTAAATATACATATGATTGGAGCTTTAATCTCCAGTCCCTTACATGGTATAATGTAATGCTGACTTTCAAGTCTGTGTTGCTTTTTGCCCAAGGGCTGCATAAATAGCATGCAAAGCAGTTAAAACTAAACTACAAATACATAATAATTGAAATCAAAGCAAAACAAATCAAAATAAGCAACTGTAATATCATTTCTAAATTAAAGCACTGCCCAGGACTCTCTCTTCTGGAACCAATAACTTTGTTCCCCTGCCAGCAGCTGAGGTTTTCAGAAATAGCAAAAATGGTTTGTCACATTAGAGCCTGCAATATATATATATATATATATATATATATATATATATATATATATACACACACACACACACACACACACACACACACACACACACACATATACATACATACATACATACATATATAGGTTTGATAACTTTTCAGTCCCAGAATATTTTGATCAAATATCTTCCTATGTGATGCTGAGACCATATCTTCTCTCTGTGAGAATTATATCATATCAAAAGGTTATAAATGAATTTGCCTGAGGGCTTGAAGAAGACACAGAAATTATGCTCCTGTTCAAACCAAAGCAAATTAAAGGAGTACAATATACTCTTAGTTAACCAGAATTCAAGCAATTGGAGCTCTCAAGTAACTGGCAAAAATAGAAGACATAACAATTTAAATAAAAATTAAAATAAAATCAGTTTTAGCGAAAATGTTACATTAAGTTTGTCCTTGTCTTAATTTGCTTTTAATTACTTTATTTCCATATGAATATCAAATCAATACAGAGTTTATGCTATGGTATAGTATGAGGTGCCAGCTAACTGAGAGTCTAACTGATATTACAATTAATCACACCACAATCAGAATCCAGCTAAAATGGAAAAATTTCTCCACCAACTGCCAACTTTAAAGAGCTGTGCTATTACTCATGAAACATGAAAGGTCATCCAGAGCTGGTTTTTGAATTGAAGGATGAGAAGAAAATCCCATCAATTTATTGGTAACTACCAATATTGGTGCAACAATAGATTTAAGCCCATCTTTTTGAATCCAAAGTTGATTCCTTCAAATATTAGACTGCAATGTCTTCATCACCATTATGAATGGTTAGGGATGATGGAAGCTACCTTCCCCAAATATCTGGATGGTCACAAATATTCAAATATATGCCAAAGGTAACAAAAAAACAAAACAATGATCACTACCTGTTCCTTGAACTTTTACTTGAACAGATACCCAGTTGTTTAAGTTTTGGTCAGCACAAATTGTAAAATCTAATGTTCATTCTCTTCAATCTGACCATCTCTTCCCAGAATGAACAAGTTATGACCTTCCAGATGGTGCTGAACATCTCCCATAAGCTCTAGCCAGTATTGCAAATCATGAAGGGCAATAGAAGTTGTAGTCCAACAACATCTGGAGGAACTCAAGTTGTCCCTCTCAATCTATACTGTAAATATTTTTTATCATACAGATATCCAAAAAAATCCAGTTCTTTCTTGTGTTCAAATCCAGTATTTGAGCCCTGGTTTACTGTTAATAGTAATTTGTAAGATAGGTATTTGATAGAAGTGGACATATAAATTACTGCAAGATATACTGCTTTTTTGTCCAGGGAAGGCCAAGAGCATCACTGTGTATATCTTAACAGTCAACATTCTCAAATAACTTTTCAGTAGTTTGAGTTGGATGGATGAAGATTCAATTCTTGTGACTTTAAAAACAAAACCAAACCAAACAAAACAAATTTAAGATATGAAAACAAGCAAAGGCATATGCATAGAAGAAACTAATGCTGTTAGCTTTGCTTTTCTCAGCTGATTCTTTTATTTTCCATTAGGTGGCACTCTGTAGATGCTTCTAAATTGGTTGTCTCTGTTCTACTTTAATTTAAAGCCATCAAATTAGAGACTTCCCAACGAACCTGCATTGTTTATAGCCTGCCAGAAAAACCAAGCAAATTAGACAGAGTAGTATGGAAAAAATTAGCATTGTTGAGTGTATCAAATATATCACTAATAAAGTTTCATTATTTACATCACCAATGCGAAAAGCACTTATTTCCCAATCAATCAGTTCACAACTAAATAAACAGTCACACAGGCATGCAATGTGAAATAATAATCTTCCCAAATCAGATTGGAACATAAAGAAAGGGTAATATACAGCCTGGGAAACCTTAGGACATTGCTGCAGTGTGGTCCCTTTCCTACTTCTGCATGAAAAATGTAATATTAAAATGGGGGCGGAGTGGGGAAAGGATATGGTCTTTGGACTCATTTTAAAGCATAATACTGTTTGTACGCATAAGAGGCTTAGCCGTTTTGAATAAAACTGAGATGCCAAAAAAGAAAAAAAAGATTTCCAATCTAAGAAAGCTTTTTTAAAATATTAATAGCTATTTTCCTCAGAACTAGGCTCTAGGAGCTCAGGGGAATACTTATGAAATTCAGAGCTCATTTTCTCAAAGACTGTAGCAACTAGATAAAATAGCAGGGAAAATCAGTACTAGTTCTATTCTGCATTTGTTTGATTTTTTTTATCCATAGAAAACGTCATGTCCCACCTTTTACCTGCAAAATAGCATTGTCTTTCTTTTAATAACCTGTGATATAGTTTTTTGAAACAAGTTTAAAGCAACCACAATGACAATAATCTCAATAATTGGGGGGGGGGTTAGGGAAACAGGTTAACAATGGACTTGAAGCATATAACTACAATTATAACTGCAATTTGAGTCAAAGTTATTCAAGTTACCTCATTATAATGCAAATAATTTGCACAATCCATGAAAAGTGACAATAAATCAAGGAAGGATGTAGCACTGTGACTTGGCTTCTTGGGAGGAATTTATACTGCAGAATTTATAAAAAAAATAATTTGGAATTTTTATTAGTATGTTATTGTCATTTTGATATTTGTGAAGTAGTTGTGGCATTGAATCTTTGCTGTTTATATATATGTTAACCCCCAGAGTCCCTCTGGGGAGAGAGGGCGGTCTAGAAATAAAGTTGTTTATTATTATTATTATTATTATTATTATTATTATTATTATTATTATTTTGCAGCTTGACATTGCTTAAAGCCGCCCTGAGTCCCCTTGGGGAGAAGGGTGGGGTAAAAATATTGGAAATAAATAAATAAATAAAATTGTTTCCATTTAATGTTTGTAATGTTTATGGCTCAATACTATGGAAGCCTGAGAGTTGTAGTTTGGTACCAGCACTTTTTGGAAGAGAAGGCTAAAGGCCTTCTAAAACTGCAACTCCCATGATTCCATAGCATTGAGTCATGGCAGTTAAAGTGATATCATACTAATAATAATAATAATAATAATAATAATAATAATAATAATAATAATAATAAGTTTATTTGTATCCCGCCTCCATCTCCCCCGAAGGGGACTCGGGGCAGCTTACAGCAAAATCAAAATACAAACAATGATAAAATATAAAACATCAGGACAAAAACAAAAACAATAAAAAATATACACAATAAGTTAAAAACACAACACAGAATTAAAACATCAGGTTAAAAACAATGAGGTTGCAATAATGGATAAGCAAAGTGTACGGTGCACATTATGGGTAACAAATTCATAAATAGATAAAGTGCATTAGAATCATTTAAGGTCACATTTGGTACGGTAGGGAGGAGTCCTGAATAATATCAATCAATCAGGAATCGGGAAGAGCGACCAGTGCAAAAGGTCGAGGAGCATAATAATTGTGATGGAAAAAAGATGATCTTAACCAAAGGCCTGAGTGAAAAGCCAAGTTTTCAGACTCTTCCGAAATGCCATCAAGGTGGGGGCTTGCCTGATCTCCCTAGGCAGCAAATTCCATAACCGGGGGGCCACTACAGAGAAGGCCCTGTCCCTCGTCCCCACCAACCGCGCTTGCGATGCTGGGGGGAGCGAGAGGAGGGCCTCACCCGATGACCGAAGAGACCGTACAGGTTCGTAGGGGGAGAGACGATCCCGAAGGTAGATGGGTCCCAAACCGTTTTGAGCTTTATAGGTGATCACCAGCACTTTGAATTGGGTCCGGAAAATAAGCGGCAGCCAGTGGAGCTCCTTAAACAGGAGGGTTGACCGCTCTCTGTATTGGGCTCCCGTTAGAACCAAGGCTGCCGAGCGTTGAACTAATTGAAGTTTCCGGGCCGTCTTCAAAGGCAGCCCCACGTAGAGCGCATTGCAATAATCCAATCTAGAGGTAACTAAGGCGTGAACCACCATGGCCAAGTCAGACTTCATGAGGTATGGTCGCAGCTGGTGCACAAGTTTTAGTTGTGCAAAGGCCCTCCCGGCCACCACCGACACCTGAACATCAAGTGTCAGCGATGAGTCAAGGAGGACCCCCAAGCTACAGACCTGCGCCTTCAGGGGGAGTGCGACCCCGTCAAGCACAGGTTGCCACCCAATACCCCGATCAGGCATGCGACTGACCTGGAGGACCTCTGTCTTGTCGGGATTAAGCTTCAGCTTATTCGCCCTCATCCAGCCCATCACAGCTGCCAAGCACTGGTTCAGTATCTGGGGGGCTTCCTTGGAGTTTGGTGGAAAAGAGTAGTAGAGTTGGGTGTCATCTGCGTAGAGATGGCACCGCACTCCAAAACTCCGGATGACCTCACCCAGCGGTTTCATGTAGATGTTTAAAAGCATGGGGGACAGAATGGAACCTTGCAGGTCCCCACAAGTCAATGGCCAGGGGTCCGAGCAGGTGTCCCCCAGAATCACCAACTGGGAACGGCCCTCCAGGAAGGACTGGAGCCACTGCAGAGCAGTACCCCCAAGGCCCATCCCGGAAAGCCGTCCCAGAAGGATACCATGGTCGATGGTATCGAAAGCCGCTGAGATGTCCAAGAGAACCAGCAGGGTCACACTCCCCTCCAGCTCCCTGCGGAGGTCATCCACCAACGCGACCAAAGCCGTCTCAGTACTGTGACCAGGTCTAAAGCCAGACTGCAATGGGTCCAGAAAATCAGTGTCATCTAGGAAACCCTGAAGCTGCAAGGCAACCGCCCGCTCCAGGACCTTGCCCAAGAAAGGGAGGTTTCAGATAGGTCTGTAATTGTTTAAAATGGTCGAATCAAGGGAGGCCTTCTTCAGGATTGGCTTCTCTATGGCCTGTTTAAGGGAAGATGGAAATTTACCTTGATCCAAAGAGGAATTAATTATCCTCACAAACCAGTCTCGCAACCCACCTCTGTTTGATTTAATTAGCCAAGAAGGGCAAGGATCCATGGCACAGGTAGTTGGTCTCACCGCCTCAAGAATCCTGTCCACGTCATCTAGGTGAACAAGCTGAAACGAATCCCACAAGATAGGACAGACAGGTGCCTCGGTTAACTCACATGGCAGTGTCCAAGTCATGACGGATCTGAGCGACTTTGTCTGCAAAATGGTGCGCGAACTCGCTGCACCGAGTCGCCGTGTCCTCGGGTGCCTCCCCACCCCCAGGAGGGTGGAGGAGCTCCCCGACGACACGGAACAACTCCGATGGTCTATTAGTTGCAGACGCTATGCGGGCAGTCGTGAAGGTCTTCCTGGCTGCCCGCAAAGCCGCGGAGTAGGCACTAATAGCAGCACTAGCCCGTGCTCGGTCAGAGGCGTCCTGAGTCTTCCGCCAGTGGCACTCTAGTCCTCTTCTCTTGCGCTTCATCACTGCCAACTCCTCTGAGAACCAGGGAGCCGACCTGACTCTGCACAAAGAGAGGGGACGTTCGGGAGCAATCATGTCAATTGCCCTGGACATCTCGCTGTTGTAGCGGTCTACCAGGGCATCGACAGGATCGCCAGCCTCCATGACAGGAAACTCCCCAAGAGACCTCAGGAATCCATCAGGATCCATAAGTCTCCTGGGGCAGACCATCTTAATGGGTCCACCACCCCTGCAGAGGTTTGAGGTCACGGTAAGTCTTAAACTGATCAGGTGATGGTCAGACCATGACAAAGGAAGAATATTTTGCTCTTCCACTCTGACACCACCATCCAAAGCAACAAAAACCAGGTCGAGTGTGTGACCAGCTTGATGGGTGGGACCAGTTATCACTTGGGACAGCCCCATGGTCGTCATGGCAACCATGAAGTCCTGAGCTGCTCCGTTAAGGCTACCTCAGCGTGGATGTTAAAGTCCCCCAGCACTACCAGATGCTGGGAGACCAACGCCACATCAGAGATCACCTCTGCTAGCTCAGGTAGGGAGACTGCTGTGTCGCGGGGTGGACGGTACACCAGCAGAATCCCCAAGCTGTCCCGGGAACCCACCTTAAGATGGACACACTCAAAACCTGTAGATTGCGGGATGATGCACCTGACCAGGGAGATGGACTGCCGAAAGACCACCGCAACCCCACCTCCCCGCCCCCCGGATCTAGCCTGCTGTTGCACCCCGAAACCTGGAGGAGACAGCTGGGTGAGATTTACCCCACCGAGCTCGTCCAACCAGGTTTCAGTGATGCAGGCCAAGTCCGCCGCCTCGTCCAGGATCAAATCCTGGATGATAGCAGATTTACCATTAACGGACCTGGCATTAAACAGCAAAAGCTTTAATCCGAGGGGGCTGTCATGGAGGCTACCACATCTAACCTTCTCCAGGGTCGCCAGAACTCTAGTGCGCTTCTCCCTGGGTCGATGGTGATTATTTCTCCCCATCCCCCACACGGTCTCAATGCCCCCCCCCCGGTCATGGCCCACCCCCTCCCCTGGGGCCCAGGCAGGTGAAAGCTGAAATTGGGCATCCTAGTCAGCTCTCCTTAATCGGAGAGCTACATAAGTTTGAATTGTGTCTATGATAAGAGTGTAGATCTTGAGATGGTGGTAATGATAGTGGTGGTGGTGAGAGGAGAGAGCTATTGGAGAAGCTAGATTGACTGAACAGAATCAGGGACTGAGGGTAGAG
Source organism: Anolis carolinensis (assembly GCF_035594765.1). NCBI lineage: Eukaryota > Metazoa > Chordata > Lepidosauria > Squamata > Anolidae > Anolis > Anolis carolinensis. The sequence goes on from NC_085843.1 coordinate 227,564,505, forward strand.
ATCAGATGCGGATTGAACAGTGGCTGACAACAAAGGAGGGGACATTTGACAATTAGCTTGAGCAGAGGGGGACCGAATTGGAGAGTTCTGGGTGCTACCAATGCTTGGACTAAAATGATCTCTAACCGAGCCTATCATTAAGGGGCGAATCAAAGAGTCTAAGATGACTCTTCTGACATTAATTCCCCAAGATAACAATAAGGGTTTAAGTGCCCAGAGCTCTTCTGTTAATAGGCTATCTTCAAAGGTGGCAATAAGGGATATGAAACGATCTCGAAACTGGAAGTCCCTACACAGCCAAGTAAAGGTCTTTAGTCTGACTGCTGATAAGCTCTTCGATAGTATCTGGGCTAGGGACTTCTGGATCGCTCTCCTAGAGGTCCATCTACCCCTATTCAATCCTGAGTCTGTAATTTCAAAAGCCAATTTCCCATGCTGGAAAAGAAAATTTTGGGTTTGATGGCATTACGGATTTGATGGATGAGGAGCAGACTCTGGTGTCAAATTTATGAAAGATCTTAACCAGCCAGACTCCCCTGTCCTGTGTTTGGCCCTCCCTTCTGTACTGCAGGAATAAACCTGCTCTCCCTCTTCCCCAACAACCTCAGTTCCCATAGACACATTCACTTCACATTCGGAATGTCTTTCCCCGCCCTCTCCATCAGGCACCCGCGACCAGTCCTTAACATCAATGTTCATTATGGCGTCCTCTTCCTTCTGGATGACATTTTGGGCCGGAGATCTCACTATGAGAGAAATTCCATTAAAAATGAGGTCCAATTTCTTATTTAACATAGTGAGTTGTGACAAAACAAGGGCAAATGACTTGCCCATGAGGTCGCATAGATGGGATAGTTCATTATTCCTACGAGTTCCAGGCTTGTCCATAATTCCTATATCACTTCCAAAAACCTTCCAACAGTTACCACTCCAGACCTTCAAATATAATTGTACATTCCCAACCTAATCTTTCCACAACTTTCTCAAACCAACTTTCTTGAACCTTTCCTAGACGGTTCTAAACTAACATTCTACAAACTAACATTCACTTGCACTAACCCTCAAGCACATTCCATAACCCACAAGACCGTATCTTAACTCATCAAAACTCATAGGAAACTCCTACATCAACAAATGCCCCCCCAAATGATCCAAGCTATTCCTATCTAGAACTTCCTCATTGATTCTCAACCAATAATTAAACTCTCTCTAAAAAAAAAAAAGGCTTGATGGCGTCAAAAAACAGATGGCAGATTGGATGCAACTCAATGCAGGCTGCCCCCCAGTCCAGCTAGGCGGCCTTAATATAGCTGGAGTTCGGTACAGGAAATCCCTTTGTCACGCAGCACTGGCCCTAGCTGTTGATTCCAACAGGGCAGGGGCAGATGGAGAGGTCAGCCAAGCCCAGGCAAGTCCCAAGGAGCAATGGTACCAAGATGGTGCACTCCACAGCACTGCTTCCTGTGTCCTTTAGGAGGATAGGCAATGTAGAAAACCCCAGTGCTGCCAACAGCAATGGTAAGCTGTAGTTCTTAAAGGCTACAACAAAATTCTTGCAATGGTGGACAATAGCAATGCTCCAGTGGTCACATTACTCCCCACAGCAGCAAGGTGGAAACGCTGGAGGGTACCAGGGCAATCGGGGAAGCAGCGATGCCGAAACGCAGACAGCTGGGCAGTCCGGGAAGCACTGGGCAGTGAGAATAAGCAGTGACTGCAGCGGATGGTGAATAGCAGCTGTAATAACAAGAAGGCCTCCGGGGGGGGGGGGGGGAGGTCTCTAACAACAGCAGCAGCACAAGTAGAAGTCACTGCAGCCTTTTGAGCCTTTGAAGCAGCTAGCACTGATAATTGGGTGTTAATGGCTTCGGAAACAGCCAGTCCCAGTCCCAGATGGAGAGCCGCCTCGGATAGAAAGCTAGCTGCCACGAGTGAGACAAGTAGGCAGTATTAGGCAACACAGCGGCCAGCTGCAGAGCAGTGATCGGCTCCGAAGAATTCAAAGCAGCAGGAGCGGTGTAAACCCCCCTCCCAAGCTGGTCATTAACGATGGAGAGGTTAGAGACCAGCAGTGGCCCTAGTGACAGAAAAGTCAGTTCCAAACAGCAGCAACAGCAGCAGCAGTTGTTTAGTATAGGGAGGCAGAATGAGGGAGAGCGTTCCAGCCCTGTTGTAATGGCGGCTGTAGTAGCCCTCTACCTCTTCTCTCCCGATCTTCTCTTTCCCCTTTCTTCCTGCTGAGCCACGCAGAATTAGCCCCCAAGGCCTCCTCCGAGACCCAGGATGACTAAACAAGAGCTCTAGCTAGCAAGGGTAGACTGAGATGGGAGGATTAACTTGGATTGTGTTTTCTCTTACCGAGCTGCTGTATAGTTCCTGCTACCTCTCTGCCATCTTAGCCATCTACATTCATTCTACAGTGTAGATGCACCCATAGTTACATGTATGGGGTGATTTCAAAATGATTTGTAGAAAAATGTTTGCTTGGTCAGGATATCACAACTATAATTATCAGTTTGGCGCAAATTATGTACACAAAAGCAGTAAAGTATTGTGTGGCACCCGAAAGCTTTTATGGACTGGATGCTCCTAAATTTAGATCCTAAATTGACAAATCTATTACATGACAGAGGGAATTCCACACTCCCTTCTTAAGTATAGTACATATAAACACAAATTTAGCATATTCTTATTAACAAATGTCTCATTATTCCACCATCACAGTGCTTTGGCATAGCTTCCAAATCCCCCCTCTCCCCTAAACAATTTATGTTAGTTTTCTTGCTTCTGTTCTGTCCGACAGTTTTATGATCTTGTTTATACTTAATGTTTGTAATGTTTATAAGGTTTGTAATATCCAATGATATCTGTTCACTAGGAGAAGAGACGGTGCTTGTGGATTACCAAAACTGGGGAGGTAGGGATTTCTTTCTTCCATAGTTATGCCTGCCCAGTCACTGCAAAATTTGTCTCCAATGACTATTTTACCTTGCTTTCTAAAAACACATTATCCAGTTCTTGTTAATAATTGAGCTCCATAGTTCCAGAAGAGGTGAGCAAATTTGAATAACTCATAACAGAGATGGACAACTGCTTCTGGTATGGAGACTTTCCTGGAAGACCACACTTGTGCATTTTTATGGAACCAGAAGGGATGTCATATAGTTTCTTGTTCAGGTTTTGAGTGATTTTTGAATGAGGCTTGGGTATATGGATTGGGAATGTAAGGGAGGCAAAAAACAGATGCATCTGGGTATGGTGTTGCACAAGTTGAGGCAATTTTGGTGCCAACATTTTGCTCTTCATTGTTTTGTGCTTGGGAATGTTTCAGGGCTTTTCCCACTTCTGCTGTAAGATAAGACTATGGGGACACAAATGCCTTAGATTAGATCACACATTGTCATACTTTCCCATGTCTTCTCATCATACTAATTTTTTTACCTGCTCCTATATGCCTAAATAATAGTGTTGTTCATTTGTATGGAATTGCTATCTGTTTCTGTATGTTCCATTCATATGGCACCATTTTCATTTTTGAGGCCAAGGAGAGTGTGTCTGGTGCGTGCGTGTGTTTTGGGCTTGCTCACCAGATGCATTCTCCTTGGAAAATGACTGTATCTGGTGAGTAGGCCTGCCAGCAGGCCCTGAAACAGAGCACCGAACACTGCATCTTCCTCAGTGCTCCGCTTACTCGTGTGCCAGACCTGAAGTGGAGCATCAAAGATGTGCTGTGCAGTGGGCAAAGATGCACACTGATGGAGTTACAGTAAGGTTTTTTCCTTTGCTTTACACAGTTAAGGGGGGAGAAGAAAGAAGTGCCTGTGCCTCCCAGGCCCTGCAGCCCTGGCAGGCACAAAAATCAGACAATAAACAGTTACCATTTCTACATTTCATTCATTTCACTGGTTCTTCCGTACCGGAGGGGAATGTACTGTTTCATGCATTCCGAATAAACAAAAATGGTACGAAACACGAATGAAATGGCCAAAATAGTAACCAAGCCCATGTCTACTAAATAATATGCTGAAAACACCAAAATGTGATGTGATTTTGATATTTGGATGGGGAACTACCAAAGAATGCCAGGTACTCTTACTTCAAGGAATGTAATGGAAAACTATCTTTGTGTATCCTTTGCCTAATAAAACTATGACACTCATGGAGCTGTCTCAAGCCAACAGGCAACTTGAAGGCATATACACATGCACAGTACAACTATACTCACTATTGAAAAATGCATAAGAGAAGGGCTACAAAGTGACAAAAGATGTCGTAATAAGATACCCCCTCCCAAAAATAGTCATCCAAGTACAAGTTTTATATTTATTTTTACTATGGGAAGTGTGAAAAAATCAATGCCTTTTTATTTCCAATCAGGAGCCGCTTCTGCAAATTCCATCCTTTCTCTTGTACAATAATATTGTTGCATTTTGGGTGAGGAAATATTTTTTACACACACAAAATACCTGAGCAACAACAAAAACCTTGGGCTAATATTTTTACTATGAAAAATCTGGGCAGAATGTGTCAACTCTTTTCAGCAGAGAACTTTTAAAACCTTCATTTTCATGTGAGGGAATGAAATAGATGGTGATTTTTATCCTTGTGTTGTCAAAGGCTTTCATGACCGGCATCATTGGATTGCTGTGAATTTTCTGGGCTGTATGGTCATGTTCCAGAAGCATTATATACCTCACAACCTCTGAGGATGCCTGCCATAGATGTGGGCGAAACATCAGGTGAGAATGCTTCTGGAACATGGCCATACAGAAAGCTAACAGCAACCCAATTTTTATCCTTATTTGAAGACACATCTGAAGATCTCAAATTTGGTAGATGTCCATCTTGCTTCTTTTTAAAAATTAACTGTATTAAAAGTTTTAAAAGTTACATTAAAAGCCAAAAGACTGAATCAGGAAAGAAATATAGAGTAGAAACACAAAAATGAACCATGGCAACGTTTTATTTTGGGTCTGTTGGGGCATCTCCTTCTCCTATATAAATTATTTGTCCATACTTCTGGTGTAGCCTAAAAGAGAATGCTCAGATCAGCAATCCCACTATGTTTTCTCTCCTTTTATGTAATAGGAAAAATCTTGCCTATTGGGAACTTCAGTGGTGCTGTGGTTATGTCAGAATTATTTATCCACACATTGGCCTCATCAAATAATAGAGGATTCACTTGGTTCAACTAATATGGGTCCAGCTCATAAGGCCAGTGTTTGACAGCATAGATTTTAAGACAGAAAAAGGAATCAATGATCTATGAAAGAAAAACTTTAGTGTTGATAAAGGGCATGTTATGGGGTTACAATGTGCTGAAAAGTACTGGCAACGCACTGCAATTCAGAGCAAATAAATGAATTTACTAGCAGTAAGAGTGCAAGACTGCTGATAAAACAGAAAAAGTATATACTATACTCAGGAGAGAGCCATTTAAGCTAGGGCCCTAATATTTTATACAAGGGAATATTGAATTTAAAGAGGGCTTATTCATTCATTTGGCTTTTTAACTTTCCAAAGTGCTTTTATTGACTGATTTTGTTTGTGGCAGGCAACATTACTGCAGCTGTAACAATTTTTTTCTTTATTTACGTACCTTAACACAAATCACTGTAGAAAGTTATTTAATGTTCATTTGTTTTTCAGTAGCACAGATGTTTTTAAAGATAAAAATAGTTTATGTTTTGAACTAGAATAATGTGGATATAAGAACTGTAGACTTGAAATGTAGTAATGGAAACATGATTAAAATTCTCCTAGATTAGACAATACTCATAAGGTGATTTGGCCATAATCCTTGTATGATTGTGGAGATTAGTCACACATGTATTTAGTTACGTGATAGATCACATGTCCAGGACATAGAATGTTCCAGTAAAATTTTAAAAAGTCTTCTGCTGACTAAGCCCCTTGATCCATGTGGCATTGACTAGACCAGTGGTTCTCAACCTGAGGGTCCCCAGATGTTTTGGCCTTCAACTCCTAAAATACTAAACGCTGGTAAACTGGCTTTTTTAATGGAGGCATATCTGTATTTTGGGAGTCTCCTGTGATACAGTGGGTTAACCCACTGAGCTGCTGAACTGGCTGACTGAAAGGTCAGCGGTTTGAATCCGGTGAGCGGGGTGTGCTCCGCGGTTAGCTCCAGCTTTTGTCAACCTAGCAGTTCGAAAACATGCAAATTTGAGTAGATCAATAGATATCACTCTGACGGAAAGGTAATGGCGCTCCATTCAGTCATGCCAGCCACATGACCTTGGAGGTGTCTACAGACAATGCCAGCTCTTTGGCTTAGAAATGGAGATGAGCACCAACCCCTAGAGTTGGACACGACTAGACTTAATGTCAGGGGAAAACCTTTACCTTTACCTTTTATATCAGTATTTGCTTTTATGTATTTGTTTGCTGATTTGTTGGTTGATCAATTGGGTCCTGCTCATCTCCGGTGGCCAAATCCAAGATAGACTCAATATGTTCTAATGGCAAATAGACTGAGCTATTCCAGTGTGAACATTCATGCATTTAAGGCTTTAGGAAATATATATTTGTTTTTCTACAAGTACTTCTCTAGTTGTTAGATATGAGCAGACATTTATATAGCTTATATGAGTAACCAACGAATGCACACTGACATAATGAATTTTCATTTAACCAATCCACACTTTCTGTGGCATTGAGGTCACAGTAATGGTACCATTTCTACCTCTTCAGTGGGACTTGTGTCATTCCAGCAGATGAGCAAGAACATAGGCACCAAAAGAAGTATATACATTATGCATTTTACATTCTTTAATTCAGGGCACATTTCCAATCCTTAGTGAAACAGCTGCCATCTCTGAACCCCTATATTTAAGGAGAAGGTTAGTCAGGTATTACCTCAGCAAGACTAATAAGTATCTGGCTTAAACATGAAACTTGTTTTTCTGTGGATACCAGAAGCTTTCTTACAAATGTCATAGTAGAAGTTGACTGTAAATGAGGTCAGTGATATTTGGGACTAGCTGCTGTTTGCATCCTGTGCTAGTGATTATTATGCTCTGCGGGTTTAGTAAGGTGCTAATTCACCATTTCCCGTGATCTCTTATCATCCCAAGCAAATCCAGCCTTTTAGCCATTGCACCCATATCCAGTTTGAAGTCTTCCCATGTGTTTCTGTTCTGTTATTGTAGGAATGGATGATTGAACCAGTTAATCTTTAGATCTTTTAGTGGATTCAGGTCTAGTCAACACCACTTGGAGCCCCCGGTAGTGTAATGGATTAAACCACTGAGTTGCTGAACTTACTGACTAAAAGGTTGGTGGTTGGAATCCGAGGAGCGGGATGAGCTCCTGCTGTTAGTCCCAGCTTCTGCCAACCTATTATCAGGACTGAGCGAGAGGGGAAGAGAGGAGGCAGAGCCCCTGCTGCCTTGAAGGTGCTTCTCCTCATGGCAGAAGTAGGTTGGAATTTTGGGGTTCCTCCTTTTGTTGTTGTTGTTGTTGTTATTGCAAAGGTTGGGTGGATGATTATCTGTTGGGAGTGCTTTGATTGTGCTTTTCCTGCATGGCAGAATGGGGTTGAACAGGATGGCCTCTGGTTTCCTCTATTATTGTTATTGTTATTATTGTTATCATTTTTACTATTATTGCAAAGGCTGGATGGATGACCATCTGTTGGGGGTGCTTTGGTTGTGCTTTTCCTGCATGGAAGAATGAGGTAGGACTGGATGGCTTCTGGGTTCCTCCTAATATTACTACTGCTGCTGCTGCTACTACTACTACTATTACTGCAAAGGCTGGCTGGCTGGCTATCTGTTGGGATGAGTGATTTGGTTGTGCTTTTTTTGCATGCTACAATGGGGAAGGACTGGATGGCCTCTGGGTTCCTCTTCCTATTATTATTATTATTATTATTATTATTATTATTATTATTATTAATGTAAAGGATGGGTAGGTGTGCTTTTCCTCCATGGCAGAATGGGGTAAGACTTGATGGCCTATTACTACTACTACCACCACTACTACTACTACTGTTGCAAAGGATGGGTTGATGTCCATCTGTTAGGGGCACTTTGTTTGTGTTTTTCCTGCATGGCAGAATGGGGTAAGACTAGATGGCCTCTGGGGTTGCTCTAGCCCCAGAAATGTTCCCATTGGTGTGAATGGACAGATTACCTAAACAAAACATTAACAAATTTAGGGTGTTTTTGAATAGAAATGAACCAGACCACTTTCAATATTTTAGAAACACTTTAGAAATGATTCACCAGTGGCCCCTAATTTTGAAATGAGAATTGAAATACTTCTTTTCATCGAATGCACAGGCATTGTGACCACCATAGAAAAAGCCATGGTTGCAAAAGTGGATTTATTAAATGATCTAGCTGGGTTTTACATCAGAGAAAGCCTGACTCTCCATGCAATAGTTGCTGCACATCTCAAGATACAAGGATTCTATAAGCTATTCAGCTCCCAAATGCATATGAATACCTCCCATGGTTATGTTGAATAACCTGCCTTTGTTCTCAACTAACGTTTATAACAGGATTATGAGGAATGCAGATCCTAAATAAGTGGCCTTAAGATGATATTTTCAATGAACTTTATAATTTTATTCATGCTACACTCTTCACTCATTTTTCGAATATTACGAAAACATGGAAGTAATACACAGTTCCTAACATCTATGTGTTGTATTACATCTCAAATAGGACTTTTCTTCCTCTTGTACAGCAAGCTGTGTGAATTGTCCTTATATCTGGTTTTTACCCATGTCATTCCTGAATAAATTCATTGATCACTGGCTTGGATGCTGCACAAGAAACATAAAAATTGAAAATATCAGTGATGTACACTATTTTTATATCTTTTTATTCATTCTTTAAATGGCATGTGATTTCAGTAAATAAACACAAATAAATATAATTTTATAGCTTCACCCTTTCTGCTCATGTTTTTCTAAAGCTAATGAAACTTGCTGTATGTAACTGGATTGTCTATTCATATATAGGTGAGTCACACTGTTGTTATCATTGTTGTCCCTCCTGCTGCTGTTATGATTTTTATTCTTATCTCTCAATTCCCCAAATCTAGACTCTTTGGATTCAGTTGTGATAGTTAGGAAGTAGGAATAAACAACATGGTCGTTAAATGTAAGCTCTGGCCCTTGAGCACTCTAACTGGAGGTTAGCTGTGACCAGCAGTTCTGCAGAATTCGAAGAGGCACGAATAGAGATCGTAAGGGAAGGTGTGACTGCAAATGTACATATAACTAACATCATAATCATGTGGGGGCTGTAAGCTCATCTTTTCATGGCCTTAGAGTTTTTCAATCAAAAAAACTTTAAAGGCTAAAAAAAAAAATTAAAAGCCAGGACAAACAATAACATGTATTCAGAAACTTTGCCAAGAAAGTAAATCTTTTAAATTTCAAGACATCCAACCATATAATACTTTGCAAGCAAAAACTGACTCAGATGTTTGAATCAGAGTTTCTATTTGTATTTTTGAGTCCATAGCAGTGGTGGTCTTAGCTCTGAAGTTCGGAATATGTACCCTTCCAGATATTTGAAAACTGCAATTCCCATCTTGCTAAGCCAGCATAGCTAATTGTTATGTAGCAATCTAACAATATCTTAAGGGTCACATGGTTCCCATCCCTTCCATGCAAATATCACTTATTTTATCTGCAGATATATAGGACAGTCATTTACTCTGATGAGAGAATGTAAATCCCTGATATGATTGTCAAGAAAATATGTTAAGAAATTTCCAGCCTCTATGACAGTTTTCAGCTCCAGTCCCAAAACAAGTCTCATTAATTTGAGGGGACACAAAAAGTTCCTTTGCAAAATAACTGTCTTTCCCCCAATGATGTAAAATGATTGCAAAATGGCTACAGATTAAGCATAAAATAACCTGTTTCATGGAAAGAAGGCAAATGGTAATACACATTTACTCTGTATTAGACAGCCTTCTCCTGCTCTTCCTCCCCTACCCCCAATTTGTTTTGGTGTTGAATATCTTCAAGTAATTTCTGACGTGCAGTGAACCTAATGTGAAACTATCAAAGGATTTTCTGAAACTGAAAGAGTGTGACTCACCTAAGGTCACAAAGTGGGTTTCCATGAGCCCTAGATGCCACGTCAACTATATCAGTGGTTCTCAACCTGGGATCCCCAGATGTTTTTGGCATTCAATTCCCAGAAATCCTAACAGCTGGTAAAACTGGCTGGGATTTCTGAGTGTTGTATGCAAAAAACATCTGGAGTCCCCAGGTTGAGAACCACTGCACCATATCATGCTGGATCTCAAGTTTAGGTTCTTATAAATATTAAGTTACATCAAAGTTTTACTCATATTTGGAGCAGGATTACTGAAATCAATATGATGAAATCCCATTGGTTTCAATGATTCTACTGAAAATGTAACTGGAATTTGATTGAGCTCATTATTTGGAAAGTGGGGTAATCTGAACAGAATGAGGTACATTTCTCTCAGCATCCTCAAATAAGACTGTGGTCAGTTCTCAGCTCTTTGTTTGCACTTGCTGCTGTTTAAATATTTGCTACAGATGAAAGCCAAATGAAACCTATAGTTTTTAAGAACTCTGTCTCTGTAAATAGCCTTTGGATTGTTCCAGTCATTATATGCCCATATGATATATTGTCCCTCTGAGGACCAAGACCTATTGGAAGTTCCCAGTTTTAAGACCTTGCGTCTAACAACAACTAGATGCAGAGCCTTTTCAGCAGTGGCGCCATCTCTCTGGAACACTCTGCCACCTGAAGTTCGTGCCTTATGGGACCTATCAGCCTTCCGCAGGGCATGTAAGACACACCTGTTTCGGCAGGCTTTTGATTTGTTATTGATGTTTTTAAAAGATGTTTTTAGAATGTTTTAAATATATTTTGTAAGCCGCCCCAAGCCTTAGGGGAGTGGGGGCATATAAGTTTGAACAATAAATAAATAAATAAATTTAGTTAATTTTAAAATATTGCACAATTCAAAAGTCTGCTCTTGTGAGCCACATAAGTAATATCATCATTATGCTGATATTTTTGCAAATAAGCTAGAAAAATATGGACTAGACTTTTAAGCTGAACTTGAGTCAACAGTGTGATACTGCAGCTAAAGAAACCTATGCGATTTTATGTTGTATCAATATGAGCCCAGTTTCTAATAAGGCCTGCACAACTTGTGGCCCTCCAGGTGTTTGGACTCCCAACTCCCACAAGTCCTAGCTAGCTTGTCCAATGGTCAGGAATCCTAGGAGCTGAAGTTCAAAATACCTGGGGGGCCACAGGTTGTGCAGGTCTTGTGTACACTGAAGTCAGTAATCATACGACTCTATTCTTCTTCAGTCAGTCTTCACCTGGAATACTGTGCCCATTTTGGACACCACAATTTAAGACGGATATTAGGATGTACCCAGTGAAGTGAAACAAAATGGCAAAAAGTCTGAAAACCAAACCTAGTGAGGAATGACTTAGAGAACTGGATATGTTTAGCTTGGAGAAGAGAAGGCTAAGAGGAGACATGATAGTTTGTTTGAACATTTGAAAGGATGTCATATTGAGGGGAGTAGAAAGCTTATTTTCTGCTGCTCCGGAGACTTGGGCTGTATTTACACAGACCGTATAATGGCTCAAGAGTGGTGTGTCCACAAAATGCTATAGCATGCATTAAGCCAAAAACAGCATCTTTAAAAACTTACCAGAAAGTCTGAAACAAGACAAAAAAATTAGTTGTAGCCTATCAGAGTATATCCCATGGAGGGCTCAATCTGAGACCGGAAAATACAGGGTGCTTGTCAGGACACCGCTAGCACTGACATACTTTTAAAAACCCTGAAACACAGTTGGTCAGAAGATAAACAAGTACCCCCCTGGAGAGGAAACCACAATTCCTATGCGTACTCCCAGTTTCTGCCCCTTTGTACTCATTCCTTGTGCTCTACTAGGGTCCAGTGCTGATCCCAACAGATATGGCGATATCAACACATATCAGCAGAATGGTTAAGGAAAAAAACATTCCTGGGTTCAGTTCTGATCCACAATCAGAACCTGGCTTTTTGTGTAGGTACTGCACAGTGAAACTGGTACTTTTTAATCCACCTGCAAACTAAATTATAGTGTATGTAGAGAAGCAGCCTAAAACACGGAATTATAGATTCAAACCACAGGAAAGGTGATTCCACCTGAACATTAGAAAAAAATCCTGATGGTCAGAGCTGTAAGAGTATGCCACTTTGGAGTGTGGTGGAGTCTCATCTGGATGTTTTTGAACAAAGGCTGAATGGTCATCTGTTGATAGTGCTTTAATTGTGTCTTCCTATATGGCAGGGGGTCGGACTGATTGGCTATTGTGATCTCTTCCAACAGTTCTATTATTCTATACCTTTGGCTCAAATTAATTGGAAAAAGAGCCTTAAAACAGGCCATGTTTGTTTAACAAAATAGTCTTCCCAAATCCTAACAAATAGTAATGCAGTGTTAGATTTTTCTCTTGTTATCTCAACTGTACTGGCTTCTAGTCCATTTCAGGTCACACTTCAAAGAACTGGTTATGACCTATAAAGCCCCGTATGATTTCGAATTATTCATGTTATTAGGTATAATGGCATTAACAGACTAGACTAGGGGTTCTCAAACTTTTTCAGCTATGGAACCCTTTTTGAAGCAAAAGTTTCTCATGGAGTCTCAAGAAATTTTATTTATTTATTTATTTATTTATTTATTTATTTATTTGTTTGTTTTCTATACATGTATCCTCACCTTCTCACCCCGAAGGGCCTCACAACCGGCAGCAATTCAATGCCCAACATACAAATTTCAAAAATCATACGGGGCATTAAATCAGAGCAATGATAACTGGGAGGAACTAGATTAATTGTGTGGACGTTTCTGCAAAATATTGATTGTCTTGCCTCTTGTTCCTGACACCGCACAAGTGAATATGAGGCTCATAGGCTTTTCTTTTATGTTCTTCCTGTTTGCGTACATTTAATGCAATATTTTTACTACATACCTTACCATACATTCCTGGAGAATTTAGGCATAAAAAATCCCACCCTGAGAATCTGTAGCTTATGAGGAAGTTTCCAATTAATTAGGAAACAACAGCAGTTAATTAATAATAACTAGGCAGTATTTATAAACCTCCCCATGTTCCTTTTGGGAGCCAGGTGGAAAAAGAAATCAGTGATTAGCAGCTTGAAGTGGCAGCTTATTTTTCTCTTTACTATTTTTTGTCATTGGTCCCAGACACACAATGAATAAAACAGCAGCAAAATATTTATATTTCCAATTAAAAGCCGTTGATTAAGATTTAAAACAATCATTACTGTTGGGTTGGCTATGACTATGTCTAGTGACTGGTTGCTTCAAGCTTGCCTCCAGCACATAACTTGAAAAGGAGGTTAACAATTCACAATTACTCGCTTCAGAATGATTTTCTTTGCTTTTATTAAGAAGATTTGTTTTGTATAGTTCAGATGTACAATTTGTTGAAGGAAGTGAGGTAACAAGAGACATTTTGGTCCCAATGGCCTTCAGATCGAGAATGTGTACCACATAGCCATTTAAATCTTCATTTATTTCATTCTTGAGTAAAATAACCAATATTTTCTCCCTGCTGGAAAAGATTTCAAGAGCTTTGGCACACTTTTGAAAAAATATATATAACATTTTAGAGTTGTTTGTGAAAAATGTTCTTGTTCAAAAAACCTTGGGATTTTGCATAACTTGTACTGTTCTTTGAGCAAAATGTCAATTGGCTCTTTGCACTTTCTCAAGAGTCAATAGCAAATAAGATTACCAAAGATAAAATAAAATAAAAATGTAGTCAATCAAGTTTGGTCACATAATGATATTGTTGGTGGTGGGTGAGATCAGTTTAAGCGTTGGTGCACATTTTCAAAGTAAGGGTTCTGCCACCATTAAATGGATGACGTGTTTTTGGAAGTGTTGAAGATGTTTTTGGAAAGCAGTCATTTGGCTTTAGAACTAACCTGAATGTGACACCTTTTCATGCATCAATTTACATTATCTTTAAAATAACACTACTTTTTAAGGTTATGATATAGAGATAAGTAACAGATAAGGAAAGCTATGTATGAATATGCCAAAGACAGGAGAAGCAGGGTGTGTACCAAGCTTTTCTTAAACTTCCATGCTTTTCCATTTGTAATAGATATTGTGCAGATTTTGTTGGCCTGCCTGGATAGAGGCTTATCAAAAATAAACAAAATGCATACACTAAGGCTGGCCAGTTGTTATTTAAGCCCTGGCAGCTCTCACACGAGTCTTCTTTGAAATCGCATAACCCATTCTCTTGCTCTCAGTGCAGTAGGAGTTTATCTGATTGCCTATTGAATATGGGTGGGATTTCTTTCCCCTCTGGAGGAGTTGCTGACCCCATTCTGTTTGGGGGGAATGTGGAACTGGCTTCAAGATAATGTCTTTAATTAGGCTTTACTGACATTTTTTGGGGGGAGGGATATCAAAAATTGGTGTATACCTTGGCACCATTTGGGTGAAAAGTGGGGCCCTGGAATGACTTCTTTGGGTTCTGGGGCTTGGGAGTTGGAAAGGAGCCTACCCTTAGGACTGACATGGGGATTTTTTCACTTCTGGGGCTTGTGGAGAAAGGAGTTTCCTAGGTCTGCCTTCTAAAATATGACCATTCTTGGTGAGCAACCCATAAGACTAGATTGCCTTCAGAGTCAGGATATTTTTTGCCCAAAGGGAAACTGGGGAGGATGTCATAGGTAGACACCTATCCCAGTTGAGACCCCAACTAGGTTTCTCTCCCTCTTTAGCATATTTTCCAGGCTTTAATCTTAAATAGTTAATATGATAAATAAAGCAACCCTGACTTCATCCAATATCATGTGTCTGGCTTCATTATTCAGGGTTGGTCATCAATACTAGCATGTCAACAGAAGACAGTTATACAACTGTAAATTGCATTCTAAAATTGTATTTCTCGCTTTTTAATTTTTCTTTCCTTTTCTTTGTCAGCTAGCCGGCACAGGATTTAATTGTTCAGTGCCACAAGATTGCCTTAGTATACCAAAGTCTGTTGATTCACCATGTACCTCTGCCAGGCAATACCTGTCATTGTGTATTACTTTTCTCTCCATCAGTCTTTCCTAAAAGGTTAGACAAGCCAGTTTTTCCTCAACATAAAAATGCAGCCTGTTAACCCCTTAGAGGTGTCCATTAGCTGATCAGACACCTGTAAAAATTGTCATTTCTCATTATGCTGAATAGATCACTGAACTACACGTCAACATGCAAGTATGAAGGATCCCCATACGATTCTAGTTTCCATATACTTTGTTCAGAATGATGAACCTTTAACACACACTATCAACATTGATGCTTGAAAAAATCTCAATACATAAACATTTTATATAGACACAAACTGGGTCATATGAATAATTTTCTTTCTATATAAAGAGAAATGTGACGCTTAAGGAGGCAGTGTGATGAACATTTTTGGAATGTGCATTGTCAGAGGCCCTGTTCTGAGGGTAGTTTTTGAAGGAGTTTATTTGTATGAAGTTTCTTTATATAAGATCCCCTTTAACTGTCATTCTACAGTGGTGCTAACTGGGTATCTCAGTATTATAGAATGATACTAGCTTCAGCTGCATGATAAATTAAGTCACATAGAATCTTTGTGTCTCTTGCTGTGTAGAGATAAGCCAATCATTGTGCCACTGACAGCCATCAACTCCAAGGCAGTGATGAAACTAGAAATAAACATAGAATAGGATACTATACAATATCCATATTGCTTAAATAACATATCTGTTTCCCTGCATTTTGAGACCAGATTGAACATGGTAAGAAGTCAATGCAACATATTAAGCAAAAAAAAAAAAAAGATTGTTATAAGTAAAAATCAAAAGGAATTCTATGGAAAAAACTACACAAAGAAGAGTCTGTATAAGATTATTAAGCTTAGCCTGGACACTACTGTACATGGGTTATAATATTTGCTGCAGAAGGAAAGTACAACTTGGGAATAGAGAGCATGTTCTTATATCTAAGGTTCAATTTGTGATATCTCTAGTAAAAGGGGATCTGAGCTGGGAATTTTTTATACAGCATTAATCCAACAATAATGAGAGTAAAAAAAGTCATGTTCCAGAAGGACTCCTATACAATGTAGAGTAGTTGCTAACCTATGGAAATAATCAGGTCACAAAGCAGAGACTGGGTTGAAAAGGGCCACTTTATTTCAACTATTTACCTATTTAACGATTCCCTTCTGAGAAATGAAAAGAGAAGGAAGCAACCTAGACATGGGTGCCACTGAGGCTGGTGGTATCACACAAACCTCATCCTTCTCCTGGACAAAGCACCTGAATCCCAAGGAGAACCTCAAAACTGAGTTGCACCTGGCAAGTCCACAACTGAAAGACCAACCTGAAGATCCCTCTGCTAAGTCACATAATGTTAACTGAGAGCAATGATGACCTCATCACATGAATGAGCCCCCCTTCCTGTGCCTTTTCACCAGCCTCCGTAGTGAAACGTCAGGGACACAGATTGACTCCTCTGCCCTGTGTGTCACTCCCAAATGGCAACACTTTCCCCATCACACGGGGGAAATGGCACCAAAGCAGCACTGAAGTTGTTTATTTATAAGAAGTTTGAAGTTTCTTTGGGCTTCACATAAGTTCCTCTTTAACTGTAATTCTACAATGGTCTTAGTTGGGTAGCCTTCCTGTGATAGGAGGGAAGCGTCATATGACATTTCCATTCTGGTTGGGTGCAGGGCTTTAACAGGAAGTCCAGTGATATCGTGTGATGGGCAACATGCCCATTCATCGCTGGACTGTCCCTTTAGCATCTTAGGACACTAAAAAAGGTAAGTGCGGTGAAGTCCTAAGTCTCCTTCCCATGTCACATGGAATAAAGAGGCTGTTTTGGAGCCCTGCCTTTCCACAAATGTGTTCCATAGATATTTAACAAATTCTCCCTTATGTCCCCCCACTATTATGGATAACCGCAGCCTAGTAATGAGCAGTTCACTGGGTTTACGGGTTTGGGAAAAAAGCTCTCCCTGCTGTCTAAAGGTTTTTAAAATTTACAAATAATGGAAGACATGTCAAGAAAGGGAGAAAATCAGGTTGAGGCTAATTTTGAAACAAAGACAGTAATTTCTTTATTAAGAAAACAAAAAAGATAGCAATCGGTACTCAATAGATTAGCCTGTATTCAATGCAAGCTGCTTCTCAAAGTAAAAAAGGCAGGCTTTCTGAGAGTTCAGAGTGATAGCCTACCCAGTTAGCAGGCATTTTAGGGATATTTTGATGAATGTTCAGGAGGAAACATCCTGATAATTGGTGCACTATTTGGGGAAAAATAAAGGAAAAGGTTCTCTGCGTGTTTGTGTCACTGGATGGCTACAGAAATTATAAAATGGGTTCTCAGTCTGAAAGTGATCTATAGGCCAAACTACTTACCTCTGATCTCCAGACTCATGCACAATGTTATAATGCAAGCCTGTGTAACTTGTGGACTTGCATATTATGATTTACTATATTTCCATAAACCACTCTGACCAAAGGTAAGGAATGATGGGAATCACAGTTCCCCAAGAGAAAGAGTATCAGAATATTCTTAGTATAGTGTAATATAAAAGAAGAAGCAGAAAAAGCACCGATCAGTAGGCAATAGAGGAAGACTTGTGTTTTTCCTGGGAAAATCTGAAGAGCTCAAGAGAAAGGAAGAGAAATACAGTTCCTCATATCCGTCAGTTCTGCATCCACAGATTCAAACATCCATGCTTGAAAATATTCTTCCCGCGTCCCACACAACAAATCCAAAAAGCAATCCCTAATTTAGTAATTATTATAAGGCACACCATTTTACCATGCAGGGACATGAGAGAAGCCTCCCAGCAGGACAGTAACAAATCCAGGTGTCCCGTGGGCAATATCTCTGTAGAGGGCCAATTCTCTAACACCAGAAGCAACTTGCTGTATGTTAACTTCTGACACACACACAAAACCCATTTTGCTATGTCATTGTATCCAATGGGACTTAAACATGGACTTAGGAGTCCAGGTATGTGTGTTGTGTCCTGGAACCAAACACCATTGATACCATAGACCCACTGTACAGGTGAAGAGGTAGAGGAGAAGGAAGAACAGTATCTTCTGCTGCTGAAAGAATTGATGGCAAAAGAACAACAATTGCCAGAAATGTTTCAGAATACTTTTATTTCTCTGGCATGTTAAAAATTATGTGGTGTAGACCTCTCTTTGATCAATTAGTATGGTAAGCAACTTCTTCTGTGGCTGAGAATAACATGCATCAGTGATGCATGTCTTATTTAAACCTTAATGTAAATAATGTTAAAACCATTCTTAAAAGGTTCTTGAATTAGCTCTCTCTATTGAAGCCCATTTTGTGAAAGTAACTTTTACAATGCACACTTTGCTATGTAGACAGTGTAAATTAACTGTGGAGTAACACATTAAAAAGCTTTTATAGCCTTCTCTAAATACTGCTTATGGATTGTTAGTTCAACCTACACTGGCTACCACCCAAATAATTATAAGCTCCGCCAGAATGCATTTTGTGGATAAACAACCAGTGAAGGGGTTGCAGCTATTTGTATCTTAGTGCTGAAGTACTGTTTCAATGAACAGCTTCAATATCCAGTAGTATCACTGCATTACCCCTCAACAACTGGATTACAAATGAAAGAACATTTTCCTATTATCTCTGCCTATAATGAGACACTTTTTCATGTTAAATCCATATGATGTGATGTTAGGCTTGTCTGAGTGGTCAGTTACAGTGATTACTGCCTTCTACCATTAGTCTTCAATAAATAAATCAGATTACTGAAAGGCATTGTAATTCATAGGACTATAAGAATACAACTGCTTTTGGAAATGCTGACTTCATAGTTGGATAGATAGATAACAGGTACTGGGTGGATTGATGTATAATACGTAGATAGTTGGATAAAATGATAGAATGATAGATACCCTCTGATTCTGTCGTTGGCATATGGAGCAAGGATAGATATGAAATCATTTCTAATCTGTTGAGATCTGTGAGTCCATAAAAACCTGGAAGCTTCCCGTAATCCTATCTCTTTTCCATAAGAGCTATTTCCTACTTAGAATAATAGAAAAAGAACCACAAGAACCATCTAGTCCAACTATTTGTCATGCAAGAACAAACAATTACAGCATTCCTGAAAGATGCTCATCCAAATTCTGTTTAATGATTTCTAAAGAAGGAGAGTCCACCACTTTCCAAACCAGTCTATTTCAATATTGAACAATTATTTCAGTAAAAAAAAGTTATTCTTATTGCTTTGGTGAAATCAGTTTAATTGTAATTTAAATTTGTGTTCTAGTCTCTGGAGCACTTAACTCAGCAATGACCTGGGAATTTCATTTCCTTTGGATAAGAGCATTTTGACTTCATAAAGTGTCTTAATAATAAATATTTAATTACAAATTCTTCAATAAAGCATTTTTGGAGTAAGCAGACTTTTAAAGCAGTTACCTCAAAGGCCAGTACTGTATCAGATACAAGATTGACTGTTCTCCAAGGTATTAAATCTTCACCATCATCTTTGCAAAACAACAACAAATCCAAAACACGACTGTGAGAACTCTTGCATCTTCTCATTTCCACAGAATAAAATCATAAGGGGGCTCTCTAAGACCAAAGTTTCAACTATTTCGATATCTTGTTTGCTACAGCAGCTGGCAAGGTAACCCTTGAAAGCTGAGAAGTAGGACATGTGGGCAACTGCCTTCTTCTGCTATTCTTCCGCAGTAACTTCTATTCAAGCTGTGGTCCTTCTGATCTAAAAGATCCTATATAATGATTGTGATAAGGGAACTTTTTGAAACCATTGTTATGGTTTTGGATGATGGAAGCTATCATATTTGTTGCAATCTATCAAGGATCCTCCAGCTCTTTCCCTGGACAGGAGCCAAGACCCAAAATGCTTTTTGTGTGCATTTTCTTACGTTTCTATGGAGTGTCTCTGCTGAAACTGATAGGTGTTTTTTTTTTCCTTTGTGAAGGTAAGCATACATACAGAACAAGTAGAAAGACAGGTTGATTGATCACAGAAACAGAAGCACCCCATCCAGTGCTACTACTTTTACTAATCTGCAACAAAGCACAGTTGTCATTTTTCCAGTTTTCACATTTCAGAGAAATGGACTGTATTGCTCTGAGACTGACAATAAATAAATTACTCTCCCAGAAAGACTGTTTTTAATTGCCTCCATTACTATGCATTTATAAACCAAGTCAGGATTTACATTCGTAGCTGGTGCATATTAGTAAAGTAATGGGAGGGGGATATATATGTATATTTGCCTCTATTTCCCAGATTACAATGGTATAAGATATAAAAACAGATGCTGATTCTGGTTAGTACTTTGCTTAAATATTTGGTTCATCTTTTTTTCTTCCTGCCTTTCTTCACCACATTTTATGACAATGAAGTGGAAGCACTTTCTAGAGAATGAATAAATGCACTGTGTATGTGTGTGAGGACTTCATCACACTATTTTATTTATTTACTTTGTTTTATATCCCATTCTCTCTCCCTCGTTGAGGGAGTCAGAATGGCTACCATACGACAACAATTTGATGCCATTCCACATAAACCACATCACTTTCTTTATATATATATATCTCAGGGAGATGGAGTAGAATATAAATAAAGCATATTATACCACTAATCTAAATACAATAATACAAGATAAGACATTATAAAAAACCATCTATAATTAAAATAAACCAGAGCATCTATCCACTATCTGGTTTCTGCCTCCTGCAATATTCTGGGGTTTGTAGTTTAGTGGGCCCAGGACCTCTCTGGCTAAGCAATTTAAAGATCTCTCCCTAAACTACAAACCCCAGAATTCTGCAGGAGGCAAAAACCAGACTTAAAGTGGATAGATGCTCTAGTGTGATAAAGTGCTAAGAGAAAGAATTTTAAGACATTTGAAGGAAGCATGTTTTCTTTAAACACAAAGAAGTTGTTGTTTCTGTCCCCATTTACAATGAAGAAAATGTCTTTCTTTTCTTTCAAGTGGTGGCTTCCTGCTCTTTACATAGCATACCCTCGGTTAGAGAATCCAAGACCTACCTCTAGTCACAGCAATACTCCCTATCAACAGAATGAAAGAGAAATCATTTGGCTGGTGCCAATTTATTTCCTCTTCCTCTCCCATCTCTGAACTGTCAGTCTCAGACAGGAAGAGACAGACGTCATAACAGGGCTGCCAGAAGCTATGAAAGGATCCAGCTGCAAAATGTTCTCTGGATTATGGGATCTTACTCATCTGCAAAGATAATACAACTCATTTAACAAACCCTAGTTAATTGCTCCCCAGATATAAACTCTAGCCAGAAAATTGAAACTTTTTAAGCACAGGGCTTAGTTGGAATGAATATGGGAAACTAAATATGCTGGCTGACATTTCTCAGAGTGCTAAATGCAAAGTGGGAATTAGGCAGTGGAGTAAACCCATGCAGGAAACTTGGACCCTGGCACCTTCCAGACAGATGCTGATTCCAGTCTTGGTTCATGCAAAACTCGGTTGTCCATAAGCTAAGCATGTCCAGGTGAAGTTGGTACCACCTTGCTCAGTCTAACGTCTTTAATATGACAGCATTGTGTTCTTCTTTGGTTATGTTCTTTTTACTAAGCTTAACAGATTGCATGTTCTTAGAGCAGGTATAGGTTTCTTTTTCCTGACAGATTGAACATCCCAATCTCTTTTTCAAAAGATTCATTAATGACCTCTTTGCCTTTTGCTATTATATTATATTACATCATATAATTTAAACATCAATCTCTGCAGCTGAGTTTCTAGAATATGTTGCTCTGAGTTTCCCGAGATGCAGGAGGAAATACTCCAACAGTGGTTCTCAACCTGTGGGTCCCCAGATGTTTTGGCCTTCAACTCCCAGAAATCCCAGCTGGCAAACTGGCTGGGATTTCTGAAAGTTGTAGGCCAAAACACCTGGCGACCCACAGGTTGAGAACATCTGTACTAGAACATCCTCCCTCCAATCATAGCAATCCATAGTCTCTCTATTTTTCATGAATACAGTTGATATATAAACACTGGTAGGTAGTTGGCAAAATATTCAGGAAATGTATTCATCATGCTGGTGAACTCATTTTGCCTTAAAACTTAAATGTAAATGAAAACAGACATAAAGATAGAATCTACATAGATGATGAAATAAGGTAGTTTGACATCACATAGTTGAAAAATGATGTTAATTAGTTTAGCTATCCAATTGCACTGTATGTTCTCCACATAAAAATAGTGTAATTTTTGCTTATGTTGTTGAAATCCTACAGGGCAATGGTGGCTGATGCCTGCCCCATAAGTGAGATGGGGAATATGTTCCATGTTTTGGTACAAATTTTAAAAGAGCTATCCAAGGTGTCAAACTCTATCCTGAAAGTAAGTTCAGCATCTTGGATAGCAACTTCAAAATTTGGATTACGACTTGCGAGATTCATTTATTAATATTATGGTGGCAATATTTAGGGGCAGTTGTATGTTATGGTCGGAATATTCATGCTCACCAACATCATCATTATGATCACCTTTCATACTCACTTCTGATGATTGCTATTGTTAAGTTCATATGCTTTTTCACTGCAATGCAATGATTATTATTTGGGATAAACTGACTGATTTGTGCTGTATGTTGAAGTCAGAAATATATCATCCCAGCTGAGGAGTTGTCCTGTGAGATCTTGCATTTTACCTGTGCCTTTTTCTGACATTTCCTGCTTGTCCACCCTTTCATTGTTTCGTGTTACAGCTACTGAGTCTCTATATTCACTGTGGCTTCCCTTTTCACTTTGGTTCCAGCCTTATTCTTTCTGTCAGCAAGAGTGAGGCAGCTAAAAAAAATCAATATTTTGTACCACAGAATTTTATACATAATTTTCTTTGAAATTAATCAAATTTACAGTAGATGTCAAAAAGTATTGACAATTAATGATATTACTGAGAAAGTTTAAAACATAAACAATATAGTTGGATCTGAGGTCACCTTCCATATTGATGGTCTCTTTTCCGCTCATCAGCCTTGTATGTGATTTAACATTTTGTGTAATTTAGTCGAGTCTATGTGTCTATTGTCAGTCCTCAATTTTGGTTTTATGAGAACTGAAATTCAACATCATCTGGAAATCTGCTTGTGATCTAGACCAGTGGTTCTCAACCTGTGGTCCCCAGATGTTTTTGGCCTTCAGCTCCCAGAAATCCTCACATCTGGTAAACTGGCTGGGATTTCTGGGAGTTGTAGGCCAAAAACATCTGGGCACCCTAGGTTAAGAACCACTGATCTAGACCTTGAAATGCAAGGATTCACATTTTTGTCAAAATAAATTATCATTAGTAATAGCTCTTTGAATAAAGCATGTGGGAGAACAGCTCTCTTCCATCACACTCTGTTCAGTTAGATTGTTTGTCTGTCTATTTGTTTGTTTTCCTGTGTTTCACCTAGTATGAAACATGTCTCCAGGAACAGTTGCTGTATCCTGAATTCACTTGCAGGAAGAAACCATCAAGAGCAGAACATTTTTTGTACTTTCAGAACATCCAAAAAAAAAAAGATACTCATGAGAGAAGTGTAGAACTCTTTCATTTTAGAACTGAGGGAAAACATTTTGTCCTAGCATGAAAACATTTTGAAGGTCTTAAAATTGCAATCCCTATCTGTTGGAAAGCCCCACTAATTTCATATGGATTCACCTCTATGTAAATATTATGGTATTGGATGGTAAGTTCAGTTTTAAAACTTTTCTACATACAAGGGAAAAAGTAAAACAATGTTCCAGAGCTTTAATACCATAGGATTAATGGATTCCCAAAGTTCCAATCCACTAATGTTTAGCTTTGAGGAAAAGCGTATTAAAACATTCAATTCAAAATATGGTACTTGAGAATACCAACACGAAGCAATCAGAATTTTGCAGTTACTCATATTTTAAGACTATTAATTTTTCCATTATCAGTGATAGCACATGTATTTTAAGTCCTCTAAGATTAAGAAAACATTACATATTTTCAGTAACTGAAGACTTTGTCAACAAAGGAAACATAAATGCTAAGGCTGACAAGCAAGATGGAAGACAAAATAAGATAATTAAAATAAAACAAACTTAATGCAGTCTTGGGATAACAGATTTAAAGCTGCACAAGTTTTAGATAGGGCATTTAAAAATTATGAGGATTTTGCATGTGGAATGGCACAATAAAACTATGAATAGAAAAAAATCATAATTCTTATAATACATTTGTCAAGACAATAGACACGGTACTTCTAATGTGACAATTGTTATTAAATAGTCGCCAACTCTATACATAGTATATAAAAATGGATTGGTTTGTTCCAGATTTAAGTTAATAGACTTCACCCCTTTTTTGTGTTACAATATTATATTAGAATAATTTCTGGCAATAAAATACATCAGGTGATAAAGGAAAGGGATAAAGGAAAATTAATCTGAAAAATTAAGATGCTGTTTAAACATGAGGAAGTAGTGAAAAAATGAAAAGAGCAATGACTAAATGCAGTTCCCCTTGGTGGGAGAAAGTTGTTAATTGTGGAACTGGCATCACCCCATCTAGATCAATTCACTAGTTCAGACCATCAGTATGATTCATCACCTGCCTACTTAAGTACAGAGATTGTGTGAAGACACACATTATGTATCCACTAAGAATAAAGAGATGGGGTACATAAGGGCTATGTAGTAGCAAAGGTGTCTGTGTGACCAGGAAGAATGAAGGGGTGACTGATGATCATGTTGGGAGGGGGAGGGCAACATGAAGCCAATCTGCCCCCTTTCTCTCTGCTGCTAAGTGAAGAAAAAAAGATGGTGGGCCAGATCATCTGGACAGCATACTGGTTCAGATTAGAGCCAGTTGTGCTGTCCACACTCACCCAGCACAGACAAACCATAAGAAAGAGATGCTTGACAACATGAAGTGAATTGTGGCTTGCTCAAACTCCAGAGATGCTGCCTTTATTTTTTTTAAAAATCAAAGACTCCAATCTGAAAATCTGATTTTAAACATGAAAACCTCTTTTTTCTTTCACTTCCATACATTCCTACCAAAAAGGTGAATTTAATACAGTACCACCCTAAACCACTGTTCAATAGGATTTCAGAGCTGTCTAGAAAAAATAACTCTAGCTACCTATTATTTAAAATGACAATTTAGGGAGCCAAGACCCAAACCTCAAAGCAGTTACACAATCAAACTGTTGTCAAGGTAGTATAGATCTTAATGATAACAACAACAACAACAACAACAACAACAACAACAACAACAACAACAACAACAACTTTATTTTTATATCCCGCTTCAATCTCTCTGAAGGGACCCAGGGTTGCTTACATGGGGAACAAGCCCAAACCAACAGAGATTAAAACAAGCCATAGATTAAAATATAACTCAATAAAATCAAACAACATTACAAAAGACAATAACATAAACACAGCATCATCAACAACCAATAGACTGAATCGTAATGAGTACTGGAATTTAGGGGGAAAGAACTTGTGTAATATTCTTTCAGAATAGGGCTGGTGGACAAAATGCAAGAACAATAATAAATTAGGACAGAAGGAGCAACCTATAGGACGAAGGACGGATAAAGTGTGAGGACTGATGGTAGTTATAGCTGGAGTCGAATTTCCTGTGAACTGTTTAATTTAAAGCAAAATGGAACAGCCACATTTTTAGATCTTTGTGGAACATGGACAGGGTGGGTGCCAGTCTAATCTCTCTGCGCAGAGAGTTCCAGAGCCGGGGGGCCACCACAGAGAATGCCCTCTTCCTCGTCCCCACCAAACGTGCTCAAGACGATGGTGGAAGCGAGAGAAGGGCCTCCCCTGCAGATCTTACAACCCGCGGGGGTTTATAGGGGAAGATGCGATATATAGCATACAGTAGCTCTACCCACAACATCAATAGATTCAGGTAGCAAAAAGATAGCTCCACACCCACAGCAATGGTAAGCAATAGGAGAACATGGATCAATGTTATGTTAATTTACTACTTTCACAGTTTCCATAACTGCAGCAACTGTGCAATATTCCAGTATAATCTCAGTTGTCATAATAAAAATATTACCATGGAATATTCAATTATACTATACCATAGCATTATTTAAAATTAAACACCAAGCATTAATTTGCTTAAAGCATATACCAGATAGCTATACAATGGGGATTCTTTTTCCATACCATGCTTGTAATATAGCTCCAATGGGCAAGATGAATAATCTATGAACCAGCAGAGCATAAAAATGTTACTAAAATTACTGAAATGATACTCAAGAGGATAAAAAGCTATATATGATTAAAAACAGAATTATTATTATTATTATTATTATTATTATTATTATTATTATTATTATTTAAACAACTACAAAATGGATAGTAAATCTGAAGAGACCATGAGGGTAGAATCAAAAATAATAATTTAAGCAATTATAGTGTAACTAGCCTAAAAGTCTACGATGAAATAGTAATAAAGGCATGATAGATGAAAGCTAGAGTATTAAAAAAGCAGAAAAAATCTCAAACATTAAATTCTAGCTTGATTAAATGTTCAAACTGATCATGCAGACTTAAGTATTTTGAGTTTCCAGTTCTAAATGAAAGATATATCTACCACTGCCATGCATAGTTCAGGATTCTTAGAAGTTTGCAGGAAAATATCAGATCCGAACAGCAGGCTAAAGACAGATTATTTGGCAATCAACAAGCCCTTCATTCTTGGCCATCCATTCCTCTATTCTCTAGCTAGGTCATTGTCTAGCTTTGATCATTATACATACCAATGCATGGCTTCAATATCCTTTGAAGCCCACTTTTCAATAATTAATAACAAGAGGAAGCATATACTCCGGTTCTTTGTACGTCACATCATATATGTGTACGATTAATACAGGTGGCCAAACTAATTGGCACTGTGTCCCTTGTCTGAACCATATGGCCACCTGTTGTCCCTTCTATACTCTTGTACAGAAGAGTCTGCTTATGATTTGCTGTAGCAGGTTTGGACTATTGCCCAGTTTCCCCTTCCTCATTACTTTTAATGAAGTGAACCATACGTCTTATCGCCTATTCTCTTGGCATCAAGCCCAGCTGAATTATGTTGAGCAAATGAATTATGTGGACTCTGTTATTTTGTGGGGTCTTGTAGCAATGGGATTGGACAGGGAACTGCCCACCATAGGCAGTCCCAACTAGGTAATTTCTGCTACAAGAAATCATAGTATTCAAAGGTTGTCCTGAGTTTGTCCAGCCATAATGCTATGTATATGTCACCAAACCCTTAATTAAAATTGTAAGTTACATACATACTTAAATCAAACCAATTTAAAATAAAAAGTAAAATTTATTTAACATGAACCGTATTCTCACTTTATAGAAATGTCATAGCATTAAAAATAACATATAATAAATGAACATATGTCTTTAAACACTGTAAAACATTGAAAGATCATTTCTTGAATATTATGTATATTATTGCACAGTCAGGGAGATATGAAGGGATAAATTCTCAACCAAGACAATTTTTTAAAAAAAATCTGATAGCATAAAAATATTTTGACTTTATACCTAGTAACACACATAGAAAAACCTTCCATTAGTTGTAGTTGTAGATTTTTGATGTTGGTGGGAAGTTCCTCTGTTTCTCTGTTGGGAACAACTTCCTAATTTTAATGACTCATACTACTTTTGAATGTGTATGTTTTCCTTGACCTTTAAAAAAGAATATTTTTTTACTCCTTGCTGACCTTGTTTGTTTGGACTCTTGAAACATCTAATGACTACTGTTTTGTTTCTCATGTCATCCTGCTTGGACAACATGTGATACTACAAACCTTCCTTCATGTGTGATCGGGTACGTGTAGATAAGGTTAGGGAAATATTGTTGTTAACGGCCATCAAGTTGACTTTGACTTATGGTTATGAGACCTCTAGGGACCTCATCACATTAAGACCAGGATTTGCCACTCATCGTTGCAAATCCATCAGGACTTGGGTGAGGGCATGATGAACCCATTGCCTCATGCCCCACATCGTTAGACTTCCGTCTCACTCAGTCCCACAGGGGGAAGCATCCGCCACCTGGCTTCCCCCCATTGTTGCCTATGCAACACAGGAAGCCTTCCATGTTACTGCCACAGCTGCTTACAATACTCCTTCAGAGCCCCACCGGATGTAGATCTACATCATGGGATGGGAGTCGGTGGACTCTGTGCCACAAATGAAGAGGAAACATTGCACAATGGGCAATTTTGCTCGTCTAATAAGGTAGTAGGTCACCATGTCAATTGAACAGTCCTGTTCAATTCTTGTAAACTCAGGACTGTGACCTTTCAAATGAGTTGATTTTTCCTTTTTAGCTCTCTTCACTGTCTAACTTTCACAACCATATGTGGAAATTGGAAATACAACTATATGAACAATTCTAATTTTAGTATTCAATAATATATTTTGACACTCCTGAATCTTGCTAGTTTTTCATAGCTGCTTTTCCTAAGCATAGTGTTCTTCTGATTTCTTGACTGTAGTCTTCATTCTGATTAACAATTGAGCCAAAGTATGGAAAATCCTGAAATATTTCAGTATCTTCATTTTCTACTTTAAAGTTATGTAAAATATTCACAGGGATTGTTTTTGTTTTCTTAATGTAAATCTGCTTTTGTGCTTTCTTCTTTGACTTTTTAAGTTTATACCTTATTACTTTGTGCTATGACTTTTAGGTAGACACCAATCCCAGTGATACTTAAGTAGGCAGCACTAATCCATTAAGCTACAGCTGCATGGAGTCAGTAGCTCATACATCTCCCAGCAGCTCCCCTGTAACTCTGTTGTGTATAATTCCTTAATCTCAGTGAGTGATGGCATTCGTCCATTGGCATACACATTTTCCATGACCCTTGAACTGAATATAACAAATGACAACTATTTTTCTCCTTATTGGCTTCCTTTGTTTGGACTACTGACTTGCTGTAATGAGTCCTGGGTCAGATGATGACTATACTTTTTTTTTCATGTCATCTTGTTTGGATAATCTGTGACTGATCTGGATGGCATTAGCTTCTGGACAGTTCTTCTGTTCCAACCACCTGGTGTCTGGGCAGCTTCCTGATCAAGACTAGAGATAGCATTTAGTTTTAGTTTTGTTTTTTGCTGCATGATTGTAGAGTGTATGCTGTACCACTAAATTAAAGGCCTTCTTCTAAAGCTACTATGACCTTTTGTAAAAAAAAAAAAAAAAAGGTGGCTCTATCCACATGGGTCACTTTTTGTTTTACATTGTTTAGAACAAAGAAAACTGAAACTAGAAGCTGTAATTTCTTGTGAATCAGAATTGTTTCCAAACATATTTGATCTCTTGTTAGGAATTGATACAGCAAAAAAACAAAAAAACAAAAACAAAACTGAAACATACAAATTTGACAGAAAAACAAGGATAGTGATTTGTATAATTGATGGTAACGGTTTCTTAAAGTAAATTTAATGATGACAAAAGAGCTGAATTAAACCATCACCAATTGAAATGAACAATGGCTTTCAGAGGACCTCTTCACATGGCCCTTTTGGGCCATGCGGTTTTGTCGGCAGTCGCCGGTGAAAATGAAATTGTGCAGGGTGGCTTGTGGTGCCCTGCATGCCCTACTCCTTCCCCTATCATACAGTCAGGATGGGGCAGGGTGCATTGGCCCTGCCACTCTTTCCCCCATCATGCAAGGAAAGGGGGAGGAAAGTGCGAGTAGCTCTGTCAAAGTTATCCAAAACACACTTTTCTCCCCAAGATGGTGAAGGATGCGCCTCCCAGCACTTCCCCTTCACTTTGGGAGGAATGTTAACAGGGCCTGCTGAGTGTCATATGATGGCATTTGGCAGTCCCCATCCAGACTCGGCCAAAAGCGGCAAATGGGGCTGTTTTAACCATTTGAAGCGGTCCATAGAGCTTTGCTTGCTACCTGCTATTATTATTTAATATCAAAAACATTGCATAAATTAGTATAAAACTGATAAAAATAGAAGGAGCACAAGTGGCTAAATATCTTTTGACGAAAAACAGGCAATAGAGATAGCATTGTCTGTAGCCTCAAACAATTCTTCCTCTATACATGAGGCAGGGCACTGCGGACAAGCATACAAATGCAGAGTTGTCTGTTCTGCTTTACAGTCAGATAAGGTGGAGGATTCTTTTAGGTAGTGCCATTTTGCCAGGGTGTCTTTTGATCTGCCCACTCTACTTCTGAGTCTGTTCAGGGACTTCCAGGTTGCCCGTTCTTGGTTTGCCCCTGGAGGTAGACCTTCGTGGGGGCCATCCAACTGAGATTTCCTGGCTTAGTTGCCCAGCAGGACACCCTCGCTATTGCTGGGGAAACATCAAGAGGAGTGGAGGTCCTCATGAAACTTTTCCTTGATTTGAGTCTACTGGGAGGAGGCTGATAGCCATGCAGTGAATGGCTTTCACAATGTACAACCTTATTTCTCTCACAGTTAGCAGCAACTTCCTGTGGCACATCAGCGGGAGCAATGCCAACTAGCTTGTAGAGTTTATCAACAGGTATAGGTTTGAGACATCCTGTGATTATTCTGCATGTTTTGTTCAATGCTATGTTCACCTGCTTCACATGGGCAGAATTGTGGCAAACAGGGCAGGCATACTCAGTAGTTGAATAAGACAATGCCAGAGCTGATGTTCTTATTAATTTTGGATCTGCACCCCATGCACTGCCAGTAAGTTTCCACAGGATGTTATTGCGTGCAGCTACTTTGTGCTTGATGTCATGCCATGCTTCCTACATGTTAGTGTTCGATCTAAGGTGACATCAAGATATTTAGGATGAAAACAATGTTCAAGCTCTTTTTCAGCTTACTATTCAAAAGCTGGGAAGATGTGCCCCAAGTAGAGGTACAGAATGATTTCCACAAAGCGGTATGTTCTATAAAGTATCTATTAAGAAGCAAAAGTGGTCAGAGAAGTACCTGTGAAATAGAAAAGGAACTCTAGGTGCACTAAGAAAAAAAATTCTCAGATGTCTTTTTTTCTAAGAAAAAAATTCCATAGTTCTTTTTCTCACTTTCCCCCCTAGTGTTTGTCTACATCAGAAAATAACCCAGCTATAATTCAAGTTATTGTCCCTGGGCTGCCCCAAATTCATCCCGTTACTGCCATATCTACCTGCAGTATAAAATGGCATTGCTGTCTATACAGCAAATTTGCATAAACACAATTCTAACAGTTTATTTGGGAGTAAGCAGTTTACTCTCCCCCCACTAGCTCAGTCCAGCAACAGCAGTGTGCTCCTCTCCTCCAACTCCCAAGTGGATGGGCAGCCTGTATGGACTGCCAGCGCTATGAGATATAGCTCTTTCTGACAACCCTTTAGCCTATCCTGTTGCTCAGGAACCAGAAAAAAATTGTATGCTAACTCCAGATCTGGACAAAGAAACAAAATAGCAGAAGTGCGAGGCATTGGTGTGGAGGGGATGATGGCAGCAGTTGCATCAGTGGGTGAAAAAGGAGCCAGTCTGGGCAAAAAACAAACAAAAAAACCCAACAAACTTAAAAATAAAAGGGGGTTAGACATCCTCTTGGTATTTACTCCTGTGTATGCTATTGCTCCTCCACAAAAATTCATAAAATATTAAAGTGATCTATAATTTTACAACACATACACTCCAATAAGTAGAAACTGATATGTAAACAAGTATGGTGACAATCCTCCACCCCTTGCAGCAACTTGTCCTGCGCTTCCCCTGAGGCCACTCCAATTTAGATTGTACACAATTCCTGGGAGCAAGAAGTGAGTTTTGATATATCACATTGAAGTCTAAAAGAAGTGCTGTCAGTGCGAAAGAGGCCATGTGTTCAGGTTCAAGACAGCTATGAAAAGTGTATGTTTTTTTGTTGTTGTTTGTCTGTATTGACAGGCCCCTAGAGTACAGGATTCTACCACTGCAATTTACTAACTTTCAGAAGTATTCTGAAGCTACAGCTAGGTTCAAATGTGACCAGAAGTCTATTGTCTACAGTGCCATTTGGAGACCATATATTACTGGCTCTGTATACCAATTATTCTAGTTTCAGTTTGCTTGTGAACAGGCTTTCACCTACAAAGTCCTAAATGCCTTGGTGTTGTATTCAAAAGATCACATTTCTTTTGAGTATTATCAGAATCTGATATCTCCAGCAGAAGTCCTGTTGTATGTTCCATCACTACTAGACATTAGATTAGCATTTACCTATGACAAAGCTTTATAGCAGCAAAAGGAGCAATGTCTGCTCATCACTCCTGAGCTTTTGGCAGGCACCCTTTGGCCTTTAACACTAGCTGGTAGAATTTTTTAAATATCTACTTTATTGTAGATTACTTTTGAAGCCTCAGTGAGTAGAAAACCAGTCAACCAATACATCTAAAAAATCAGTATGGTAAAAAGGCCCCATTGGCAGAATTTAATTCAAATATTCCAAATGCTTTGAAATAATGCTTTTGTTGTTCATTCATTCAG
Organism: Anolis carolinensis; assembly: GCF_035594765.1. NCBI lineage: Eukaryota > Metazoa > Chordata > Lepidosauria > Squamata > Anolidae > Anolis > Anolis carolinensis. Next base: position 227,597,091 of record NC_085843.1, read on the forward strand.
TTGCTTCTGACTCTTCATGACCTCATGGATCAGCCCACACCAGAGTTCCTTGATCTATTTAGTCTTCATGGCAAGAATACTGAGGTGGGTTGCCATTACCTTCCCCAGGGATTGTATTTAGTGTGACCTCTCTGCCATGACCTTCCCATCTTGGGTGTCCCTTCACGGTTTCACTTGTGGCATCACTGAGGCTCTCAAGCTCCAGCACCGTGAAAAGGTAACTATCCTTCGCAGGAGGAAATATTGCTAGGTGGTAGATTATCCTGGGTGTAAAACCATGATTGGATACAAATAGTAAGAGCAGTGGCAGAGGAAAAAAACGCCCAACGAAACAAATTATCACATTCCCCACAGCTAACCACAAGCTTTAAGGAAAGAAAAAGAATATATGCTTGTAATAAGTACCACCTCTAAGAAACTGTCAAACACTATTCAGCTAGGAAAAATGTGGCAAAATGCTTCCTACCTCTCTAACACACACATCATCACCCCCCCCCTCCACATATATAATGTTGAGAACCTATCTGCACACTGTTGCCTATGGACACAGTGAAGCAATGCACTCTGCATGTATTTACACCAGTGGCCCTGTAAGTGGGGGTCTTGGACCAGTGCTAGTTTATGATATGTGATGAGTTTCCAAGAAATAAATAAAGAATGACATCCAATGAGTACTAGCATAGCATTCATCACTGGCATGCAAGGTTGCCCATATTAGAAAGCAGAGAAGTGCTGCTTTATACCACAATAAAGGTATAGGATTCCCTGAAAGCCCCAAACCTTATAGAGTCACATGTTTGCAATGCACTATTTAAAACATCAGCAGCAAAAAGACAGCTTGTCAGATTTTATTTGCAGTTAAATGAAATAGGTTCAATAAATGTGAGTTGTGACAGAAAAGGGATTAAGTAATAAATGAAATATACAGTATTATTAGTTCTACAAACACACACACATACACAGCTCTTTTTTACTTGCTAAGGAAATGGGTTTACACGTGTCTAATGCACTAATGTCTGTCACTCATTACCACAAAGCATTGAATCAATTTATCTAGTTAAAATGTGCAGGAGATTTATCAAGCTTATGAGTGCTTACAAAGTGAACACACACAGTTTCCAAACCCTTTGGAAACATTTAGAGTCCTTGGAATGGAACATAATGACAAACACTTCTGGCAATTTTTTTCAATTCAAATTCCATCTGTTTCCAACTTAATCAAAAGAACCTCCTTCCAGTGGATTTAGAAGAATTATAGTCATGTATTTATAAAGAAGGGAGAAAAAAGACATTGCAAAGAAAACAGAAAAGGTAGAGTGATGGAGGTTATGAGCAAGGACGAGTTGTCTACTAAAGTCAGTGACATTTTTTGATGAAATGTTCTAGATTGATTTCAGGTAAGGTGACTAGTTCTGGAACAGAAGCACCATAGAGAAAAGAAAACTGAGAAAGGACATGCTATCTATGTTTAAATATTTGAAAGGATGTCACATTGAGGAAAGGGCAAGTTTGTTTTCTACTTCTCTAGAAACCGGGATGCCAAGCAAGGGATTCAAATTGCAGAAAAAAGAGATTCCGTCTAAATGTTAGGAAGAACCTCCTGATGGTAAGAGGTGCTTGACAATGGAATACACTGCTTCAGGGTGTGGTGGAGTCTACTTCTCGGGCAGTTTTAAGCAGAGGCTGTATGAACATCTGTCAGGGGTGCATTGAGTGAGTGCATGGCATGGAGTTGGACTGGATGGCCCTTGTGGTCTCTTCCAACTCATCTATGATTTTATGATTCTATAGTACATTGTCATCTGCTCTGGCTTTCAGTACATCTTTAGACTCAATTGTGGAACTAGTTGGGAAACTGTTTAAAGCCATATTACTTGAAGGAGAGCTTTCTTCTATGTATAGAAAGTTTGTCACTGTTGTGTGCCTTGTTTCCAACTTGTAGAGACCATAAGATGAAGTCATGGGAACTTGTCATTTCTTGCCAAGATTTTTCAGAGTGGGTTTTTATGTTTGCCTTCTTCTGAGCATGAGATAGTGTAACTTAACTGTGGTTAACCAATGGGTTTCCATGGCTAAGTGGGAATTTGGACTCTCATCTCCATAGTTTTATGCCCAAAACACTGAACCATACCAGAAATTGCCTTATACTAAATCTGATTATTTGCACATATAGATAAGTACTCTAAATTGTGAGAGGCAGCAATCATGAATTTTCAGCAAGATTCTTTTCTAGCTCAATTTGACATGTATTCTCCCATAGCTTAATGTGACCTTCTGAATCCCCTCTCCAGGCAGTCATTCGATATTTTACAAAAAAAAAATGAGGTGGATTGTTACTTTTGCTGGTGGTATCTTAGGAATATTGGATGCACAATGACAGTTACAATAAAGAAAATTTAAAAAAATGTGTTTAACCTTTTCTCCCCCAGCAGAACATCAACTTAAAATAAGTTTGGACAAAAAAAAAAAAACAAGAAAGCAGCTCATAAGCTTAAGGAAGCTGTAGTGGATAAAATAATAAGATTTGGACAGTTTGCACATTGCCCAGGTAAAGCTAGAAAACTGATGTGTGGGAGATAAAATCATTGATTCTTCTCTCCCGACGTCTGAACCTCTCAAAGCTTTGCATTAGCTCTAATCTCTTCTTGAGACTTCTGGCTTAGTACAAGTGTTTGAAAAATACTTATTATTTTGTGTTGAAAGTATTACTTCACACATTCAAGCACTTATCATACCACCACCACAAAAAGAAGTCTTGATGAAGTAAATTATATTATATGGTACACAAGTACATAAATGCCAAATGAAAAAAGTTGGAACATGCTCAAAAATATCTAAGGAAAGAATACACAGAGGTAAAAATATCATCAATAAACCTTGGGACACCTCTAATAGTAGCTTTGCTTTGCGTGCACACATAATTGCCTGACTTCTAAAAGGTGAAACAGTTGCATTGGGAATAATGCTTGTTATGAATTGTTTATTCCATTTTCTCTATTCTATGGTATTGCATTTATTGTATTATTTATGTCGTAAGCTTCATCAAGTCCCCTGAGAGAGGGAGTGGGATATAAATAAACTTTATTATTAACTCTCTACAGTATAATGTTCATTCTATTTGTTTGTACAGGATTTTTGTACAGTTTGTATAGTATTTTGTACAGTTATCTTTAAAAAAAAAGAAAGAAAAAATAACTTCTAAGAAACTTGCACAAGGAAGTCATGGAATAAGCTCCTTGTATCCTTGTATCTCTTTCCAGATTTTTTCATAATATATAGTTCATGATACAAATCATTTATCAGCACTGATGCATTCACATCTGTGAACCAAAGACAAGTTTTCTTATTCGTCATACTGTCTCTTTATTTTTATTACACTTAGATATCACATTTGTATTTGGGTGTTTAGAGGTCCTTACTCTACCCTGCCTTGTACCCAACCTATTGGTACTTCTGTTAGTTCCATTATGAAGCTGGAAATTGGTAAAAAAAAGCATTGGTGATAAAAAGCAACTAACGGATTTCTGTTCAGCAGATTGAAACATCCATTCCAGAATTTTGAAGGAGCTTTACAATGTACTAATACATATTTCCATGTGCAGTAGGACCCCCTTATCCACTAACGTTCATACTACAACCTGGAGTGGGTTCACTGTGCCATTGACATAGAATAATAATAATAACAACAACAACAACAACAACAATAATAATAATATGTATTATATGAATATTATATTATATGAATATGTAAAGCAAAGTGAAGAACCTGCTCTGATTGAAAAAATCAGAAACTCCTCAAAACACAGCAGACAAAAAACCAGTACAAGAAAACCGCACTACAAACTAGAGCTGACAGCTGGCACAACAAAACATTGCATGGAAAGTTCCTTAACAAAATTGAAGGAAAAGCTGATAAGGTGAAGACCTGGCTCTGGCTCACGAATTGGACCCTGAAGGAGACAGAAGGCCTGATCCTTGCAGCCCAGGAGCAAGCCATCGGAACAAATGCAATTAAGGCCAAGATCGAAAAATCAGCTGATAACCCAAAATGCAGACTGTGCAAGGAAACCGACGAAACCATTGATCATCTCCTCAGCTGCTGTAAGAAAATTGCACAGACAGACTACAAACAGAGGCACAACTACGTGGCCCAAATGATTCATTGGAACTTATGCCTCAAGTACCACCTCCCAGCAGCAAAGAACTGGTGGGATCACAAACCTGCAAAAGTATTGGAAAATGAACATGCAAAGATACTGTGGGACTTCTGAATCCAGACTGACAAAGTTCTGGAACACAACACACCAGACATCACAGTTGTGGAAAAGAACTGTGGATCATTGATGTCGCCATCCCAGGAGACAGTCGCATTGACGAAAAACAACAGGAAAAACTCAGCCGCTATCAGGACCTCAAGATTGAACTTCAAAGACTCTGGCAGAAACCAGTGCAGGTGGTCCCGGTGGTAATCGGCACACTGGGTGCCGTGCCAAAAGATCTCAGCCGGCATTTGGAAAAAATAGACCAGGGGTCCCCAAACTAAGGCCCGGGGGCCGGATGCGGCCCTCCAAGGTCATTTACCTGGCCCCCGCCCTCAGTTTTATAATATGATATTTTTATATCAGTTTTAATAATATAATATAATGTATATACATATAATATTGATAATAATCTTATGTTATACAATATAATACTAATAGTAATACCATATAATAATATTAATTATATGTTATAAATTACATATTATATAATAGTATAGTGGTATAGTTCAATATAGTAATATATAATGCTAATATTGTGTTATGCTAATAATATAATATATTGTATGTACATACAGCTGCTCTGAGTCCCCTTCGGGGTGAGAAGGGTGGGATATAAATGTAGTAAATAAATGCAGTAAATAAATAATTAATTTTAGGCTCGGCCAAAGTCTGAAATGACTTGAAGGCATACAACAACAACAATCCTAATTAACTTGACTATCTCATTGGCCAGTAGCAGGCCCACACTTTCCATTGAAATCCTAATAGGTTTATGTTGGTTGAAATTGTTTTCATTTTTAAATATTGTATTCTTTCGTTGTTGTTGTTGTTGCTGCACTACAAATAAGACATGTGCAGTATGCATAGGAATTTGTTTGTTTTTTTTTTTTTCAAATGATAATTCGGCCCCTCAACAGTCTGAAGGATTGTGGACCGGCCCTCTGCTTAAAAAGTTTGGGGACCCCTGCAATAGACATTGACAAAATTACGATCTGCCAACTGTAAAAGGCCACCCTGCTGGGATCTGCACGCATCATCCGAAAATACATCACACAGTCCTAGACACTTGGGAAGTGTTCGACTTGTGATTTTGTGATACGAAATCCAGCATATCTATCTTGTTTGCTGTGTCATAAATAATAATAATAATAATAATAATAATAATAATAATAATAATAATAATAATAATAATATGACATAGAATAATAATAATAATAACCCTAACTGCAAAAGGCCACCCTACTGGGATTTGCGTGCATCACCTGAAAACACATCACACAGTTTTAGACTCTTGGGAAGTGTTCGACTTGTGATTTTGTGATACGAAATCCAGCATATCTATCTTGTTTGTTGTGTCATACAATAATAATAATATTTTATATATATATATGTGTATATATATATATATATATATATATATATATATATATATATATATATATACACATACATACCGCCTCCATCTCCCCGAAGGGACTCGGGGTGGCTTATATGGGGAAGAGCCCAACATCAACACAGGTTAAAACACAATCCATGAATTAAAACAATATGACAAGATAAATATACAACATAAAACACATCAAATGCTTTAAAAACCTAGACATAAAATGCATGTGCAGAGAAAGAAACTTGTGCAGAACTCTAGATAGGGCTCATAAATAGTATAAAGGTGATCAGGAAAGGGTGAAGGAACAGTCTTATTAAAACACTGACAGCCTAGAAAAATGAAGAGTAGTGATAAAGTGCAATAAGACATTGTAAACAAGCTGGGTGTAAAAGCCATATGTCACTATCAAAAGAGATGATATATTCTTGCCATGTATCTTCAGGATCCAGGTTGTCTCCAACTTATCATAGGGCAAAATTGTCTAAGGCTGAAAGTACATGACTTGCCCAAGGTCACCTAATGGGTTTCCATGGCTGAGTGGAAATTTGAATCTGGGTCTCTGGAGTCTTACACCAACACAGTTGTGTCTCATAATGCTGATACTCTTTATTTCCCAAATAGTGCGCTCAAGGGGGAAAATATTTGCAAAGTTTTAGCTGCTTACCCAAACCTTCGTCTACTGAACTTACCAGGCCTTTTCCATTGTCCTTTATCTGACCCTTTCATTTAATTCTGCAACATTGGAACATCTGTCATTCTTTCAGCCCAGCTGTATATAGCTGTCAGAAGCAGGGGAACAAAAACAACTGGAGTCAGCTTTCTTTTAGCATACGATAGAGTATAATAATTACTGACTTCTTTCTTTAGACGAAGAGTATGATTATCAAGGTAATAAGAGCTGAAAGGGCAGAGGTTCACCACAAAAGTCAATATTAAAATGTAGTCTATTTGCTTTATGTCAGCTAAATTTCAAATAGATGACAACATGAAATTAGTCAATCATTGACATGCAAAGTGTAAGTTTGCTTGTGTTTCTTATAACATGCATATATTTAAAAAGAGGAAATAATTTTAACAGTACCAACTTCTTAAAAATGTTGATTAGCATTAAGAAATACAGGTCTCTGCATTTAAAAAAATGAAATGAAATACAGCTATTGCTAAAACAGCAGAGAGTAGATATTCATCACTATTAGGCATTCAGTCCCCTCCACCAATGAAGTCGACTGAATTGTACTTGGTGATTGATTGATATTACTGCTGTATTAACTCTTGTTTTATTGTATTACTGTGTTTTATTTATTTTTTTGTATATTGTTCAATGTATTTATGCTGTTGTTTTTGTAAATTGTGCTGGTCGGGCCTTGCCCCATGTGAGCCGCCCCGAGTCCCCGTGGGGAGATGGTGGTGGGGTAGAAATAAAGTTTTATTATTATTATTATTATTATTATTATTATTATTATTATTATTATTATTATTATTCAGACACTATTTGTTTAACAATCTGAAATCCAAACCTGTGTACAATCTCATGATGTTTAATTATCACAATTGGGCATTTTTAGCATTTAATAGTACAAAGGAAATAAGATCAAAAAAAGCAGTGCCGTTTTGTACACTAGATCTTTCCTCTATCATTCTTTATAAGGAGTAGACAGTGCATTTATTGTCTTATCTGTCGCACCTCAGTCTAGTTTCGCCTTGCTTTATACACCAAGCTGCACACAGGTTAAAGTCTTTTGTAGTTTATTAGAAAATAGGAAATAAACAGTTCTTAAAAAGCAAAAGTACAGTTCCAAAAGATTGTTGTAAAACAAGGCTTCAAAGAATAATCCAATAAAACAAGGTCCCATTAGAGCAGGGGTCCCCAAACTAAGGCCCGGGGGCCGGATGCGGCCCTCCAAGGCCATTTACCTGGCCCCCGCCCTCATTTATAATATAAGATTTTTATATCGGTTTTAATAATACAATATATTGTATATACATATGATACTGATAATAATATTATCATTTTATACAATATAATAATAATAATAATAATAATAATAATAATAATAATACCATATAATAATATTAATTATTATATTAATAATAATAAATTACTGATCTGGAGACCGAAAGGTCCCAGGTTCAAACCCTGGGAGCGGCTTGAGCCGTCGCTGTTAGCTTCAGCTCCTGCTAACCTAGCAGTTCTAAAACATGCCAATGTGAGTAGATCAATAGGTACTGCTCCGGCGGGAAGGTAACGGTGCTCCATGCAGTCATGCCGGCCACATGACCTTGGAGGTGTCTACAGACAACGCCGGCTCTTCGGCTTAAAAATGGAGATGAGCACCAACCCCCAGAGTCAGACATGACTGAACCTTTGACTTTTTAATATTAATTATATGTTATATATTACATATAACATTACAGTATAGTGGTATAGTTCAATATAGTAATATATAATGCTAATATTGTGCTATGCTAATAATATAATATATTGTATGTACATACAGCTGCTCTGAGTTCCCTTCAGGGTGAGAAGGGTGGGATATAAATGTAGTAAATAAATGTAGTAAATGAATAAATAAATAATTTTGGACTTAGGCTCGCCCAAAGTCTGAAATGACTTGAAGACCCACAACAACAACAATCCTAATTAACCTGACTATCTCATTGGCCAGAAGCAGGCCCACACTTCCTATTGAAATCCTGATAGGTTTATGTTGGTTAAAATTATTTTCATTTTTAAATATTGTATTGGTCTTTCATTGTTATTGTTGTTGTTTTGCACTACAAATAAGATATGTGCAGTGTGCATAGGAATTTTTTCATTTTTTTTTCCAAATGATAATTTGGCCCCTCAACAGTCTGAAGGATGGTGGACCGGCCCTCTGCTTTAAAAGTTTGAGGACCCCTGCATTAGAGCATCACCAAGTCCCATGAACATAAACACACAAGGCTGCAAGATAATCCAGGAAAACGAGAGCCTGCTTCTTGACTTGAGCGAGAAGTTGCTTTGACAAAGGTTTGTCTCCCAACACACTGTTTTAATACCCCTTGCATAGCATGAAAGCATTTCTTTGGCCTCTGACCTCCTTCTTGTTTGCTATTCTAACACTCCTGCTAACCCTGAATTCCAAACGGCCAGCTCGATCTAAACATTCCCTGCTGTGGAAAAGCTTCCCTGGTCCTCATCTTCTACAGCAGGGACACTCTGAACCTGAATTGCATAATTCCCATCAGAGTCATCTTGAACCTGAATCCCATAATTCCCATCAGAGACAGTCTGAGGTTCCAGCTGAGTCACAACATTGTCTTACATATAAGCTCAATAACTTACCATGTGTCAGTTGTCCCTTTAATGATCTTTCATGATCCTGCTTGTATTATATGGCATTTCTTAATGTACACTGTACGCATGTGATGATCTGTATATGCAGAAGTGAGAGCCAGCATGGTGTAGTGGTCTACAACTCTAGTGAACAGAATTTGAATCCCTGCTCAGTCATAGAAACCCAATGGGAGGCTTTTGGTAAGTCACATTCTTAGAATTCCCCCTCCAAATTTCCATGGCATCAGCATAGACCACTATGCAACAACAGGCAGCCTCCAAAAATAATTAGCATGCTTCTCTTTTATTTTGGGTGTGGAATGGATACAGGGCGGGGGGAGTGTCACTGCCATCCCACCTTCCTGGACTGACTTAGCCTGGGGAGAATGGGATGGCTGTGGGAGCACCTCCTAGGATTACAGATGGTGATCCCAGGAGGCATCCATACTACAAAGATCTGGATCTTCAACGGTTTACCCAGTGTTACCATGCATCAGCCTGGTGCATCACACATTAAGTGGCAGTATAAAAGAGCCCACACTAGATAACCGCAAACACAATTTTCCATATTTTAGGCATGCAGCCATGTAGTACCATCACAGCACTGAGGAAGATCTCAGCAGCTATAGTTAATCCTCTCAAAGGTGTTCAGATATAGGACAGAATCCTTTTGGTAACACATACACTGACACAATCTTTTATCATAGCAGTATATTCACCTTTATATTTATTGCACTTCCTTGAGCTATAAAACTCCTGTCCATAATTATTATTATTATTTTATTTTATTTTATTTTTTACCTGCCTCTCCTCGTGGCTTGAGATGGGTTACAACATTGCTAAAAACATGTAATCATCTAAAAACATTCTATAAAATATACATATTAAAATGCATTTCTACAAAATACATATTAAAATGAATAGAGCAAAGATTAAACATAATATGCAAGTTTAAAAATCATGATTAAAACTGGACACAACAGTTTTATAGTTAGAGGACAAATACACAGACAGAATTAAAAAACATAGATTCTTTGGGCTGGAAGAAATGACAAAAAGCCATCTAGTCCAACCTCCTGCCATTTAGGAACACACAAGTTAAGCACTTCTGAAAGATACTTTTGTATGTAACCTCTGTTTAAAGACTTCCAAAGATGAAGAATTCACCATCCATTATGGGAGTCTACATGTTTTCCACTTTCCAGTAGTTCTTACATTAAAATAGTTCTTCCTCATGTTTATGTGGAATCCCTTTTCTTGTAATTTTTATCAATTGGTTTATATTTGTATTCCAGTTTCTGGAGTAAGGGAAAAGAAGCTTGTTCCATTTTCTAAATGACATTCCATCAAAGAATATTACATAGAATCACAGAGTTGGAAGAAACCACAATAGCCATCCAGTGCAATCTTCTGCCATGCAGGACTATATAATCATGCACAAATACACAATCAAGATATCTAAAGATAGCTATCATATAATTACACAGTCTTCTCTTCTCCAGGCCAAATGTAGCCATCTTTCTAGATTGTTCCTCATAAGGCCTGCTTTCCAGAATGTTGATCATCTCAGTCACATTCCAGCTTGTTGAAATCATTCTTGAGCTGTTCAAAAATGGAGGCAGTATTCCATGTGATATCTTGCCAAAGTAGAATATAACTGCTTTATTATTTCCCTTGATCTGAAAATTATACTCTTATTAATGCAGGCCATAAAGACATTTATTTTTTGGGTCACGGTATGATATTGTTTACTCATGTTTAGCTTGTGGTCTGCTAAGATGGTATTCACATATCACCCATCCTATGTTAGGGTTTTTCATTTTTCTATCCTAGATGTATTATCTTACAGTTATTCTTAAAATTCATTATGTTAGAGCCGAAGGGAAGGTGAAAATTTCTAGGGAGGGTCCAGCCAAGAGACGATGTTATCCTCTCCGATTGTCAGTAAGTACATATGGGCACAGTGCAGATCTGGGAGGATTCATTTATTCAAATATTTATATCCTACCCTGTATCAAGAGAGCTCATGGCAGTGTACAACAAAATCATTTTAAACTGATAAAAACAATTTAAAGCTGTAATTTAAATAGTCTAAAACTTATTAAACGTTGTGACGTCAAAACAGTTTTAACACCAATGAAAACAGCTGAAGACAATGTACAGATTTTGATGAAATCCAAACACATAAACAAATCTTGATGAAATCAGCTAAGATTGCATCTCTTTACTTCTGGTTGTTGAACTACAGCTGGACATTTTCCAGATTTCCCCTCCCTTCTCCAGCCACTAACTGGCTAGGGAGGTTTTATTTTTTTTTATTTCGTGTCAAAAGCATTGGTACAGCAAATACATTTCAAATAATGGAAATAAAATAGAAAAGAAAAGAAATCACAAGCAACTAAATAGTTTTGGACCAAAAGCGGGCAACAGCAACCTCCTCCGTACATGAGGCAGGGCATTGTGGGCAAGCATACATATGCTGAGTTGTTTGTTCAGCTCCACAGTCACACAAGGTGGAGGATTCCTCCAGGTAGTGCCACCTTGCCAAGTTGTCTTTTGATCTGCCCACGGAAAGACACGGAAAGAGCCTCCCCGAAGATTGAGTGAATTCAGTCAGGCGTCCCCTGGGCAACGTTTCTTGTAAGCGGCCGATCTTTCCAAACCCAAAAGCATTGGATGAATGGCTAGGGAGGTATGATCCTGCATTGAAAAAGGTCAGTTCCACTGGGGTAGAAAGGAAAGGGGTGAAAGCACCCACTCTGATATAAGATCTCATTTTTTATCTTTAGGAAAAACTGCAAAAGTAGGGATACCGTCCTTTAAAAATCAGCCTAATGATTGTTGAGCAGATGCACAGATGTACAACTAAAACTGCATTCACGCCTGTGTCTTGTTCTGAAAGCAAAAGTCTTCACTCTCTATAATTTAGTTTATAAAGGTGATGACAGTCCAAAATGATGCCTCTTTTTATATACTGCAAAAAATCAATGAATACATGTTATATAAACAGGAATTATGCCTACAATGAAGATGTTTGACCATCCCATTAAGTTCAAAGATCTGCTAAATAAAAAGTCACTTTGTTTCAAAGAAGAATATAAATAAACTGGTTTTCTGTTTAAGAAACATTGCACCGTGCAAGGTCATGTTACATTTAATGCAGGGATGTGTTCATTTCATGCACTGTATCTTCTCTGATTAGATGAAGTCTGTAAGTACAACTGAATAGGATACCTTTGCTCACAACATCATCATCCTTGGTAGAAAAAAATGCCCAAAGTCATAAACATTATTCACGGAATTAGGTCAAGAAGGAGTAGTATTTAAAAATGAACAGCCTGCCTAACTCATTATTGATTTAAAGGTGATGGGAATAGGTCTGGTTTTTAATTTGCTCTGACTGCAGCCCACAACTACCTGCAAGGGCATCTCAAGGTAGACGAGAAGAATTTCAATTATTCAATTTCACTCTTCTTTTATTCAGGTAGCTTCCTGTCAATGTTAACGTCTTCATTCAGGAAATGCAAAGTGAAAAGCAAATATTCCCAAATAATCCCTTTTGCCCCATCTTTCCCAATAACTATGAGAGCAGACTACAGAATTTATTACTTGAAGATAGTTTAACAATTACTCTTATTGGATCTACATGAAAGAGTAGTTATTAACAGATGACTCTGCTTTGAGCATTACCGATATGATTAATGACATTCCTTCACTGAAATGCTTCCACAAGGTAATTAGGTATGCCAAAGGAATTAAATCAGGAGTATTTCAGAGTTAGACAACTTGACACCCTCCAGATATTTTGAACTACAACTCACTCAATTAAAATAGGAGCCCCCGGTGGCGGAGTGAGCTAAAGCCTTGTGACTTGAAGGTTGGGTTGCTGACCTGAAGGCTGCCAGGTTCGAATCCCACCCGGGGAGAGCGCGGATGAGCTCCCTCTATCAGCTCCAGCTCCATGCGGGGACATGAGAGAAGCCTCCCACAAGGATGGTAAAAACATCAAAACATCCGGGCGTCCCCTGGGCAACGTCCTTGCAGATGGCAAATTCTCTCAGTCCAGAAGCAACTCCTGTTGCTCCTGACATGAAGAAAAAAAAACAATTAAAATATTAAATAGTGGTTGATAATTATGTTTTTTGAGTCTCAAGAGACCCTGATGAGAAGAAACCTAGACTGATTAGCATCTTTTTAAACAAGATTTTCAGCACAAAATAAAAACATGAGCACAAATATATGCTTATATGACAAAATATATTGTCATATATACTAGAGATGTGCTTTTGGGACTTACCTTGTTCTGTTTCATCTCCCGGCTTTCATCGATGCCCTGATTCATTTCGTCTTTTTGGAGGTCAGACATTTGTTTTTGTTTTGTTTTGTTTTTCGGAGGGGGGGGTTGAGATGCTGGCCAAGCCCACAGCACCAGCCAGCCCCGCTCAAATGCTCAGTAAGAAGCCAGGCAAAGGAACTGGGAGATGCAAGATGACCCAGCCACCCCAAACTCTCCCCCCCACCAGGCCTTTGTGCATAGGCCCAAAGCCATAGGATTGCTCCTTACTCGGTAATCGTTTGTAGGTCCTGTGAGGCCCAGGTGCATAGGCCCAAAATCTTCACCCATAGGCCTGGAAGCTATGGGTGTGCCATATGCATGTGTGTGTGTGTGTATGCGTGTGTTTTGGACATAGGGAAAGGTGCCCCTGTTCAGAAGACTTTACCTCACTTTCTGTCCATGTGATAATTGGATTTTGAAAAAATGTGGCTTGCTGTGGAAACAAGGATTGGTGATAAAGCTTCATTTCAGACACCTTTTTCTAATGATAACTATTTTAGGGGTGAATTTCCCTTCCAAGAGATAGATTGCTCTCACTTCCTGTCTCAGCCCCATTCTTATTTATGAGTTGGTTGTTTGTAACTTGGGGACTACCTATAGTCAGTTTTTCCAACTGCAAACCATGAATATTTCCCACATGGAAATTGTAGGCACTGATATACATTATTGGGAAGAATGTGTAAAATACAATCTAAAGTGTAGCGGAAACCAGACTTCCCCTCTTCTCGGCTTGTCGTGTGTCTGTGCGGACGCAGTGGAAGTAGGAGACAGACAACTGGAGTTTTTTCCAAAGAAAGCAGTTTACTAAAGTTCCTACAGCTGCAGAGGTTCATCCCACGCACAACTAGATGCTGAAAAGGGAGAACCCCGCAGACAGGGTCAAGTGTCTATTTATACAATTCAGTGGGTTCAGTTTACGACCGCCCACATATCAAACCATTGGTGCATATTTGTGGTGCAGTATTACATTTCATTACTTTCGTTTCTCTCAAAACACATGATTTCGGGGAAATCATGTGATAACCCATCGGCTGTGTTCCTGGCCTGCTCGTACCTCCTTATATGGCCATTTCCTCCTACCCCTTCATTCCTGCCTTATTCCCCCTTTTTTTTTTTTTTTGCGAAGCGTGTATACAAAAGCTGAAGCAAACTAAATGAGCAGACTTATGGGTCCCTCCAATCCCTTCTAGCTTGCAGCCAAGCTATCTTTTCAGTGGAAAATGAGCGCAGAATAGCATTTGTACATAGTTTCATCACCAGAGGTAAACAACACATGAGGATTAAAAATATTAATCAGGTTTTAGAAAGGACATAGTCCACAGTAGAATTCTGATCTAGCCCAGTCATTTGGCTTCTTCCGATGATGGATTTGTTGCTATGGCCCGAGGTGGCCATTCACATACATGTCCAACTTTCAGGTCTTTTCAGTCTTTGGCATAAAGTCAAACTGGGGGTGTGTTTCCTCTTCCTTGATCAAAGGAATAATGTTCAGTTAATTTGAAGAAAGTCTCTTTGTCCAATCAAGTCTCTAGTCTCTAAGAATTGTCTCTGTGTAAAGAAAAGTCTGTAAAGAAAATCTCCATCTCTCACAGGGCTTTAGCTGTCATACCCAGTATACCCAGCGTGTGGCGTGGGGTAGACTTAAACTGTTTTGGATTCCAAAACAGGCCTTCCAGTAATAATGCCTTATGGATCTCCATTTTGGAAAACAGGCCTCTCAGTAACAATGCCTTATGGATCTCCAATTTAGGAACAGGAGTCCAAAAAGCTGAAAAAGAAAGCAGGAAGACAGTGAGAGAGAATGGGGGAGGGGGAACGGATTACCCATCTGTCGATCATCCTGTTCGGCATCACTTTTGTCTCAGCCAATCTTGTTGAAATCCCTTGTCTCTCCACGGGTGGGGCAGGTAGGCCACTATTCAGCTCCCAAACGACCCCTCCATGGCCTCTTGAGAAATGATTCCTCCATGGGCCTTCTTTCGCGATCTGCAGTAATCCTTTTTACTCTGGTCCTGCTGCAATGGTTAACTTATTTTATTCTTTGTCACATTGCCTCCGTGCTATATCCTCCTTTTGGCTTAAAAAGGAAGGTTGTTAGATGGCATATGAAAAAGTCCCTCATTGTCTCTCAAATCCGGCAAAAATCCAAATTATTTGCAATGTCCCATTACAAAAGGTCCTATCCAGGAGAGTTGGGTCAAAATAGAAAATTGTATGTTGTTGAGTTGGTCAGCCCTTACAGCCTCCAGCCTGATGCCACACTCCATCACAGCCTTAACACTCAGCAACACCTATAGGCCCTCCCAGGCCTCTCAATAAACATGTCTCATAGACTTCTGGGTTTATCCCATACAGGAGTTCAGGACCTGTAGCAAAAAACAATGAGAGGGAAAAGAAGGGGAGGGAAATACTCATCCTTCCAGGCTGTATGGCTCTTGAAGCACTCTCTCTAGTCGTTTCGCTCACATCCACGGCAGGCCTCCTCAGAGGTTGTGCCTTTGACAACACACTCATCTGTCTTGAAATCCAACAAAATCTTTCTTCTCCACATCTTTTTCTTTTCTTTTCCGCAAACGATTTAACAATCGTCTATCCACTTGCTGCAATGCAATCTTCCACTCCAGTCCTGCTGCAGTGTTAAACTTACTCAATTCCCCTTTTACACCGACTCGTTGAACAGATCAAAATTTGTTAGTAACACACGTTGAAAAGCCTCCTGCCGCTTCTCAAATCTGGCAAAATCCAGGCTGGGGGCGATGGAAAAATGCCCCTATTTGCATGATCTAATGTCCCGTTTACAAAAGTCCTAGTCCTCCCTTTCCGTAACCTTTAGAAAGAGTTGGGCCAAAATCACAAAGTCCAGAATCCAAATCTCACAAAATTATTATGAAGCAACATGAGACGTAGCCAATTATATCATGTCTTTGGTTCTCAAAAGGATAACTTTTTATCACTTGGGCACTAGCTCCCTTTTTGAATAAAATGTCAATCAAAAATTTAAAAATCAATGTCAGTTCTTAATCCTTCTGTGTCAGGAATATGGGGTCAATTTTTTTCAAAAATAAATATATTTTTTTTGCACTGCCAACTTGTGACAGTTTTCCATACAAAGTCTCTACAACCAATAACTCCTCTCCTTGTCCTCTCCCTTCAGCATCCATCTCCTTTCCAAAACATTCATTCACATTCCTTCTCCTTCTTCTTGACTCACCAAGATCACCTGTATTCCAAAGTGCTGCAAAAAAGAACCTCCAACATTTCCCTATAACCTGTAAGGGGTTTAAACAGTCTGTAGAACAGAAAAAGGGGGAGTAGCCCACAGAGGCTTGAGTTTTCAAAAGTACACTTGTTCAGGCTCATTTTTTTTTTTTTTGAGATTCAATTTCTGGGCAGATGTCCAGCTCTTATCTGTTGTATCACCATGTTCTCTAAAAACACTGAAGCATTGTTCTTTCAAAACAAGGATTTTTTTTTTCAAGCCTAAGACCATTTTTTTTTTCCAAAAAAAAATATCTACAGCTTCCGAATTGCTTCTGAACAAATCTACTAACATTGTTTATAACTCTTTATGCATTTTGAATTCAACACATACATCTCATTCACACAAGGTCCACAGGAATTCTGATTAGTGGTTAGTTGTTTAGATAAAGTCACACACTCTCTCTCAGCTCATGAAACATTCTCACCCAGTTGTCCCAAAACAAGTCCAAAGCAAGGATTTAAGATCCAGGTGAAAGACAGAACCCCAAAATATATATATATATATATACACATTTACATCATCATTTTCTTTCTTTTTTTTTCATATTAAATTCACATTACATTTTTAAAACTTCACTAGTTCACAGCGGCTTTCATTGACCTTGGCTGTCCACTGGAATTCCATTATCTTTCTCTGGGCATTTCGCCTGAGTTTAACCAGAATGACAGGGAAGAAACATTCTAACAGACTTATCGTTTTTACCTTGGATTGTCTGCCAAGATTTTCCCACTATCTTTTTGGCATGAGGCCCAGGTGCAAAGGAAAACTTTTTAAGAAAACAGCCTTTGTTCCTCAGAAATAACAAGGAAAACTTTCTGAGCCTCAACACCACTTTAACAGCCTCCCTCCCTTTTTCTCGCCTCTCTGCAGCTTGTCAGCAAAAGCAAACTAACACAGACAGACCCTCTTCGAATCAGATTTTTTCAACCGTAATAAAACATTTCTAGATATTTGTGCTCAACATTTTTTGTGTAAATCTATAGACTCATTTTTCATTTTCACTTCAATATTACCACGAAACATGCAGAACTTGAAACTCATTATTCCCCACACATGACAAAGAAATCAAACAGTTTTTTTTTTTCCTTTCCCCGGGAGTTGCGACTCCTCATGAGCCCTGCACGACTTGGTCTTGGGGCACCCTCACAAGTCTTGTTCTCTGGGGAATTCCTTCTACGGCTCTACTTGCAACTGAGCCGAAATTGTCTAACATACACTGTAATGGGGTGGTGGATTTGAACCCACTGCCTCCCATCCTGCCTAATAGAGGGGACTGCCTTGGACTGGGCACCTGGACACTCAACGGTGTGTGTCAGGAATCACAAGACAGAACCCCTTTATACCTCCCTGGGAACCTTTGTGTCCCTCCCGGCGCCGGTAACTGTGTTCCCTTAGTGTCTCATTTAACCACTATACTTGCCAGATTGCTGTAGACGTCGGACCAACCTTCGCCCCTGGACTTTTCCCTGGATCCTCCTGGCTGGTTTCTTTGGAACCTCGCTGTCGTTGCGGCTCCCACCGTCGGCCGGCGTTGGCATCAGAGGCAAGCACCGCAGCCGGTCTTACAATATTCAGGGGCCCCTTCTCGTCTCACGGTAGTTGCCTCTGGCCCCCACCGCCGAGTTGGGACCGTCCCGCCAACGGGATCCGTCTCCGATCTCCTGGCCCGTCTTATTGTGGAATCACGTCGGGGTCACCAGAAAATGTAGCGGAAACCAGACTTCCCCTCTTCTCGGCTTGTCATGTGTCTGTGCGGACGCAGTGGAAGTAGGAGACAGACAACTGGAGTTTTTTCCAAAGAAAGCAGTTTACTAAAGTTCCTACAGCTGCAGAGGTTCATCCCACGCACAACTAGATGCTGAAAAGGGAGAACCCCGCAGACAGGGTCAAGTGTCTATTTACACAATTCAGTGGGTTCAGTTTACGACCGCCCACATATCAAACCATTGGTGCATATTTGTGGTGCAGTATTACATTTCATTACTTTCGTTTCTCTCAAAACACATGATTTCGGGGAAATCATGTGATAACCCATCGGCTGTGTTCCTGGCCTGCTCGTACCTCCTTATATGGCCATTTCCTCCTACCCCTTCATTCCTGCCTTAAAAGGATATGAAGATCTGCAATATCTATGCTACTTTTTCATTGATTGGATCAGGCCATATCACAGCTTAATTCGGAACTGAAACCATTCCAGAATTATTTTTACAGAACTCTACTGAGTTGCAAACAATTGTGTGACCCATCTAGTATAATGAATTGATCTCTAGATCAATGGACTTTACATCCAGCAAAGAAACTAAAAGTTATTTGGGAATAGAAACAGTTCACATAAGAGAAGAGTCAGCAATTCTTTTAGTCATTCTATTAAGTTCATCTTCCTTTTCTGATGTAGATTACAGGTATTTGAATCTGATATATGCAAGAAGATGGGGAAGTAAAATGTAATACATCCCCCCCCTCGCGCGACCCTAAATGTAATTTAAATTACCTAGAGTTCTTTAGCCTACTGAGATGACCTTAGCATAGATCAGTGATTCCCAAAGTGGATGCTATTGCCCCCTGGTGGGCGCTGCAGCATTCCAGGGAGGCAGTGATGGCACCTATTAGGACACAGGGCGTGGCCAGGGGAGGGGAAGGGCGGGGCCTTTTCCCAATTGCCAGAGACAGGGCTGAGCACCTGAGGCACCTGTTAGGACACAGAGGGTGGAGCTGGAGGAGTGGGCCTGGCTTCTTCCCAAGAGCCTGAGACAGGGCTGAGAATCTATACCTCTCCTGAGGCACTTGTTGGGACATAGAGGGCAGAGCTAGAGAAGGGGTGGGGCCTCCTTCCAAGAGCCTGAGACAGGGCTGAGCCTCTATACCTCTCCTGAGAGGCCTTTTAGGACTAAAGGGCATGGCTAGAGGTGGGGGCGGGGTCATCTTGGACTAGGGGAGAGGCTCAGCCCTGCCCTCTTGAGCAGGAGCCACACTCACCTCTCTAAGCCACCCCCCCTTTCCAGGGGGCACTGAGTAATATTTTTTCTGGAAAGGGGGCAGTAGACCAAATAGGTTTGGGAACCACTGGCATAGATGAAACATTGGTAACACCAGTGTGATGTCCAAAGCAGATGACTATATTCAGTGTAGGTTAAACAAGTAAATAAGGAAGCACATTAATCCAGCTCCCTTCCATTTTTGCTTCTTTTTTCAAATGTAGAGCAACTTAGTGAAGATGGAGCTTGACTACTTTCTTTAAACCACTAAAATCAATAAGGACAATGCTTCTGGCCTCCCTCAGAAGGGAGTTCCAGAGTTGAGAGGCAACTACTGAGAAAGACTTCTCTCATGTTCTTCTCCCCAACTGTGTTTGTGATTATGATAGGGCTGAGAGAAGGACCTCTCTTGATCATCTCAGTGCTTAGGCATAAAGATATGGTATAATAAGACTAAGCAGTACCAACCCAAGCTTCCTCTATTGTTGAAAGGTGTGAACCTCATTGAATTCCTTGGAGAAAAAAGAGGGAAATGTTATCTATAAGAAAAAAATATTATTTATAAGAAATATTTGAGCATGGATGGGGAGAGGGCTGTAAGCATCTTGCTCATGATAAACCCTCTTTTGGAGGAGAATATATTTTCTCCTTCTTTTCCACTGGCTTTGTGCAGTTCAGATTCATGAAATTATGAATTTAATGAGTTCGCAAAAATGCAGCAATGCCGAAATTGTATAGTGATATTACTGTGTGTAGTGTCCTGTATGTAGAGAGAGTGAGAAAAGTGCTTCAGTATCTTGCAAAAAAACACACAAGAGAATCCCTTCTGTGCATGGAGGTTCTGCATCTGATCCAGAGCATTAGAAAATAAGTCCTGTGAACTGAAAGCAGAGCCTCCGTAAAGAAAGGCTTCCACTATACAGCGGGTTTCTCCTCCATGTGGGGAACAATGAAAACAGGCAAGAAGTATGAATAGGTAGCACATACATTCACATTTGGACCATAAACACAAAAGCTTGCATAGGTTTAATATCCAATTGTGGAATAATAAAATATCTGTAGGAGGATTATTGATGAGTTTTCAGTATTGGGCACTAGGGATATCCCCACAGACTGAAATTGTTTGGTTTCATATAAGAATATTAATATTAATATTAATTCAGTACCATTTCTATAGGAGTTATTTTTGTCTGGTTTGATAGTAAATAAGATAGTAAATAAGATTCTGAGCAAGTGAAGTCACATAAAGTCAACTGCAGTGGCACATTGGGAGGAAGAGCAGAAGAACCCATGGAGAGAATTCCCTTTCCCATCCCCAACATGGGGGCAGGGAAGTGCTTTGCTCCCTTTCAGTGAAGGGAGAGACAAAAAAGTCCCGGCCGAGACTTGCTGTGAGTGGGGCTAGCCAAGGAGCGCTTCCCCACCCAGGACACTCTCCAGAAGATGCTAACCCACCCACCTGCCTCCTTTACAGTGTACTTACAAGTGTTGCCTTTTTGGGGCCAGGTAGGAATTCCCCCCCCCCCATGAGGCTGGGTTTTTTTTTCGCCTACCCTACACTGTTCAATCCATGGCAGATTGGGTGAAAGGGGGGTCATAAATAGGTCTCACTGTATATATCAGTTTTAGGTACACATCGGCGTGTACCACTGGTGAAGGGAGATTGATGTCAATGTCTCCACTGAATCACCAGTGAGGTTCCCCTTAAGTGCAACATGGGGGTTGTGTGTTGGGACTGTGGTGTTTCACCATTGTTGGGGTTGAGTTGGTCTTGGAGGGCCACTGCCCCAATTTTATTACATGCCAAATTCAAATGTAAGTTCAAGTACAAGGTCAAGTTTATGTTCCTGCCCTTAAATTTAGTTGGTAGATCACACAGAGATTGATTGGTAACATATAATAAAGTTGCCTATAGTTATCCCACATTGTTGTGTTGTCTCGCAATTTCACTGGTGGGAGAGCAAATGGGTTCTGCCTTAACTGCACTCACTTGTGTGATAAATCTGAGAATGGATAATTTCAGAAGAAAAGGTGAGAAACAACACTGTGCTGATAAATGATACGATTTGCTTTTCAACCCAACAAGTCTAAAGCCGCTGTAATATGACACTTTCTCTCCCTCATGGGATAAGGTCCTTAATGAAACCACACATTCCAGGATTCCATGTAAAGGAGCTCTGAAGTTTAAACTATTAGTCGAGCACTAAATATGTAATGTGACTAATCTCATGTTTTGAAGAGTTGACTCTCCCAAGCAGATATCTAAAATCTGTGATGTATGAGAATGAGTGCTGCAGGGTTGGTGAAAGGAAACCACAATTCCCATGAATAATTTATGTTCTCCTAGAAAGCATCAGACCAATGACAAGATGTTGGGAAAAAGCTCTCCTTTAATGATCACAGTATTAAATATCTACCATGTTTATAGTAACAGTTCTAATTTTTGTAGCTTTTATAATGGAAATACTTAAGACATGAGGATTGTTTACATCAATCCTCCTAATTCTATTTCAAGAGGTGTTTCAGGAATGCAAACATAGAGATTTATCCCATGCCTTATCGACAGCTGTCTGCTGCACACCACAAAATATCAAACCAAACAGTTCCAAAAACCTAATTAGGGAGATTTATCATTTGTATTGAAGTAGAACTTAGAGTTTTCCAGCCAAGATGCAGATCCTCATTTTGTGAGCTTATGCTTCAAATCCTTCACATATTATGCCGATAGCAAGCCAAAACATTACAGGCCATTGAAATAAAAGAGCAGATAGCAGAATACTTAAAAACATTACCTAGATGTATGTTCTCATATTCCCATTCACAATGAAAGATGTCTTATTTCTAGAAAAGGCAGTTGCATCTAATATCAAGTTATTTGGCACAATTGTGTTATTCAAATGGAACCATTTCAAAGGCTATTTTATTGGATTTTTCATACAAATGCTTATAGACAAGTTGGCAGTGGGTATTTCTTGACTTAGGGTATCGCTAAGGAAGAAGTTAGCTTTGTAAACTATTTTCATTGTACTTTTTTTCAAGTGGAAGTCCCTATAGATATAATATCACCTTGGGCCAAGAAAAGCACTTTGCTTTTCTTAAAATTTAACCTTCCTTTATATCAAAACACATGTGTGCACTTGTGGGTGAGAGATTGAAATTGTTGGTAAGACTTGCTGACTGACACAGAAACCACAAGAGGCATACAATGGTGTTCCCACAGGACTGAGGTCAATAAGAGTCCTTCATTGCTCTGACCCTCATAGCTTCTAATCATTGTCCTTTCCCCTCTTATTTAGAGCTGGCTAGTAAGGCATTTTACCAGTTGAAACTGCAGGTTGCCACTTTGAGATGAGCAACTGGGAGGGCATTCTGCCCTTAAAGTATGGAGAAACAACAATGGCAACAGAGCATCTCATCTCATACTGTTTAAGTGCATGGTGTACAGCTGAACAGATGCTCATTGAGTGGCCTACTGACATCAGAGGGACCACTTTTCCAGTCAAATAACGACCTGAATGTGTTGTCATCCTTATCTAGCAATTTTCCATTCTTCCCTATAGTCATTTGTCAGTACAATATGAAGCCAATAAAAATCCAAATATTTTAATCACAATAAATAATAGAATAATATTCTGACAATTATTCAAACTTCCTGAATTGCATTATTGTTGTCAATGTTGTTTCTGTTTTCAGTGTGATGCTCAAATGTGCCAACACAAAGGCTTGCCATATCTTTTCCTACCTTCATCTATGTATAAACTCTATCATAGTACACTTCTTGGCAGGGCTGGTTGATCATTGAAGCCGTGGAAGCTGCTGCTTAGGGCGCAGCCCTTGGGGGACGCTCTCTAGGCAGCGGCGGTGGCGGCGGTGACCATCGGGTCACTCACTGCGGAACGAGGAAGTCCTTGCTCTTCTCATGAGATTTCGCGAGATTTCTGCGAGATCTCATGAAATATTGTGAGATTTCTGTGAGATTTCACGAAATCTCACGAGAAAGTGAGGCCTTCCTGGAGGCCTTTGTAGTTCCATGGCTGGAGAGCGCGCCGCCGGCGGTATGTTTGGGGGGGGGGCGTAATTTCGGTGGAGGGCCGCAGCCCTAGGTTTGCTTACATAGTGAAAAAACCTAGGGCCGCTCCTGCTTCTTGGTTTAGGCTTACTAGACCCAAAGCTGGAACTTTTGATGTTAATTTAAATCTGAAATCCTTTGCAAAGCAACTTGGAAAACATTTCTGAATAAATTTAACCGAACTTAATTGTGAAGAAAATATGTAAACAGTTGATCTGCAAGAATCTTTAGGACAGTGGTTTTCAGCCTGTGGCTCCCCAGATGTTTAGGCCTTCAACCCCCAGAAATCCTAACAGCTGGTAAACTCACTGGGATTTCTGGGAGTTGTACGCCAAAACACCTGGGGACCCATAGGTTGAGAACCACTGCTTTAGGATGGTGAGCACATATGTAACAATAACATGGTTCTATGGAATTGGGGTCACTACACATCTGTAAAGGCACTGATTGTCTTATTGTCTCTATTAATTTATGTCCAACTTTGAGGAGGAAATAGGATTTTACTGACTAGTTCTCACGTCAAGACAGAACAGTACATATAGGAGTTTCTGGAGCCATGAAGAAAGACTCAGCTCATCTGTACACTGTATTGCACACTGTTAAGGTGACAGGAGACCTTTCTTGGTCATATCTAGAAGCCCCAGTTGGAATTCATTTATAGAGATAAATGCAGCAAAGGCAGTCAAGACAAGCCTTCATTATATACATATCAGGAGGTGGAGGAATACAATCCTCTGAATATTCATATCCATATGGCTGTGAATAGATGTTTTGTATAAGGATGTTGTATTCTATCATTTTTTAAAAAATAAAAAGGCTCATTTTTCATACTTTAGCCTCATCCTCTCTGTTCTGCAACCAAAAGAACCACTTAATCTTAATTACATCCCTTAATTTTCTGTTGCTTTGTTGGCTTTGTTGGCAACACAAGATGTAGCCTACAGGGAGGCATCCACTTCCAAATCTGCACTTGAATAAACAAAGCTTTTTCAGTGCTTTATTGTAGCGCAAAAACATTATTTAATGACACATAAGAAGAAGAATCATTTACTTATCAGTCTTTATCCCCCTCAAGTTTGAGCTGAAAGAATTCCTAATAGGCAAAGATGCACAAAGACATATTGTACTTGAAGAGAAGCAAGAATTTGTTGTTGTTTGCAGCTATGTTCACAAAGATATTCATAGCCTGTGGATACTGTAAGCAGATATTGCTTGGGTTGAAGGTAAAGATGAAAATTGCACAGTAGATTTTATGAGGGAAAGTAACAGGAGTGTGCGACTAGGCAAAAAAAGGTCAGTTTTCGGCTGCCCTCCTCCCCGTTTCATTTACCAGGAAGTTCCTGAAATTGGAAGGGGGTTCTGGTTTTGGTCCAGTATATTTGGTCTATTGGCACCAATGGGGAAACTTTAGAGCAGGCATGGGCAAACTAAGACCGGGGGGGATGTGGCCCCCTGGATCCTTACCTCAGGCCTCCCTCATTTTCCTTGTTCTCTTGACATAAGGACAGGGTGGACCGCCATGTCCTTATGTCAAAAAGATGAGGGAGGAAGGCACACAGCAGCTGAGAGCCCTCTGGAGCGCTCTCAGCCACCTTGCCCTTGTAAGCTCTCAGCGTGTCTTGCCCTTATGCCAGGAAGACAGCTTGAGGAAGGTACATGGCAGCTGAGAGCCCTCCGGAACACTCTCAGCCACTGCCTGTCTTGTCCTCCTCCTGGCATAAAGCCAAGAGGACAGCTCGAGGATCAAGAGGGAGGGTTGGGGCAGTCGCCACGTGTCTTGCCTTTCTCCTAGCATAAGGATGGGGTAAGAAGCCCCATCCTTATGCCAGGAGAACAATCTGAGGGTGACTCAGGCCTTGCCCTGCCCTTTCCTGGCCCTCTCTCTCCTGGCCAGGGCTGCAATGTGACCCCAAGGCAAAAAATGTTTGCCCAGAGGCCCATTCTCTATCATACTTAGACCTACAAAGAGGAAACTTGCGTCCGTTGTAGGCCACATTTATGACCGCAAGCCCGCCAAGTTTTAGAATGTTTCTCAAATCCATCAATTTTGGGGAATTTTTAAAAAGTTTTTACCATAACAATTTTCTTTAAAAAAAATTGAAGTCCCAACCAGCACATGCCACAAAAGAGGAGGATAATGGACACAAACAACCAGACCTCTGATTGGCTGAGAAAGGAATGTGAGAAACAGAGAGAGAGAGAGAGAAACCTCAAGTCAGGAGGGAGTGTAGAGGCTCCTTCAATGCCTGTGCTGCACAAAGTCCCAGTGGGGCCCTCTTTGGTGGAGAAGTCTTCCCCACCCTTTTCTCTCTTTCTCTCTCACTTCATAATGGGACTCTAGTGTTGTTGGAGTACCATGGATACAACTAAAACTAAAACAGATTTCCTAGATTGGTCAACCTAAGCTGACATTCCATCTGACCTCATCTAAGATTCTTAGGATTTTCAATATTACAGTTGCTACTTGTTCTCAAATCTCTCTACTAAGAATGGGAAAACATCATGGCTTTACAGACAACCTGACTTCGTAGCTCTTCAATCTGTTTAAAAGGGAACTGAATCCATGCATCATGATGACAAACCAGCTTTGTTAATAAGCTCCTCATTTTATTTGCTTGCTTATTTAAAATTGAAACAGCCATGACCAAAATAGACTTCCAAAGCTATTTATGGGCCTTGATTAAACTATCAAATTTAAATAATGGGTGTACTAAAACATTTGCCCAAAGTGTTATTCTTGAAGAGAAAGAAAACATTTTTAGGCTTTTCTACCCATGGTACCAAATCCTTGGTGCATATATATTCATTAGTAGGAGAGTTATTGTGGCGCAATGAGTTGAACCAGGATTGAGGCCAGGATTCAAATCCCTGTTCAGCCATGGAAACCAACTGTGTGATCTTAGGTAACTCCTATTCTCACAGCCCCAGTGGGAGATAAAGTTAACCCCTTCTCTGAAAAGAAAAACCCTGTGTGAGGTTCACCTTAGGGTTGCCACAAGTCAAAAACAATTTGAAGACATGTTTCAATAACATGTATTTACAGAAGCTTGTCCCATTGAGTTAGAAGTCTTGCCTTATTTTCAAGTCCATCTTGTGGATTGTATACAAGAGTCTAAAGTATACCTGAACATATGTGTTCTGTAATTGAAAAACCCTTGACAATAGATGGGGCCAGCTTAATCACAAAATCTGCTACTTAAGTTGTCATGGTATCATTGTTAAAAAAAAAACTACTCCCTGAACTACTCTCATATTGGCTTCTGTAGACATATTGGCTTCTGTAGACAAGTTTCTCATCTCTGATTTCAAGAGTAGTGCAAAAAAAAAAGTGTTCTCTTCATACATACAGTTCAAAATTTGGCACTGATTGATAAACAGAAGAGTTGAAATATCATTAATTCACCACATCACACTCAAGTATAATTTGTTTATGTAAACTAGGCCTGATATTTGTGTGTATTTGTATTTGCTTATTGGCTTTTAAACTTTTAGTAATTTAACTAATTTTTTGAATATTTTATACCACTCCTTTTCTTATATCTTCCTCTATTACTCCCAAATCCATTTAGTTGTATCTGGTTCAATAATAATTAGTTAATATCATATTTGATAAGCATCTCAGTTGAATATATTGGTGCAGGTCAAATAGACAGATGCATTTGGTTCTTAAAATCTATGGGTCCTTAAAATCATATCTGCACTTCATTTTTTCCCTTGTTTGTTGGATGTAATATTTGGCTTTATAAGAATATGGTGAAAATGCTAATAAAAATAAATGGACATCTTAATAAATAATAATTGTATGCCTTAGAATATATATTAAATAAATGATTAAATTGATGATGATGATGATTGTATTTCCTGCCTCTCTTTGCAGCTCAAGGCATGATTAGAACAGAGAGATAAAACATAACACAATTAAAATATATATAATAAGACAGACACAGATAAAATGCAGATTAAGATTCACAAGTTAAAATTGACTGGGTAGGCTAGCCAGAAGATATAGATCTTCAGTTATCTCTTAAATTCTGACAGCTGATTTAGCTGTCAAATCTCTTCCAGCAGGCCATTCCACAGTATTGGGGTTGCCAATGAAAAACTCCTCTGGGTGAAGGTTGCGAGTTAGGTTCTGGTTGGTTGGAGTAGCCAGCCTCCAGAGGACCTAAGAGTGCAGAGTGCATTATCCGGGGCAGATTTAACATGCGTATCCTTCATAGCCTGAAAGTGCTTAAAGCTGCATAAATCTATATATATAAATGATGGCATCACGGCAACCAACAAAACAACAAAACTACAGGCCCCCCAACCTTGAAATTTGACAACACAACCCATCATCCACGCCTCTAGGTTGATACAACAAAAAGAAAAGAAAAATAAAGTCCTAATTAGAGGGAAAGGAATCATTGTTTTTATCCAATTGCTGCCAGTTTAGAGGGCTAATCTCTGCCCACTTGGTCTCCTAGCAACCAATTCAGCCCAGGGGAAAGGCAGACTTAGGCCTCACTTAGGTCACTTCCACAGATTATCTAATTTGCACTGGATTATATGGCAGTGTAGACTCAAGGCCCTTCCACACAGCTATATAACCCATTTATAATCTTATATTATCTGCTTTGAACTGGATTATCTTGACGCCACACTACCATATAATCCACTTCAGTGTGCCTTTTATACAGCTGTGAAGAAGGGGCCTCATATAATCCAGTTCTAAGCAGATAATATAAGATTATCCATATATAGTAGAGTCTCACTTATCCAACATAAACAGGCCAGCAGGATAAGTGAATATGTTGGATAATAAGAAGGGATTCAGGAAAAGCCAATTAAACATCAAATTAGGTAATCATTATACAAATTAAGCACCAAAACATCATATTATACAACAAATTTGACAGAAAAAGTAGTTCCATGCGCAGTAATGCTATGTAGTAATTACAGTAGAGTCTCACTTATCCAACATTCGCTTATCCAACGTTCTGGATTATCCAATGCATTTTTGTAGTCAATGTTTTCAATATATCGTGATATTTTGGTACTAAATTCATAAATACAGTAAGTACTACATAGCATTAATGCGTATTGAACTACTTTTTCTGCCAAATTTGTTGTCTAACATGATGTTTTGGTGCTTTATTTGTAAAATCATAACCTAATTTGATGTTGAATAGGCTTTTCCTTAGTGCCTCCTTATTATCCAACATATTCGCTTATCCAACATTCTGCCAGCCCATTTATGTTGGATAAGTGAGACTCTACTGTACTGTATTTACAAATTTACCACTAAAATATCACAATGAATTTAAAACACTGACTATAAAAACATTGATTACGAAAAGGCAGACTGCATTGGATAATACAGAACATTGTATAAGCAAATGCTGGATAAGTGAGATTCTACTTTAATATGAAATAATTACTGGGATAGAATAATGCAGAACAATATAATCTCTAAAACCAGGACAGTAAATAAAGAGCAACACTCTGAAAGCAGGGAAATTGGAAATTCCACAAAGGAAACAATCAGGGCCAGCTAACACCTCCCAAGAAAGAATTCTTCCAGAAAGGAAGCTGAGAAGGGAGTGAAGCACTGTGTATTACCAAAGTCATCATTATTACTATTATTATTATTATTATTATTATTATTATTATTATTATTATTATGTTGCGGTCAACCATGAAAATGAACACAATCTGGCTCCAAGTATTCAAAAACACTAAAATCAGAATATATAAAAATTAATGTGGTATAATAAAACAGAACAATACAATCTCTAAAATCAGAACACTAAATAAAGAACAACACTCTGAAAACGGGAATTCCACACAGGAAACAATCAGGGCCAGCTAACACCTCCCAACAAAATATTTCCATCATCAAAGTCTGGCAAATCCTCTGTTTTCTCAGGGCCACAGACAGTAGAAGCGCATAAAATATCGCAAAGAACACCACTCTGAAAACAGGGGAATTCCACACAGGAAACAATCAGGGCCAGCTAACACCTCCCAACAAAATATTCCCATCATCAAAGTCTGGCAAATCCTCTGTTTTCTCAGGGCCATAGACAGTAGAAGCACATAAAATATCGCAAAGAACACCACTCTGAAAACAAGGGAATTCCAGACAGGAAACAATCAGGGCCAGCTAACACCTCCCAACAAAATATTCCCATCATCAAAGTCTGGCAAATCCTCTGTTTTCTCAGGGCCACAGACAGTAGAAGC
Source organism: Anolis carolinensis (assembly GCF_035594765.1). Taxonomy (NCBI): domain Eukaryota; kingdom Metazoa; phylum Chordata; class Lepidosauria; order Squamata; family Anolidae; genus Anolis; species Anolis carolinensis. The sequence goes on from NC_085843.1 coordinate 227,626,923, forward strand.
ACATAAAATATCGCAAAGAACACCACTCTGAAAACAAGGGAATTCCAGACAGGAAACAATCAGGGCCAGCTAACACCTCCCAACAAAAAATTCACTCAGGGAGGAAACAGCCAGACTTTAAAGCTGCAAGGCCATTACATTCTAATCATTTTCCCTAATTGCAGCATTCATACTTGCCTCCAACAGACAAAAAAACAAACAATCAGAAATATTGTATATTCACAACCTTTAGGAAATAATATCCCCTGATGGCGCAGCATGTTAAAGCGCTGAGCTGCTGGACTTCTGGACCGAAAGGCCGCAGGTTTGAATTGGGGGACCAGAGTGAGCCCTCACTGTTAGCCCCAGCTTCTGCCAACCCAGAAGTTCGAAAACATGCAAATGTGAGTGCATCAATAGGTACTGCTCAAGCGGGAAGGTAACGCCGCTCCATGTAGTCATCCCACATGACCTTGGAGGAGTCTACGGACAACGCCGGCTCTTCGGCTTAGAAATGGAGATGAGCACCAACCCCCAGAGTCAGACATGACTGGACTTCATGTCAGGGGAAAACGTTTACCCTTTACCTTAACTACCACCAATTCCTCAATACTTTATTTCCCATACCACCATACTTCGCCACAGCAACGCGTGGCACAGTTAGTGACATATAGACTTTAAAAGACACATCCACATTGAATTTATCTTTGTGTGGTTAGACTGAAAAAAATTGTAAGTCTACTCCCAACAATCATGTGAGATAGGTAAAGCTGAAAATGGTGAATGTCTAGGTTTACCCAGAGAGCTTCATTTCAGAAAAGGGTTTCAGACTGGAGTATTTTCAGATTTAGTCCAACATTATAACCACTACACCACACTATGTCTCTTCAATTTAACCTCACTACCAAAGTCATTCAGTGTTCCTAGTGCAATGTGCATTGAATTTGGCTTCCCTTTTCTGCATGCTGGGAGGGGATGACTATTTGCTACCCCAATGAAGTGAGGCAAAATGTTATGAAATAGTTCCTACCAGGACTAATTGTAAAGGGGTGGAGCACTGTACATAGATTGCCTCCCCCTCCCTCCTTAGCTTCAGGATTGGAGCTGTGAATGCTAGTTGAGCTTGGTAGCACATCCAGGAGCTGCCTTTCCCTCACGTGTACTGTAAGTAGTGGGTGAAGGGCAGGGGCCATTTTGGCTGCCTGGGTCCAGGTCTAGGTGCCTTCTTTCCAGGCCCTATCACTCAACCAAGATTTTACCTTTCAAACAGGAACGTCATGCTTTACTGGGAACTTTAATAGCAGGCTATTGTTAGCCTTGACTGACCCCCCATTTTTTACTTATGTCTGAGTGTGCAGTTTATGCAACCAACGCAGGAGCCTCCCATGGCTTCTTCTGCATTTATATCTGGCTCTAGGGCTGCAATATGTACTTGCCCCCTCTCTTTATTTTTGGAGTAAACTCCTTTACATTGCAGCAGCCATTTTAAGCCACCATGTGATTCCCTTTGGTGGTGGCCATTTTTAATTACCACGTATTCTCATCAGGGGTGACTATTTTAAAAGCATGCTTCACCAGCAGATCTTGGCCATTTTGTGGGCCTTAATAGCTCAAGACCCCAGGCATTGTCTTACATAGCCATCTCTGCAGTCCAGCTGGTGGTAGTGCAGCTAGTTGAAGAGCAAGAGACATGACCTTTGTTCTCTGTGCCATGTGTGGTCCAGGTTCATTGTCAGTTGGGGTCACAGTTTCTCTGGATGTAGTTGAACTACAACTTCCAAAAATCAAGGTCCATTCCTCCTACCCCCCCCCCCCTTTCATCATTCAAATTTAGGAATATCAGGTTAGGCGTGCCAAGTTTAGTCGAGATCTATTGTTGTTTGGATTCGTAGCGCTCTCTGGATGTAGGTGAACTACAACTCCCCTGAATCAAGGTGAATTCACCCCCCAAACCTTCCAGTATTTTTTGTTGGTCATGTGGTTTCTGTGTGCCAAGTTAGGTGCAGGTCCATCATTGGTGAGGTTCAGAGTGTTCTTTCATTGCAGGTGAATTATATATCTCTGTATCGACAACTCCCAGAAACCAAAGTCAATTCCCCCCCAAACTCCACCAGTATTCAAATGTGAACATATCGGGTATGCAAGCCAAGTTTGTTCCAGATCCATTGTTGTTTGGGTTTGCAGTACTCTCTGGATGGATGTTAACTCCAACTCCTATAAATCAAAGTCAATTCCCTCCCAAACCTCTCCAGTATTTTGCATTGGTCATGGGGGTTCTGTGTGCCAAATGTGGTCCACGTCCATTGTCGGTAGGAGTCACAGTGCTCTGTCTTGATGCAGGGTGAACTGCAACTTCCATCATTTTGAGTCAGTCCCCCAAACCCCTCCAGTATGTTCAGTTGCTGATAAATTCTGCTCTGTTTACTGTGTGCTGTAGAAAAAAGTTGGAAAAGATTATAGGAGAGGCAGTGGGTGCAGTCATGCAAATTTCACACCAATGGAGAGAGTAAGAAACACTGAGATGTATGTGGTGGAGAAAACACATAATATCTAGGATGAAATTGTCCCCATATGAAAGCATTCACTTGTGTGGTGGGCAGTATTGTGTTTGTGGAGGACATTGCCAGGGTTTGGTTTCTCTTGTATGTGTTCATGGTGCTCTCTATAACCTGCAATGTCAGTGAAGGGAGGGCCTTTGGTGGCTCCTCAGCACTGGGGGTCATAGTTGTCTGTGGAAGTGAGAGCCCCAGTCAAGTACATACATACATACTTTCACTTTTATTATGGGGATGGATATGGATATATGAATATAGATATAGATATATAGATGTAGATAGAGAGATATAGATTGTCTATTTTAATATATGATACTCCAAGGAACAGTAGCCCATAAGTGTCCTCATGCATTTCATCTTCATGATCAACTAGTTTCATAATTCCTAATGATCTAAAGAACTTAAAAGTACATCACGAGTTTAGTGTTTTATGAATTTCATTATAGTCAAATTTAAATTTAGAAAGCAATTGATATCGTATGCAAGAAAGGATAAAATTCAGAGAAAATCAATGATCTGGAAATTATGAATTGATTTCTAAATTGTGTGAGTGGGTCACAGAGGAGCAATAGCAACAAAAGAATAAAGGCAATGGTGTATGCATGTGTGTGTATATCACTGAATAAGGAAAATTCATGCTGATTGTAGGAAATGCTTTCTATAAAAGATATGCTCCCCCAGAGGAAATGATTAAAGCCTGTATTCCATACCTGCTTTAAAAACAGTTCTTTTCAACAGCTCCTAAATCCAAAATCTTATGGTTCCTGGGAGGGTGTCAGTGAAGCCATAATTGGGTTTTTTAAATCTTTCCTTTCAAAAACAGAGAATGACATCTGGGCCTAGAAGAGGATATCTGACCTTGATAACCCCTTCATCAATCACTGTAGAAACTGCCCCAAGAGAGACCTTTCTGACACATTCTGGACCCCTGCTTAATATCCCCCTTTTTCTGTACTTGTGGTTTTAGTGGATCCTAACTGGTAAACTGTGGCCACAGCCTGGGAAAAATGACATTTTTACTTTTTCTGTGTTAACAGCAAAAGAGGATGCACATACAAACCTCTTTGAATGGAAGGTTTTTTTCTATATATCTTTCTCCACCTTCCACTTCCTTCCAGTTAGTTAATAGTTGAGCCATGTTGTTTTAGCACAATGAGAAGACGACCTTTCCAACATGCAAACATTCCTACTTTCAAGCTGTTTGTTGCTGCATTTTTTGCATCCACAAAATCTCAGGCTTACTGATCAAAGAGATGTAAGCCACCTATCCAGTGGTGCAGTTAGACCTCTGTATCTTTGGATTCTGTATCCATGGTTTCAACTATCCAGCTATCCACAGCTTGAAACTGTGAACTCAGCTGGATTCCGAACATTTACAGAGATGCACAAAAACCAATGTCAAAAATCTCATTGATTCTGGAAAACATATTGTGATAAGGAAAATTAAGGGGTTAAAATGCCTTGCCCAGCTTACTGGGCTGAGTGATTGTGGCTGAGGGCATTTCCCTGCCCATCATCCCCAGCATCTGTCCCCTTTCCAATAGCCACCACATGCCCACATGCTGTTCCCGGGCTCATGAAATCTAACCAATCAGAGTGAACCTCCAGATGGAATGGAGTGAAGACTTCTTCACTCTAGTCTGCCTACTGCCTCTCCAGGTCAGCTGCCTTCCTGTGCTTCCCACTCTCCCATCCTATATTCTTGACTGTTGTTATTTTTTGTTATGTCACAACTTGGGGGTGGTTGGCATGGGCCTTGGATCCAGTATTGGATCATCCTTCCTCAGCTGAGGAATCTGACTATCGGGTGTCAGGGAGCGGGGTAGTACAGGGAACCCAGAGCGCCATTGAGCAGGTGCCTGCACTCCACTCCACTATGGGTTCCTCAGCTTCAATTTGAGTGTCCCCTATGGACACATCCATAGGCCCTTACATGGGGTTGTCAGTATAGCATGCAGGCTGTCTGATGCAGGAATCCAAAACCCATGCATATCTGCCAACCTTATCTCAGCTATAACCAATAAACAAGTTGTAGCCTTGTTCTCCCATCTGTATGTGTCCTGTGTATTGTGTTTGGGCTGGGGGTAAGGTCGCCTTGCCCATGCAAATCAAATTAGGAACTGTCCTATCATGTTCTTGGCACAATATCTGCTTCTTTTCTTCTTTTTTGACCTGAAAACTGACTGCCACACAGGGTCACTAGCTGGCAGAAACATCCCTTGTCCTCCTCCTGTCTCTCTTGGAAAGCCTCAAAATTAATCAGAAACTGCAGTATTGTTTAGTTTCTCAACAAAAATTTTTTTTTCCTGGAAATGGTAAGCTATTCTCTTTCTATCCCAGATATATTGCAAGAGCATTTTAATGTCCAGATGCAGCCCAAATTATTTATCCCATACTCCAGTTTAGTTCTGAAAACATGCTATTAATCTGGGACAGTCATGCTGGGCAGAGAGCAACCTGTTTTCTGGAAGATCATAGCCACAGCTGTAATAAGGAATGGTTAATCAGCTCAATTCAGCTAGTTTATTGGGTTTTGTGTCCCAGAAGGGTCCAAACCCAATAAGCAGTTTGCATGTGTCCTGAGGAGGTGTGGTAACAGCCTTTAGGACCATGCTGTGAGATAAGTCACATTTTGTCATCCTGCCTGACATGGCAAGATTAAATGCAGCAGTGTGCATATCACTGTCTCTCTCCTAAAGGGAACACACCACATTTGGAGGCTGAATAGTTGACATTTTAGGCATGAGACAGAAATGTGCACTTGTCAACAGAATAGAATGTTGTTACAGAATAATGACCCCCCACTGATGCTTAAATGCCACTGGGTTTATGTATTGCCAGAAGAATGGTTCTAGTAATAATGCTCCAGTTGCCAAGCCTTTGTTGTTTTTAATTTGTGGAATATAACACATTGAGTCACTGCATCAGAAAATGCTTCAGGGAATGTTATGTCCATCGTTCATGAGATGTGTTGTTGTCCTACCTACTCTGTTTTAATGCAGTAATTATCATCTTAGTGTCAGAAGTTCTCACAAGTTCTTATATGTCTGTTTTTATGTAGCTCTGATAAGCAATTATTAGTCTAATATCTGAAATATAATACTCCACATATTCTATATAATATTTATGTCCACATTCTGCATTGAAGTGTTTGTGTGTGTAAAGAGAGACCAAGGATCACATATCTACTGTTGTGGCCATATTTTACAATAAACGTGCAGCTCAAGGATAAGTACACTGAGGCCAATTATAAAGATTTTAAGGCATGATGAATTCTATGATGGAAGAGTGGTGATAGACTTTAATTTGGTGTTGAAAAAAAAATGGGCTGGAAGAAAATGGGAAAAAAATCAGCCATTCTCTTGTTCCTGAAAAGGTGTTCCAAGTAGTTGTCACAGTTCTTGCTTTCCTATGTTTTAGTAGAAATCTTAGACCTATGAAGGAAAAGTCTGCAAAATGGTTCTTTTAGGTCAGAGATGGGGATTTTCTTTTTGGATGTTTCTGTACTGCAACTGCCATCAGCTCTAGGTAAATTAAGTATGGGTGAAGAATGATGAGCACTGTAGTCCAATTAACATCTGGAAAGCCACACACAAGTTTCCTGCTCCCATATTAGGTGAATGGGGAAATAGAATGGACAAGGCATATCCAGGGAAGTCATGTTACCCTTCTATTCTGCCTTGGTCAGACCACACCTCGAATACTGTGTCCAATTCTGGGCACCCCAATAAGGGAGATATTGACAAGCTGGAATGTGTCCAGAGGAGGGCAACTAAAATGATCAAGGGTTTGGAGAACAAGCCCTATGAGGAGCGGCTTAAAGAACTGGGCATGTTTAGCCTGCAGAAGAGAAGGCTGAGAGGAGACATGATAGCCATGTATAAATATGTGAGGGGAAGTCGTAGGGAGGAGGGAGCAAGCTTGTTTTCTGCTGCCGTGGAGACTAGGACGCGGAACAATGGCTTTAAACTACAGGAAAGGAGATTCCACCTGAACATCAGGAAGAACTTCCTCACTGTGAGAGCTGTTTGGCAGTGGAACTCTCTCCCCCGAGCTGTGGTGGAGGCTCCTTCTTTGGAGGTTTTTAAGCAAAGGCTGGATGGTCATCTGTCGGGGGTGCTTTGAATGCAATTTCCTGCTCCTTGGCAGGGGGTTGGACTGGATGGCCCATGAGGTCTCTTCCAACTCTACCATTCTATGATTCTATGATTCTTCCACAAAGCTGTCAGCTGCAAGATATTTGATAAGTATGTGAGTTCCAGGCCTAAGACTGAAGAAAATTCATTGATCAAATATTCAGCTGACTTTAAAGCCAGGGCTAGTTTACAAACCAAATTACAATCCACAGAATTAAGTAGTAATGCTTTCTCCCCCACCCCTCCTCATATATACCACTTCAAGGACAAGCATGGTGTTTGCTTATTTTAATATTTGAAATTAAGCACCCAAAGAAAAAGTATGTCGTTGTATGAACGAGTTAGAGAAGAATTTACCGTTGCCCCTCATCATGTTACTGATAAAAATCCTTCCACTGAAGCTGTCATTTGCATGATAAGGAAAATGTCCTGTTTGATTTCAATGGCAGCAGTTAAGGGATTGATGGTTGAGATGCAGAATTAAACCACAGATGTTTATTTACAGTGTTCATATTCCGCCCTTCTCACCCCGAAGGGGACTCAGGGCGGATCACAATGTGCACACATAATGGCAAACTTTCAATGCCATATAAACATAGAGACAGAGACAGAGACGCAGAGGCGATTTAACATTCTCCAGATTCCAGCTTCCTAAGAAGATGCTCAATTCCGGCCACAGGGGGAGGAGCTGCTTCATCATACATTGTGGCATCTTGATGGATACTTCCTCATTCCAAAAGGGAGCTGGACGAGTTTTATGATGTCGTAAATTAGTTAAATTTGCCTCCCCGCAGAGCGGTACCTAAATTCCTACTTGATAGATGCAACTATCTTTCGGTTGCTTAGGTCAACAATGAGCAGGGGCTATTTTTTATTTTAATTGTCGGGTGCTCACCCCAACACTGGCTGGCCTCGAACCACGACCTCTTAGAGTGATTTATTGCTGCTGGCTACTTAACCAGCTGCGCCACAGCGTGGCCCCTATATGTTCTAGGAATTCTGTAAAAAAAGAAAGTGATGTAGAGGTTTTGAATACAGAAAACATGGTGATGGATATTGTGAGAACTGAGGATTTTTGTTTTGCAGATTCCAAAATCTAGATGCATGGTGGCTTCCATACCAGCTAGGCAGTATATCAATCTATTTTGAGTTGAAACATTAATGGAGTTATCCAATGTTCTGAAACCTCCACCACAAATTAGGTTCAACATTATGGAAAGCTCCTTTAAAATTTAGACTAAAACTTTTTTAAAAGCTAATTTAGTAAAGCACTTGTTTACTACAATGCCCCACCAGCTATTTCTAAGAAGCTCGTGAGCATAACAGGGAGGCAACAGGCCTCTTCTTTTGTATTCCAATAACTTGTAGTCAGTGACATACTCTTGTCTTTGGAAGTTTCTCAGAACTAGAGTTTGGCAGGATTATGTTCTGTTCATAATAGTAGAGGAGGAGGAGCTGTTCCAAGTTCTGCATATAACCATCATGAATAAATAGCCATCGATAGACTTCCCCAGCAGAAATGTTTCCAGTTTCAAGGCACTTATTTGGATTCTATTAAGTTCACAGTTATTTTTTGAAATACAAAGGGTTTTCTTCCTTGCTGAAGTTACAAAGGTTGAGACCCCTTCACTAGAAAAGTAGAGTAAAAAGGGGAAAAAAGTCTGAAATCTTACAGCCAAGGCAATTTATATGATGGAAGCAATAGCAGAAGGGTCCCCTTGGATGATAGCACTGCAAGAAGGGTGGATATACTTCAACAACACATTGGATATACTACAGATCAAGATTTTTTAAAAATAATATTTGGCACAGCAAACAAAAAAGTATATCCAATTCAACAGAGTTTGGTTCCATTTATATTGGTATAAAATGCTGAAAAATGGTTAAAACATTATTCATTCATGCCTTATTGCAAAGCCATAGCACAACTCCATGTGTGAACTGTTATTAAAGAGCTGCTACCCTTTTCATTGGGAGAGAAACCTCTTGTAATTGGCTCCACATCACTCCTCCAGGCTTTCATTAAAATAATTATCACACAGCACACTGAACTGCAATTTTTTTCATATAAACACACCCCAAATTAAAGCATACCACTTTTTAAAGAAAATAACTGTCATGCCCAAAACCTTTCCGATTCAACGTTCTTCTCACTAAACCACTCACACAATTAGATTTGCTAAATTTTAATTTTGCAACAGCTTTGAGCAGTATGAATATTTTAATTGGCAATTCAACATTTTTAAAAAGAATACATTAATCTGTATGAATCAGAGTAATTGGCAGTTCCTGGAGGTCTGTGCGCTTACATCACTTAAGTATGTATGTCTTCCAGCAGGAAATTACCAATGCTCTTTTCTTTTCCTACTATCACCATTGCTTTGAAGTGTGAAGCAGGGTAGGATACATGGTTTTCAGCTTCATGGAAGGACAAGGTGTATATCCAGAACCAATGCCTTGAATCATGTGACCAGGTGCATCCAGCCAATAACAGAGAAAAAATTGAAGGCTATGAGGAGGAAGGCAGAAATAAAGGATTATCCCTCCTTCCCCCCTCTTACATTGGGTAAGAAAGTAGGATGCCATTTGGATTGCTGTTTCCAACCCCATCTTTTCCCTGGCTACACGTTGAAGTCTTGTCCAAATCTTTGCATTAAGGTCCCCCAGGAAGATGATTTTGTCTTCCTTTGTTATCTCTGACAGGTTGGTGTCCAGTTGACATTAAAAAATTTCCTTGCTGTCTTAATCAGCATTTAGTGTTGGTGCACAGGTATTTATGATGGTTGCCTGTTGGTTTTTGGCGAGGTTAATTTGGAGGATTGAGAGTCATTCATTAATGCTGATGGGTGCTTTGGACAGATGCTTCACCAGGTCGTTTCTGATAGCAAAGCCGTCTCCATGTATTCTTCATTCTTCCTCAGGCAGTCCCTTCCAGAAGAAGGTGTAGCCTCCTTTTTCTTCCTTCAGCTGTTTCTCTCCTGCTCTCTTGGTCTCCTGAAGTGTTACTATGTTGATGTTAAAGCATCCCAGTTCCCTTGCAATAATAGCAGTCTTGTGTTCAGGGCATTCACTATCTGTGTTGTCCAACAGTGTCCATATGTTCCATGTTCCAAAGTTCATTTTTCTTTTTTGGCCCTCTGAACGTGGCATTTTTTCGAGCCCTCTCCCCATATGGGGTGAGCAGAGTGGATCCTAAAAAAGGCTGCTCAGTCATGGATACAGCTGTCGGACTATTCAACTGACTTGGATCTTGAGGTAGAACGACTGAATCCATAGCCACCACCCATGTTCCAGTCTGTGACTAGGGGCTTCCAAATTTCACAGTCCTGCCCCCATCGCCACTCGCTGATCGCCATAGGACTTTTGTTGTGCATGATTTTTTTAACATGTGGGGGCCAGTGCACAGCCGATCAACACACAGTCTTCAGAGAATGAGGGTCCCATCCAGTGGCATGGTTAAAAAGACCTTTGGCCTTCTCATTTGTTGCAGCCTTATTTCACCCTCACAGCCATTGTACCATGTACTATGTTATCTTCCACCTCCTCCACCATTGAGGTCTTTGAGTCTTTGGATTATGCTTGGTCTGGATCCTCCCCTGTGGCCCCTCCTGGGAGTACATGACCCTGACGGTTACATCTGCAGGTTCACTGGAACACGCAAGCCCCCTCACCATGACAAGTTGACAAACCATCAAGGGGACCTACCCTGTATAAGGGGGGCACCCTGTATATTCCTGTCCCTGTTTCCAGACTTATTACTCCCTATCTCCCTATATAAGCAGGGAGTAATAATAATAATAATAATAATAATAAAACTTTATTTATACCCCGCCACCATCTCCCCAACGGGGACTCGGGGCGGCTTACATGGGGCCATGCCCAGACACCATACAATATAACAAAATAAAACAACATATCATAACACAATATAACAGTGCAAAAATAATCATATACATTACAGCACAAATCAGAGAAAACAGTAAAAAACAGGGCGGGCCACATGAACACTTAATTAAAAACTCGGGAGAGAGAGGCATATGAATAAAGGGAACAGGGATATAAAATGGTGGAGCAGTCTAAAGGATAGAATCCAAGGGGAATAACCAAAGAGGTATATAACATTTACTCCCCAAAGGCACATCGGAAAAGCCATGTTTTTAGATCTTTCTTAAAGGCTAACAAGGTGGGGGCTTGCCTGATCTCAGTGGGCAGTGAATTCCACAGTCGGGGGGCCACAGCAGAAAAGGCCCTCTCCCTCGTTCCTACAAGACGGGCCTGGGATAAAGGCAGTGGCGAAAGAAGGGCCTCCCCGGATGAACGAAGGGATCGGGCAGGTTTATGATAGGAGATACGGTCACTAAGGTAGGTGGGTCCCAAACCGTTTAGGGCTTTATAGATGATGGTCTGCACCTTGAATTGGGACCGGAAAGTGAACGGCAGCCAGTGGAGCTCTTTGAACAGGGGAGTAGATCGTTCCCTGTAGCTCGCCCCTGTTATTAATCTGGCCGCCGAACGCTGAACCAATTGTAGTTTCCGGGCCATCTTCAAGGGAAGCCCCACGTAGAGCGCATTACAGTAGTCCAGTCTAGAGGTAACTAAGGCATGCACCACCGTGGTCAAGTCAGACTTCACGAGGTATGGTCGCAGTTGGCGCACAAGTTTGAGTTGTGCGAAGGCCCTCCCGGCCACCGCCGACACCTGAGCCTCAAGCGTCAACGCTGAGTCCAGGAGGACCCCCAAACTGCGGACCTGTGATTTCAGGGGGAGTGCAACCCCGTCCCGCACAGGTTGCCACCCAATACCCCGATCCGACGAGCGACTGACCAGGAGGGCCTCTGTCTTATCAGGATTGATCCTCAGCTTGTTCCTCCTCATCCAGCGGCCAGGCACTGGTTCAGAATCCGAGGGGCTTCCTTGGAGTTAGATGGAAATGAGTAGTGGATTTGCGTGTCATCTGCGTAGAGATGGCAACACCCTCCAAAACTCTGGATGACCTCTCCCAACGGTTTCATGTAGATGTTGAATAGCATGGGGGATAAAATAGACCCTTGCGGGACCCCACAGGTCAATGGCCAGGGGTCCGAGCAGGTATCCCCCAGCTTCACCATCTGGGAATGACCCTCCAGGAAGGACCGGAGCCACTGCAGAACAGTGCCACCAAGCCCCATCTTGGAGAGCCTCCCCAGAAGGATACCATGGTCGATGGTATCGAAAGCCGCTGAGATGTCCAAGAGAACCAGCAGGGTCACACTCCCCCTGTCCAGCTCCCTGCGGAGGTCATCCACCAAGGCGACCAAAGCCGTCTCGGTACTGTGCCCAGGCCTGAAGCCAGACTGCGAGCGGTCCAGAAAATCAGTGTCATCGAGGAACTCCTGGAGCTGCGTGGCAACCACCCGCTCCAGAACCTTGCCCAAAAACGGGAGGTTGGAGATTGGTCTGTAGTTGTTACAAACAGATGGATCAAGCGAGGGCTTTTTTAGTAGTGATAAAACCAGTAATAAGCCTGGAGGCAGGGACAAGAAATAGGTTAAAGCAACTGAGAAGGATGCTACTGCTAAAAAAAAGAAGTAAGAAATTTAGCAGCTACTGCTAAAGTAAGGAAGTAAGAAACTTAGAAACCTCACAGTGGAGTAAAAACTGGAAGAAAGATAGTTATCATCAAAGGCTTCCAAACTTCTGTCTCCAATTTTTGGAATTACGCTAAACCTGTTTTCTGTCTCTACTGTAAAAGTGTTATCTGAATGGGATATTCTTTGGTACAAAACGTTTCACACATTTAAGGCTCTGTCTTAAAAATGGCCCTGGTCTTATGCCCTTGTCGGAATGGCCACAAAAACAATGTTTGCATATAGCAACTACTTTGTGTAATTACATGCTTAATAGATATTAGACCATTAGCATCATATACAAAATCCTGGATACATAAGATTGGGACAGAACCAGCAACTTATTAAGGGAAGTTACACATTTGGGTGCATATGGGTATTAGTGTGTGTGTGTGTGTGTGTGTGTGCATTTGTGTGTTCATAATTTCTATAACAGAAAATACAAGGCCAGGGGTAATAGATGTGGCATGTCTCCCACAGGCAATAATCAAGAAGGAAAAATGAAAGTGAAAAAAATAATTAAGAAGAGAGCCAAGTTATTTTTGCATGCACCGTGCATTGGTACTTTTGATGCATTATTTAGCCCACTCTCTGTAAAAACGCCAGCAAAGGCTGTTGATTTAAATGGGTTTTGCTGTACATTTCATCCTCAATTGTTTACTCAATGTAGCTGAATTTGAACATCTGACATCTCAGTTCTGTTCCATATAATTATGCATATTATGCATTTCATTGACAATTTAGACATGCTCCTTTTTGCTCAAAATGCCATGCAGCTCACTATAAAATATAGCTGTAATTTTATAATACAGGTTGTATCATTCTTGTTCTTTCATAATAATATCTGTAAACTTCTTATGTTTAAAGTTTTGTGGAAGAAAAGGCAATATCTTACATGGTGGGAAAATATAATATTTTACATGGTGGGAACTGAGAAGAATGCACTGGACTATTTTGAAAGTGGACATGGCTCACCAATAGCAACTTTATCTCCAAAGCAAATACAGTACAGATTCTATATCCACAGCTTCAAAATTATAGATTTTTATATACATGTGGATAGATTAAGGGTTGTTGTATGTCTTTCGGGCTGTGTGGCCATGTGTCAGGACCCAGGCTGCAGAGCACCAATAACCATGCACAGAGACCAGTATCTATCTAATATCTTTATTAAAGGAATATATAAAGTCAATAAAAACAAGTGAAGAATATAGTTCAGAAGTAGACCTTTCAGGAAAGGTCAAATATAGTCCAGGAAATCAATGTCCAATATGAGATATTAGAGTCCAAAGTTATAATCCAATAACCGAAACACACACTTTGCCGAGCAAAGTGTGGGGAAATGACAGCGTCCTTTAGTCCAATGGAGCTTGATAACAAGGCTGGAGAGCAAACTAGATTCTTGGCAAACAAGGCTTGATTCAAGGCAACAAAAAGCAAAGAACAAGAACAGGGTCCGTGGCGAAATCCGTGGCGAGGTCCGGGGAACAAGGCAGGGCTGGAACGAGAACAAGGTCCTGGAAACAAGGAACTGGAGTAGCGTAGTCTACACACGATCTCACTCCTGAAGCTGACGAATTGACTCCGCAAGGATCTCCTTGCGGTTAAACACCTATATAGGATCTTGTTTTCCCGCCAAGGAACACTTTCCCTGGGGAACAAGAAGTGAAACCCATACTATGTCCAGATGCATGACTCCTTAAGATTTCCCAAGGGAAACAGGCTTAATCAGCTAATTGTCTGGCAGCGATTCTGGCGCTTCGGCGCTTCGCCTCCCTAGCGCCTCTATCTCGATTATAATTATCCCGGCGAGAGAACGGGGGAGATTTCTGCCCAAGGCTTGTTTGGCTGGCTTCTGGAGGGCAAACATCCTGCAGGTGCAAGGGCTCCAATTCTGGCTGAAATGGTGGGAAACCAAAGTTTTCCTCTTCGTCTGCCACAATAGTACTTGGAACAGGACTACATGGCCCATGAGTCATCACACCATGTTCCAGAAGCATTCTCTCCTGACGTTTCGCCCACATCTATGGCAGGCATCCTCAGAGGTTGTGAGGTATGGATAAACTAAGTAAGCGAAGGAAAGAATATATATATCTGTGTATCTGGGAGCCAAATTTTGTCAGTGGGAGCCGGGGTGTGGCAAGAGTGACAAAGGACTCTTGCCACACCCCGGACTCTACACAGATATATATATTCTTTCCTTCGCTTACTTAGTTTATCCATACCTCACAACCTCTGAGGATGCCTGCCATAGATGTGGGCGAAACGTCAGGAGAGAATGCTTCTGGAACATGGCCACACAGCCCAAAAGACATACAACAACCCTGTGATCCTGGCCATGAAAGCCTTCGACAACAGATTAAGGGTTATTTCATACAGATGAGAAAGCGCCAATGCACCTCAGAGGTGAGCCAACCGTTGCCATCAATACAATCTCCCTTCCCAGGCATTCAAAAAAGCCAAAAACTGTGCCATGGCAGAGAGAGCAGAGGGGTCAGTGCCTCACCAAACTACAACTCTGTGGTTTCAATAGCATTAAGCTATGGCAATTAAAGTGGTATTAAATTCCATTAATTCTACACTGTAGATATAGGGTTTTTTTTTCTGGTGCTGAGTTAGATATTGTTTGATTGCAGCTCCCAGCATTCCTCACTAATTAACTAAGTTTCATCAGCTGTATGTGTGTTTTTTTCATAAACAACACACACATCTCTCACACTACACTGTAATCGGGTTTTTTTGCAGCTCACCTTTCAAAAATCTTTAGCACATAATCCTTTTTTTGAGTTTCCATGGAGCTTGTAGAAACCAGACAGTATTTCATGAAGCATCTAATCAAGACTCAAGGAACTATTAAATGAGCCTGTAATTACTTAATTAAAAGGGCTGAATTTGAAGCTTTACTTAAACCTTGGCATGAAGTGCAGTTAAATTAAGTCCTTGTAGTCCCCCCCCCCCACTCTAAGCAAACATCTCCAACAGAAATGCCTTGAATAATCATACCAATAAGTAGATAGCTACAAAGGGGTATTCATTCTGCTTGAAATAAGGGCTGAAAGTGAGAAAGGGATTTGGAATTGCATGTAAGCAGTCCTCCCAACCCCATTTACTAATCTCATAACCCAATTTACTCAAGCTAACAGGGGAACCTGGGGTCCTTCTGCATTACACACTTATACGCCTTTGGTTCAACTATTTGCAATTATGTCACTTGTGAAATCCTGAGATTTACAATTTAGGGAGACATGTTATTGCAATTTAGGGAGAAATGTTATTGGTTTGGGTGCAGAATTATGACTCTAGAGACCAGGGTTTGATTCCCTGTTTGGCCAAGGAAGACCACTGGATAACCTTGGGCAAGTGTGAGGTCCTACACTGACATTATCATCCAGTTCAAAGCAACTCAATGGTGGGATGTCCACAAAATGAACACTGTCAATGCACACTGAAATGCACATCAAAGGTGATACAGTACTTTTAAAGCAAATCCGAGTTCGGCCAAAAAATATGCTGCAGCTGATCCCTGTGTATCCAAGATCCAGGACAAAATTGGCTGCATAAAATGTGTAGCACATTGTAGGCACCCACCTCTGCTGAAGCACAGTAAAAGATCCCAAACTGGAGTGGGGGCTGCCAAAAATGCCCAAAGGACATGGCTAATTGGCTCCTGAAAGGAGTAATTATCTTGCTCCTGCCTTTCACTTTCTCTTTTTCCCCAAATTGTATGCTTCTAGAGCACTGATGTGAATCTCTTTAGGACAAGTGGGGAGGGGACACTACTTCAAAGCGGTTTGAAGCTAGCTTTGATATTGAATGTGTTCAGCTTCGTGGACTCAAGCTGGTTGTAGACCTGAGTCAGGGCTTGTGATGAGGATGAAGATGAAGGGCTGCTTTGCCCAGCATCTGAGTTAAGGGCAAGGAAAGAGCAGCAGCCTAACACTGAGGAATCTACCTCTGTGGAGCAGGATCAGGGAAGTAGGGACACAGAATTAGGGCAGGATCAGGAGCTCCAGGAAGCAGACCAGAAGTTAAGCATTCCAGCTAGGCTGCAGTTAAGGACTGATACCATCTAACTGAAGGAGCCCCTGGTGGCGCAGTGTGTTAAAGCACTGCAGACTGAAAGGTCGCAGGTTTGAATCCAGGGAGCGGAGTGAGCACCTGCTGTTAGCTCCAGCTTCTGCCAACCTTGCAGTTCGAAAACATGCAAATGTGAGTAGATCAATACGTACCACTCAGGCAGGAAGGTAACAGTGCTCCATGCAATCATACTGGTTACATCACCTTGGAGGTGTCTACAGACAATGCTGGCTCTTCGGCTTAGAAATGGAGATGAGCACCAACCCCCAGAGTCGGACACGACTGGATTTAACGTCAGGGGAAACCTTTACCTTTACCTACCATCCAGCTGAGGAGATCTAATCGGTTGGCTCAGAGGAGGGCCAAAAGGTGAGAGCACTTGGGAAAGTGGCATACACAGCTGGAAGCAGGGACAGTTCAACCGGTAGACAGACTACACGGTTTCTGAAGGCACCATCCTGTAAGGGGTGCAGTTGAGGCGCCTCCAAGTGCACTAAGGCTAATGAGCAGCTTTTTTGTTTTTGTTTTCTTTTTTTCCCTTCCTCGCTGGGAGGGGCACGCCCTCTGGGTGCGCCTCACCTTCCCCTTCCCGCATCTGCGCATGCGTGCATGCATGCGCGCGCACCCCCACCTCCTCCTCCCAGACTCGCGGCCGGAGGCAGGCAAGTGAGGAGGGAGTCGCTCCCGGAGGGAGAACAAGACAGAACAAGAACAAGACCATCGACTTCGAGGCCTTCAGTGTGGACAATGGCAAGGTAGGGACGTGGCTGGCACAAGGAGGAGGAGGAGGGGTGGGGCCTGCTGGGAGTGTGCAGTGCCAGGCCGCTAGGCCCCTACAGTGGCCCAGGAGGGGCCTTGTAATTGGCACTGTGCACTCCCAACCACCCCGCCTCCTCCTCTTCCTCCTCCTCCTCTTCCTCCTCCTCCTCCTCCTCGCACTGGCCGCATCTATGGAGAAGCCCTGAGAGGGGTGAAATGAAGTCTTCCAACTTGGAGGAGGAGGAGGAAGAGGAGAGGACAGGGGCGGCTGGGAGTGCACAGTGCCAGGCCGCTAGGCCCCTACGGTAGCCCAGCAGGGGCCTTGGAAGACTTCATTTCACTCCTCTCAGGGCTGCTCCATAGTATCAACAAATTATCTCCACCCATTTGTTTAATTTACTGGTGTTTGCCAAAGTTACTTCCGCAGTGAAGTAAGAGCATCCCTCTCTATTAAATGGTCTATACACAGACATTTGGGCACAAGAGTTGCTTAAGTTCAGGACATCCTTACTCCATGGCACACTTATGGGGGCCTGACTCAGATTGAAAACAACATTTAGAGGAGATTTTAGCCTCTCCCCCTAAGTCATGTCCCTTCCTACATTCACTCTTAATGTAAGGATTAAAAATGGCATGATGCTCTATTGTCACCAATGGAGTCCCACCCTTTAGCCTTTATATGGGGAGTAGCATGACAAAGGAATCTCCCCATTTCAGTCCTTCTGTAAAGAGTGAAGCATTTAAGGAAGACACAGCTCAAATAGATTGGTTAGGTGTACATTAGTATAAGAAACATGTGTATTGAAATATTACTGTCTCTGTACTACACACTAATGGATGCAGCCATGGTGGTGCAATGGGTTACACCTTTGTGCTGGCTGAACTATTGACCTGAAGGTTGAAGGTGAACTCCTATCTGTCAGCCCCAGCTTCCCATGCGGGGACATAAGAAAAGCCTCCCAGCAGGATGGTAACACATCTGGGCATATCAAAGCAGAATAACCCACAATATCTGCCTTGATCTGGGTTATCTGAGTCCACACTTTTATATAATCCAGTTCAAAGCAGCTATTGTGGATTATCTGCCTTGATATTCTGGGTTATATGGCTGTGTGGAAGGACCCTCAAGGCTCTTCTACACAGCCATATAACCCAGAATATCAAAGCAGGATAACCCACAATATCTGCTTTGAACTGGGTTATCTGAGTCCACACTGCCCTATATCCCAGTTCAATGTTTGGTGCTAAATTCACAAATATAGTAATTCCTACATAACATTGCCATGTATTGAACTGCCTTTTCTGTTGATTTGTTGTAAAACATGATGTTTTGGTGCTTAATTTGTAAAATTATAATGTAATTTGATGTTTAATAGGCTTTTCCTTAATCTCTCCTTATTATCCAACATTTTCACTTATCCAACGCTTTTATTTTTCAGTGATTGGTTTTGGGGGGGGGTGCCAAAATGTTGTTTGCTTACACTTGAAAATTACCTAGGGTCGGCCCTGGCTGGAGATTGGAACTGGTATTTTTCTGGGACCAATGTTTGTGAAACTGCTACATCCTGAATCTCTGTTTGTGAACTCTTGGATGGAACTTTTACTTTAGTGACCAAACTACATTTTTGGATTACAGCTGGAATTGGCAAGCTTGTTTGGCTTTGACCCTTGGAAAGAAGTCTGGACTATTTGTATTGTTTGCCCTTGTAGGACAACTTGCTGTATATGCCTATGGACTGCATTTTGACTATGAGATGGTGAGTGGCTGCATTAAAAGAGGTTCCTTGATAACCTGTCAGTCTAATCACACTGCAACAAAACTAGTTTCTTTTGAATTTGAATTACAGTGTCAGCATAGAAATGTCTATACTCTAAGGATGGTTTGACACTCGCATTATAATGCAGTTCAAAGCCAGCTTGAGGTCAGGGTATCTATAAAATGTACACCCCAATGTGTGCTCCAGCATGTATCAAGCCTGAAACAGTGAATTAAAAAAACCAATGGAAATTCTGGAATAAGTCACAAAATTGATTACAGCAGATCAGTGTATGTTCTATGCAAAGTTGTACTGAGAAATTCAAAGGGTTTGTGAAGACAGCTAACATGGATACATTTGAAAAACCTGAACATACAGCTTGCTGGATGGTAAATAAACAAATCCTTACTAGGATAAACCACAACATTCCCACAGGAACACCACTTTCCTATTCTTTTTCTCCATTTGCTGTCCCCTGCCTTGATCCAGTACTGATTCTAAACAGACATAGGACCTTATCAGGCAGCCAAGGGTAAAGTGGGGATCAACGGGGGAAATCATGGGACAGAGGAGAAAACTGTCACACTCTGTTCCCTACTTTTGGAGTCCGTAATCTCCCTTCTCACAATGTTTCAATGTCTTTCCTCTTTGGCTCCTCTCGCTTTGTTCTGTGAGGAGTCGGGTGTGCACCTGATTCCCCTGGGTTCCACTCCTGCAACACTACCAGTATAGAGTCCCATGGAGTCCTGCCAAAAGAAGCCCTGTGGCATGTGATGGGTTCTGGGTGACCCCATGCTGGCAGAGGAGAGAAGCAAGAAGATGCTTCTCTCACTGATATGATGAGGTCCATAGTGATGTCCAGCAGCACTGGTCATGATTTGATGCTCATCAATGCTGGTCATGCCAATGCTCATCAGGAAAGAAAAATATATTCCTGGGTTTGGATAAATCCATAATTAGCAGATCATTGTGGTCACCATTCCAGTCTGAGAACAATTCCTTAGGTGCTTGTGTACACACTCTATAGTGAAACTGTTTTCTTTAATTCACTTCCTGATTAGCTTGGTTGTGTAGACCCATCCTCATCCCATGAAAACTCTGTTACAGGGTTACCTTAGTTCATCATAAACTAGTAATGACTTGGAGGCACACTGCAACAAACAAAAGTTGAGAATTTTCTTCAAACAACAAAACCTGAATTCCTAGAATGTAGCCCTAACCATTAAAATGTAGTCATAGCAATATGATTGTGTGGTGAAAAGGCATCTGCAAGGAGTATCTACTCTTATTCTCTTGAATCAGAACTAAAGCCTCCTTGCTATGAGGAACATTGGCGTATCAGGGTTCCCAATTACATGGAGGTCTGCTGAAGATATTCAAGTGAAAATAATTCTTTCCACACTCGGCCCAGAGTGTGCAAAAGGGTGAGTCCCCATCTATACTGACCATTTAATACAGGAGTTCTCAACCTGGGGTCCCCAGATGTTTTTGGCCTACAACTCCCAGAAATCCCCCTCAGTGTACCAGCTGTTAAGATTTCTGGGAGTTGAAGGCCAAAAACATCTGGGGATCCTAGGTTGAGAACCACTGTTTTAATACTAATATTTAATGAAGTTTGAAACTATTTTCAGAAATCACATGATTAGCTGTGCAGGGCTACAGAAAAATATATTTTTATGTAGGTGTTGTATTATAAAGGCAGTACAGATTAGAACTATTTTCTCATAATTATATTAGCATTCTGGTATATTGTCAAAGAGCCCCCACTGCCCTGGCTCTGATAATTCCTTTAACCTATAATCATCATCACCACCATACATTCTTTCTTCCTTTACATTAAACTCATGGGAAGAACTGTAACTTTAAACAATTACAGTTGTGGTTTACAGCACAATCATGTCTCATCAAAAGGATATCCCAGTGAACTAAATGGGCCTCAATGGGATATAATCCTGAACCATAACAATTTCTTGCATATGTCTACTGAGTTCAGTGGACCTAATTCCCCTGTAAGCGTTAATCGACCATAGATGTAATGACTTGCAAAGTTATTAAGAAAGTTATCATCCAGATATTTTTCTAGGGAATTTTAAAATTTGAAAATCTAATTTCTCTTCCGTTACATTAATTTCTCTATTTTTTTAAATGACATATTTTCAATATACTTATGTATTTGTTATTGGCAGGTCAGATACATATGCAGCTTTGCACAAAGAAGCAACATGTAAATTGAAATATGATTCCATTTTAAGCACTATCTCTCCTGACATGTTAAATACTGTATTTAAAAGATCATATCAATATGAATTGCATGCATTAAAATGAGTTTAAAAATAGTTTTATAACAATGATTGTGAAAAAAATGTACTAAAGTATAAGCACGAGTTATTCTTTTGTCATTACTAATAATCTCTGCTGCTTATTTAGTAATGATTCAATAGTTTTTGTTGTTTTTCAGCAGCTTTGGTATTCTGGAGTAACTATATATTCCTTTGCAGGCATAATTTTGGTTCCTTTTCTTATCTTCCCTAGAACAGTGCAAATTTCTAACTTATTGGCATTGGAAAATGCAATTTAGACCAGAGAACTGCATTGCTGTTTTATTGTTAAGCTTGAAATGTCCAACTACTGTGCCAAAGCTTGATGTTTCCTTCACATAAATAACAATTATGTGACATTTCCAGATGAAGAATAGCAATCAGTATCATCAAGTCAGACATATTTATTTTTGAAAACACCACTGTAATGATTTTGAGAGTGGCCATTTATTATAGAAGCTCTTTGCACTGTAGGGATGTTAAGTGTCACCAATAGATCTTTACTATCAGCCAAGGAACAAGGCAGCTACACAAGTGGGAGTTTGTCTCTTTTCAGACCTTAAAGAACCCATTGTTTTGTACTTAAATGACCTATAGTTATTTACTTTTAAGATCTACAGGTTCTTTAAGGTAAAACAAGGGGAAGCTTTCACATATGCACCTACCATAATGCCAAGAATATATACAGCTAACCAAGATAAAGAAGAGAATGATAATGAAGGCAGTGAGGGGTGGCAACATTCATTGTTTTCTTATGCTCACTTAGCTTTCATTTCAGTTCGATGTATTTTTAAGGTCTATGCATACTTGAATTTGCACTGTCCTGCAAATCAAAATATTTGCAGTGTAAATAATAGGCCTGTGCAGTCAATGAAAAAAATGTTTCAATACTCATTGCTAGATTGTGAGGGGTGGCTTCAGAACATATCACACATCCACTGATTTTTAGGAAATTTTAAAAGTTTTTATGAACTACATTTTTCCTGATTGTCTATTTTCAATCATACAACATAACCAGGGCATAATTCCCCCCAGAGAGATTTGCACATCCACTGATTTTTAGGGAATTTTGATCAACATAACAGTACTATTTCACTGGAAGATCTCAGGGGCCATCCAGTCCAACCACCTTCTGTCAGTCAAAGCACCCCCAAAAGATGCCCATCCGGCCTTTGCAATAATAATAATAATAATAATAATAATAATAATAATAATAATAATAATAATAATAATAATAATAGTGCGGTTTTCTGGCATTGTATATTTCTGCCGCTTCTGTGACTGTTCATTTGTATTTTGATTCCGTAGCCCACTTGTCGATGGATGTCCAGAATCAGCAGCATCCACTGTGGTCCTTTTTATCCTGGGCAACGACCGAGCCAGTATAGACTTGGTTTTGGTTTGATTCTCCATAATGCTAATGGGTTAGGTGCTCTTAGTTCTGCTCCTCAGCTGAGGCCTCTCTGGCTTGGTTGGACCTGCCGGTACTTGCACTACCGCCAGCACAGCCCTCAGTCATCATTGGAGCAGTTAAGCCCGCCCACCACGTCAAGGTAGCACCTGCGGGGGGGAATCAGGACAAAGAATCAGTACAAGAAAACCGCACTACAAACTAGAGCTGACAGCTGGCACAACAAAACATTGCATGGAAAGTTCCTTGACAAAATTGAAGGAAAAGCTCATAAGGAGAAGACCTGGCTATGGCTCACGAATGGCCCTTATCCTGATAAACTCCCTTTATCATCTTAAATTGTTTTCAGTCCTTGTGTTTCTAACCATATATAATTTATTTTAAATTTGCCTTTATGTAGCAACAACAGCAAAGTGTGTATGAAGTAGTTCTAACACTCCTTTCAGTACAATTGGATCAAAGAAGGCAGAATGATAGTATTCTACTGCTTTTAGTGGAAATAAAGTAGAAAAAAATCAGCTAAACTTTATTGGCTAAATTTAAAATGGATCTCTTTCTGCTATAGCTGCTTCCACCATGAATATCTGGAGCAGTATTTTGGGAGGATAAAACCACCATCAGTTGTCTGTTTTTGCTATAGCAAAAGATCTTGAGGCTTCCCACCTCTTTCCAGATTTGCACAGTTTTTGACAGTTTCCTTTATGTACCTGGTTAGTAGGATAGTTTTAGACTGTCTGATTAGTGTAATAATTTTAGATGAATGGCAGCCAGTTAAGGAGCATACAAATAGCAAACTATTGCATTGCAGGATAAATATGGTGTGTGTGTGTGTGGGGGGGGGGGGTATTTCAGAGCTCACCACCTACTTGGTAAGCTTGTAAGAAGTATTGATCATGGGTTGCAGACCAGGAAAATAATGATGCAAGATCTGTAGGTTTAATATCAAATGTAATTATCCCAGAGGATATATGGGTGATTGTACAGAAAACCCATTTCTCTTTGCCTCTTTCCAGCAGCGATTGCTTTAATGGAAATATTATTTATTGGGCAGTTTCACCTATTCGGGTCTTAAGAAACATTTTCCACTGGGCTTTCATGTTTCCTTTGGAAATTTTTATTTCCAAAAGGAATGCATTGCAAAGTGAGAGGTTTGAAAACTAACTTTTTGTGTTCCTTCTGGAAGGAGTTATAAGAAAAAACAATTGTAGAGCCATGTTTCTAAAGATTAGACACATAAATGGGACATTTTCTAAAACCCTGAGATTTGTAATTCAGTGAGGCACTAGGGCTTATTGGGAGAGATTTTGAATTACAGTAGAGTCTCGCTTATCCAACCTCCATTTATCCAATATTCTGTATTATCCAATGCAGTCGGCCTTTTAGTAATCAATGTTTTTGTAGTTAATGTTTTCAATACATTGCAATGTTTTGGTGCTAAATTCATAAATACAGTAATTAGTACATAACGCTACCGTGTTTTGAACTACTTTTATGTGATATTTTGGTGCTTAATTTGTAAAATCATAATGTAATTTAATGTTTAATAGGCTTTTCCTTAGTCCCTCCTTATTATCCAACATTTTCACTTATCCAACGTTCTGCCGGCCCGTTTATGTTGGATAAGTGAGACTCTACTGTATATATATAACTACATCAAGATTATTTTCATAAAGTGTCAGAGCTCTTAGATGTTAATTTCTTTATATGAATTGTAATCTTAAAAATACTGTTCTAATAGTTTGAAAAGTTTTTGAAATAATTTTATTCCTATTTATTGGTTCATTGGTAGACAATTTAATGGTTTGTATTTTTTTAAAAAAAAGTGCTTACTACTGCTCCATTAGTTATACATATTGATAAACGAACAGCAAAAAGAAGTCATGAATGATCAAATTGCTTCTTAACATTGTCTTGATTATCCACTAAATGGACCCCAGGAAATACATCCTGAATGGTACTGCTGGATATTAGATCTCCTGATTCTGAAGATTTCAGCTAATTGGCTTTCTATTGCTGCAGTTTGGCTGATACTGTGATCACATCCTTTGATTTCTTAATAGACTTGTACATTGCTCATTACCTTCCTTTTCTTTTGAGTTTTGATCATTGCTGTTTGAATGACAAAGACATGTGTGAAACCCCATCTTTGCTCATCCTGTAAATATGTGGAAAGGGACAGCTAAGAATGCATCTACACTGTAAATTTCCTAAGCCATACCCCCTACCAAAGCTCATCATAAGCAACATTTTACTATTTTGCTTTCCACTGCCCATTTTTTCTTGTGGTTTATAATGCCATTAATCTATTATTTACATCACCTAGCATCTTTTATAAACCAGGGAGCAAACTGAATGGACAGCTTCTATTATTTTCTTTTGGCTGGAAGGCAAAGCCCTCACTTTCTGTAGTGAAATGTTTCTTCCGTTGATTTATAGCTTTGCAGATCTTTCTGTGTGTGATTGCTGAATTTGCCATCCAACGGGGACTAGGTAATCTGTGTGTCTTGGCAAGAGCTATTCATCTTACACGCTTCAATCCCCTTGTTACATTATTCTTATGTTTATGAACTACAGTAATAGTGATCACTGTAGCTGAACATGACACTGAGATTAAGGCTTCTTTTGCACATAAGGCAGAAAACGAGCCGTCATTCAGCTTTGGGGGGATCTTCAGCAATCAGGAGAGAAATGCCTAATTTCAGGATACAAATGTTTTGCAAAGGAAAGATAAATTGCCATTGCTGGGACTTCTTTCAAGTTAATGTGAGATTCATCTTTAACTCCCACTTTCTCTAGAAATGTCCAGGTTAGGAAAATAACTTGTTACAGGGCAAGGCAGGGCAATGGAGGGCATAAAAGCAATTTAGTTTTTGCTGCTTTATGCAGCCAGCAGTTTTTCTCCAAAGATATAAGATCCTTATAAGAGGTAGATGTGTATTACCATACACGGTCATCTTTAAAGATTATATGAATAAATTGTTAAAGTCTGTTAGACAATTTGCACAAACCATCCTATGTATCCAACCAACATTTGAAGTGTTCGTAGGGCTTATAAATATTTTAAATAATATCTTCTTTTATCAAAGTATTTAACCCACTGCTATGGACATGCTTTTACAAAAGGGCACCCAAGCTTCTCACACTTAAATGCATCCTCCATACTTTCCATACTAATGATCCAAAGGGCACATTTCATGGATCTTATTCTGCTACAGTATCTCACCCCATCTCTTATTTAGTATTCCATTTACAGTGAAAAGTTGGTGTGCTGCCCTGCTTCTTATTTCTGTATAGCATAGAGCTCTCTCTGACACATGAAAGCTAAGTTCTTCTCATGTGCTGGAAAAAGGGATGTAAATATTCAACCATTTCCTTCTTGCAAGAGAGGATGAAGAATTTCCATTGTTTTCTTCTTGCTGCAAAGAAGATAAACATTTGTGAAGTTTTGCCTGGTAGTCACACATCACAAAGTATTCCAGGACCTAATCTGTGCAAAAATACACTTTCTCTTTGGGAGAGAGAACCACGGTTTTCTACATAAAACCCCACTCCATATCGATGTAGTCATGTTGCTGTTCTCCATGGGGAAAAATCAATCATCTTACCGCAAGTGGATTTCCATTGGTACAACTGATGTCCTGTCACAGTTACAGGGTACTGCATAGATTAAAGCAACTACTTGCTCCAACACAGACAAAAATTCAAGTGAACATTTACTCTTTCTTGGACTGGATTCCATTCCCTAGAATTTAGCCCAAAAATGAGATTTGTATAGAGATGGTCTTTGACCTGAAGCCAATATAGCTTTTTTTTCCAGTGATACCATACCTTGTGCATTGCCCAAGTAAAATAATTGAGAACTGGTGGAATATGACATGCCTGGTTTGGCCGGATTTTGGGGGTAAATCAGACTCTAGTTCATAAAACTCTAGATCTCTCTACAGAATCCTCACTTTTGCAATTTCTACTATTTGGTCTCCTTGAACCAGCTAGTGTCAAAATCCTGGTCAGGCTTAGGCTCATGACACTGCACTGATCCCATTAGCTATTTTGGACTAATTCTATACCATTTCCAATGAAATAATATTCTTAAAAAGGTAGATTTTTTCCTCGAGTCCAGTTAGGACCAGACCAAGACAACTTACTGCATAAGATGGAGAAGAAAATGGCAGTCCCTCAATCTAAATCAAGATGCAAAGTTTCCCAAGTTAGGGTTATTTCGGTATACAAGGCAAAAACTCCTGTAAATATCTCTTCTCATTACTTGACAAAAAGAAAAAAAGTAAACAAATAAACAAAAATGAATAATTACTTGCTCAACAGTCATGAGATGGAAATATTTATTTATTTATTTTATACCTCTCCCTTCTCAATCTTATACATGAGGTCACTGCCTTACTCTGCCTAATATAGGGTGGATATCATGCAGCCTCTGAGATACTCCCAACATTTTGCAATATTGGCTATACTAACTAAGGCTGCTGGACCTCATCATTCCCAATGGTTTAATGGTAGGATAAATCCTAACTATCTTTTCTAAGTAAGATTGCATCTGTTGCATCTCAAGAGCCAAGTGATCAAGCACTGTAGGCTGGTAGGCTCCTGGTCATAGACCCACATTCTTCAGGGAAATCTTTCTCAGTGATATTTTCTCAAAGGGTTATGGTATAGGTTGTGATCTGGGTTTGCCACTGCTATAGCCAGTCTTATAATCCAGCTAAGTCTCAGCGTTTGAGGTCATGATGGCACTGCAGTGGTACCAATAGTCAATTTGGGCCACCAGTAAGCAGTACAACAAAGATCTAGGAGTGTCAAGGACACTAATCAGCACAACAACAGACAGTAGTTCATATCTTGGAAATCTGGATCTCACAATCATCTGTTGCAGTTAAGGAGAAATCTATCAGCTTTTGGCTTAGATGATCAAAGAATCAAAGGTATCAATTGTAAATAATGTCACCAATTCAGGCCGTTACCTTTGCTTATCACCCAGGACTTGTGAGACTACATATTTGCATATGCCCTGCCACTTTTTTTAAAAAAAAGTGAAAGAAACAAATTGGATAAAACTAGAAGGAGAATAAAAAATGATAGAGGTTTTGGCAAGGGTCTTCAGAGAGAGATAAAGATGAGCAGGAATGCTGAATTTGGAGAATAGGAACTATACCTGTCTACAGGTCATAAATGAAAATTATAAAGAGGAGATGGACTAATTTTTCATTTTGAGTCAGCAAGGACTGGACAAGAATAAATGGACTTAGGATACACTGGGGGACATGTAGTTAACATTAGCAAATAATTTCACAGCTATAAAAGTGATTAGGATGGGTGATGGCACTTTGAAGAAAAGTGTGACATTTACATTACTGGTACTGCTCATTCTAGAGACTTAAGCGGATTCATCAAGTAAAACTTGGGAAAAGAGATGTGAATTTAAGGGGATTTTTAATGATGTAAAAGAACTGTATCAGTGCCTCAAATGTAATCAGTTCCCAGCATAAGGACATCTTCCACAAAATACTCATTTGTTACGAAGTGAAAAACTCAATTTCGTGTAGAAAGAGCTACATGACATCTTCTATTATCTTCTGAGAAACACAAGCAGGAGGGTGGTATTATGTACGCATTGTTCAGTGGTCCTCACAATGATCTGAATTAGCTTATGTGTAAACAAAGTCATAAATATAAAATAAAACCCATAATAGAATAGACTGGCAAATCAAAGGGAACTTCAAGTCATTACTTTTATCAGTTCCATTTACTCCATGGCTCTGTTGCAGGTGGGACTAACAATTGGGATTAGACAGATAGATCATGTTCTTAAGCTAAATGAAACTTAGTGTTTATACTCATATATTTCTCTTCTTCAGGAAGAGTGGCCAAGCATATGAAGCCAAAACAGTAAAAGTCAAAAACAATGTGGAATGAGCAACATGGGACTATCCTCCTGTAGATGTGCAGAACTACAACTTTTTTTCCTGGGAAATATATTTCAGTAACACCTTCTAAAGCAACCCAAAGAAGCTTCAGCATATTAGTGGACAAAAAATGACTCCCTCTTTGCAGGAGAGCAATAGAAAAGTGGTAGAAGGCTATAAAATGGATCACTGAGCAATTTCCTAATTCATGTTGAGAAACAAACACACCTAATTCAGTTTTGAGGGGATAGATGACATTGGAACTACTATTTTACAGCCAAAAGATTTGTGTAAATTAAATATACCCCTCATCATGTCTGCCCACAAATACATCCATTCAAGTCCTTATGCAACCCTTTCATGTATTTATTATTGCTCATTCAGTACAGGGCATTTGAATAATTAAATGAAACTTTTCCCCATCCCTGCTGATTCCAACCTCTCTTTCTCCTCTTCAACATCCTGCTTTTCTTATAATCCCCTTTTCAGTGGATCACACACTTTGAAGGGCTTGAGAAAGTTGAAGCTTGATTCCAAAAGATACAGACAGCTAAATTAACACCTTCCCATCACTGGGGGAAATATTTTCAAGAAAGAAAGAAAGAAGCTAATGTATTTCTCAAAGACCTGTTCTACCACTTTTGCAAAGTGAGGAGGCAAAACATGTAATCATTCAGTTGTGTTAAAAATTGCATATGCTCAGATGCACTTGAAGTATGAACAATTTTGTCCCCTTGATTCATTATGTTGAGTGATTTCAGTTATCTGCTAAGATCATGAATGGTTCTAGCAGATAAAGTTTTAACTTACTCATTTTATTATCCATAGATTTTATAACTGTCATATATAAAGCCACATAAAGCAACTCCATGTTGTGGACTTTCTGCTTTTAATGTTGTGAATTTCTGATCTTAATGTTTACACTTTTTTAAAAAATCCTCTTTTTAAAAAAAGTTTTAAAGTTTTACACTCCTGGTCTGTAACCGTACCAATAAAATTCATTTATCATTTATCATAGCTATCTACTAAGATGTGGGGTTGGAGCCCAGCACACTAAGCTACAGAAATGGTGAAATCAAGACACAACCCAGGTTAGAAGGCAAAGAGGAACAGAAGGTGCTCTGAAAGATCTGACATACCACACTGGAAAATATAGATCATATTTATTCAGTTTGACAGCCATTTGGAATAACTGTGCCAAGCCTCTGATTGGCTGAAAAACAGCACATCTAGGATCTGGGCTCCTGTTGGCTGGGGATTCTCTCTGATGTCATTGCTGGTTGGTGTCTCCTCGTGGTGGGAAAAATAAACAGCTGTCATTTGTTGTTTTGAAGTCTGAGTCCATTTCTGATTCTGCCCTCAAAAGGGGCACAACCCCCAAGAATGTGCCATGCTAAATATGCAAATGAGTCCATGATTGATTTAACAATTCAGGTTGAGTATAACAAAGGAAAAGGTCTGGTAAAATGTAAGAAATTATGAGAAATAAACAGTACAATAGGTGAAGTTATGCATTGACCTTTATTAGCGGACTTAATGAAAAGTCAGAAAATCGCTCTGCAACAGCAGGAATCAAATCTTTTTATCAATGGGATGAGGTCCTTTGTTAATGGGCTTACTCAACTGTCAAAGCAGGGATTGCTTTTTGTGTGTGTGCCTAGAGTGCTACTCCTTCTGTCTCTGGTTGCCTTTTGTACTGGGATCAGGTAAACTGAAAATACATACATATGTTCCCAGATTATAGATTAGAAAGGGAAAAAGGGTCCATAGCCTGTTTGGTTTCTCTAGACCAGTGGTTCTTAATCTGTGAGTCCCCAGATGTTTTGGCCTGTTTTGGTTAACTCCCCAAAATCCTAACAGCTGGTAAACTGGCTAGGATTTTTGGGAACTGTAGGCCAAAACACCTGACCCACAGGTTGAGAACCACTGCTCTAGATTGACAACCCGCTGACATTGTGAGATCGTGGGAAAAATATTTTTTAAGGATTTGTGAATGAAGCAGGAGGTCTGTAAATGGATTTTTTCCTATGGAAGGACATGACTATCACTGATCAATGGGGGTATTTAGCCATTTCCTCTTCAGCTGACTTTCCTCAGGGTGATGTGTTTAATTACAAATATTATGTAAATTTCCTTTTGTGTGTGGCTGGTTTGCATAAATGACAGTGTGGCAATGATACCGCCATCTGTCCTTGAAATGGAGTCACTATAACCTAAAACAATATCACCCCATACTGCAATACTTTATTACAAGTCCAGTTACAAGAGAAGCTTCCTTTTCTTCCCCATCCATGTTAGCTTTTAATCTATCCATCAAAAGTAAACAAAAAGTTTTTTATATATTCAAAATATATCAGTTGTATTGATTCCTACTCAACCTCTAGATCAGGCATGGGCAAACTTTGCCCCGCCAAGTATTTTGGACTTCAATTCCCACAATTCCTGACAACCGGTAAGCTGGCTGGGATTTCTGAGAGTTTAAGTTTAAAACATCTGGAGGGCAGAAGTTTGCCCATGCCTGCTCTAGTTCATCCTTGCCATAATGTCATCTATGCAGATTTTAAACCTGATTACAATAGAATGTTGTTAATCTGCATTTTCCATAGATTTCTCAAAATAGTCTTCTGGTATCCAATGGAATACAAATAATTTTATGACACAACTGTGTATATATGCTAAGAAAGCAAGTGAATTTAATAATTGAAGCCTTTCATTATCTGCTGCACACCTCATCTGGCGGCTGCTGCTGCGCGCACGCACGCACACACACACACAGCCAAAATGTAGCTCATTGTACTCACATGAAAAACGCATTTAAAAGTGGCTGTAGTTGAATGTCAGAACAATGGAATCTATCAAAGGGAAGAGAAAAACAAATGTTATTTTATGATAAGCAAGTTAATGAATGATTCAGAGGCCTAAGTGAAATTATTGTTTCACACTCTGAAATGGTCAAGGTTGGATGAATTCCTGTAATCATTATCTAATCTAACTAGGTCTTCCATGATAACATGTCATCCTGAATGTATTACCTCTCCTTTCAGTCAGCATTTTCTACTATCTGTGACACATCTTTTTACTTGCAGTAATTTGAATATTAACCTTCTTTGTCTGTACTGCCATCTTTCTACTTGGAAGTCACAAACCATTTTCTGGTGTCACACATTTGAATGACCTTTTGGTTTATGTCATCTGCTTATCCTGCTATTTCCACCTCATTTTCTTTACAATCAAAACCCATAGTGCTGTTTGAGAACTCAAATTAGTTGTCTCTTGCAGGTGTTAAGGGAATGGGAGGAGAGTGGAAGAAACTGGCTAACAGGTTTTTGTCAGCTTTATGGTACAGGGCAATTTGACATGGCATGCTGATTTAAAACTCATTGTTTTTAATGATGGAATTTTAACCATCTTATTTGATCATTTTGCCAAATTAAACAACTTGAGAAAGAGCAAAAAAAAAATATACCCAACAAGGGAAGGAATATACAGTAGAGTCTCACTTATCCAACATAAACAGGCCAGCAGAAGGTTGGATAAGCAAAAATTTTGGATAATAAGGAGGGATTAAGGAAAAACCTATTAAATGTTAAATTACATTATGATTTTACAAATTAAGCACCAAAACATCATGTTTCCAGACTCTCTAAATCTTAATTCTGAAGAATGAATGCCATGTTTTAAAAGTAAGGTTGGTCACAAAATGGTATTTTATTATTGAAGTGCTCTGCCAATTGAATTATCATTTCCACTGCTTCTTTTTCAATTTCCAGTATCATTTGTTGCTTGACTGAATCCAGTTCCATAGGGGTAAGAACTCAAGGTTTGTGAAATTGTTCTAGAAATAGAGCTGTCTGCCTAGAAAGTCTGAGGTCTATTTGTTGGCTGTTGGCCTTCTGTAAAATAGTTCATCTCTCCCACCTTCTGTTTCTGAATGATGTGTCCCAAAGTGTCACCGCATTATGGAAAGGGGACAACCATGTAAGACATCTTATTCTAGTTATTGGTTTATATTTGGATCATCCTCTCAGTAAATGTTTGAGGTACATGCCTTAGTTTCTAAAATCTTATCAGGTCTGTTAATAAAAGGGCTTCTTGGTAGGTTTTCATACATTGAAGCTGACTTGATCACAATAAGTAATAACTTTTTAAAAAGGAATTGAATGTATATACTACAAAAATAGAACACTATTTAAAAATACAACCAAGATTAGCAATAATTGGAATAATTTTAGAAAGTGAACCTTATGATGAGCAAATGAAATAAGACATATTTCCTATTTAAATGTGAGGCATCGAGGATGTTTTGGACAACTCAAACATAGCCAAGACACAGGTCTAGTGAAAAATTCACCCTCATATAGTTCCTAACTTTGTTATTGTGTGCTTTCAGGTTTTCTTGGAAAGATTTGTTCAGAATGGGTATGCAACTGCCTTCCTCAGAGATTTGGCCAAGGTAATTCAGTGGGTTACAATGGCTGAGCAATGATATAAACCTTGGTTTCAGAGTTTAAGACCAATGCTCAAACCACTGCAACATGATAGCTCTGTAGCTGACTACAGAGATGATTTTAAAAAATATTGCTAAATTGTTGTTTATTTGTTCAGTCACTTCCAACTCTTCATGACCACATGGACCAACCCATGCCAGAGTTTCCTGTCGGCCATCGCCACCTCCAGCTCCTTCAAGGTCAAGCCAGTCACTTCAAGGATATCATCCATCCATCATGCCCTTGATAGGCCCCTCTTCCTTTTTCCCTCCTTTTCCCCCAGCATCATGATCTTCTCCAAGCTTTCCTGTCTTCTCATTATGTGGCCAAAGTACTTCAACTTTGCCTCTAATATCCTTCCCTCCAGTGAGCAGCCGGGCATTATTTCCTGGAGTATGGACTGGTTGGATCTTCTTGCGGTCCAAGGCACTCTCAGGATTTTCCTCCAGCACCAAAGTTCAAAAGCATCTGTCTTCCTTCGCTCAGCCTTCCTTATGGTCCAGCTTTCGCATCCATAGGTTACTATGGGGAATACCATTGATTTAACTATGCAGACCTTTGTTGCCAGTGTGATGTCTCTGCTCTTCACTATTTTATCGAGGTTGGTCATTGCTCTCCTCCCAAGAAGTAAACGTCTTCTGATTTCCTGGCTGCAGTCTGTGTCTGCAGTAATCTTTGCACCTAGAAATATAAAGTCTGTCACTGCCTCCACTAATCATTAAATAATCATGTATATGATTTCACACCTGCTGCCTAAAGCCCTAAATCTTTTCACTTCCCGGCCCCTACATAACAATAGTTTTTTTAATTAATTACATGCTAAAGTACACATATGTAAATGATAGATACTTTCTTCATGCAATATCACTTTTCTTTGTTTTACCTGTTTCCTAAGATCAGTTTACATGCATTATAAAGGAACATAATACTGAGTACTAATTAAAGTTCTGGTTATCTGTCATGAGTACTGCAAAAATCAATCAGTGCTCTACAATACTTATCTCTTAGAGACAGAGCGATGAAGCTCAAGATTAATGACAACCTGGATTTCAGTGCAAAGGAGATGACTACAAGGATATTCTTGGACAGGCTTTGTACTTCTTAAAGTGTTCTGTGCACTACTGAAAATTTTCTATCCACTTCACATATATTATTGGCTTTCTTACATATATTGGTGGATTTTATCTTAATAGTGTCTGACAACCTAGGTGATGTGGCAGAAAAATAAATTTATCTCTTATTACTATGTTTACTTGGTTTGGACTCAAGGTGGCTTACAACTTAATAATCCAATGAAATTAAAATTTACACAAGAGTAACATTAAAATTGAATTAAAACTGCTAAAAACCTTTAAAAAAATTTCAAGGTCCAATATAATTCAAGTTGGTTATCATGAAGATACTGCATTATTGTAGTCCTTTCTACCAATTCCCTCACCAAAACCCTAACTCTTCAGCAAAAGCATCTCTGATGTACTACCAGTCAGGATATAGAGAAATAACTGGAGTGCTCTCCTAGTCACACTAAGACAGGAAGTTTAAGAGGCTCCTTAGAGTCCTGCTATACCTAGTTCTTTGTCTCAATGTGCCTCATGTCCATAAGAAAATTGCAGTTGTCATTTCCGTGTGTCCTGGTTTGCAGTGCTCCAGAAACCTTTTGCTCAGTAAGAATTAAAAGGAGGTTTGGTGAGGCAACGTTGGTCATTAATAACTTTAAACATGAATCTCAAAAGTTATAACGTAGTAAGTATTAGGCCTGTGCGATCAATGAAAAACCGTTTCAATACTCATTACTAAATTAGGATGGTGGGTGGTGAGTCATTTCTAAAGTGTTTCTAAAATATTGTATGAGGTCTGTATTGTAACTATAAGTAACATTTTTTTTTTACTTTTTTGTTAAATAATTATTTTAAGTAATCGCACATTATATGAGTCTACACTGCCATAGAATCCAGTTCAAATCAACTGCCATGGCCACACTTGGAGGACACATTTACCGTGTTTCCCCGAAAATAAGACAGTGTCTTATATTATTTTTTGCTCCCAAAGAGGCACTAGGTCTTATTTTCAGGGGATGTTTTATTTTTCCATGAAGAAGAATTCACATTTATTGTTGAACAAAAAAATGAACATTTATTCTATACTGTACAGTAGTTGTCATCACAAACCAGCATAACCAGACAAACTGTGACTCCTATCAAGAATTTCTTGTTACTACCAATAATTCCATGTACAATACTCTATGGTACGTACATTTACTGATCCTGCATGCTTTAGTGTTCTGTTTGGTGAGCATGCTTCCAAACAAAAACTTTGCTAGGTCTTACTTTCGGGGGAGGCCTTATATTTAGCAATTCAGCAAAACCTCGACTAGGTCTTATTTTCTGGGGATGTCTTATTTTAGGGGAAACAGGGTACCACTGCAATCCCAGAGGGCGCATAATCTGATCCACTGTCATGGAAACACTTCATATTGAAAGACTTATAGTACTAGAACTCACTACTTTACTTTTGGTACCACATCAGATGCAGTTTCACACTCTGTAGATTCAATAATAGAGAGAAGAGATTTCTTTTTTTTTTTCAACTGGTGTAATTTAAGTCAACTTTCAATTGGTGTACTTTAAGGACTGCCACATAAAATCCAGATTATCTTCTTTGAACTGGATTATATTACTATACTCTGCTATATATTCCAGTTCAAAGCAGATAATCTAGATTTTATATGGCATTGTAGATGAGGCCTAAATCAAATAGGTTTCCCAAGCACAGAATGTTTTTGGAAAATTAAACAAATGCTTTGGGACTGTAGTCCAAGTCATCCTAGCAGATGCAGTATCAGAAGCAATAACCAAAAAGATATTTTTTTTCCTTCCAGTTTACTTTAATTGAACTAAGCTTCCCAAATGCAGAATGGTTTTGGAAAATTACTAAAGTATGCAATCTCAGATTAAACTACTGAGAAGAGTTTCCCACACACAAAATGGTTTTGGAACAAAATAAAACTACTTCTCCCAGCAGTCACTTCTTAGCAGAATCAGTAATAAATCAAATTATAGAAGCCCTGATAAGCTGAGAAGCATAACAAGTTTGGCTTCACCTGACTATAAAGTTTGCTTGCTCTGGAAATTAAAAGTGTCACAGAGAGAGTTACAATGCTTACACAACTTGCACAAAACTACTGGGTGAGGATTAAGATTCTTAAGTTTTTTGCATGGGCACATTTCTTAATATCACGTCATATGCACAAGTCTAACAAAATTGATCCAACATACGACACTGATACGAGATTTTGTGAAGCCCTGGTAAGTATATCTTGCAGTCGTGTAAATATTGAGTAGGATGACAGCCATAGTATTAATACTGATAAAAAAAAAACAGTTTAAAAGAGCACTACAGTTAGAACAATTGAACACAATACAGTGGTCCCTTACTATCTACTGGGTTTAATTCCAGGTCTCATCTGTGGGTAGAAAAATCCATGAATGCTCAAGGCCCATTATATATAAGGGTGTAGTAAAATGGTCCCTTATATAAAATGGCAAAAACAATGTTTGTTTTGAGGACTTTTAAAAGAAAAAAGCAAGCAATGAATGGTCGATTCCATGGATACAGAGGACCAGCTGTACACCCCCTCCTAAAAATCATTCTGGTTAAAACTTCAAGTCTCAAATACTTGTTGGAATAAAAAAAAAATCCTTGGCAACAAAGGTCTATAAAGAGGGGGCAGTTTTGCTTCCCTTGGAAAAGAGTTCCCGAGCTTAGGGGCAGCCATTGAGAAGGCTCTATATTATGTCTCCAGTTTGTTCCCGTAAGGGTGCTGACATGGAGAAAAGGTTCTCATGTGAAGATCTCAGAGGTCAGCATGTGGGGATAGGGTCTATCAGATAGCTGGGACAAACCAGCAGGCAGTGGAACAGTTGCAACAGAAGATTTGTACAGGCCTTATAACTCAGGTGCTATTCCTTATTCCTTATATTGTTCTGTGGTACAACTCCTGAAAACATTGCTATGGTGCCCTGCATGGTGTTTGCTTGATACCTCTTGCCTAAGGTTACAAAAGGTGTTTTCTTCTTCCTTTCAAATCATTTTTGGTCCCAAGCCAAATTATGCATCTGTTGCCATCCAATGCTATTGAAAAGCCCCTTAAAAACAAAAATCAAATGTGCTATCTCTATTATTTTCTTTAAACAGTCTTTCACTGGAATTGCTCTTAGTGCACTTTTTCTCAGTAGGTAGTGGTTATATATACTTTAGGGATGGTTTGTACACTGCAGTGCATTGCTTAATGACTGCAGTAGCACCAAATGATACTTTCCTTGTTTTAACGAGATATGGCAAGATCATACTCCACAAGCTGAGCTGCCATATCTTAAAATGCATGTAGGTAGGTAGTGGTCAGCATGTTAGGTTATGTATGTGCAACACCATGAATCTCATTATTATTTTTTTACGCAAGGAATATTCAGAGGTAGCTTTTCTTATTCCTTATGAAATATAAAAGCTAGTATTTGTTAGCAGTCTCCCATCCAGGTATTACCTGGAGCTGACGCCAGTACTTAGCTTCCAAAATCATGTGGAATCTAGTGTGCTTTGTGT
Source organism: Anolis carolinensis (assembly GCF_035594765.1). Classification (NCBI taxonomy): domain Eukaryota; kingdom Metazoa; phylum Chordata; class Lepidosauria; order Squamata; family Anolidae; genus Anolis; species Anolis carolinensis. The sequence continues at coordinate 227,664,525 of NC_085843.1, forward strand.
ATTTATGTCCTTATGTTAGATTAGGACCAGTTAAATTTGAGTTTACATCTATGATATTGCTTGATCTTGGACTAGTTCTAAACCTTCAGACTAATTAAGTTCACATAATCATTAAGAGGATAAAATAAGTATGACAAAATCATGTGGAATCTAGTGTGCTTTGTGTATTTATGTCCTTATGTTAGATTAGGACCAGTTAAATTTGAGTTTACATCTATGATATTGCTTGATCTTGGACTAGTTCTAAACCTTCAGACTAATTAAGTTCACATAATCATTAAGAGGATAAAATAAGTATGACAGCGAATCAGGTACATTTTTCTGAGTTCCTTAGTTGAAGAGCACTATGAACACATAGCAAATGATCCTGTCATCCTGTTAGAGATATACATAATCATTAACCGTGATTACACTGTGATTGCTATTCCCATAGCCATTCTTTTGCTTGTGGAGACTGAAGAGGATCAGCGAAGGATCTAGTTATGTTGCCATAGCTAGATGATGACTGATGATTTTATCTGTTGAGACTTCTGTATAACTCCAAAAGATCTTGGCAAAAGATGTCCTTGGTTTGTGTCTGGTTAGGGACATTTTTTTTCTCCCACTCTCCACCAGCAACAGAATGGGGAATCCATTGCAGTCAACTGTGAATTTTAGGGATGATTATGGAGAAGATGTAATGAAATGCCTCATGTATAACTCTCAATGCTACACTTGTTCTCGTACAATTTTGACCAATATCTCATAATACAACAGAACTTTCCTATGGTCTCAATTTACACATCCAAATCACCATTCACCAAGCTTTACAAATAGGAAATAGTATAAAATGAAGTTAACCTACATGAACCATAATGATGTAAATAGAAAACTGTAAACCTTCAAAAACTGTCACTGTTACTAGGAAGCAATGTAATTTCAATCAGCCACATCTCTTGTTGTTCCAACACAGAAGAACCTTTAAACTATTTTTAGAAGAAAATGCCCATAGACAAGAGAAAAACTTGAAAGATGCTCAATCATGTAGACTCTCAACTAATCACTTACAAAGAATATTCTCATGATGAGGAGAAAAAGAAATGCAGGATAACCTAATTTACTTCTTCCCTTGACAATTATTAATGAACTCATACATACACAGAGACATACCTATTGATGAGATATGCTAATCTCAATAGAGATAAGAATGAGCTTGTGGGTCAGATTCATTTATAAGACTATCAGCAGTACACATTTGTCATTGATACATATGTAATAAAGTATGGCGAGACGTCTTGGTAACCAATTTCCCATTTTTCTGTTGATATTTATTTATTTTGCTATTATAGCTCAATGTCTTATCTCATTTGCATTGTGCTTTTTGTAGTTTAGAGGCAAAGGGATCTAACTTACTAAATATAAATTGTAGATTTAAGAAAAGGAAGTATGTATATGTGCACAAACAATATCTTACTCTCCCCACCCTGCTCCATTGTTATGATATAGACCAGTGATTCCCAAAGTGGGCGCTACCACCCCCTGGTGGGCGCTGCAGCAATCCAGGGGAGCGGTGATGGCGACAGGTACATATATCTTTCTGCTTAATTGCTATTAAATTTTTTTTTAAAATTCCAGGGCACTGAGTAATATTTTTCTGGAAAAGGAGCAGTAGGCCAAATAAGTTTGGGAACCACTGATGTTGACTTTTTCTTGAGTTTTTCCATTCTAGTATGTTCAAAATTCATAAATCTTTGCCTAGTCCATTGCAAACAAGATACTGAATCTTGTTGCAAGGCATAGCATACACATTTTTCTCTCTTTATCCATCTACTGTTATAGAATCTGTAGTTATACTCAGTTTATCTGTGTGTTATGAAACATTTCATATGCAGAACCTGAATATCTTCAAGAAGAATGACTATAATGAATCCTAGATCCTTATTCTACAAGTGTATAGTTACAGATGGTTTTAATATCATAGTCATTCTTCTTACAGGATAACTTTCTAAGCTTCTCTTCAAATTATGAAAAATCTTCTGTTGTTTTTTATTTATCTTTGTATTACAAATCATGGAACAAACTTAGTACCTGAATCAACTGAATTTACTATATGTAAAGTAGATAAAAACTCAGAAGTTGGGGATAAAGATGTGTCATAAAAGCCAGTATCAAACAAAGCTTGTTAGTCTCTAATATGACACTATTCCCTTTGCTATTTAGGGGTAGAAGACTAACATGACTTTCTACCATCAGAATTTCCATGACATTTGCTTTGAATTCATACCAAATAAGCATGTATCAGACTGAATTTTAATGGCAGTCTCTGATAAAGCATATGTAGTTTTCATGTCCTGTTGATCTTACACACTATATATTTTTATAAATTGTCTGGGAACACTATGATATTGTGATATGGAAAACAGTAATGTCAATCTTAATTATTTGTTTTTCTCAAAGAAAGCAATGAGTAATTTTAGCAATTTTCTTCCCATTGTGATAGTCTGAAAATCCTACAGTTTTTAGAGCCTGTTCACAATTTTAAACTGCATTGAATAGCACTTTCTGCACAGAAAATAATATTCATGCATGAAAATATTATTTTCTGTGCATAACAAAATGTTCTTGTTTTCTGTAAACATGAATCACTGGTGACTTTCACATAAAATAAGCTCCCTGACTAGCATATGTTGCTTTCTGCACTAAACAACTACATGCAAATTTTGTGCAGATTTAGCCTCTATGAAGATTTTCCTGATTCCACAATTCATCTTAAAGTTTCTCAACACTAAATTCTTCAACATTCTAAAAATATTTTGAATATTATCTCCATCTCTAAATTTCAGGAAAAAAAAGTTATCTGCTGTGGCTTGTTTCCTTTGGATATATTGTGGTCTCAGTTTAAAAAATCTCTCAGATTTGCAAGCAACCCATACAAAATCCCTTTGAGGCCTCATCCTCTGGTTTGTTTTTAGTTTTACTTTACCATATAGAAAAGAAAATGGGGTAAGCAAAAAAATTGTCACTCCTCTTGATTTGAAACATGCAGATTGCCTACAAAAGGGCTGTGTGTCTATGCTGTCTTGTACCTAATCCTTACATAAGGATTGAGATGAGGCCTATCCCATCCCACATTTACTCTTTAAAACCAAGCCTGGGTTTTCATTAAATGCTGACAACTAATCCTGGATTTTGAAACTGGCACTACAATCCTAGGAGGACTTCATTCTGAATGTAACACATGCATTCTGAACATAACACAAAGCCCAATAGCTTCGTCTTCGTAGGTAAATAAGTAGAGCAGAGCTCCCTGACCATCTGACATGTAACTTTGGATGCTTGTAGCAAGCCAGCAGTACATTTTAAAGTATCAAAGTAGAATTGTATCTTCCTCCCCACACACTCTGGATGATGCGCATGCCTAGTATTGTCACTGAAACAATACTAAATCCATGAAGTAGTATAACAAATTGACTCAGTAATCCTTTAAGGTAGCAGTTCTCAAATTGTATTCTGTGGAGCCCTTGGGGCTCTGCAAAGCATACTGAGGGGCTCTATGGTTCCGTCCTCCTGCTGCTTCTTCTTCCTTCTCTCCTCTCTCCTCTTCTTATCTGCACCCCCCACATTAAAACAGTGGATGTGGCTCTTAATGAGACATGTCACATTATCACAGGATGTCTACACCCTACACCAATGGAGAAATTATACTCTTTAGCCAGTATTGCATCACTTGACATCTGTCAGGAAGTAGCAGTTTGTAATGAAAGGACCAAGGCATTCACATTTCCGGCCCATCCTCTGTTTGGATATCAGCTAGCAAGCCAACACCTTAAATTAAGAAATGCCTTCCTAAGATCTACCGAAATACTCACTCAGTGGCTGATACCAGATGAGAAACTGTCCCTGGGCACACAGAAGATGAGGCAAATTAGAAGGCAATGAACAGACTGCGCTCTGGCACCATGGGATGCAGAGCTAACCTTACAAAACGGGGCTACAAAGTGGAGCCCACAACATATGAGTGTGGAGAAGAGCAAATCACAAAACACCTACTACAATGCAGTCTGAGCCCTGCCTCATGCACAATGGAGGACCTTCTTACAGCAACACCAGAGGCACTCCAAGTGGCCAGTGGTCAAAGGAAAATTAGTCTAACACCAAGTTTTTAACTTCGTTTGTGGTTTTTCTATACGTTATAATTGTATTCTCAATTTGCTTCTGACACGATAAATAAATAATCTGCTCCCCCAACCTTCTTTGCCACCAAAAGCCTTTTCCCCCTGGCCCCCTCGCTTCCAAACCCCTGTTTTCCTCCCACCACACAAGGGGTGCTTTGATTGTGCTTTGGCTACATGGCAGAAGGGGGTTGGACTGGATGACCCCTAGGGTTGCTCCTATTACTATTATTATTATTGCAAAGGCTGGATGGCTATCTGTTGGGGGTGCTTTGATTGTACTTTTCCGGTATGGCAGAAGGGGGTTGGACTGGATGATCTCTGCAGTCTTCCATTGGAATACTGTTAAGTTTATGTTGTTTGAAATTGTTCTTCATTTTAAATATTCTATTGTTCTTTCTTTCTTTTTTTGCTCTACAAACAAGATATGAGCAGTGCACATAGGAATTTGTTCATTTTTTTCCATTAGTTCACACAGACGCTCTCCATTCATCTGCCACTGGCCTGGCCCATCTGCCAAATTTTAAAACACAGGGCATCAAAATATTTTTCCATGCCTGCTACACACACACACACGATAAGAAAAGAAAAGATAAGGTATAAACATATCTTGGGGGTCCACAAGAAACTTTTACTTCAAAAAAGACTCTGCAGCTGAAAAAGTTTGAGAACCCCTGCTTTAAGGTATGACAATGCTCTTGAAAATAGAGAAGTTAAATTCTGTGCATGTCAACAGAAGGTGATATGCCTATAGGCCAGCAAAGTAAAACAAAGGCTTTCCCCACACTCTGAAATGGTGAAATGACACAAGCAGAAACACAGTTGTATTTTTGAGTAGATTAAATGGGTGAGGCAAACAGAAAACAGAATGCTTCTCTGCACAAAAGGGACAGTGTAATGACATGCACAAAAATAGAAAGAACTGCAAAAGGAAGGAAGGTTTCTGATGGGTTTTGAACAAACACACAGATCAAAGACTATAAAGGCTGTAGCCATGCCTTTGAATTACCATAAGGAGACACAAATGGACAGGTGACAAGCTTTTAATGAGAATCCAAGAGCTTGAGGCTAATGTCACAAGGAGCCAATATGTTGGAAAGATTGATAGGTTGGAAAAAAGATGTACCTGATACTAGCAAACGAAGAAAGAGTCATATTATTTTACCAAGAGTATTCTTTGCTTACACCTTTCTTTTATTTCCTCTTTCTCGTCTGTGTTTTTAAGCATGAAATAAATCAATAATGGAAATCCATGCAAGCAAACAGCAGCTTTTAAGATCTATTCATACATTTTAAATGATTTGGACAGGAATTGGATAAGTGGAAAAGAAAGGGTCATAGCACTAGTCTTTAGGGCTTGGAACTGGTAATGAGTTTGCAGATGGCACTGCAAATAATCTCCAGTCTACACAACCATTAATGCTCTACAAACATTGCAGGATTATTATTTTTTCATGAATAAGAGCTTACAGCTAGAGTAATGAAATTTGTACAGGCTTCCCATTGAATTATGTGCAAGCACATTAAAGCATGAACTTAAAGTTTAGTTAAATGTGAAAGCAACATCTGACATTTCTTATTAGAAATTATTGTATAGATAACTGGCCTGTCAAGCTGGTCTGCCAGTCTCATCAAAATGCACTGAATGACTTATGACTTGGTGACTGATAATGTGCTATTGAAAGGGCTGTCAAATGAATCTGTCCTGAGTGCAGTGTATCAGAAAGGTTAATAGCCAAACTCCAGAGTTTTGCAGGGTGTAACTTGTATTATAATGGTACGCAGTTCTCTGAGTGAGGTTCTTTATGTAGCTATTTATATAGCTAAAGTGACTATATGTACAAGGAAAAATATTAGAAGGCTTGGGGAAACTGTGATACTTGAAGAAGTGCAACATACTTTTAGGAGGAGGAAAAAGCCTATACGTGACAAACCAAAACTTAGTGAGGGCTAAATATGATTAACAGCTATGGCTGGGTGACAACTGCAGTGAGGAGGATAATAACAAAAAATGGAGTAGTTAAATGACCAAAATAAATAATCAGTTGGCATTCCATATTCTCAAATTTAATTATTTGTGGATTTGATTAATACGTTCTTTCTAGAAATCTTTAGGTCCTCCAGTATGACTCTGTGGTCTGTGTCAACTGGAGATGGACACTGAAGATTTCCTTGAGAGATTCTCTTAGGTAAGAAAGTAGCTTTTTATTTCATTTTTTACATTTTTGCAGGGAATGCTGTAAAATAGAGTAGATGAAATGAAATGAGTATGGTTTCAAGAGGTTTCCTGGATGTCTGACTGGAATACTTTATCTGGTTTGTGACAAAGTTCCACTTTGCTTCTATTCCCCCCTCCCCCCAAGATTTCTCTTCACTGTTTATTTTTATTTTATCTTATTTACATCACTTTTACCCCGCCTTTCTCTCCGAGGAGACTCAAAGCGGCTTACAGTAAACAGGCAAAAATTCAATGCCTAAAAACAATGTAAAAACAACAATTCATATAAAACAATCTACAAAACAACAGTTCATATAAAACAAGTACCATTACAAAATAAAATCACATTATATAAAATTTTAAGAATGTCCAAGATTAAAATCCATTCATCCAGAATCCTCGATTCTTCGTACAGGTCATGTAAAGTCCATGTTCTTATTCATTAAAAGCTTGTGTGCACAGCCATGTCTTTAAGGCTTTCCTGAAGCCTAGGAGAGTTGGTATCTGCCGTATGTTGCTGGGGAGGGTGTTCCACAGCCGAGGAGCCACCACCGAGAAGGCCCTGTCCCACCAGCCTTACCTGTGAGGCTGGTGGGACCGAGAGCAGGGCCTCCCCCGATGATCTAAGAGTTCTAGAAGGCTCATAGGGGGAAATACGTTCGGACAGGTAAGATGGGCCAGAACCATTTAGGGCTTTGTAGGTCAAAACCAGCACTTTGAATTGGGCTCGGTAGCATATCGGCAGCCAGTGGAGCTGGCTCAGCATGGGAGTAGTACGCTCCCTGTAAGCCGCTCCTGTTATTAGTCTGGCTGCCGCCCGTTGTACTAGTTGGAGCTTCCGAGCCGTCTTCAAAGGCAGCCCCACGTAGAGCGCGTTGCAGTAGTCCAAACGAGCTGTAACCAGAGCGTGGACCACCGTGGCCAAGTCAGACCTCCCAAGGAACGGGCGCAGCTGGCGCACAAGGCGGAGTTGTGCAAAGGCTCCCCTGGCCACCGCCGAGACCTGGGGCTCCAGGCTCAGCGATGAGTCCAGGAGAACCCCCAGACTGCGAACCTGTGTCTTCAAGGGGAGTCCGACCCCATCCAACACAGGCTGTAACCCTATTCCCTGTTCAGCCCTGTGACTGACCAGGAGGACCTCTGTCTTGTCTGGATTAAGTTTCAATTTGTTTGCCCTCATCCAGTCCGACACAGCGGCCAGACACCGGTTCAGGACCTGAACAGCCTCCTTAGTGACAGGTGGGAAGGAGTGACAGAGCTGGACATCATCTGCATACAGATGACACCTCACCCCGAAACTCCGAATGATCTCTCCCAGCGGCTTCATGTATATGTTAAACATCATGGGGGACAGTATTGACCCCTGCGGGACCCCACAAGTCAATGGTTGTGGGGCCGAGCAGGTGTCCCCCAATGACACCATCTGGGAACGACCCTCCAGGAAGGACCGGAGCCACTGAAGAACAGTACCCCCGAGACCCATCCCGGCAAGGCGCCCCAGAAGGATACTGTGATCGACGGTATTGAAGGCCGCTGAGAGGTCCAGCAGAACCAGCAGGGACACACTCCCCCTGTCCAGTTCCCAGCGTAGATCATCAACGAAGGCAACCAAGGCTGTCTCGGTACCATGCCCCGGCCTGAAGCCAGACTGTGCCAGATCCAGAAAATCAGTATCTACCAAGAATGCCTGGAGTTGTGCAGCCACCACATGTTCCACGACCTTGCCCAAGAAGGGGAGATTGGAAATAGGCCGATAGTTCTCCAATTGAGTGGGGTCCAGTGATGGCTTTTTCAACACTGTTCCATAAGAAATGTCCTGCCTGGCTTACCGGGCAGGGATGTTGTGATGGTGGGCATCCTCCTGCCTGTCATTGCACCTGGGGCGTTACTTCTTCCCAGGAGCCCCCTCACGGGCTTGCTTTGTGCCACGTGGCTGGTTGGCCAATAAAAGGCGGGTCCTGCCCCATACCCTGATTGGCTGTTCCCATGATTGCCCGATCCACTGGCAGTCTATTTAAGGCTGCACCAGCCTATTCCCTGCCAGTGCTAAATTTAGATTGAATGCAGATTATGATAGCAACTACAAGGTTATTTTTTTTCCTGAGGCTTTCACAACTGCCTTTTTTTTAGAACCCTCAGTTTGTGGGAAATGATAGCTAGTTCAAAGTCTGACAGATTAGACAGGGCATGGTTAAACTCACCACCCACAGGTGGAAACAGGGCAGCTCTGCCCAGTTAGGGCTCTAGTCCAGTTCCTGCACCTGAGGCCCAGCCCCCAACCTGCTGTTTGTTCACAAAGTTGGGAGCCCCTTGACAAGATACCAGTTCATGGCCATATTCTGAAGATCCCTTAAGGATCCTGAGTGAGTGCCAAATTTGGGGGGCACTCACTCAGGAGCAGAGCAGCTACCACAGCTGCTGTGGGGGTGGGGGAAATCAAATCCTAGTCTCCAGAGTCGTAGTCCAATGTACAAACCACTTCAGCATGCTAATTCTCTCAGTTCAATAACTTGTGAATCCTGTAACTGAATAAAGAAGTACCTTCTTTTGCCTCTCCCAAGTCTACTACTAGAAGAAGAAAAAAATATCATCCTTCAGCTGTCTGACCAACAGGTCAAGCAAAATATGCAAAGTCAAGGCACTCCACCAAGAGGCATAGTAACTTTTTGATTTGATCAGATATTTACATGCTAATCTTTAGGCTTACTTACGTGCTTCATGTCATGCAGGCTGGCTGTACGTTTCATCATACCAACCTGGCAAACTGCAAAATTCCCAGATCACCTCTAGGGGGTTTGAAGAAAGTTCTTCCTTCTGCTGCCATTTCTAATGTTGCCAGTCAACCCCCTAGCTTTGCCAGGATTTTGTCACCTCTGAACATCACCTCAAACTGACATGAGATACTTTGGTTGCCCCAAATATACTGTTATATCATTGCTGGAATAGGGATAGAATGGATATTTTACAATTTCCTGAATGTGGTCAAAATGTGGTATTCTCAACTACTTGGGAAAAGCTGATGAGAAGAACAATAGTGTAAAAAACTTTCTATCTCTTGCGAGAGAGAAAAATCCCAAATGTTTCAACAGTGTGGGAAGAAATGCCTTTTCCTCAACATCTGTTAGAAAGCAGGAGAATCAAGAATTTCTATCCCTATTTTGAAGTAGGAGACATCTCAGAGAAAATTTAGAATCTGAGCTAATCTCGAGATGATACCCATCCCAGTTTCAACAGCATTCATTAAGCCTTTAGTGGTGAAATCTACCAGCTCTAGGGATTTCACCATAGAATTGCATTGGGATTTTTGTATGCAATGTCATTACATATTAATGGCCGGAAAAAGTGTACATATTTGAGTACTAGTTTGTAGCTAGGACCTCATCACACTAGAGCTTGGATCCACTTTAAATCCACTTTAGGGAGGGAGTTTTAAACAGCTCAGCCAGACAGATCCTGGGCCTCACCAAACTACAAACCCCAGAATTCTGCAAGGCAGAAACCAGGATTAATGCTCTAGTGTGATGAGGCAGTTAGAAATGAATACAATAACTTGCAGTTCAGCAGATTGTCAGCCAACATTTAATATTTCTCTCCCCTTACCCCACATACCTACATATATAAAAGACAAAAATTCTACTGATATTATAAATTAATTTAAAAATGGTCTCCAGCTGTTACAGTAGCAATTGCTTTGTTTCAAAAGTTTTCCATTAACTTCAAATGTTATTTTTGCTCCAATGTTTTTCAGAGAAAATTGACATTTAAAAGGGGAACCTTTTTGCTTATCCTTTAGATACAGCATAGGACTGATACATTTCTTTCTGCCTTGTACCCTCCTCCCTATGCTCATGCAGGCTTTGTGTGCTATTCTTTCCCTTATCCCTGTTAAAAGACAATTGAACGTTTAATATTGGATACAAAGGAGGAAAGGGTGACAAACGATACCGAAAGCATTTTATTACACTTCTCAAATTATTTTGTGGAATTATTTTTGAACCAAAATTTACCCACAGTGTTCTATTTTAAAATAGTAGAGCTCCATCCTGAAATATTTGTTGAAAAAGGTTGATGACTGTTTGATGAAAGTGGATGAAGATCTGTCACGTAGGGAGCAGGGATTTGTAGATCTACAACGTTAGCTTCCTGCGGTCTTTAATACATTTTGATCTATGTCTGGTTCTACAGGTCTTTGTTCTTTCTTTTACTGGCCAAACACTAAACTTTCCCTTGATTTCTTTTTTAAAATGTGTTGCTGTGTTGAATCATATGCATGGCAGTTCTTCCCAATTGAAATGTGGATAGGAAGTCCCATCAGCTGGAGCCAACACTAACATTGGTAGCAAAAGCTTTGAGTTAATACTTACAGCACATCATGATTCCCAACTGTAGCTAATGGTCATTTGAGCAGTTAACTTTTGAAATTTGAACATTTTTTCCATGCCAGAGGACATATGAAATGAGATGTGTCCCCTCAAGGACACCCTTGACCCTCATCTCTCTCTCTCTAACCATGTTGGATTGGTCTATTTCTTAACAAAATTACCCTTTTCATATAGGTAGTTTTAAAATGGGTATAATGAATTATTTAATATAAAAAATACTAATTTTTATTTTTATTAGGACTGTTCTACTGTATTTGTTCTCCCCCTTTTTTCCCCTCCTTCCTTTCCGCTGTCATTTTTTGCTCTCTCTGACACACATATGTAGACATACATACATTCATACATATACACATTCAAACTCACCCATTCCTATCAGTTGTGGACATTGCCATGAGCTTGAGGAAGAACTGATAGAGATTGACCAGGAGAAGTGTAGATTCCCTGATTCCCTGGCACAGAAAACCTGAAAACAGAACACATACTCCTGAGTAAGTGGAAAAATGAGAACTTAATTAGCAGTGTCAGGGATTTTGCTATGTTCCCTGCTTGTTGTCAGCTCCAATATAGGTTTAAATGTCACTTGTTTTTGCACCCATGCAATTATGCTAACCATAACTCTGAGGAGAGTTGCTCCAAGCTCTATAATATCTTGCTAGCTTCCTATAATCCTTCTTACTACATGGAAGGTTTTCTTTCAAGACCTCTTTGTTAAATCTCTCTATGCTTCCACTCTCTATACACACATTATGGCTTCTTCAGGGAGAGGAAAGGGAAAGATGACAGTGCATCATTTTCTTCATTCCTCCATTTTCTATTGGGAAGAGAGCATGGGGAGCATGTGGACAGGAGGAAAAAGCTCCTGACTAACTAGAACTCCTTTCTTTTCTCAAAATCCAGGGTGGACAATGCAGTCAACAAAAATGGCCTACATTTATAAATAAATATTTGAACTTTGTGACTAACAACCTCATAAAAAAGGTTCCTGGTGAAATCGCCACATATCATACACAATTACACATTTATAAAGTGTAGAGGAAGAAAGGATTAAAATAGAGTATATTTTGGGGATGTTTGTTCATATTTCAATGGAAAACAAATGCAATATCCTCGTATTAGGAACTGTAACCCTCTCTTTTCGCTTAGTAATTATTTTCTCTTTGATAATAACACAAATGATGGATAACACTGCAAATGAAGCTACATATATTTTATATTGCTTTTCATCTTCAAGGTTTCAGCCCGCCCCAGGAAACTTCACCAAGCTAAATATTTGCTCACAAAACTGCTTTTCTAATGAGATGTAAATTCTTTCATGTTGTTTGCCAGGGGAATGAGTAGATCCATTAATCAGCAGTTGAACCTTTTTATTATTATTTTAACTACTTCTTCATTGCTAATAGGAACTTGGGATGTGTTTGCATACTTTCTTATTATATTTCCATTAATGACTGATCTGGAAGATATAAAGCCAGAGTTAACCCAAGACGAGAATGCTGAATGATCAGATTTTTTTCTGGAGTTAGAACTTGTAGAGCTATATTTTTGCCACAGCCCGAGAAGTAAAAAAATAACAAAATGATAATGTGTAGCCTGGAACTTGAAAGCATAATTTTTGTTTTTAATTTAGGAAAGTATTTTGGTCAGACATAGAATGTCATAGAATGTTTAAAGTTTAAAATTTAGTTTAATTTAGGATTCTGGGAACTGTTGTCCAAAGTAGCTTTTCCAAACTCAGCAATGTGTATGTGCAACCATGTATGTGTTTGCATTTCTTAAAGATGAAAAATGGTGCAACAGCCAATGTCAGCCCTGGCATTCTAATGTGTTTCGTTAATAGGGTAAAACCTTCTTGTCACTCTATTATCTTATGATTTTGGGGACCTTAGCCATAAGCATTACAACCCTAGTTGTATTGCTGAATGGCATCCTGACTATGGAATGTCTTCTACAAGATAAGTATCTTTTTCTAGCATAGGTTTATTGTTCTCATAGGACCATTTTCTAACTTTCTCATTCATCCTTACTTGTGTATTCTCTCCTAACATTTCACCCACAGCTATGGCAGGCATCCTCAGAGGTTGTGAGTGCACCTTTTAGTTGAGTAAGGCTAATTTAGGAGAAACCCCATTTTGAATTATTTTCAACTGTAACATCCAATAATACTTTTTTGTCATAAATCCGGGCTAACGAAAAGCCCCAGATCTATTGCTTCTGGAACAGGTGGACAAAAGAACTCTAAAACATGTTACTACTCAGTCATCTACAAGCCACTCCATAGGAATATGTCTGAGTCTTGTTGATATTGACTTGCTTCTCTTTTACACTGCAGAATTATAGTATTCCCTAGACAGCAATGCCACCCTAAATGGCAAATCCATTGATTCTATGGGATACTATGGAATCATGTGATTTGCTGTTTGGAAAATAATATTTATAATACTTAGAGAGCTGTAGTGTCAGAAAAGCTGTTCCCAAATATGAACTATTAAAATGTGATAAATTACATTTTAACACTCATCTGCATCTCACTTCTCTCCCACATAAGAAGTTTTGCATTCACTCGTCTTTCATACCCTAAGAATTCTTTGATCTGGGAAATGTGAAGATGAATTTGTTCTAGTAAGAGGCACAGATCTACTGAACTGCTGGAATTCAGTAATAAACAGATGTAATAAGTGGTTTTCATTCAACAGGTTAATTAAAGGTGGAGAATTACCAGAAATATTTGGAATGCCCCTGAAGGTATGGAAAAGAAATTCACATCCATAATTGGGAAAGTGAAGTTCTTAGGCTGCTTGTGGCCTCAGACCACTAATCTCCTGCCCCAAATATCACTGGAGATCAATGACTCTCAAAAAATTTTAGTCAATTTTTCAGCCTGAAAATGCATTCAAACTACCGAGACACCACCAAAATGTAATAATTTGGATTCCCCCGCCCCTCACTATTATTTATTTATTTATTTACCTTATTTACACACAGCCTTTCTCTACCCCCAGAAAATAGGGGAAAATTGGCATTTTTAAGACTAAAAACAAACCCAGAAAGAAAATTGCATCACTTTCAATCTCACCGTGGAGTGGGGATATCAGTGAGAGAAATTGTACCACACATACCACAGCACATATTTTTCATTGGAGAGCCAGCATCTGAAGTTCACTCCAGTTTTTAATGACCCCCAATAATCATCCTCCTGTTCAAGAGACTTCCTCCCAAAATTAACCACAAAGCAAAGCTTCATATTTATTGGACCAGATAAATAATGAGTATAGCAAACAAATTGATTTACTTGTTAAAGCCTTGTTGACAGAAGAAGAAAATGGGTTAGCAAATAACTAATTGAAATAACTAACAGATGAGTTTCACAAGCTCACACAACCATGTTGTCAATCCTGCATGAGTTAATACTCTTGCTAGCAACTGCTGGGTAACTGTGGAACAGTAATTACTCTGAGAGCATTATATTTTCTACAAGATAGGAAAGTGCTGTAGATAATGTTTGTTTTTGATCAAGTATTAGACATAATTGCCTTTAACGATCATGGCAAATGTGCTGTGTTAGATAATTACATGTTGACCCTTCTTCAGAGCTTCAGAGTTGGGAAATTGTTGGGCCAGTTACCCTATTGTTATGGGAGATAAGCCATTTCAAGGCAATTATTATATACGTGGCTGCAGGGTTTTTCCCCCCATTTCTTTTGTTGGCTTACAGTGTAATTGATAATAGCATACTAGGGCTTATAGATCATATAAATAGTAATTACGTCAACCATCTGGCAGGAATTATTTGCAAACCATCCTTAGTATGTCACCTCCTCCTCTTCCTCACAAATCTAACTGTTGTTTCTATATTTTCTTCTTATGTTTTCTATGCAATATATATAGAACAAAGGTACTGCATCCTTCATAGGGTCATACATATACTCTCAAGTTACAGAAAGTATGTCTTCATGACATAAGATATGCCATTTTCTCTTCCTTCTCCTGCACTGCCAAAGTTACCTAATAATTGAACTTGAACAGAACCACTTCCATTGCTTCACAGCTATTGTGGACATATTATGTAACTCTCTAAGCTATTCATAACTCTCCATCTCTAACCTTATAATAATACACTTTATAACCCTATATCTTTTTTCTTGTAATTTCACATCTATTAAGTCCCTGACCAAAGAGAGTATTTATTTCACTTTTCAGACTGCAGGGACAACTGTTTGTTAAACTGTTCTGTGGAAAACAGAAATATTATTGGCAAAGGGGAAATAATAATGTCAGTGGAGCACCATACATACATCTCATTATATATTTCATTTTAGGCAATAGCACACAAACATTCTGGCTCACTAGAGTATCATTACAGGATATATAAAATAAGTTCAATGAATAAATCTGTTCTTTTTTCTTTCTCCCACATTCATTTTGTTATCTCAAATTTATTCTGCTTTATTAATATATTTGTACATTTTGGAAAATGATTTTTTTAAAAAAATCAATCAAATGAAATGCTAACCCTAATAGAATGTTTGCATTTGCTGTTGACATGTTTCATTTGCAATTATGCATTACCTGTCACCTCCTCTTCAAGAATACAAATCATGATCTGTGATGACCCATGGGCCTTGTAGTCCTGCTCAGGACATTGTAATCCCTGTTGAAGATGAAAACTTGGGTTTTTTACCTTCCCAGTCTGAACTGGATTCCTCTCAGCCAGATCTTCCCCAGGCAGATCTGGGAACCTTGCACCTGCAAGAAAGTCGTGTCCCAGAAGTATGTCAAACAACCCCAGAGCCTACTTCTCCCGTGTTCTTGCGCCGGGAGTTTTGTAAACAACAGAGAAGTTTGGAATCAGCTTCGCGCAGGAGTGCGAGGATAGCAGCTAAGAATGTTGCCAATTAAGACTGTTTCTCGTGAGAATCTTTAAGGAGTTTAACATCTGGTCTCGGAGTTTAGCTTTCGTTTCTGTTTCCCAGAGAACGGCTTCGGTGAGAAAGTTAGACTCTATATAGGTGTTTTGCCCGCGTAGTAACTTCGCGGAGTCAATTCGTCAGCCTACGGAGCGAGTTGTGTCTGGACAGCGCGCTCCGATTCAAGCCTCGCTCCTGCCCAAGCCTTGCCTTGCTATCCAGCCTTCGCCTTGCTTCCCAGCCTTTGTTTATCTGCGGACCTAGCCTTGTTTCCCAGGATCAATCCTTGCCTTGTTTCACGGATTTTACCAAGTTATTCCACGGACCTTGTTCTTGTTCCTAGTTACCTTGTTCCACGTTCAAGCCTTGTTTCAAGTATCAAGTTATTTCCTAGCCACGCTCAAGTTTTATGGACTAAAGGACCTTGTCATCTCCCCTCACTTTGCTTGGCAAAGTGAGTGTTTCGGTTATTGGATTACAACTTTGGACCTTAATATTTCCTATTGGACATTGCCTTTTTGGACTATTTCTGACCTTTCCTGAAAGGTCTATTTCTGGACTATTTTCTACACTTGTTCTTATTAACTTTATATATTCCTTCAATAAAGATATTAGTTAGATTCTGGCCTCTGTGTATGGTTATTGGTGCTCTGCAGCCTGGGTCGTGACAGTTTGACTCCGCCACCCTAAGCACCAATTAACCTCGGCCAGAATGTCCACCGGAGACGTACCTGGGCCGAGCGGCCAGCCGATTACCTACACCATCGACAAGGAAGAGGTGGATCGCATCCGCGACAGACTCAACGCCCAGGATGGAGAAATAAAGGGCTTGCGGGAGCGCGGAGTCCGCCTCCCGGCCATGGCGTTGCCCACCAAGTTTACTGGAGAAGCTTCTAAGGTTCATGTTTTCCGTCGCCAATGTCAAGCTTATCTAGAGGCCCGAGATGCCGAGTTTCCCCAAGAAGACATCAAAGTGGCGTGGGTTTACAGTCTTCTAGACGGGCCAGCGGCCAATTGGGCGACGGCACTGTTCGACCAAGCCTCTCCACACCTAAGATCAGCGCAACACTTCTTGGACCACCTCAAGGAGACTTGGGGAATCGAGGACAATTTGGAGGCAGCCGGTCACAAACTCCGTCGCCTTTTCCAAGGAGACAGACCTATGTCTCAGTATATAGCCGAGTTCCGAGTGCTGGCCCACAATACCGGCTGGAACGATGTAGCCCTCAGAGGACAATTCCAGGAGGGTCTCAACATTGAAATGCTGGAAGAAATCTCCAAGGTGGACCCTCCCCAGACCCTCGAGGCACTCATTGATCAATGTTTACGGGCTGAAGTCATGATTGCCAACAGGAAACAGTGGGTTCGAGGCCAGGGCAGTAGAGCCGGGGCAAATCCCCCCGCTCCCGCCAGCGTTCAGCCACGACCAGTATGGAGACCCCCACCACCAACCCCATACCCCAGAGGAGGCGAGGAGGTGCCGATGCAGTTGGGCAATGTGCGTCCCAGACTAGATGCCGCCGAGAAGGCCCGTCGTCAACGCTTAAACCTCTGCTGGTACTGCGGGAACGGGGGCCACTTCGCCAGAGAGTGCCCAGCCAAAGGGAAGCCGGCCGCCCGTCTTGCGGCGGCGTCCTCCACGGAGACGAAGGCGTCTGAGCCGACTGGTACACAGCCGGCGGGGGAAGCCAACGACCGGGTGTAGAGAGGCTCGCCAACCCGGTCAAAAAATCCATCCAAGAGCCGCCAACCGGGGTCCTGTTCCTTCTCGTGGTCACTTTATGGTCAGCAAAAAGGGGACCCGTCATGATCCACGCCATGATAGACTCTGGAGCTACCAACAATTTCATCGATAGAGAGTATGCCGACTCTCTGGGATTACAATATCATGATTTCAAGAATGCCCGTGTGGTGCAAGCCATAGACGGCCGCCCCCTCAAGACGGGCCCCGTAAGTCAGTGGTCGGAACCCACCAGGATGTGGATAAGGGAACACATGGAAGAGATCTCCTTCTTTGTTACCGAGGTCCCCCATTTCCCTGTGATTTTGGGAATTCCATGGCTGACTCTCCACGACCCTAACATCTCCTGGTCCAACAGAGAACTGCAGTTTGCTTCACCGTACTGCCAAAACCATTGCCTCGTAGCCAAGGTATGCCATGCCACAGACACCGAACCCATCATCACCTTGCCAAAGAAGTACTCCGAGTATTGGGATGTATTCAATGAGAAAGAAGCCGAAAAATTACCCCCACATAGACCTTATGACTGTGCCATTGACTTGGTGGAGGGGGCCCCGATCCCGCGAGGGCATCTCTACTCCCTGACTGAACCAGAGCAAGAAGCTCTCAGGGAATTCCTAGAGACAAACCTTCGCAAGGGATTCATCAGACCCTCTCAATCCCCAGCCGCCTCCCCAGTGATGTTTGTGAAGAAAAAGTCAGGGGAACTACGCTTGGTGGTGGACTACAGAGCATTGAACAATATCACCAAGCGGAACAGCTATCCCCTGCCCTTAATCTCGGATCTACTGGATCGGCTTCGAGGAGCTAAGGTTTACACCAAGCTGGATCTTCGGGGGGCTTACAACTTAGTTCGCATCAGGGAAGGGGACGAGTGGAAGACCGCCTTCCAGACCAAATTCGGATTATTTGAGTCCCGAGTTATGAATTTCGGTTTATGCGGAGCCCCCGCAACGTTCCAGCATTTTGTCAATGACATTTTTCAGGACTATCTAGACAGGTTCTTGATAATCTACCTGGACGATTTTTTGGTGTTTTCCAGATCACAATCAGAACATGAGAACCACGTCAAAATGGTGTTACAACGATTGCGGGATCATGGACTTTATGCCAAGCTGGAAAAATGCGCCTTTGATCTACAAGAGGTAGATTTCCTTGGTTACCGCATCTCGCCTCTAGGGCTTTCCATGGATCCAGCCAAGGTCTCAGCAGTGTTGGAATGGCGGGCGCCAACTAACAAGAAAGAGGTGCAGCGTTTCTTGGGGTTCGCGAACTATTACCGCAAGTTCATTCCAGATTTTGCCCGCTGGTCCGACCCCATCACTAGCTGCATCCGTGGAAAGCAGCCTTTCCGCTGGACTGATCAAGCAGAGAAAGGGTTCCAGCAACTAAAGAAACTATTCACCTCCCAGCCAATTCTACAACACCCAAATCCTGGAACCCCCTTTGTGGTGCAAGCGGACGCCTCTGATGTGGCAATTGGGGCTGTACTCTTACAACCGGAGGGAGATCACCTCCACCCCTGTGCCTTTTATTCTCGTCAACTAACCACACCAGAGAGGAATTACACCATTTGGGAAAAGGAACTACTGGCTATAAAGGCAGCCTTTGAAACTTGGAGACATTGGCTAGAAGGGGCCAAATTTCCCATTGAAGTCCACACTGATCATCGTAATCTAGAACATCTAAGAACTGCCCGCAAACTAAATCAGAGGCAGCAACGTTGGGCTTTATTCTTCGAACGTTTCAACTTCCAGATCCATTATGTGACTCCAGCCCAAACCAAGCAAGCAGACGCCCTGTCACGTAAACCGGAGTACGCTGCAGGACGCAAGGAGACCTTTGAATCCCAACTGCTACAACCCGAGAACTTTGCCACGCTCACGGTGGGGAACACCAAATCCATTCCCATTGGTTCAACTTCCCCTACTCCAGGACCCATCTGTGCTCAAGAAATCCGGGCTAGTCAGCAAGCAGATGCCTGGGCGCAGGACCAACTTCGCCAAGGTCTGCATTTTCCCTTTTCGCTTAAAGATGGACTGCTATGCTATAGAAATCATGTTTATATCCCACCCGGACCGGGCAGGGAGAAAGCGCTTCGTCTGTGTCATGACTGCAAACCAGCTGGGCATTTCGGACTATTTAAAACCATGCATCTGATCCTAAGGGATTTTTGGTGGCCCAAGATCCGCAAGGATGTGGAAAAATATGTCAACACCTGCCCAGTATGCCAGTGCTCCAAGATAAGAAGGGAGAAGCCCTCAGGGCTTCTGCATCCCCTTCCTACCCCATCTCGGCCATGGGAAATAATTTCTGCGGATTTTATCACTGACTTACCACCTTCCTGTGGTTTCACCACGATCCTAGTGGTGGTGGACCTTTTCACCAAGTTAGCCCATTTCATTCCCTGTGAAGGTCTTCCCACGGCCAAAGAGACTGCAGATCTATTCCTTCAACATGTTTTCAGACTACATGGATTGCCCAAGAGTTTAGTCACAGACCGTGGATCTCAATTCACCTCTCGTTTTTGGAAGGCACTACAAAAACTATTGGGCATAGACTCTCGCTTATCTTCAGCTCATCATCCCCAAACAGATGGGCAAACGGAGCGCACCAATGCCACTTTGGAGCAGTATCTTCGCTGTTATGTAAACTATCAACAGGACAATTGGGCTTCTCTGTTACCACTGTCTGAGTTTGCCTACAACAATGGAGTTCAAGCTTCTACAAAAGAAACGCCGTTCTTTGCAAACTACGGCTTCCATCCACGTTTCTTCCCCCCTGTCATTGAAACTTCAGAAGTTCCCGCAGCAGAGGATTGGCTGCAGGAACTCACAGCGGTGCAACAACTTTTGCTCCAGCAACTGGACCAAGCCAAGGAGGACTATAAACGCCACGCTGACAAACATCGCCAGCCGGGCCCCGAAATCAAGGTAGGAGATCGGGTTTTCCTGTCCACTCGCTTTCTGCCCTCCCACCGCCCTTGCCGGAAGTTAGATGCCCGTTTCATTGGCCCCTATCCAGTGGTGGCGCAATTAAACCCCGTGACTTTCAAACTCCAACTTCCGCGTTCAATGCGCATTCACCCAGTGTTTCACCGTTCCCTGCTCCTTCCGGCGGATGGTGTGCGTCCTGATTCAGACCAACCGGCCCCCCCTCCTGTGTTGATGAATGGGGAGGAGGAGTTTGAGGTTGAGGACATTTTGGATTCTCGCTTTCATCGCCGCCGCCTACAATATCTCATTGACTGGGTGGGTTTTGGCCCTGAGGAACGCTCTTGGGAAGACGCCTCCACAGTCCATGCTCCTGATCTAACCCGCCGCTTTCATCAGACCTATCCCGCCAAGCCGCGACCTCGCGCCTCGGGGAGAGGGCCCCAGTTTGGGAGGGGCCTTGAGGAGGGGGATAGTGTGATGACCCATGGGCCTTGTAGTCCTGCTCAGGACATTGTAATCCCTGTTGAAGATGAAAACTTGGGTTTTTTACCTTCCCAGTCTGAACTGGATTCCTCTCAGCCAGATCTTCCCCAGGCAGATCTGGGAACCTTGCACCTGCAAGAAAGTCGTGTCCCAGAAGTATGTCAAACAACCCCAGAGCCTACTTCTCCCGTGTTCTTGCGCCGGGAGTTTTGTAAACAACAGAGAAGTTTGGAATCAGCTTCGCGCAGGAGTGCGAGGATAGCAGCTAAGAATGTTGCCAATTAAGACTGTTTCTCGTGAGAATCTTTAAGGAGTTTAACATCTGGTCTCGGAGTTTAGCTTTCGTTTCTGTTTCCCAGAGAACGGCTTCGGTGAGAAAGTTAGACTCTATATAGGTGTTTTGCCCGCGTAGTAACTTCGCGGAGTCAATTCGTCAGCCTACGGAGCGAGTTGTGTCTGGACAGCGCGCTCCGATTCAAGCCTCGCTCCTGCCCAAGCCTTGCCTTGCTATCCAGCCTTCGCCTTGCTTCCCAGCCTTTGTTTATCTGCGGACCTAGCCTTGTTTCCCAGGATCAATCCTTGCCTTGTTTCACGGATTTTACCAAGTTATTCCACGGACCTTGTTCTTGTTCCTAGTTACCTTGTTCCACGTTCAAGCCTTGTTTCAAGTATCAAGTTATTTCCTAGCCACGCTCAAGTTTTATGGACTAAAGGACCTTGTCATCTCCCCTCACTTTGCTTGGCAAAGTGAGTGTTTCGGTTATTGGATTACAACTTTGGACCTTAATATTTCCTATTGGACATTGCCTTTTTGGACTATTTCTGACCTTTCCTGAAAGGTCTATTTCTGGACTATTTTCTACACTTGTTCTTATTAACTTTATATATTCCTTCAATAAAGATATTAGTTAGATTCTGGCCTCTGTGTATGGTTATTGGTGCTCTGCAGCCTGGGTCGTGACATGATCTTCAAAACTTTCTTCTTTGGGAAAAAGCAAGTAGAAGATTCCTTCCCCCACCCCAAATAAATGCATACACAATGTGTTAAGGCACACATCTTTTAAAAAGGCACACATTTGGCCTTAGCCAATGGCAAAATGTATCAAGATATATTTTTTAAAACTGTTAAAATGTATATGATAAGACACAAGTGTATTAAAAATGTGGATGTTCCCCAAAGATATATAACCTGATTGAAAATAAAGATCAAAAGAAAATTCAGATGACATTTGGAGCAAAATGGAGCCCCGGTGGCATAGTGTGTTAAAGCACTGAGCTGCAGAACTTGCAGACCGAAAGGTCCCAGGTTCAAACCCCGTGAGCAGCGTGAGCGGCCACTGTTAGCTCCAGCTTCTGCCAACCTAGCAGTTCAAAAACATGCCAATGTGAGTAGATCAATAGGTACCGCTCCAGCAGGAAGGTAACGGCGCTCCATGCAGTCATGCCGGCCACATGACCTTGGAGGTGTCTAAGACAACGCTGGGTCTTCGGCTTAGAAATGGAGATGAGCACCAACCCCCAGAGTCAGACATGACTGGACTTAACATCAGAGGAAACCTTTACCTTTACCTTTGGAGTAAAACAATGAAACCAGACATATTTTCATGTCCATAGTTTTTTTGTATTTTAAAAGAATAACAGTTCATTGATTATTCAACAATCCATTCTCCCCCTCTCTCTTTCTCTCTCACTGAATGTGTATATTTGTAGTTGCACTGATAGAATCCAAAATACAAATAGGAATTTTTATATGTATGTAAGGTGGGGTGGGGGGGGGGAGGATAACAGCCTTGTTTGAGAGCCTTGTCTTTGGAATTGTCAACCTATTTCTTATTAAAGTACAGATCATAGTTACTTAGATCCACAAATACTAAAATATGTCCATATAGGGAATGTGTAGATTGGCTCTCTGAGTGCCACAGTCAACAATCTTATTCTGATTTGTGTACAATTTGCATTAGAATCCAGTGTGAGCATTTTTCACAGCAGTAGCACCCTATCACTAATAACATGCATGCCTTCCTATCATTCAGCAGCTATCCAGATTTTTTAAATTTCCTACTGAGTTTCATTCTCATAAGTGTACTCTCACCCTAGTTCTCTAAATCTGCAGATTATAACCTTTGAGTGACTGGACTTAATCCATTCAGATTAATGTTTCTTTAAATAAACAAGTTTCATTCTGCCATGGTAGGTTTTAATCACAGTTTTGTTCACTTATCATTTGAGGCAAAAAAAAATCCTCTTATCTATGGAGCATGAAATAGCTAGTTGTATAACCAGTAAATAAAAAAGCCACCAATTAGCTATTGCACTAAAGCTGTTTACAAGCTTTGTGTACACATCTCTCAACTTGTTAATTTCTTCAAGTACTTCATATATATCAAAGGCAATTTTTTGCTTCATTACATCCAGGATCAACTTTCTATTTAGACAAACACTGGCAGCTGCTTCCCAGGGCATCATCCAAGGAGCTGGCGCCACATTACACACTTTGTCAAATGTCTGTTTATCTTCGTGATTTTTCCTAAGATCAAAGCACAGGTATTTATCAGCATTCCCACTTCACAAATATTTAGTGAAAATTCTTAAGAAGAGATCAAAAGCCACATAAAGACATATTTTTCAAAGAAAACATATTAAGAAATGGGTCTTGGAATAAAATACATATGCAGAATATTCATAGCTAGCTATGCTATATCTTCCATCCCCCCCCCCCAAAAAAAAAGAAAACACAACTTAAAAGCCAGGCAGCTACACCAAGCAATTGAGTTCAATGATGCTGGTTAACAGGGCACTGAAGGATTATGCATCTAGGGACCCATATGGGTTTTGTCACAATTTGTCAGCTTGCTGACACATGAGGATTGAAGGTTTCACCCTTTGTATGTTTGTTTGTTTTTAATTTTTTGAGTGATGAGAAACTCTGCCAAAAAGAATTTTGGGTTGACATGTATCTTTCCAGTTCTCGCCTAGGCTTCAGAAAATTTACACATGGTTGTTTCTGTACATAATTTCTATTTTTGCATTGAAATATTATTTTACACAGAAATACTATGTGAATTTTGTACCTAATAATTCTTGAGTTGCAAATAAACTTCAAAATATGCATTATTTTTAATGATTTCTCACAGTAGGTAGAATGTTAATGATCATTTTAAAATTTCTACTTCTTAGAAGAAATGTAGTAAAGATTTACATCTCAAGAGGCAAGCTTTCAGTTCTTTGGAGCCAGATCCAAACAGATCCATACAGCTAAAGTCAATGGTTAATAGTTCAAAAGTCCATATGTAATTGTGTTGAGGCTCAGATACCTCTTTTTAAAGAAGGCAAACCTTGTAGAACCCCCTAGTGTCGGTTTTCCAATAAAAGAACTAGGATGCAGAGGTGATAGAAATACACAGATTTATTTGCAAATAGAGCTGCAGGTGACCATCATGAAAGGAAGTGGCACACCAACTGACATTTCACGTAGGGTTTTTATAATATTTTGAAGGTACAATTCACATCAAAAACATCCTTGTTCTCATGCCCCTCCTTCTTTCATCTTGTTTCACATGGCACCATTTGGTCAGACATTTATCAAAACATCGAACAACAAATGTCCATCTATCAAAATCAAACTGAAACAAAACACCATCTCTGACCCTCACATCTAAAACTGTTGTTCCTGAGGTTTTATTGCCCTGCCTGCATGTGTGAGTTCCTGGACTTGACATTCCCAGATCTTTGATTAATGGGCTTGTTCATTGCTGCCATTTTGTGGTGTTTGTGGCAAACCTTTCATATTGACCTCTTCTAACTCTTAAGAAGACTATTTATTTAATCAAACTATTCTTCGTACTATTGCTATTTATGAATAAGATTAAATCAAATTAAATCAGGCCCCTTGTGTCCCTTCATAGCCACGGCAGTGGTTAGGAACAAGTGGAACAAATTTCTTAGGATAATTTTATTTCATGCCAAATTCTTGGCACAACTTTTTCTTTCTGTTAGCACAGATCAGAGCAGGGACTACAGTGATCCTCTAAATGTGGTTGGAGTACATTATTCCTTTCCACAAGCTATTCTCTATAAGGTTGGCAGAAATTGAGATTTTAAATTTAATGCAGCACTTGAAAGATGGCCCACACTGCATCATCAAGAATTATACTCAATGTGATATTTCCTTAAATTTTTAAATGAATTTGCAATTTCAGATCAACACAACTGAAATTCAGTTTAGATTAATCAGTAATCTCTTTAGAGAACAATGTCTTCAACCTCCTAATAGTTTTATTAAGTGATCTCAAGTTTCAGACTTTGGTCAAATCGCAAAAGAACATTTAAGGAACCAATAATATAATGAAGCATTTACTGAAGTGCCTGTGGTACATTATTTGTGACCTCTGACATGGAAGGTGCTGTAGATGCTTTCTCTCTCCAATGGCTTGTAACTCAATATCTTAACAAGGCAATTAGTTTCAGTACAATATCTCTGAAATTTAACTTGTTAAACAGCGCATGAGCAAATTCTGCTCACTATCCATAATTTCAGGGCTATTCTAAAAATTCTCAAACTAATATTCTTCACACATTTGTGAATGTGGGTGGAGGTGAAAATGAGGTTTTTAAAAAGTGGTTGCAACAATATCTGATAATTTTATAAGTTATTTTCAGTTTGTTATCCATCAGTCAAAGACTTCATTTAAAACATCTTTTCTTCCTTGGCCAGAATCATATATGGGAGATACATCTTCATAAGTAGATGTACATATGCAGAAAATAGAATTAGTCTTTTCCCTAACATCCATATCTAACAGAAGGTTGAAGCTATATTAATACATAGAAGAGCTGACAAATTGCTCAATACAGGCAATCCCCAAGTTACGAACAAGATAGTTTCTGTCGGCTTGTTCTTAAGTTGAATTTTTATGTAAGCCAGAACAGGTACATTTTTGAAATGTAACTATACACACACACACACATGCTTTGGATAGCACAGGGATGGGTTAACACCCCTGTGGTGTTTGTTTTGCTGCCTGTTTAGAAGATTTCACCTCATTTTCTGTCCTTGTGATAATTGGATTTTGAAAAATTTGTCTTGCAGAAACAAGGACTGGTGAGAAAACTTCAGTGGAGACTAAATTATAATTCTTTCAGGAGTGAATTTCCCTTCCTAAAGGTAGATTTCTCTTACTTTCTGTTGTCTCACCCCCGTTCCCAACTATGATTCATTTGTGAATCAATGTGCATTGTGTTTTTCATTACATACTTATATACATTATGCACTGATGTGTATAGGTCATACAGCCACTCTTAATATTGTCCAAATATGCATCTTTGCCATTCACTAGCTTTCTTGGTACACCTCCTACTTAGCTAAGTATATATAAATTCATGTGAAATAAAGAATAAGATAGGATTTCAGTGGTAATTTTTAAACTGCTTATTCTGCAATGAGAAAATGATGGCAATGTTTTTTCCTGGGGCAAAGTGCTGTATCACAATTAGAACTTGAGTAAGATATTTTGGATTACATTCTGGAAATTGCATTCCAAAAACTAACTTTTTGGTGTTGCCTCTTTTCTCGGATACATTGTAGGATGTGATGCACCTAAATCAGAGAGGATCATTACTATCGTTTTCCCACAGTAATTAGCAATATTAAAAATATTTCAAAAGAAAGAGAAACCTCATGCTGCTCAAACTCTTCTGAATTTCTCCTTATCTTATCTCCTTACTTAGTTTTGTACTAAATGATTAATTATCCAGGGATCAATGGCCTCAGTAAAAACAAAGTGGGGGGAGAGAGAAACAAACAAACAAAAAACAGAATTCTGCCTGAACATCGATAGTCTTGTTTTATAGAAGGATTGCATTCTTGTCTGCATTAAGATTGATGATGAGATTAGCATAATTAAATCCCTAGGCCTAAAGCTTTCTTTTACTATCAGCAGTTACTCATAGCTTTTTCTTCTTTTTTCTTGTCTTTTTTCCCAGAGACGTTTGTTTTGTGCCAAGTGGAAAGACCCATTTTAAACATAGAACTGGTCATCTCTCAGTTTCATGTGTTCACAAAATAGTTTAGATTAATGGCTATATGGTTTCCCTGAACCACTGCAGTTCTTCAGTCTATCCCATTCACAATCAGTTTTTTGTAAGTGTGACTTTAATCATGTACCATAGTGATGAAGACACTCTATGTGACAGTTAAGAAACCTGCCTGATAGCTATGGGGAATGTAAAAAAATTGTGTCCTTTTTTCTCACCACAAGTGACTTCTTATGACAAGTGCTTTTATTTATTTCATTTATATACCACTTTTATTACCTCTAGGGGGACTCAAAGAGTTTCACAAAATAGTAAATGGCAAAGGTTCAATGTCTCACATTCATATAAAAAAAACCTTACAAGTCTAAAATCAATCACAAATAACTATAAATTAAATCATTAAAAACAATACAAACCATCAACATAACCATAAAACATTAAAACATTAAACATTGCATCGATCCCATGGTTCCCTTTAGCTGCTTGCGTATTGCAGTCATTCATCTAATGCCTGCTTGCACAGCCAGGTTTTTAGCTATTTCCTGAATGCCAGGAGGGAGGGGCAATCTAATCTCTCTGGGGAGAGAGTTCCACAGCTGCGGGTTCACCACCAAGAAGGTCCTGTCTTTCATCCCCACCAATCACACCTGTGAAGGCGGTGGGACCAAAAGCAGGACCCCCCTGCTGATCTTAACACTCTAACATTTATAACCATTCACATACATATACATTTTGCTTTTTTTTAATAATGGAAAAATAGTGAGATACTGACTGTTCTCTTTTGTCTTAGCAGAAAGACAAATGAATAATAATGGGTAATATCCTCTAGGGCAGAATCACAAGAAGAAACTTTTACTGGCATCTAGGAAATAATGTTATTGAAACACCAGGACCTCAAATAGAACCCTGAAATCCATGGTCCTCATAAGAGCAAGCAATGAATCCTGCAATAACCTTTTATCCAGTTTCAAGTGTCTTCTCAGTGAACTTGTTACAAGTTACACAAGCACTACATATGCACCTACACCTCAGGAGACGTTTCAGTATTTAATTTAGGAAAAGCCCTAATCCCTTCACAATGCCCAGGGAGACATATAATGAGTTTAGGGGATTCTTTCCAGATTTTATCTTAGTTTATTCCTGGGAATGTTTCATCATCCTGACTTTTGAAAACAGACCCCATCCCTGGGGATCCTATTCAAAATGTGCCAACACCCACAGCACCCATTGTATCATCAGCCAAAACCCATTGTCCTGTTCCAGTCAGACAGGAACAGGAACATCAAATCCCATTACCTCTAATCCAGCCACATTTCCTTCCTCTCACACCTTTTTCCTTGGACAAACCAAGGAGCCAATCAGCGGTGATGGCAGATGATGCTCCTGGACCTATCAAGGAGCAGATCCTAGCCAGGACTGACCTGGACCAATCAACAACCAGCAAATTATCTTTCTTTTGAATAGCTCTCCAATTACAGTAAATATATCTGTATGCTCACAATTGCATTTATGTCAGTCTCCAGGGTGCAGACTCTTCTAACATCCTGTTTTGGTCAAAGTAGAATAAAGCCTCTCTTCTTGGCCTTCATCCCATCTGTGTTTCCTTTGGTCCTTTGGGATCTTGACACGCCGGGCTCCAAACCTGCAGTCCTTGCGATAACTGAAATCACTTGACAATAAGATGTAGGTAAGAGATTCATCTAAACTGTAGAATTAAGGCAGCTTCACACTAATTTAACTCTCATAGGTCAATGACATGAAATCATGACAGTTGTAGTAGAACAATCTTTTTTAAATAGTTTTATTGAAGTTTCAAAGAAAGATATACAGTGAAAGTGTGAGAACAATTTATTTATAGGATAGAGAAGTGAAAAAATAGAATAGAAGTGAAAAGTAAATGTAAATAGAGAACTACTAACAGAACAAAAAAAGAAAAGAAAAGAATATATATGTGTGTGTGTGTGTGTGTGTGTGTGAAGTAAAAAAATAAAAATAAAAAGTTGGTTGACTTCCGTTCTTCTTCCTTTTGCCCTTTATAGGAACAGTAGGTATAGACCTATGTTCCCATCAGTCTCGGTAATAAAAAAATATTCCTTGTTCTTTCCTTCCATTTTATTATCCTGTTGTTTATATCATTTTTTAATTCTTGTTTATATAGTCCTCAAAATGTGTCCAATCAGTCATTTTTAATCCACTACCTGTATTTTCTTTTAGCAAGAATGTTAATTTATCCATGTCCTTTATTTCCATAACTTTGATTAACCATTCCTTCATATCCGGTATTGTATCCGACTTCCACCTTTTCGCTAAAACCATTATTGCAGCTGTAGTAAAATATGTGAATAACTTTTCTTTATTTTGATCTGCAAAGAGTTCGGAGTCAAACATTCCTAATAGATAGTATTCAGGTCTCATTGAGAAATCCTTTTTCAATTTTTTTTGGCACTCTATATGAATGTTTTTCCAGTAAGCCAATGTTTCCCTACCCAGAGGAAAGGTGTTCTTATCATACATCAAGGGAACCACTGACCACATAGGCAAACTGATGAAGAAGCACAACCTACAAACTATCTACAGACCCACAAAGAAAATCCAACAAATGCTACGTCAGCAAAAGAAAAGAGGGCTCCTCTCTCCTCTGCAGGAGTCTACCGTATACCATGCAGCTGTGGACAAGTCTACATAGGGACCACCAAACGCAGCGCCCAAACACGAGTCAAAGAACATGAAAGGCACTGCAGACCAACTCAACCAGAGAAATCAGCCATAGTAGAGCACTTGATGAACCAACCTGGACACAGTATATTATTTGAGAACACAGAAATGCTTGACCACTCCAACAACTATCATGTCAGACTACACAGAGAAGCCATTGAAATCCAAAAGCATGTGGACAACTTCAACAGAAAGGAGGAAACCATGAAAATGAACAAAATCTGGCAACCAATATTAAAAAACTCGAAAATCAGAACAGTAGATGGGAAGCAACACTCTGAGGGCAGAGGAGCTCCAGGGACAGCTAATGACTATGAACAAAAGATGCCCTCCAGGCAAGAGACAAACCTTTCCAATGCTAATTAAGGTGATTAACTGCAACATTCATGCTGGCTTCCAACTGACAAAGAACTTTTCTCACACCCTGGACTCTCCACAGATATATATATTCCTTTCCTTCCTTGCCTAGTTTCCCCATGCCTCACAACCTCTGAGGATGCCTGCCATAGATGTGGATGAAACGCCAGGAGAGAATACTTCTAGAACATGGCCATACAGCCCGGAATACATACAACAACCCTGTGTGAGTTTTGTTACTTCGAAGGACTGTTGTTTTGATGCAATGCCACAATCTTATTTTGCTATTTTGAACTCTGTTGAACAAGAGTATATTGACATTTCCTTTTCGTGTGTTGCTACTGTGTCTTTGATGGACAAGCTTTTGTATAAACCGCAACGGAAATGCTTTTCCTGGGGTAAATTACAAACACATCATGATAACTACATATTCATTTTAGAAATAGTATTCTTTGTACATATAATCATGAACTTCTCCATGTCTATACTTCTATATGAATGAACTGTGAGTTGGGTTAACCTTGAGTTAACTGCTCTTTTATGAGATTGTCAATGGCAGAGGCTTGTTGTTAGAGGTTTTCCATTAATTATTCTTGACATGCAATGTGTTTGACTAAACTCATGATTAGATTTAAGTGCCAGGGAACAGAATGGAAGGGGGGTTGATGGGAGCTCCACTGAGAGTAAAGGACTTGATGATAAGATTTAATCAAGTCCTAATTGTTTCGACTTGAAGGCTTATAAGAAAGTGGAGGCATCTTATAGATTTGTAAAGTGAAGTCAAATGGTTTATCAATGTATCACTTACAGAGAAAAGACAGCAGGCAGATAGTTAAGAATTATGTAATAGCTTGAGGTCAATATCACTTCTGGTTTCTAACTTAATATTGATGGCCTCACACTCAGGATGTTCTGGTTGTTGTGATTTAGGTTTTAAATAGAGCAAATATAATAGCTTGCATAGGTAGAAAAAGGGAAATGGAAATACTATGCAGATATGTGCACTAATCAAATATAATGTACAATATGCATGTTTAAAGTTCATATAATGCCTACACATTAATGTAGAGATTCAGCCAGTTGATCCAATACTTTGCAATGAATTAACCAATGAAAATGTGGTTGATTCCACTAAAGTTAATACTTAGATTTTCAAAATAATTGTTTCTTTTTTTTTTTAGCAAGAAAATTGGTGCTTGGAATTTAACAAACCTGAGCAATGGTTTGGACTTGATGATCCATGGGGCCTCTTCCAACTCTGCTATGATTATATCTTTTAAACCGCCTTTTAACTTTGAAAGCCTTTTGGGGTACTGATCAGACACCTTCTGAAAGACACACTCTTTAAAAATACATATATTCAATTTTTGGAATGCAGTTTGAGTTTATAAATAAAGGGTGGACTTGCGGCAAATATGATATAATCCTGATTAAGCATATGTTTGAAAAATTTTCAAACAGTATCCATAGTCATATGGAGAACATATTCATCAGCATAGAATCACACTGCCAAATGCCACTTCCAGGCAAGGGATTCACATGACCATAGGAGTATTTATTTCAGATATCCTACCCTCACAAAGTCCCTCCAAGATGTGATGCCATGTGGGCATCCTGGCTCATAGACTATTTTACAAACACGATTTGTCTGAGGACCATACTGTGTGGAGCTTTGGGAGGAATGAGAGACAGCATTCTAATTCTGAAAAAGAGGCAGCAAGCTATTTAGTATGCAAAGAAAGCATCTCTTCTGCAATCAAGCCCATCCTTTATTAATCTGCAAAGCTACAAAGATTTAATTAGACATTTTAGAATGCCACTTATACTGCAGGGCATTCACATTGTCACAGTACATTTTGACTTGCTAATATTATATAAGAATAACGTTTAGTATCCTGTGAATCCTATTACCAAACTAAAAAAGGTTAAGGAATCATTATAGTAACGAAAGTTTCACTAACGACACTTTAGAAATGAAATGCTGGCACCCCTTAATTTTGTAATGAGTTTTGAAACATTTTTTCATTGATTGCACAGCCCTCATAGCTATATATAGGTTTCACCTTTTTGTCTATTTTAAATACAGAGAATTAAAAATAAGATCTAACACTTTTCAAATAATTAATGCGAATTGTTTTCCCTAGTATCAGAAAACCTATGGAGAATCATGGACAGATAAGAGTTGTAAAAGTTCATAATCATTCTGTTCAGACGGTGCATGGCTTTGAAAAATAAAATGGCACTTTATATTCAGAAAGCAGGTTTCCTGGACCAGGAAGAAAACATCTACAAAAAACCCAAAATTTCTGTGCAAAAATAAAAATGTAATAAATTATTTTTTGGATTCTGTTCACCACCAAATTGAGTCCCGAATGGAAAATACTCCTTGAAATTGAGATAATTTTTCAAGACTTTCACACAGCAGAGAAAACCTTGTAAGTGAAAACAAAGATTGTGAAAATTACCCTTTCAAAAGAAGCATGGAAAACTACAGATAAATCATATTCCAATTAAACCACATAGCAGACTGTTTTCTCTTTCTATTAATGCTTATTATTATTATTATTATTATTATTATTATTATTATTATTATTATTATTATTGACACAACGACGTTGTATGACACAGCAAACAAGATAGTCATGCTGGATTTCGTTTCACAAAACTGCAAGTCGAACACTTCCCAAGTGTCTAGGACTGTGTGATGTATTTTCAGATGATGCGTGCAGATCCCAGCAGGGTGGCCTTTTACAGTTGGCAGATTGTAATTTTGTCAATGTCTATTGTTTCCAAATGCCGGCTGAGATCTTTTGGCACGGCACCCAGTGTGCCCATCACCACTGGGACCACCTGCACTGGTTTCTGCCAGAGTCTTTGAAGTTCAATCTTGAAGTCCTGATAGCGGCTGAGTTTTTCCTGTTGTTTTTCATCAATGCGACTGTCACCTGGGATGGCAACATCAATTATCCAAACCTTGTTCTTTTCCACAACTGTGATGTCTGGTGTGTTGTGTTCCAGAACTTTGTCAGTCTGGATTCGGAAGTCCCACAGTATCTTTGTGTGTTCATTTTCCACGACCTTTGCTGGTTTGTGATCCCACCAGTTCTTTGCTGCTGGGAGGTGGTACTTGAGGCATAAGTTCCAATGGATCATTTGGGCCACACAGTTGTGCCTCTGTTTGTAGTCTGTCTGAGCAATTTTCTTACAGCAGCTGAGGATATGATCAATGGTTTCGTCAGCTTCCTTTCAAAGTCTGCATTTTGGGTCATCAGCTGATTTTTCAATCTTGGCCTTAATTGCATTTGTTCTGATGGCTTGCTCCTGGGCTGCAAGGATCAGGCCTTCTGTCTCCTTCTTCAGGGTCCCATTTGTGAGCCAGAGCCAGGTCTTCTCCTTATCAGCTTTTCCTTCAATTTTGTCAAGGAACTTTCCATGTAATGTTTTGTTGTGCCAGCTGTCAGCTCTAGTTTGTAGTGTGGCTTTCTTGTACTGGTTTTTTGTCTGCTGTGCTTTGAGGAGTTTCTGATTTTTGACTTCAGTCAAAGCAGGTTCTTCACTTTGCTTTACATATTCTGCCAGGGCATGTTCTTCTTCTTTGACTGCTTGTTTTACTTGCAAGAGTCCTCTGCCCCCGATCTTCTAGGCAGATACAGCCGGTCAACATCACTGCGAGGGTGCAGGGAATGATGAATGGTCATGAGTTTTCTTGTTTTTCTGTCCAAATTGTCCAGTTCCGCCTGTGTCCAATTTATAATGCCAGCAGTATATCTTATGACAGGTATGGCCCAGGTGTTTATGGCCTTGATGGTGTTGCCTCCATTGAGCTTGCTTTTGAGAATTTTTCTGACCCTTTGTGTGTATTCTTTGCTGACCACAGTTTTCACATGTTCATGCTTGATGTTGTCCAGCTGTAATATGCCCAGATATTTATAGGCCTCTGGCTGGTGACACTTTATTGTTTGGCCATTGGGCATATTTATGCCCTTTCAATGATTTTTCCCTTCTTCAATGCCACTGTCGAACATTTGTCCAAACCAAACTCCATGTTGATATCAGTGCTAAAAATTCGGACAGTGTTAGTCAGAGACTGGATTTCAGTTTGCGTTTTCCCATATAGCTTCAGGTCATCCATGTACATCAAATGTGAAATTTTGTGAGAATTCTTAGATGTTTGGTAGCCAAGATTTGTTTTTTGTAAGATTGTTGACAGAGGGATCATGGCAATAATGAAAAGCAGAGGGGACAATGAATCTCCCTGGAAAATTCCTCTTCTGATGTTGACAAGTCCATAGCTTTCATTTCCAACAAACAGTTCAGTTTTCCAGTGCTCCATCATGTTTTCAATGAAGGTGCCAACGTTTTTACAAATCCCGATGGCGTCCAGGCACTTGATGATCCAGCTGTGTGGGAGTGAGTCAAAGGCCTTTTTGTAGTCAATCCACGTCATGTGAAGATTAGCTTTTCGGCTTTTACAGTTCTCCAGAATCATTTTGTCAATCAATAACTGGTCTTTTGTGCCCCTGCTTTTCCGTTTGTTGCCTTTCTGTTCCTCTGGCAAGATGTTTTTTTCTTCAAGATAGTCTTGAATTCTGTCAGCTATGATGCCAGTCAGTAGTTTAAACATAGTGGACAGACACGTTATTGGCCTGTAGTTTCCTGGTGCTGCTCCTTTTGCTGGATCCTTTTGTATCAGGTATGTTCTTCCAGTTGTTAGCCATTCACTGATACTTCCTTTCTGCAGCATCTCATTGAATTGTTGGGCCATTTTTCCATGTAAACTAATCAGATGTTTGAGCCAAAATCCATGAAGTTGATCACTACCAGGCCATGTCCAGTTCTTGACTTTTTGCACTCGTCTGCTGATCATTTCAGTTGTTATTTCCATCTGTTCCATTTTGTTCTGTGAGAATTTTCCTTTAAACTCCTTTATCCACCCAGCGTTTTTGTTGTAGTTTTTATTATTTTCCCAAAGCTCTTTCCAGAACTTTGTTGTTGCAGTTTTCTCTGGCTTTATGGTTACTCTGTCTGTTGTTTGGTTCAGGCTCTGGTAGAACCGTCTTTGGTCTGATTGAAACAGTTGATTTTTTCTGTACTGGATGATTCTGGCTTCATACCTTTCAATTTTTCTGGCTGTTGCTGTAATTTGTTCTTTCACGATTTCCAAAGCTTCTTCAATTTTTCTGGTGTTCAGCCAGTACTTTCAGATCAGGTATTGCTTGATTTTGTCATTCTTCAGTTTCTTCTCTTTGATATTATTATTATTATTATTATTATTATTATTATTATTATTATTATTATTACATTATTATTATTATTACATTATTATTATTATTATTATTATTATTATTATTATTATTAATGCCCCACTTTTTTCTTCTTGTAAGCACTTCCCACACTCTTCTCTATGGCATTGATGAAAAGATTTATCCAGCAGCTCTTGTACATGACAAAAGAAATTAGTAACAAAAAGAGTTATTCTAAAGTATTTCCTGCTATAGTTTTGAAGTCAACTCTATAAGTTTTCTCCATAAGTCACTGAAAGTTTGACCATCACAAACAGTAGCTAGAAAGTCAACATCAATTCATCTGAGTTTGCCAGGGAGACTAAAAATGTCTCACTCGATAGCATTATCACCTAGAGATCCCAAGAGTACCATTTCTCGTCTGACCTCTTAACACTTCTTCCACCTGAGATACGTCTATGGACTTGAATCCAGGTTATTACATTCATTTCCTACCATCCAACATTATTCTATACCTTTTTCTTGTCTCCCCCTTTCACACCTATTTGTTTTTATTTCATTGCTCAGTTTATCTTCCTCTTAAAAAATGGAATTTACTTTTCCATAATTCTTGTTTAAGAACTACTAAACACTTCATCATTTTTGGTTGTTTGTTTACTTTTCACCATTTTTATTTTGGCATGTTTCAACCTCAAGTGGATATGGAGAAAGAAAGAAAGAAAGAAAGAAAGAAAGAAAGAAAGAAAGAAAGAAAGAAAGAAGGAAGGAAGGAAGGAAGGAAGGAAGGAAGGAAGGAAGGAAGGAAGGAAGGAAGGAAAGAGAAACTTAAATGGACTTTTCTGTAATCTAGTCTGTGGCCATCAACTTTTCTAAAGGTGATGTTCTCTCTGAGTTGCTTATCAGTTTTGCATACCTTAACATAGCATTACACTTTACTGCCCAATTCTGATGAGATACAGTGCTCTTTTAGTTTTTCAATAATCAAATTGTGAGCCTTCATTTAAGAAAGTTTGGAAATTCTCTATAAAGAGTTTATTTAATATGAATAAAGAAATAATGAGAGACTACTAACTAAATTTATTTTGTATGCTGTAACCCTCCATGTTGACAGAACACTAGAACTGAGTTAAGGCAATTGATTATGTCAAGTTACACTATGAAAGGTCAGAGGACAATTAATGAAACAGTACTAGAAATGTATTAACATTTCACAAGTGTTTTTAAAGATATCAGAAGTTAAACTTGGAAATATTTGCAAATCTTTATAATAGTCGTCCAAAGTCAGTGCAACACAGTGCCATATCACAATTCTTTCTGATGCCATTTCAGGTTATTAATTAAGAATGGCCAGGTCCTGAATACTGCCTTACTCTGTCAACACCAGTAAGAAAGTAGGAAGACACAGGTAATTGATAATTTCACAATTCCATATTTTGCATAAAAGTAAGAATGAGGTATCAGTAAATAATGGTTTTTTGAATGAAAATGTTTATAGTTTAAACTGCATATTTCAATAGTGCATGGGTTAAAACAAAGGAGGTTTGTAGAATTGATAGAGTGCCATATTTGAAATTTCCTGTGCAAACCGGAAAAGACAGACTGTGTGCCTATATGCAGCCTTCTTCACCATTATGACTTGATTGACTACAGACATGTCTTGAGAATGTGCTGTACATAGTTGTAAATAAAGGAGAAGATCCACTTTCGCTGAAAGCTGAACTTATGGAGTCTGTTGTTTATTTTCATGCTTTTAAGATGGGTTTTTGTGAAGGCTGAAAGGATTGAGATGAGGGCAAGTGATTTGCAATCACTTTATCTCAATTTATCTCTGACATGAGATCGGCAGCAAGCTCAAGGTTATGATTGAAGCAGCAGTCAACTACTGAAATTTCCAGATGTGACCCAGCTGTTTGGAACAAGGAGGTCAAGTAGAAAGAAAAATATCAGAAGCATGTGACACCACAGTTAAAATAGGTTCATTGACAACTAGTTTATCCCCTGTGTCATTTTGAAGTACTAGTTAAGACTTTTGAAGCTTTACATGAGTTCAAAATACCAAACCAGAGAGGTAATCTTATGTTTCTATATGTGGTTGTAAAGATATCAGTAATTTCCCTTTTTTTGTATCTCTACAATGTCTAATATATCATTTGAGGATACAGCTAAAATTATTGTCAGGACCCTGGCTGCAGAGCACCAATAACCTTACACAGAGGCCAGTCTCTATCTAATATCTT
Organism: Anolis carolinensis; assembly: GCF_035594765.1. NCBI lineage: Eukaryota > Metazoa > Chordata > Lepidosauria > Squamata > Anolidae > Anolis > Anolis carolinensis. Next base: position 227,701,925 of record NC_085843.1, read on the forward strand.
TATTAAAGAAATATATAAAATCAATAAAAACAAGCGAAGAATATAGTTCAGAAGCAGACCTTTCAGATGAGGTCAAATATAGTCCAGAAACGTATTGTCCAATATAAGATATTAGAGTTCAAAGTTTTAATCCACTTGACCAAAACACACACTTTGCCAAGCAATAGTGTGGGGAAACAACAGAGTCTTTAAAGTCCAATGAAGCTTGACAACAAGGCTGGAAATAAACTTGATTCTTGGCTAGATCCGTGACTGAAGACGAGGCAAACATGAAGCTTGAAACAGAGTCCGTGGTAAAACCGTGAGGCAGGGCAAGGCTTGAAGCTTGATCCGGGAAGCAAGAAACTGGGATTACGAAGTCCACACACGATCTCTCTCCTCGAGCTGACCAACTGACTCCGCAAAGAATCCCTCACGCCAAACACCTATATTGGGTCTCGTTTTCCCGCCAACAGAACTCTTTCCCTAGAGAACGGGAAGCGAAACCCAACTCTGTCCAGATGTGTGACTCCTTAGAATTTCCCAAGGGAAGCAGACCTAATCAGCTTGATGTTTGGCAGCTAAGCATAAACTCCTCCGTTGGGCCTCTCTGACTCCCCTTTCTCTGGAATAAGATTCTTT